>NW_024386792.1:14321007-14921007 GCF_900408965.1 Simochromis diagramma
CAAGCCATGATGGCTTTAGCCCTGATTTACAGATTCTAGAGGGGTTTAGTAGGAAGCATGTGTGTGAAAGGGCGAATGACTGAATGTAAAGCGCTTTGGGGTCCATAGGGACTAGTAAAGCGCTATACAAATACAGGCCATTTACCGTGTTTGACAAAGCCAGACTGTCTTTGTGTTTGCTGATTCAGCAAAACCTAAAACTCCAGTCTGAGATGAGGGATATCATAATGTTACACCAGGTGATCATTTGAGTTCATATGTAAATATATTCATTAATCTGCTTAGTTCAGGCTCAGTGCTGAATTTTAATTGCTCATGAGATGACTGCATGTTAGAGCTCTGAAAGATTAAAACTGTTCATCACTGTCTGTCCCATGTTGCGTAACAGACACATGGAAATTACATTAGTTTTTGCATAAACAAAGGTAAAATAGATCTTGGCACTATTTAAATGACTAATTTTGCCATTTTCTTTTAAATTTTTATCTCAGTTGTGTTATCTTTGTTATGCCTCTACCTTTAGCTGCAGAAAAAAATCATTGCCTGTCACTTTGCACACTTTCTCCCAAAGCAAATAAAGTAATTTTTTTTTGGATTGCACATGTTTTGTGCATCCCCTGTCATCCTCTGTCATTTTCTTTGTCCTTCTCAGGTATCTGTGTGGAGAGCACTCTTTGGTAAGGAAGCAGACAAGCTTGAGCAAGCCAACGACGATGACAAGACTTACTACATCATAGAGAAGGAGCCCCTCGTCAACACCTACATCTCTGTTCCCAAGGAGAACAGCACCTTAAACTGCGCGGCCTTCACGGGAGGGATCATAGAGGCCATTCTCACCCACAGCGGCTTCCCCGCCAAGGTCACCGTCCACTGGCACAAGGGCACCACGCTCATGATAAAGTTCGATGAGGCTGTCGTCGCTAGAGACAAAGTACTGGAAGGAAGATAGGAGGGAGTTGGATAAATGGCTGGAGACTTGTCGTCATTATGGATTCTCAGGACTCAAGTGGTATTAAAATTCACGTTCAACTATAAAACGAGTTCTTTATGTTAGAGAAGCAGGATTAACAAAGCTGTGAAGAACATGACTTTACAGCCTTTCAGTGGAGGTTGAGATTTGGGAGGAGTTCAGAATGTAAACAAAACACTACAAGCTCTTTATTTAAAGCCTTTGTTGCTCTAGTGCTCTTAAAAAAGGGGGTTTTGTTTTACCGCACAATGTAGACCGACATCAGCAGCTCCCAAACCAAACAGCTTATAGAAAATGTCCCATTTCCTCATATTAGCTAAAGTTAGTGACTGAATCTGTGTTGGCAGGCCTGATGTCAGCACAGGTGTCCACATGTTTGTACTGCAGGGTCACCACAACGCTGCTACCTCGACCTATTCAAGAGGTGAGGCAGCGGCTTTGCGGTTAGCATGTGTTTATGCTAAATAATGTTTGTACATGCATTTTGTTATTATAAAATATAAGTAAATTTATAAGAAAATGTTTGGGAATGGATGTTTTTTTTTTTTTTTTTTCTGTCTTTTTTTTTATTTTTTACTTTTTGGTATTTATAAAAGAAACTGTGGTGGTTTCACCAGAAACTAGAAAATTCAGTATTGGTAAACCAGGGAGGGGCAGTGAGTCATTTGTCTCAGAAAGAAAATAAAAGCACTGCTCTTGTTTCTTAAACTCACAAATATGAAAGTAAATGCTGTGCTGTGAAAAAAAAGTATTGACCCATTTCCTTATTTCTTCATTTCTCCTCATTTCTCTTTTTTTTTTTTTTTGCATATTCATCACATGTTCGTCACAAAATGTAATAATTTAAAAAAAATTCGTATTTAATTGGGTTATATTTGTTATATTAAATTTTAAAAAATTTGATGATCGCAAACATGCCAGCATGACAAAAGTACAACTGAAAGTTAGAACGGGATAAAAGAATTTCCACAGCACGGAAGGTGGTAAATGGTAGAGTCAGGTGCCGAAGGTGGCCCTTTTTTAGCCAGTAATCCTTATTAAAACAAATTAAATTTGTACTGCATTCAGTTAATTTTCACATGTTCACTTTTTTTGCGGACAAGGCTTTGTCTAATTATCGCTAACGAGAGTGTTACTGCCCAAATCAGACAGGGATTGGAGTCCCTTTTGTCAATCATAAAAGCTTATTAATGGAATCTTTTTCATCATGCTCTTTTTTTTTTTTTTTTTTTTTTTTTTTAACCAGTGTTTTGATGCTCACATCAGCTCTTTGAACCACTCTTGTTTTCCATTTAAGAAATACTGTTAAACTCAGGACTGTTACCTTGAAAGCCGCCCCTGAGACCTTATGGAAATAGTCCCATCTCTATTTTCCTTTTACTTATAAGCCTTTTTTTTTTTTTTTTTTTTTTAAATCTCTTTGGACCTCAGATTATACAATATCCTGTAAAAGTACTTTAAACTCATCTGTTCAGACAAGCACATATATGTCCACTTTACCTTTGGTATGAGAAACGTTTCATTTATTTACTCATTTAAAAACCATGTACCTCTGTAAATCACTTTGGACTGTTCTTGGTCTCAAAACTAAACTGTACTTACTACTATAATTCATTTACAGGTGACTATGCATTTATGTTGTAACTTTTTTCCCTTATTCAGTAAAAGGACTAGATGTTATAGTCCCTGATATTGCATTGCTTTAAATGGAGAGAATCTTGAGGGATGGCTGTTATGAGGAAAGGCAGCCCAGAAACTTTACCGGCAGCACACATCGTTGTGTGCCTCAACTTTCGGTCTTTTACCCAAGATAATCTGCCATTTTTGGGGATTAGAGATCTGATCTAGATTATCATATTAAGATTTGGTACACATCGTCAGTAGTGGACCTTGGATTCATCGGGTGTTTTGGCCATTATCACAAGACACCCTCATCCAAGGAGGCCCTGCCAGGGTTGATCAGGCCCTGGAGTGTGTCACTGGTTTATGTCAAATTGTTATTTCATTTATCTTCTTCTTTCTTCTGTTTAGTTTTCTACAGTTTATTTTCTCCTATCTATTCACTGCATCCAAAAAAAAAAAAATATTACCTCTTTAGCATTTATGGAGCCTCACTTCTTCAAAGGGATAGAAAAGGTGATAAAGAGAAGTAAGACAAAAGGGAGAAGAGAGGAGAGCCGGAAGGGGGGCACCCAATCTGACTTCCAACACCTCACTAGTCCCCGCCGTATCGGGCTTTACGCTCTACCTCCCCACTGCCTCCCAGAAAAGGGAAGAAGAGCGGAATATTTTCTTTTCTCGCACGGTTAGCTGACTGCCTTAGCTGCCCAAGTGATGTTAGCCCTTTTTAACCATAGCCAGTGACTGGTCCTCTCAGCAGTGTTAGCTAATTCTCTTATAGCCTGCTGTTGTGCCTGTCCTCTGATCGGCGATGACAATATCCCGTCGCTATAGAGTCCAACGCTGCTGAGGCATTTGGGAAGTCTGAGCCAATTCTTAACGTAGGAGCTCACTAGCCACTCTAGTCGATTGGCATGATTGAGTGAGACCTCATACATTGTCAACGGCCACAGTAGTCTGGGTAATAACCCAAACTGGAAGCACCAAAGCTTCAGTTTCCCTGGGAGTGCAGCGTTTTTAATCCGCTTGAGGTCATTAGCCATTTTCTGCCTTAGTTGTTCTAGTTGCCACGAATCATTGAGGTCTGCATTATACCACCGTCCCAGGCTCTTTATGGGCTTCTCTAAGACTGTTGGAATTGGTTCTCCACTGAAATAGAATTGCTCGGCTGTCAGTTTTCGTTTTATGATGGAGATGCTGCGAGATTTACTTGGCTTAAACTCCATTCTTGTCCATTCGATGTTTTCCTGGAGCTTCTGTAGCAATCGCCCAGTACATGGATTTGTTGTTGTAATGATGGTCATGTCATCCATGTAAGCTCTAATAGGAGGAAGACGAAGGCCACTCTTGAGTTTCTAACCTCCTACTACCCACCAAGATGCCCGCATGACCAACTCCATTGCCATGATAAATGCCAGAGGGGAAATCGTGCAGCCTGCCATAACTCCAATTCCCAGGTGCTGCCAGGCTGTGGTGGTGTTCTCAGCTGTCACACAAAACTGTAAATCCTGAAAGTAGGTCTTGACCAGTCCTGTGATGTGGTTTGGTACGCTGAAATAGTTGAAGGTCATCCACAAGATCTCGTGCGGAACTAACCCAAAGGTGTTGGCAAGGTCTAAAAAGACCACGTCAAGGTCTCTTTGTTCTTTCTTGGCAGTTTGAATCTGGTGCCAGATGACGCTGGCATGCTTCCACAGGTATTTGAGGACTCATGGGGGTGTTTTTATAGAGCCTATATGAGATGCCATTAGGTCCTGGAGCCGATGCTGCTCTTGCCTGCTTCACTACCTTCTCTACTTCACTCCATGTAGGTGGTCTTTTGACCATTTGGTGTCCAGGTGCCTGGATAGGCGGCATATTACTCGGAATGGTAACTGGCTCGTGCCTTGGATCCTCAGAGTAAGTTTTTCTCGGATGATCTTCCAGGTCTTTAATGGGCATTTTTAAGGCACCCGCTCTTCTCTTCAACAAAAAGGCCCTTAACAAAGTTGTATGGGTTGCTGTAGAAAAGGGTTCTTGTCCGTTCTTTCTTCTTACGTTGTTGTCTGAGGTGCTCTGCTCTTCGCAGCTTACTAAGTTGTTGCTTTATTTCCTCCCGCAGGGCAGTAAGTCCCTTCCTTTCTGTCTCAAAGGCCCTCCTCCACTGTTTCCTCAGTTGTCTTCTCTCTTTCACTAATCTGTCAATTTCCCACAGTCTCCTGGACTTTAACTGGTTACTCATTGGCTCTGGGCCACAGAATCTGATCTTTCCTACCTTCTATCTTCCTTTCCCTTGCTGGTAGTGGTTGGCTAGACTCAGTGTTGGAAGATTCTGTTGGTTGTTTCTGGATGAGCTCTGGGCTGGAACATGGTGTTGATTGTGGCTGGCTTACATCTGTACACAAATGTGTTGCTAGCTGTTGGTGGCTAAACTCCAACCTAGGGGCTGATATTAAATGGCCGGGTCCTGGGCTAGAATCTAATATTGGGTGTGGCTGACTAAGCTATAGACTGGGAACTGCTACTGGCTGGATCTGACTGAGCTCCAATCTGGAGACTATGGGAGGGTCTGTACGACAAAGAACTTCGAACGGGGTGCTGATACCCTGAGGACTGTGGGGATTCTCCTGCCTCTGGACTTCCATCGACTGATATGACTTACTTCTTAAAAAGTATGTGTCAATGCGAGGCCCCTTTCTCAGCTCGCTGAGGCACTTCTTCCTGCCTTGGTGGATTTTACGGCCCATGTCAGTTGTTAGTTTTGACCAGCCACAAATGCAGTTCTGCAGCTTCTTTCCTACCATCATTGATGGTCCATTATTTGCAATGCTGGTTCATCTATTCATCATTGGTGCTGTTCCGTGGTTCGTTGCAATTAAATCCGCCCAGAAAGGGTATTTATTTATTTATTTATTTATGTTTTATTGAGGATGTAGATGTAGATTTTGAATAGTTAAAATATTTAAAAACAAAACAAAACATTAGATAACAAAGTTACTATGGTTAATCAAAGTTAAACTAAAAAGCAAAACTGGATGTGCACAAAGAACATTTTAAAATAATAGCTTTTAAAAGTTAAACCATACTGATTTTCCTAAATATTTTCTGTGATATATACCATAGTGTGATAATTTAAGAAAGACTAAAACTAACATTAAAAGTACTAATAATTATAATTTAATATTAATAAAAGTAAAACAATATATTTCCTCAACGAAAATATATAATTACAGTGGAATGGATGTTCCAAAAGAATGAACAAACCATTGTATTTTAGGTTTATTTATGTCTTACACACAGCATCCCAACTTTTTAGCGAACGTAATAACTTGAGCTAAAGTAAATAATTATTTAGTCTAATTAATTAGTGCACAAAGTTCTGCACAAAGCTTTTATGATCTTCAAGGGGTGGTGTGGGGCCGTGGCTATTATAAGCTAGGGTGACCATATTTTGATTTCCAAAAAAAGAGAACACTTGGCCCAGTCATGAAGAACTTTAATAATACTGTTTGCTTAAAGAAAATTTTAACATATTTAAACGATGACTTCTCTGTGCGGTTAATGAATGTTGAAACAAAAATGTCATTATAAGCGGGTCAGACCCCATGTCCCTGAAGTGATTGGGCTGTCCTGGACCCACGTGTTCCTTGTTGAGCTTCCGTGATTGGCCATGCCAGAGGGCGCTTTCCATAGTGAGATACTGAGGGAGGTTTGAAAAAAAGAAATAAACTTAAACAAATAATCAAACAATAAAAATTAACCTGAAACAAGAAAACTCTGGAAACGGAAATAAACTAAGATGAAAACAAACAGTCAAACGAAGTAGAAAATAGAAAACTATATAAACTGTTAAAAATGTCAGCGCGGGAGGGTTCCTGCAGGAGTCACGTGGTCAAATTGATATAGGTCACGTGCTCTGCATAGAGCGGAAACGCTTTTAGTTTTTAACCTCGTCAGTGATCAACAGTTACAGCTCCCGAGAAAGCACCCGCTTGGCTATAGGTTTAACTGTTTTCTTCACCTATTTATGTATTTTAACAGATAACTACATGGCTACGACAGGACGGAAGGACTCCTCTGGTAATGTAGCGCTAACATTTAACTACTTAATTTATCTTATCCGTAACGACTGTGGTTTTGTTTACTTTGGTTTCTAGTACACTCCCCTGCTGCTGGCTCTTTGCGATGCGTAAATTAGCTTCAACCTGATTTTTTGAGTTTAAAAGCTAACAGGTAATGAGTTTAAACCTGAGTAACATTGCAACCTCAGACGAAACTGTTTTTCTGCTCTGTCATCTTCTGGGCTGCTAAGTACAGCACTCAGTGTCATCAAGTGGTTTTTGTGTCCAAATGTTCCGCTAACATCAGTTCTTTTTTTTGCTCCATGACTACATATTTGAATCCTTGTTGACAAAGTGGGATTTTCCTTCTTTTGCTCCTCCATCAGACATGCAACTCGGACATGATCACATGATATACTGCATGTTTACTAAAGATTAACACAGAAGTTGTTCGGGGCGCTGTTTTAACGCAGAGCATTAAAAACCAATAAATGCAAATCAAAAACACATTATGACACAAAGAGAAAGATCTGCTGTTTTTATTAATTTTGCAACACTGTGCATTTAATATCTTTGTATTTTGTCATATGTTTAGCTCGTGTGGATTCATCCTATAATGTCGTCCTTTCTCTAAGATGTATGAACGGTGGGATTATTGGTTAATCTTGAAACTCTGACAGACCCATCAAAATGAAAGATGATTGTTAGTTATGTCATTGTTTTCGTTTTTAATGATCTCACCTTCAACTGCATGCATTCCAGACTGTAATTACTAGATTATAATAAAATTAGATGCCTTGGTACTAATTAGTAGTTATTGTGAAATCCTCCAATAAAATATCATCCATATGCAGTTTTCAACATAATAATGCCAGTGATAGTGGTCCCTCTAATCATAGTCTCAAGCTAACCTGTGAAGCAAACCTTTCTTCCAATAACTGTCTTCACATTATAGGAAGGGTATGGGGATCAGTACTGGAAGTAACAGAATAAGAAGGTGACAGTCGTAGTGTGTACTACTACATTCTTGTACTTTTGAAACTTTACTTTTTGAAAGCTGTGTGTGGACTGCAAAAGTGTCTAAAGGGAGTACAGCATTTAATTTCATTTATTTTCAAACTTGATTTACTGACTATTTTGCAGCCAATATGAATCTGCTGATAAATGATGCACTGTTTTTATAGCTTAAAATGTACAGCAGTGTATAAAGTTATTAAAATAAGGGAGCCAGTGAAGGAAAAGTATTACTTTGGTAATGAAGACTGTCTCCCCAAACCCAGATCAAACCCTGCACTACAACCATGAAGACCACCACCCTTTTTAGCAAACCTATGAAATCAGCATCCGAAGTCTTTCATGCATAGTCACACTGCCTCTGTCTGATAAGCTTCTTACATGCATGGTTGAGTCTCTGTTTTCTGATGGATTATTAGTGTGTATAAAATGAAGTACAGCTCCAGTGAGACATGCTGATGAGAATTTTCTAACTGATAGTGAAAGTCTGTTTTTGACCTCAAGAGAAGAAATTTGACTTAACTGAAGTAACCTTTTGAGACTTTCTGACAGTGTTGAAAACTTACAGTAAGCAACAAACCTCAACGAACCTCAATGAGACACATGTTAAATATTCCTAAAATATGTATGAGCAATAACTTAAAATTAAGGATTGTTTCGCCCTCCCCTTGCTGGTGACAAGTTACTCATGTGCACAGACTGTAGTTTCAGGTTGTACATCAGACATCTTCGTGACTTCGTGTACAATATTTCTAGAACTATGATAAACTGTTGAGTTTTTCTAAGCAGTAAAATGACAATAAACTTGTTTTTAGTGGCAGCACTATGGTGCAGTACTACCATTGTCCTCTCACAGCAAGAAGGTTCTGGATTCGAACCTGCTGACTTGCTGGAGCCTTTTTTTGTGGCATTTGCAAGCTTTTCCTGTGTGTGTGGGTTCTGGACAAAGGAATGCCTATTAGGTTGTGATCCTAAATGTATCTGTAATTGTGGGTGTGAGAGTGTGGGGTTATCCACCGATCCACCCTTATGACATTCCTGTAAACAGGAAAAATGGATGGATGTTGAGTTTTTACTTGTATTTCTTTGCCTTCTAGTTTCTCACATATTTGCAACAGAACTTTGAGAGATGGCTATATAAAAAAAAATTAGCATATAAAACCATTATCAGGGCTTTTTCACTTCCAAAGAAGATAAACCTGAAAAAAATCTTAACCAAATGCTTAAAGTTAAGCATATTGCTGCAGAACAAAGACCAATTTAAGTTCACTCATGGATCACTTCCTACGTGCAAAACAACCCTGAACACAGCTGCCAGTCTTTCTGTTTTCATTTAAGATTTTTCCTTTAAGTTTTTTTTTGTTTTTTTTATAAGTGGAAGAGTTTGATTCTTAGCCTGTGTGTGGCCTTTTACTTTGGACAACTAGACTAGATCTAAACACTGATATGAGAGATTTCCAGTTTTTGATTGATAGAAAGGCAACTTTATCAGTGTTTCTGCGAGTGCCACAGGCGACAGTGAACCAGAAGGGCCAGATATTTCTATAGATTTCTGCAGCATCTGAGATCCTGTCTCTTAAGTGTCAAATGGGATGGCTTAGTCATTGGCCTGCGCCCACTTTTGTTTGTCTGATTGCTATCTGCCATGTCAATCAATACACTCCTACGATCATAGATATAAATGAATGCTGCCCCAGTTGTCTGCGTAAAATGTTAAGTTGTTGGATTCTTTTGGATGCTTCACATTCCTCTCACCGAGGCACGCAACCAAAGCCCGGCCTCCTTTCTAGCTGAGATAATTAAAAAACTGTTTCCATCATACTGTGCTAACACCAAATGTTCATTGGTGTGTTATTTATTTAACTTTACAGCTAGAAATTCTCACAGGTTAACTGCAGGTGTTGGTTACCGCAGGAAGTGACCCCTACAAATATGGCTTTTGGTTTACTGCAGTTTACCACATGCAGATACCATAAAATCTCCTTTTACTGTTGATTTCCTAAATTAAGCAATGTATTACTCAACCTTAGATATAAAAAAGCAAAACTGTGACATTTAAACTATGACATTGATTTAAATACTTCTCAGATGTGCTTGTCACTTGAAACAAAAGCATGCGGACTGCTCCTTTAACAGTCCAAGAAGCCATTCATCAATCACCTGTCAAAACTTTCCGCCTGCATCCATGTCAGTAGAAGTAAGACTAACAGCCGTTCTCTCCTTTTGAGGTTTCTTGTTTGTTTACTTTTGTGTCACGGGTAATTACTTGCAAAAAGAGGCCTTTCCTTTCAGGAACGGTAATCTTATAAACAAAGTGAAGGAATATTGCACAACAAACCTGGCGTTATTCCAGCTCCAAACTTTGCTGTGTAAAGTTATTTCGCTGAACTTTCTTCTTACAGGTAATGCTGACTAATACTGGACACAACAGGGTTTACTTCTCCTGTTTTACTTCCCATTTGCAAGAGACACTGCTAAGCTGGTAGTTTGCTCTGCTGACACGTCGAGTATGATTAACAGGTTTTGCCTCCCTAATTCAACCGTGTATGTGATCTTGCAAGTGATCATTTTGAGAAATAACTCATAACTGTCGATTAAAGGTCAGTAAACAGATTACGTAAAGAGTTTTAGGTTTATTGCCACCGTGTTGTTTCCTCAGTATAAAGCGAACAAACTGAATGACCCTGTTCTTTGTTCCTTTCTTTATAATAAGCAGGGTAAGCGAACCAAAAAACATGTGACAAGTATTAGCTGTGATTGGGTCACAGTGTGTGAGTGGGGCTTTTTTTGTTTTTGTTTTTGTTTTTTTAATAAAGGCAGTGTTAAAACATGATATATTGTCTTGTGGATGAATGGATAGGATTGATTTATTTCAAACATTTAAAAGAGTAAAATACAATTGATCTGTATGGACATTCGCAAAACAAAATTTTTGATATGTGCATATGCATTTGGCACTTAATATGGACGCGTTCTTTGTATCATTTTATATTTGATATTTATTGTATAATTATCTTGTGTGTGTTTGTCTGCAGTATGTAAAAGCTGCTGCTTACTGTGAACAGATGAAGTTTTATCTTTTCTTTTTTTTTTTTTAAAGCATCTGGCTCAGTTCAAAGTGCCGACAGAGTCAGGGGTTTTGTTAATTTGCACACGTGCACATTAACACACATTTCACTCAGCTCATCAGAGAAAAGGGTTTCTTTTAAAGTGCATTTATCTAAATTTGATATTAGATACAAGAAGTGCTGGGTCATGGAAACCCATGCCATGAAGCTCCTGGCGCAGTTTTTCTGCTGATGTTAATGCCAGAGTCAGGAGTGTGCTGGTGACATTTACGCACTATGCACCTCTGCACACAGTGACCCCACTCTGTAACTTCATGTGGTCTGCCACTTCATGGCTGAGGTGCTGTAGTTCTTCAATGCTTCCACTTTGCAGTAATACCACTTTCTGTTAATTGTGGAATATGTAGGTGGGAAGAAAGTCCATGAACTGACTTACAGTGGTGGCATCCTTTTATAGTACCACACTCGAATTCAGTGAGCTCTTTAGAGCCACCCCTTCTTTCACAAATGTTTGTAAAGACAGACTGCATGCGTAGATGCTTGATTTTAGACACCTGTGGCAACAGGACTGAAAAACCTGACACAGCTGCACCTGTCTGTCATTGATAGCAGCTGTTTCGCAAGTATATATCTGTGATGTTCCAGAACTCTCCATCAGACTTACATTAAGGATTTCATGAGCGTCATAACGTCTCTTTATGAAACTTATCTGATATAACCAGTGTCATAGAAGGAAAAAACTAAACCTGACATCTTGTTTGTGTAATTTCAACTGCAAAAACCCATGACACGTAAACATCACACCGCACTGTGTGTTTTGCATTTGATATCAAAAGCACCTTATCATCGGGCCGAGGTCAAAATCAGTGTGCCCTTACTTCTCTGTTCTTAGCCGTGGCTAACAAAGTCGGGCCAGATTTATCATCTCTTACCAATCGCAGAAACCAGATACTTGATATCTGCAACAGTCTCTTATGACTCTTTTGGGAGAGCAGACTCTTCAGGAATATAGAGTTTCAGACTTTCTCACAAACTTTTCTATTTTTTTCTCAAGAAGGAAAAAGTGGAAAGTAAAACTACTCAATAAACCTAAACGGAGTGTATGAATCGGCGTCATTTTAAAAAAACTACGTTAGAGACTAAAAGCGTGTTGGTTAATTGAGAGCAGCATTTCTTCTTTCACGTGAGTCCGAATAGACTCGGAGTTGGACAGGTCAGCTAGCATGTGATGCAGAGCTGACCTCACTGAGATAATGAGATCTGAGATAAAGAGAAAGTATTAGACACAATGAGGACTATGATGGGTTCCAAGAAAACCGTGGTGTGTTCAGGAATCTGTTTCTAGAAGTAGTCTGGGGAAGATTAAATCAAGTATTCCAGGAAATGATTGTAGTGTTATTCCTGAAGAGAGGACTTTTAGGCCTAGAGGTTCTTTTCAGTCACCAACATTGTAACTGTAAAATGCTGTTAAGTGGAGTTTCATTTACTCAAGCATGGACATTTTATTCAATAGTCAGAAATAACAGAAAATGCATTCATTTCCTAATTTCCTTTTACCAGTCATTTACCAATCATGCTTGGGTGCACAGTCAGCCCATAAATGACTGGTCTCAGCTGAAAAAAAACTTAGATATGTGAAATTTGCTCAATTCACATGACGGCTGCTTTCGAAAGCAGCCCAACTGCTTGATTGCACAAAAAGGAATTTCTGTGTTTTGCATAATTACTTCATTGCCACAATTTATCTTTGCCTTTGCCTTTTCAGCTTATCGTGATTTAAGTTTAGCAGTTAAGTTCATCTTTTTATTTCACCACAACAAGGCATGTTATCATTATAAATAAGCATCTGATATAGATTATATTAAAGTCAATAAAATGCAAAGATTTTTGCGATTATCAAAGTGTTACTGACTGAGAGGAACAAGCTGCGTTTTCAAAAATGAATAAAAAAAACAACTGCATGAAGAGTGAGTAAACTAAAAGTATGTTCAGGAGAAGTTTCCAGTAGTTTGAGAAAAACGCTGCACATGTGGGTTTACCTTTGTTAACATTGACGAATACCAGTCCTCAGATACAATGCTGTGTTATGTGAATAATGAAAACCAGACCTGAAAGATTTCACAGCATGTTCTATTGGACCAAAGTCTGCTTCAGATGTTGGATTTCAGTTCTAGTCTTGCATATATTCTACACCATTATCAACTAACGTGTTGCATTAGTAGACCAGGTCAGTTTATTGGTAAATTACTGATACATCGGACAATATTTTTTACCGAACAACCAGGGTCTCATTGTAAACTTGTTGGCCAATTTAAAGAGTGTTTTTAAAAAGATATATTTTAGAAAAATTAAAATCTTTTTTTTTTTTTTTTCCCCTATCAGAGCGGGAAAGACTTCCCTCTCCGGTGACTCGCTACGGCTCCACAGACAGCAGTGGCGATGATGACTATCAAATTAACAGTCATGACAACAACTGTAACCACCACCAGTTTGCCACAGCAGCAGGATGTCACTGGGTCCACGCTGGAGAGGAAGAGGAGGCGATTTGCAGGAAGCTAAAATACTTCTTTATGAGCCCTTGTGATAAATATCATGCCAAGGGGCGCTATCCTTTTAAACTGATCCTGCAGCTAGCCAAAATTTTTTTTGTCACCACTCAGGTACATCATATATTATACTTTAATGCTGATTTCTTTTTGGGGGTGCTCTTGATTTGGATACATTTCTGGTTCCGTACATTTTAATGGGAATCACGCTGATGATGTAGAAGTTTCAACATTCACACAAATTGAATATCAAATATGAAACATTATCTGTTTAGGGGCTGTAACAGTAACGCACCACATAAGGGTTTTTTTCTTTGTCACAGCTTCTTATCGTCCTCACATCATTCTCTATACCCCGTGCCTGTTTTTGCTGCAGTTGGTGCTGTTTGGCCTCAGTAACCAGGTGGTGGTGACCTTTAAGGAGGAGAACACTATGACCTTCAAGCACATCTTCCTCAAGGACTACGATGAGTCCTCAGATGACTCCTTTGCCGTTTACACACAGAAGGACGTCTACGACCACATCTTCTACGCCGTGGAGCAGGTGATAATCTTTTTTTTTAACTGAAATTTGTAACAGTTTATCTTTATTAAACAACTTTTTAAACAGAATTTCCTGATTAGCCACAGCATGAAAACTTTCTGCTTTATAATATTGAAGTCTCCATCATTCTCCCCAAACATGGGCTAAATTATAATCTCTGGTTCTTTTTCTGACTTGGTGTGGTCACTATGGGAATCATTGTAGCGTGAGTATGGTTTGCTACTGTACTCGCTTTATTCCCATAGATAAACACTGAGTGAAGTTAGAAACTGATCTGCACGAATGTTTGGGTGTGTGGTCCATGTCACAGTGTCCTCCATTTAAATACCAGAATCTGAGATTCTCCAGCCAAACTTTGCATTGCAATAGATCATCAGTGCTATTCACTGCTCACCTGTTCCACACATTCAATCTTGTATACCCAAATTTGACTGTATAAATATGAAAGTAAGCCTCATGAAGTTTTATTACCATGGTTTACAAAATAAGTCACTGTCAAGGATGTCAGCAATGCTGATTAGATCTGCACACAGTGGGTCTGACATGCAGCTCACTTCCTGTTTCTCTGCCTGTGCTTTCACGTTATTTCAATGTCACAGTCAAATAAATCTATAGTATGAACGAGGCTAAAAGGTGTTGGTCAGTGAAGACATTACATTATTTGGTTGATAACTAAAAGACAAAGGGCAGAGCTTACACATACAGCACGTGCATAGTTTAGTTGGTGAGCTGTAGAAAGCTGACAACATAAAATCTGACAGTTTTATTTGACTCCAGACAGCAACGCCATTCCCTCGAAGTTGAGTGTTTGACTTTCATTCTTGTATTGATCGTACTGATATTAGCTGAAAGCTAAGACATGTGTGGCCTGTTTCTATGGAAGCTTGTATTCTCTTCACTTCATAAAACCCAGTGATAATCCTTAATTAGTCTAATCTCATCCTTTTTCCCAGTATCTGGCCTTGCCAGAGACCACAGTGGGACGCTATGCATATGTCTATGACCGTGCCGAGAATGGCAGCGCCCTCTTTCTCTGCCAGCAGTACTACAAGAAGGGACACATCGACCCCGCCAACGACACGTTCAGCATAGACCCCCGTGTCATCAAAGGTAGGCAGCGTGAACTACACTGTACAAAAGAACAGTCTGTACAGTCTGCAGAGTCCTCGCCTCTGCAGACTGCTAATGTGTGAAATTTTTTTTCTCGATGTGACAAGACGTTGGTTCTGTAAAATGACAGTTCACATTTACTGGTAGCGGGTTGCATATGAAGAGTTTTTGCCTTTGTGTACCAAGTAGTTCAGCTGAGAATTTTGTCAAACACACTCAAAGAAATGAAATCTGGGCTCCCACTTTACAACAATGCAAGAAAAATGCAGAGATTACTACAGAGAGAGAGAGACCAGATTAAAAAAACAAAAACCTTCCATGGAAAGTGGTTAGGGGCAGGATTTCACACATATTAGAGGTCAAGCAGAGTGTGGTTATTTGCAAAAAGTCCCCAGTTGCATTTGTTGCCTGAGGTGTCACTGTCACTTTAAAAGGAAAAGTCTGACTCAGAGGAGCAGCTGTATTACAGAGCAGTACATTCCCCACAGATTTCAAATAATTAAGTTAAATGACTAATGTCTTGTCATTTTTGTCAAGTCATGACTGGTCAATAGATCATAACAGGCTCAACTAATCGTATTTTGGATGTAATAATATGCAACGCAAAGAACTTTCTCTCTCCAAAGCAGAATTTGTTTATCTTGTCGACAATGCAGCCAACTCTTTGGGATTCAGTTTCAAGAAATAAAGTGTTAAATTACAGAAAGTCTATTTTTTTTTTTTTTTTGATTTACAGAAAACATTCTTTGTCGACCAACTATAAAAACGGAAATCTATAGTAGATTTTTTTAAAAACAGGAACTTTTCTGTTATTTAATTGTTTAAATAACAGAAAGTAATTTAAACAATGACTAACAAAGTAGGTTGGTGCAGTGTACAGGAGGTCTTTATCAGCAGGGGAAGCTGTAAAGCAATACAGTTAAGTCTGAAATTGCTGTCCTCCTTTCTATAAATGATTAAAATTGAGGGCATTAAAGGGACTACCAGTCACCAGCTTTTCTCGACGTATTACAACAAACGTGTCATAACGATAGTTCCTATTACAGAAGTTGTTGCACAGCCTGAGAGTTTCTTACTTCCTCATGCCAGTGTCTGTTTCATTCAGTTTATCAACGTTAAGAAAAAAGATTAGCAGTTGAAAAATGATGTTGTGCTTCCTGTATATAAAATAAGAAAGCAAATTCAAGTTTGACAGTAGTTTCTCAGCATGATATTCCTCTCTCTTCTTTGTTTGTAATCTTTAGAGTGTGTTGGCGTGAACCCCATGACGATCCCCCAGGGTCCGCTCACAAGCAACTACAAGAACTTTACACTCAAGTTCCACAAGTACGGCTTCATTTTTCACATGGCTTCGTTTCCTCTTTGTTGACAAGATTATCTGCGTGGTATCTAATGATCACATACCTCTGGAGCACACATAGACAAACAAACAAACAAAAGCATTTATACAAGGACAGCGACTCAAACCCACAGAGATATGATATGAATCATGTTGTGTTTCTTGTCCTGCATGTGTGCCTCTGGTCATTCTTTTAGTCACCTTGGTTTCATTGTTAGAAATGAGATGTTTTTGTGCTCATGTGTTTGTTTTCTTTTTCTTTTAAAACAGGTTGATTAATGTTACCATAGAGTTCCAGCTGAAGGCGATAAATATCCAGACTATCATCAACAACGAGATCCCAGACTGCTACACCTTTCATATAACAGTGAGTTAAAGACTTTCAGACTCAACACATGCTTGAGCTGTCATATGTCAAGGCTAGAAAAACATTACTGGCTGTGCATTAGAATTTAGTGAGGGTGGTCTTTCCCCATACATCTACCCTTGGAAGAACCCAGAAACTATTCTAATGGTTGTCAAACCAAGTCTTTACTGATATAACTTAGGGTATCGAAGCTACAGGGGGAGGTTGTCGAATATGGGGGGAAAGAGTTAAAGTGAAAACAAACAAACCAGCCTCAGCGCAGTCCATTTATGAAACCAGCCGTGTAAGTTTACTCTTTAGCTCCAGTTGACTGCCGCTCGCAAACAGGTTTGAACAGCTGCTGTGCTCGCAGGCCGAGCTGTGTGCGTCATTTAAAACCTTCTTCTCTCTTTTACAGATAGTTCTGGACAACAAGGCTCACAGTGGCAAAGTGAAGATCCGGCTAGATAACCAGGCGTCAATAAAGGAGTGCAAAGACCCGAGCATCTCTGGACAAGGTGAGAAAACAGAAAAGAAGAAGCATCTGTTAGTGGTCATGGGACTACTGTGCAAGTAGTACAGCAAGCAAAATATGACACCAGTGATGAAACTAGAAACATGTAAGCAAAGGTGTTACAAAATGTCACAAAGTTGTTTCTAGTTCACAATAATGAGCCAACAGGAAGTTACAATGAGTGAAGTTATTTATACAGAAGTGTGTAGCAGTAGGCTTAGACTGCAGCCATGAAGAGGAGACAGACTGCTCACATCTCTTTTTTTTTTCTCCTCTTTAACCTCCAGTTCAGACGTACGCACGTTTGGCATTTGATATTATTGTGGTTCTGATCTGCATGCTGTCGCTGATGCTGTGTGGACGCTCCATAATACGAGGCATCATGCTGCAATGGGTAAAGAAAATCTCAAATACAACTTTACTATCACCTGGGGCCACTCACATTAGAGGAACATCAGGTTCTAAGGAAATGTCAGACTAGTAGTGTTCTAGTAGTGAATAGTAGGTTCTAGAGATGGACCGATCCGATATTACGTATCGGTCCGATACTGACGTAAATTACTGGATCGGATATCGGAGAGAAATAAAAAATGTAATCCGATCCATTAAATATCAAAAAAGCACCTCACAAAACTTGCGACACGGCGTAACTCGGCTCATAACCGTAGCATGTGATAGAGCGGCTGTGTGTATTTGTAGCCTCGCTACCAATCCGGCATTTCTTCTCCGAGGAAGTGATCCCAGAGAGAAGTAAAGCAAATGTGTAAGTTCATCTCTGTTTGTAAAGCATCCCCGCGTTAAGCTTTACAACCGATATATGGAGCGACTGTCTCTTCTCTCTCCCTCCCTCTCCTGCTGCTACTTCAATCATGAAACTGATTAATGATCAGCTGATCGGCTTTTCTGTCGCGAGTCCGTGTCTCTTGTTTGTTTATCTGCTTACTCTTTAAAATACCAGAATAGGGAGGATGGTGCAGGTTTAAGTTTATTAGATTGATCAGTATGCAGTACATTTTTTGCATACAGGTATAAGTGTTTTTTTTTTTTGTTTTTTTTACTTGAGTATGAACTTATACAAAAAGCAGCAAGATATAAAAAAAAAAAAAAAAAAAAAGCGGGTTTATTGATTAAAAAACACACTATATCGGATTCATATTGGTATCGGCAGATATCCAAATTTATGATATCGGTATCGGACATGAAAAAGTGGTATCGTGCCATCTCTAGTAGGTTCTCATTCTAACCTTTAAATGTTTTTCTTGAATAATTTTGTGAAAGCTAATAGTAGCCTGACTGGGGATCCATATTGTATTAGGGGTGAGTTTCAGTAATTGATTTATCGATTAAAATCGATTTTAGCTTTAACAAAGCCATATCGATTCATTAAAATCCTGAATCGATTTTTAAATATTAATATATTTTGCCAGAAACGCCAGAATCTCAGGTTAAACCTCACAAAACTATTTCAACAACCACCAAACAGCTAAAATAGCAAACGAGAGCAGGTAAACAGATTCCGTAAAAAGATGTGAACACAAAGCGTGGACCCGACGCATCAGAATCCGTGAGATGAGATGTTGGCTTTTTCACCCGGCGCCACGTACGATTCCGATTCGTCGGGTCCGCGCTTTGTGTTTACGTCTTTTTACGTCTTTTTTTTGCGCTAGATTCTGAAGCTGCAGGTTTCATCGCTCTCCATCCAAATTGACTGAACCAGCAGCAAAAGAAGATCCAAACTAAGCTTCACGTTTTGCTTCACATAAACATCGTCATGAATGCCCTCTTACTTTTGCTGTTTTGCTTCCACCACAATAAAATGATACTTCTTGCAGAGCTCTCTCTCTCCCTCTCAGTTTAATTTGAGAGCAGTTTCCCATCTAAAAAGCTCAATTTTCTGCATTTTTCACTTCCTTATTACCCAACAGTCTACCGTTGTGTACAGCACTGTTGGCCGCTGTTTAGGGTTTTTTGTTTTTTTTGTTTTGTTTGTTTGTTTTGTTTTTTTTATGACTTCCAACAAGAAAGCCTCATTTCTGCTGTTCAAAACCTGTGTAACTTTGCTCTGCTTCACTTCAGCAGCATCAGGTTCATATACTGAGTCATGGTTTTCTTCCGTTTTTGTTCTACTGCAGAATATTTTCAAAGTTGTCTGCTATAAAAAGTCAGGCCAAGAAAATCTCCTTCATGTTCTTCTGTGTTTTATCCTCACTTACTTTGACACAAACGCATCTGCTGTGATGCTCACACCTCTGATGAAGTGTCAGTACTGATAAATGATCAGAATTATAATATTTCTGACTGTTTGAGGCAAAATTTCCCGATCTAAATCGAATCGAAATTGGGGCTCGAATCAGTTTGGGACCTTGCGAATCGGAATCAAATCAATTCTAGAAATCAGTGACGATATTGTATTCTACTGATGTGTGTAAACATGGCTAATCTCTCCTTCTCTTTGCTCTGCAGGAGTTTGTGAAGTTCTTTAAGACGACGCTAGATCGTAAAGTGTGCTGGGGAGACCGGCTTGAGTTTATTAACGGCTGGTATATCCTCCTCATCATCAGTGACATCTTCACAATCACTGGCAGTTTCATCAAAATCGGCATCGAGACAAAGGTCTAATATCAGCTTTAGTTTTGGGGGGTTTTGTTTTAGCATTGACACACATTAACATGTACATGTAGTCTTAGCTTTTTTTTAAAGCCGATTCCTTTGGGTTTTTCCCAACAGAATATATCCTCCTATGACCTCTGTGCCATCCTTTTGGGAACCTCCACTCTCTTAGTGTGGGTGGGAGTCATTCGCTACCTCACATTCTTCCAGAAGTACAATGTAAGTTGCAGATGTGCTGGTGCACAGCTTCTGATAACATTGTTACATGCTGCTGATTTAATAACTTGTGAGAAAGTGAGAAGTTCCTCCTGTGGGTTGATGTAATGTAGAAGGCCATTTAATTTGGTGTCTCTGGGCTCTCTCACACTGTAATTTGATCTGTGTTGTGTTTCTGCACCTCCCTGCTGCAGATCCTTATCGTGACACTTCGAGCAGCTTTCCCCAATGTTATTCGGTTCTGCTGCTGTGTGGCTGTCATCTATCTGGGCTACTGCTTCTGTGGCTGGATCGTCCTGGGACCATACCATGTCAAGGTGAATTAAATGTGGGAAAAACTCAATGTCAAAAACTTCCACTCCTTGGAATTTTAAGTTTTCCTTTCGAAGTTTTAGTTCACTTGCACCGACCAGGCATAACATTATGACCACTCACAGGTGAAGTGAATAACTGATAGTGGGTGGGATATGAATGTTGATGCAGTAGAAGCAGGAAAAATGGCAAACTGGACCACAGAGTAATGAAAGAAGGTGTCTTGGTCTCGTGAATGACATCTTTTTTTTCACATCTAGTTGATGGTGTGTGTCTAGTTGTTGGTGTGTGTGCGTCACTTACCTGGGGAACACCTGGCACCATGATTTAAATGTGCCAGGTGTTTGCCTTTGCCTTATTCTCACTATGAGAATAAGGCAAGGCTGACGGAGGCAGTGTGATGTTTGGGCAATGTTCTGCTGGGAAACCTTGGGTGGTGCCACAAAGCAAACAGGGTTCAGTATTGAGTTTGAGGTGCTGGCTTGGCCTCCAAATTCCCTCTATCTCAACCCAGTCCAGCATCTGTGGGATTTGCTGGAAAAACAAGTCTGATCCATGGAAGCTCCGCCTCAAAACTTAAAGGATCTGCTGCTAACATCTTGGTGCCAGATACCAGCGCACATGTGCTGGGGTCTGGTGGTGTCTTACCAGGTCAGGGCTGTTTTGGCAGCAAAAAGGAGAACAGCAGAATCTTAGGCAGGGGGTCATGACGTTATGTCTGATCGGTGTATATGAGTAAATGTGAACACACAAAACGTGCCTATTTAAAAAAAAAAAAATTTAGTAGGCCACACAAATGCCATTCAGCAATAATATCTAAGTTGTGTAACAGAGAAGATAATTAAACAGTTTTGGACTACCTTCTTTCTTTCGGACATTTCTCCGTCCACTGAGTAAATCAGTGGAACAGAAACATGAACTACAGTTTATTCTGACTTTTAAATTGCTTTTAAAAACTTGACCTTTTCTCTTAACTTTGATAATTAAAATACCTTTTTTTTATATATATATATTTACAGTTCCGCTCTCTGTCCATGGTGTCCGAGTGTCTGTTCTCCCTCATTAACGGCGACGACATGTTCGTGACGTTCGCAGAGATGCAGGAGACCAGTCCTCTAGTGTGGCTGTTTAGCCAGGTTTACCTGTACACCTTCATCTCCCTCTTCATCTACATGGTGCTGTCTCTGTTCATCGCTCTCATCACAGGAGCGTACGAGACCATCAAGGTAGGAAATCGCTGTCTATAAAAAGGATCCGTTTATTTACAATGTGTAGAATCACTCAGTCTGCATTACAAAGAACTCACCGTAGCATCCAAACTGTTGCTTCTGTATTTACTGTGGACTACAAATAAAGAGCAGAAAAGTAACAGTAGTGTCTTTTTTTTTTTTTTGTTGTTGTTGTTGATTTCCACAGCATCAAACCCAAGAACCAATCCACATAACAGATCTGCACGCCTTCATAGCAGAGTGCACAGATGCACCGAATTCTGGGAAGTTCAGAGGTTTGGAGACTTCACCTTGCTCCTTCTTCTGCTGCTGTGACAGGTGAGTGAGTCTCCTGTGACCCCCCCCCTGAAAGCTTAAACATATACATTAAATTAACATAATGCTACATTTCTAAAGACCAAAGCAGATAAATGCGACAGCGGGCTTTATTAAACAACCACAAAACCCGTGAAGTCTGACTCCCTAATCTAAGCTGACAGCACAAAAATATCAACCTCACAATTATGTCGCAAAGTTAGTTGATTACATTTTTGGCTGCTGATGAGGAGAAAAAGAGAGAGAAAGACGATATTTCTCTACCATTTATACTGGTGTTAATTATCAGGCTCTGACCAAGCACACTGGAAGGAAATCAGGTCATTTTCTCTTTCCTCACTTTTATATATCCTTTGTCCTATTTACATCTAGTTCTCCTGGTATCCTGTTCTCATGTCTTAGTCTTTCCAAACACATATTCAAATCAATTTTGTTCATATAGCACCAAAATTACTCAACAGTCACCTCAAGGTGCTTTAATTGGTAAGATAAAGACACTAAAATAATACAGAGAAAACCCCGACAACCAGAAGACCCCCCCCCCCCCATGAGCAAGCACTTTGGCGACAGTGGGAAGGAAAAATCCCTTTTAAGAGGAAGAAACCTTCAGTAGAACCATGCAATGTGAACAGAGAGAGGAGGTGGGGTAATCAAAGTGCGAACAGTAGTTACTTTGTTAAATCCCAACTACTGTTTTTTTATGATCTTAGTCCCAGGGATGGGGGTTTAAATGTTTAAGAGTCCTCCTCCTGATATGTGTGTGTTTCAGGTCTGTGCTGTGCCTCCTTTTATAGATGAACACTTCCACAACGAATAAACCTTTGCTTCATAGGTTATAGCTCAGGAACAAGATAAGAAGGCACAAATTAGAGACATAAAAAAGCCTGAACACATATTTAACATTAAAAGAAATGCTTAGTTTGGCCAGCAGAGGGAGCATATTTAGGTCCTTAAAATCCTTAAAATGATCAGCACTGAAAAAGACGTAAAGTTGCATACATGATTATGAGCGCACCAATATTTTATCCTTTTTTTTTTTTTTTAAAAATACAGTTTTCAGCTCGATTTTTTTAAAATAACATAGGTGATTAGGTAAACCACTGCACTAACACGCAACCTAACCCGGTTCAGGTTCAGTCCTGGGAAGAGACACGGATGCCTTTGGAGTTTTTGGGAATGACAACCACTGTAAAAATAAATATTTAAACCAAAAATCTGCTAAATCAAACATTCCTGCTGTGGTGAAAGTTGCTTTCTTATAATACTCTACATCATATCACGTCAAAAATGCGTCCGTGAATATTGTGTTGTTTTTGTTAAAATTGTTAAAATATGTCCCGTAAATATTACCATAAGAAACTGTAATTACAGAGATAATAATATTAAACATCCTAACTGTAGTAAATCATCAAACTTTATTTTCCCCTCAGAACAACCACGTATGAAGATGTCCTGCTGGTGAACTGAAATCAACCTCACCAATCTCTGAAACCTCACTAGCCTCCCCTGCTGACCAGTAGGGCACACTGCAGCCACCCAACACCCGGTGTCTCCGTGTATCTGGGTCAAACCAAACGACTGTTCCAAAGTGGGAGTTGCAATTGGCTGGAACTGCGCTCTGCAGAGGAAACGTGGAACAGATGAAGAGCTGGGCCTTTTCCTCTGTATAAACAGCAGCATCGAAGAAGGCTATTGCACAGACATTTCTCTTGGTTCTAGTGTGTTTTTTGAAACATTATTCAGTATTTTTAATATATCTGGTGTATTTTATGCTCACCCAGACTAGGAACTCTTTTGGTGCTGTCTATGTTTTGTTTTTTGTTTGTTTTACTTTTGAAGTATTTCAAATCGGTTGGCTCCTGAGGAGGAGACTCTTAAAATTAGATATTTATATCATATTCAGCAACATTTTATTGTACAGAACTCGTTTTAAAAATTTAAATAATCTAATATCTCTTAAATGCCTCTTTATAGCCAAAGCTAATTTGCTAGCTGGAGAATCATGACATGACATTTAAACAGAACAGGACAAAAAAATCCCCCATGTGATTGTTTTTACAGAGTTCCAAAACATATCAGGAAACGGGACCGCAGATGGGCGTACGGCGTGGAATTGATTCATTTTCTTTGTGAGCTGCATATTTATTATAAAGTTTCGACCAGTGTCATTAGCGGCGGCTGTGCTGCATCATGTTGTCTTCAAATGTAGATCCCAGTTTATTTCATTTTTATTGCTTCGTTTTCTTTCAGTAATGATCAGGGTAATGGGATGCAATCGTTCACTAACAAAGCACTTAGCTTTTGCCTGACCTTGGCTGCAGTTTCTTCTTCAGACCCACATTTTTTTAATGAAGCTGAAGTATTTAAAAGAAACTCGGTGTATCAAAAGTGCTGCACCCCTGTTTGTAGACTGCGTTGATGACCATTAGCAAACTGGATCTGACTTATTTTAAGCACAATAAGTAGTTCTAAGTAAAGCGGAGTCTGGTTTGGGAGAGATGACAAGAAGGAAAACAACAGATTGTCCTGTTTTAGTGGCTTGCTCTGCTTTTTTTTGTTGTTTGTTGCCTTCATAATGATGTCTCTAACTGCTGCCTACTGACTTGATCTTTAGTAGAAACTTGAATAATGTATGTTTGTTTGTCTTTTTATCGCAAAAAAACGCACAATAGTTTAAGGAGTTTTTCAGTCTGGACTCCAAATACCATTTAGCGAGAGGAGCTATGGGTCAGGGAGGAGTAGGTAAATGAAGTATAAGATGTTTTTTCAGCCTTTTCATTTTCTGCCTGAAACACCAGCAGAGTAAATTGTAAGCTAAATATACAGATGGACTTTGGATTTCCATGGACAACATGTCTAAATTATACATAACTTTAAATGTCGTATCTTGTGTTTCCCTGGAGTTTTTTTTTTTTTTATCTTGTTTTTGTTTTGTGTTGTTGTGTTTGTTTTTTATGAATTACCTGCACTTGAACTGTACTTGTGAGGGACAACACGTAGTGTGACCTGTCATACTTGTCAAACTACTGATTAAATTTTCCTGGTCTGATCTAAGTCAACAAGCTGTTTCCTGCTGTTCCACCTAACCATCAGCAGAGGGAGGAAGTAGTTCGTGTGTGTGTGTGTGTGTGTGTGTGTGTGTGTGTGTGTGTGTGTGTGTGTGTGTGTGTGTGTGTGTGTGTGTGTGTGTGTGTGTGTGTGTGTGTGTGTGTGTGTGTGTGTGTGTGTGTGTGTGTGTGTCATTTTTACCAGGATTACTCAAAAGCTACACTTAGATTTCAAATTTATTGTCATTAAATACACACTAAGTGTACAAGGGATAAAATAACATTCCAACTGGTACAACACAGGATTTAAAAAAACAAACAAAAAAAGAACTATATTTAAATGTATAGCAGCAAAAATACTACAAAGTGCAATAATAAAAATGACCTGTGGAGTTGTGGCGTATCTTCGTTTTGATTTCAGAAGTCTGATGACCCTGGGGGAAAGCTATTGCAGAAGCTGGTGGGAACGGTCTGTGATGGAGGGTGTGAGAAGTCACTGATAATGGTTCTGGCTCTTCGGTCCAACTTCCTGAATGGAGAAGTCCCAGTGGTTTTCTCCTCTATCCAAAATTATTGATGGATTTGCATGAACAATTTACTGATCCAAATCTGGAACTTAATGGTTCTGTCTTCAAAAATAGACTGCATTGCCTCACAGAAACAAAGTCTGGGGTTAAAATCCACCAGCTGGCTGCAAACGTCCTATGTGGAGTTTGCATGTTCTGTCCAGGTTCTAAAGACTCATGTTTTAGGTTGATTGGTGACTTTCGAGTAACTAATCAATGGTTTCATGTCTGTGTGTTAGCCCTGTGATAGACTGCTAGCAAGCAAGCAAGCAATTTATTTATATAGCACTTTCAGATCAGCCCCCAGCACAAAGTGCTGTACACCTGACATGCCAGAAATGATACATTGAACAAGTTAAAAATATATATAAATAATATAAAATAAAGAAAAAATATTTTAAAAAATAAGATGATAATTAAAATGACATTTAAAATAATAAAATTGGCACAAATAGCAAAAACAATAATAAAATAGTATAAAATGATCATTAGAATTACATTTAAAACAATAAAGTCAGCACATTAGATTAAAACAATAAAATCAGGTTCAGACTATGTCATAAGCCAAGGAGTAAAAATGGGTTTTAATGATCTGTCCAAGGGGTACACTGGCTCTCACCCTATGACAGCCTATCATATGGGGATAGGCTCCACCCTTACTGTGACCCTGAATTCGATAAGTGGAAGAAAATGAAAAGATGGGTAATTCATAAAAAATAGATGTAAATTATAAAAATTTGAAGGTTGTAAGAGTTCTTTCAAGAAAATATAGATCAATATCTCATTGCAGGGACTTGATTCGTGCATGTTCAGGAGTGTATTTCCAGCCTTGCTCTCTCTCTTGTTTTTCTCACTTTCAAATTGAAAAGCACACACGTGGGGGGGCTTTAAAACACATCATGATGATGTTGTAAATGCCTTGTATGTTTCTGCTGAGTCACTGGGGCGCTGATCTTCCAGAGAGGGTAGATTGCAATTCTTCTGTTAGAGAACACATGAGCTCATTTCCTGGTTGCTGAGCGTCCTAAGCAAGCTTTGGCAGCAGCTCATGTAGCCCATCTTTGCCTTCCACCCACTTAACCTAATATCATCATGCATTATGTAGCCAACCGCTCTGATGGTGCCTCATGTTGGAGTGTGTAAGGCAGAAGGAAAGGTCCACAGTGTAATGTCTCTCATAAACATGGCCCATCCATCTTGTTGGATTAGAGGCTGTCACTATTTTCTTCCACTTGATGTGTGTGAATGTGTAGGACTACTTCACTCAGCACCTTTGATGTTCAGTGAAAGCCCAGAGGGAAAATTGTCTTTCCAAAAGCTTCTAATGGTCTCAGTTGTAGCAGTATGCTATTGTCAGGTGTGGTCCTTTTGTTGATCCCAGTTTGATGCCGCTTGTTCATTTGTGACTCGCCGTTTGAACTTCACAGGCTTTTAAATTAACAAAGCATCCCAGATCAAAAACGCAGGCCTGCAGCAGGAGCAGTGGCAGCGGCGAGGACCGTCTCCTTCCCCCTCATCTTACGCGCCGTGTCACTCAATCTGTATCAGCACCTGAGTTCCGTTTGGTGTGTCAGCGTGTGTGTCTCTGTGTGTGGGGGGGCTTTGTTTTGTGTGTGCAGCTGTCCTTACTGTGAGGTGTTTGGGCAAATGGGTGAGTGAAGACCACAGCAAAGAAGCAGATTTAAAAACAAGACAGTGTGTGCATAAAAGCCTTTCAAATTCTCAGTCTATCCTAATTCTGTTAAGGATTTTTTTTTTTAACCGCTGAGCCACACCCTTGTGTAACAACATTATGATCAGTCTGAAATGGATGAGCAGGATGTGTGGGAATTACAGCTTTTTTTTTCAGTCCTGTGAAATAATGATGGATTCCATTAGTTTTCAGTTTATGCAACTAAAAGATGGAGACTAAAAATCGTTTCTGCTGGATTCACACCCAAGAGGTTTTTAGGTTTCAGTTTGCGTAAAAAAAACCAGGAAGTGAATAAATCTCCTTAACGCTTTCCTCCATAAACACAACATTGAACGACCTCTCCCGTGGCAAGTTTTGACACCTCAGTACAGATCAGTAAAGATTTGGTTTGATGACCATTAAAATAGTTTCCAAGGGCAGCTGCACAGAGAGAGATCACCCTTCCTAACCTCTGATGCATACCCAGTCGTTTTGTGTTATAATGAGGCAGAAATTATGACAGAAAGCACTCAGCTTAGAAAAGAGCTTCAAGGGTTACTTCTAGTAGGCTTTCAGAGGAGGCAACGAGTTAAAATAAGAATTTGTTAAACTTTTGGAGGAGCTTTGGGTTTTCCCCCCTCGCTCTGGCGCAGGGCCCCTTCCCGACTGGAAAGGATGACAGGCAGCTGATGAAACAACTGCCAGAGTCCTGAAAGGAGCAGGGATGGAGAGACACATGATTCACACACACTCTCTCTCTGTTTCTCAGTCTTCATCGAAGTGTAGTGAGAACGTGTACACCAGCGAGTCCAAGGCTGATGATTTTTTTTGCTAAACCTTCATTCTTCCCCTTCACTCAGATTTCTCTCTTTACCCACGGCCTCTCCTTTTAAACAACCTCATTCTTTCTCCGTGCTCATAAGAGAAAACAACAGCTGATGTCAGCTGTCCAAACCCATTTTGCTCGTCTTTGTGTCCTTCTGTCTTTTCAGTGTTTCACTGAGCCTGCAGCTGCAGCTCAAAGTCTCATTGTGATAAGAAAATAAAAGCATGCGTCTAAAACCTATTGTGGGCTCGTACCATAGGGCGGTGGACACTGTACCAAAGTGTGAGCACAGATAATTAACAATTTCAATCTCTTATTCGCTTTCTTTGGATATAACTATCCAAACCTGTTGTGCAGCTCTTGCAGTTCTTTGTCAGGAATTTTGGTTTTAAGTACAGATTGCAAACATGTGGGTGAAGGAATCTGAGGCAGAGAGTTTCAGTGGCGTTGTCCCCGCGGAGAAGCAGAGATTCTTGGAAAACTCCTGGTTGAATAAATCACCGCTGGTTCCTAATGAACTGTAGCTTGAATTTAAAAGGTCAAAAACAACTCGTATTCTTCTTCTCCTTCTTTAAGCTGCTCCCATAGTAACAACAGCGGCTCGTCTCCTTCCTTCTCACCCTATCCCCACATCCTTCTCTGTCACATCGATGTCCTCTTCCCCTAAATCCATGAATCTTCTCTGAGGTTTTCCTCTTTTCCTCCTGCTTTCCAGCTCCATGTTCAACATCCTTTCTCCAGTATATCCGCTTTCCCTCTTCTGTACATGTCCAAAGCGCTCGACCTGAGCTGTCCCTCTGATCTACTCATTTCTAATCCTGTCCATCCTGCTCACTCCCAGTTACTCCCGTCTTTGTGTCAGGACTACCATCTTCAAACCGTACTTCATAGCAGGTCTCGATATCAGCTTGTAAACCTTCCCTTTCACTCTTGCTGCTATTCTTCAGCCAGAAGCACTCCTGACACTAATTTTCACCCGATCCAACCTGCCTGCACTCTGTTCTTCACCTATCTCGTGCAATAATAGGGTGAAAATTACACAAAAATGTAAGAAAAATCAACAAGAGAATAGGAAAAAGTAAAGTAAAAGATTAATATTTCACAGAGGAGCTTCATGAGTAAAAATCTGGGGGTAAAGGATTTTTTCTATCCACAGTTGTGGGAAAAGATTGATAAAACAAGGTAGAGGCATGCTGTGCACAAGGCCTATAAGAGGAGTTTAATCTGATATGGTTCCTGTTGTTTACTCTAACTCTGTGCAGCAGCAGGATTAGGTCATATCTACAAACTGGAGATACTCCATCTTGTTATCCTGGCTTAGGGAGGGTGAAATTGGAAAAAGGACAAGGTTATCTCAGCTTGGTCAGAGCATGTGCTTGTGTTTTAAAAGATGTGTGTGTCTGCAGGACAAAGTAATGCTGTTGAAGCCACAAATTTGCAGGGGCTAAATTCTAGAGGTGGGCAGATTGATCCAAATATTGACAGTATCAATACCAACACTGGTATTGGTAGTGGATGATACTAGAGTGAAAGGATCGATACTTTGTTTCTCTCCTCTAAGTTCAGTATATAGCCTACTGAATGGTGTTATTTATTTATTAAAAATGAAAAAATGTATCTCAAACATGAATATATTTTATTTATCCCTATAGGACATTTAAAAAGAGGTTGACATAAAGTCCTTTAAAAACAGGCACATTTAAATTCCAGCCCACCCCCCTCAAAAAAACAAAAACAACCCTGAAAAGTGTGTGTGTGTGTGTGTGTATGTGTGGGGGGGGGGGGGGGGGGGGGGGTGTTAACTAATTATTATCAATTTAGTGGTCTTTAAAACGTGTTCACAACTTGCCAGTTGATTATGACTCATGTCATATGTCATGACACACTGCTATGTATTGGCAATACTGGCCCAGTATTTATTTGATATCGGATCGATACCAAAATTTGTAGTATCGCACAGCACTACTGAATTCCTCCCGGACCACCTTGAATTCCAATTTTAAAGTCACGCGCTCACACAGGGACACGGTTTGACTACCACGTCACTCCTGCTTTGCATAACCGCCGGGGCTCGCGCCTTTGATTGGGCCGGCGGTGGGATTTAATCTGCGTTTTCTTTTATGACCGCCACGCTTCGCCTTCAGTCTGCAGCCGGACTCCTCTGCCACTCCTCCCCTTCGGGTCCGTCCTTCATTAAGGGAGCAGCCCGTCGCCTCCTGCCGCTGCTCAAACGTGGAGGGAAGGACACGAGGAGGGACGCCCGCCGCTGAACGCGCGGCTCTATTGTTAGTTCAGTAAAATTTACGGCTTCGCCTGCATATTTAGTGCGTTTCGCGTCGTCTTCGGGGCCGACTGTTTGTTTCCTCGGGAGTCTTAACGACGGCTGAAAGGTAACGGACAATTTACTACGCTGTAACGTTTCTGCCGCGAGCGACATCATTCGAGTTAGGCTACATCTTTGCACAGTTTTCTGCTAAATTTAAAAATTACAGTTCTGCCTAGAAGGGCTCACCCTCTTTGTTTTATTTTAGCATCTCTTAAATGAAGAAAGCAGCGTTTGTTTTGAAGCCAGACGCCCTCTTTGTGGTGTGGAGTGGTCGGTGTGTAGCTTGATGGGATGATGGATGTGAAACGTTAGCACGGAGCTGGGCGGTGGTTCCGGTGTGCCGTTCTGTCTCGGGGTGAAATTTATCCCGATGTACGGTGCTCCAGGTTCTCGCTTTGACAGGGTCTCCGTTGGCATCAGATTAAGTTTACTGAGCAGCTTCACGCCAGCCTCCCCGGCGTACACACGCTATTGTTCTGCGAGGCAGAACGACGGGGCCCTCTGCTAATCGGTGTTATTAAAGCTCCCTTTGAGGCGTTTAAATCACCCAGAAACTCTAAACCAGACTATTGGGGAGGTAAAATTGGAACCAGGCTTGCAAAGTTGGATATGTGGGCATCTTGTGTTTTCTTTTCCTCATATGGTGTATCTTTAGGCGTTCATCTGAGAATCTTACTTTGCCATTCATGCGTTAAGTTCCCCAGTCATTTTAAGCACCGTGCACCTTTTGTTTTCTTGGCACTGCCAGCTTAGTAGTTTCTTTCCAAGATTACCATCAAGGCCTGTTTTCATATTTGCATCTCTGCACATGGGGTGATCTCACTCTCCACCTGGCAAAGTAGTAAGTAAGGCAGACTATCAGAGGCACCGTCTGCAGATCTCAATGATAGAGTGATGCTGTTTATCCTTCAGGTTTTGGCTGTGAGTCTACATTACATAATCACTGTGTTTTGGGGCTTGACTGGGTGTGGTGTGGCAGGGCTTTTGGAATCAGGACCAGTGACTGTCCCTGGCTTCAGAAATGTTATTTACATGCAGGCCCTTGCATTTGGGTGTGTGTTTCTTACTCCCAAACCCATTTCATCACTTGGATGTGACACAGGGTGTGGATGACACAGCCACATGACACCCACCCTTCTCTGTTTATTCTGACTGTCTGGCTAAGCTCTTACAGGGTCATTACAGGTTTGCTGCTGTGTCCTACTTCAGAGGATGAATCTGGCAAAATCTGCACTTCTGCCCCATTTAAAAAGGCTCATTGGAAACGAATGGAGAAATGCAGTCACCTTTTAACTGAATTTGAGTGACTTGGCTGGTGTATTTGTGCACTTCCTGGTCACAGATGTCGAGCATATGAAGATGCATCAGATATCTACTGTTTTAGCAGCATATGATGGAGTGTAGCTTTAAAGTTAAGTAAAAGGCTCGCATATTTTGCCAGCCTGTGAACTTGGACACAGCTGTGTTTGGTTGGTGTGGTGTGTTTTTTTTTTTTTTTTTTTTTTTTTTCCCCTCATACTGTACAGCCACTTCCCCTGCCCACACCCCCGTTTCCTCTTCCTCTTCCCAAAGGTCAAAGCAACCGAGAAGAAGGGCTTGAAATAGTTTTCTCATTTCAGTGCCTTCTGTAACCTTAAACTTCAATGGCTGGATAGAGGGAGATTTATAAACAGGAATGTGCAAGTATTATTAACTCCTTTTTAAAATCCAAACTGTCAGTAGCACCTGAAACATTTATACATTATTAGTACAAGAACTTAAAAAAAAAAACAAAAAAAAAAACTACTATGTTGAATCGGAGGCATTGATTTAAGCATTTGCTTCAAGTTCTCTGCACATCCTTCAGCCCTGGTATGCTTGGCTTGTAAACTTTAAGGCTTGTTTTATGACTGAGCCTGGGCAGTGGTGCCTAATGGGGAGACTGCAGTTGTTGTTTTATTTCAGGCGTGACGGTCTGTGCGAAAAATGCAGGTGGCTGCGTTTGAGAAATCTAGTGTGACTGGCTTGTGTAAATGGGTACAGTGCACTAGGGAGCAAGTCTGTAACTGATTAACAAACCTGTCCTTTTGTTTTGCATGGAATGCTTCAGATACCTCCTTGTCAAACCTTCCCAGCTACGAGGCGCCTTCAGGTGGATTCTTGGTCGCGTTTGTGTCTGGTTGGAAAAACGCAAAAAGATTAAAAAAACTAAAAAAAACAAACAAAAGCACTAACAGTGGCTGCAGCGCTTAGTTGTATTTTTTAACATTCAATTCTCTACACTCCAAACATGTTGCCTATTATGACTTCTCTATGACAGGAAAAAGGTAAAGGACCAGCAACAGTATAAACATAACTGTTACAACACTAACAGACTGTCAGTGTTGGGATTGTTATTTGAGGTGATGGGTAAATAAAAGTGGCAATTTTATGTCTCAAGTTTCACTTTCAGTTTGATAACTACAGTGATATTCTATAGCATTATTCCTGATTTTTGGCTATTTATTCAGCTTTGCATTGGCTCATCATGTGTGCATCAGCTCTGAGTGGATATGATGTCTGGGGTTCAAATCGTATTCAGTTCAACTCAGGTTTATTCATGTAGTGCTAAATCACTACAGCAGACACTTAAAGACATTTATATTGGAAGGTAAATGCACTAGAATTTTAGAAAGAAACCCCAACAATCCCATGGCCCACTATGAGCAAGCACTTGGTGACTGTGGGAAGAAAAAAGTCCCTTTTAACAGGAAGAAACTTCTGAAAAGATGCTGTAGGTAGTCCAAAAAAAAGAAATTTAAAAAGAAGGCACATTTAACCAATAGAGTATTAATGCCCCTGTGAATTCATTCTTGTATTAATCATTTTAATTTTGAAAAGAAATTAGAGCTAATGTCCATCAGTCACCTTATTTCATGTCAAAAGTCGGAGCAGATGAATGAAAAGCGCATAACCCTTGCACAGCATGGAGTATTTGCATTTTCCTGGAAGTGAGCTGGTTACATCTTGTAACCAGAGTCCGTCTCAGTCCCACACTCATGGAAATCCAATCCACACTTTTGTCGTACTATACTCATGTCTGATCTGGTGGAAAGTTCATATGATGATCTTTTTAAAAATTCTGATCAGAATGAAAAATTCCCAATAGCTAGATGTTAACCACCTCCATATCAACAAACCAAACGTGTGAGTGGTTGTGAGGTAATTAGAATGATGCTCAGTGCTCACACTATGGGACTTTGATATGCAATTAAATTTGCAAACAAAAGGCAGCAAAATGGCTGCAAAAAGACAAATATCCTGAGAGAAACCAAAGGGGTTCGGATACAGCATCTCATTTTCTAGTCAAGCATTGTGGTAATTTTTATTTATTTTTATTAAATAAAAATGGAGCCAGAAGTGCTCATATTTAAGGGAGCTTTGCTGAGTTATCAGCTTTTACATGCGGTTTATTCGTTTATAATAAACTCACTGGGAAGAAACTCACATTTAGGGTTTTGTTTTCTATTTAAATTGTATGTTATGTATGTATGTATCCCTAAAAGTTGTCTCATGATCATTTTAGGAGATTGGACACCAGCAGATCTGCATAATATTAGAGTGGCTCAGAGTCCACACATGGGTATTTTGAAAATAAAATAATTGCAGCCAGGGGATGAAGTGGCTACATCTCATTATTTGCACTGTGGGACCAAAAAAAAAAGTCCTCAGCAACCACAGAATTTGTGCTCTTAAGCTCTCATAGATTTGTTTTCTTTGTGAGCCGGCTTGTGATTGGCTGTCTTGTACAGTCTATTGAGTTACATGTTAACTGGCACAAAAGAGCATGATCTTTAAACTGATGGTCACACACCTACAGTAACACTCTCCCCCTCTGCACTAGGTCACATTAGTTAACTATTGTCAGTTTTACCACAACACTGCAGAGTTTGCCGACCCACAGCCGGTTCGGCATTCCCAGATAACCTTTTAAGTAACACATTATTAGCCTTCATTTTACTTGTTATGAAATAAATAGATAATTTCAATACTTTTCTATGAAATGTCATTTGTTTGGTTGAAAGCTATAGTCGTGATATTTGAAAGTAAATGGTAAATTCTATCATGTTGATTAATGCGGACTCCTCTTCTGTAGCGCTATGCTAGTTGCTAAAGTTGGCTAAATAGTGGTACCACAGCTTTGGTTTCCATCAGTGTCTACATGCATGAATGTCAAAAAGCTGGATTAATTGTGAGTGCAGGGCTGTGAGGCTACCACCAGTGTGCTTGAACCCTGCTCCACTACATCTGTTTAGGAAGACTTTAAGGGTTAAACTTTATTTCATCCTTCACCCTTGTTGCCTGTGTTTCTCTCTGTAGCTGTGGGATGGTAAGGATGTAATGCTCATCACTGTGGTTTGGAGGCTGGTACTTTGCTGCCCATTAGGATAGAGTAGTGGATGCTGGCGCTGCATTTTTTTTTTTTTTTTTTAGGTACTCTGTCTGGAACTGAAGCCAGTCTCAATGCACTGTAATTATTGAAACAGTACTTCAGCACTTTAGAAATATGTCTGTTAGCTCACTATGGTAGCCTTGAATGCCTTCCTAAAGACAGATATTTTGTGGTTGTAGAATACAGCAAAATGGTTTTTAAAGATGTTTTAAAAATACATTTGTAGGGTGTATTTATATTAAAAAAAGTTATTAGAGTTTATTTGGGTTTGTGTGTTGTAGCATTACAAAGAACAGGTAATGAGAGAACTGTAAACAATGAGTCCTGTGTTTGTGTGTGGCTAAATGCCAACGGTTTTAACTAGATTAGTTTTTGTATTGTATGAGTAATATGATGCCTCAGAGCTTGTCCCCTCTTTGACACGTGCAGCCTTCATGTCCACTAAAGCACGAATTGAGTTTCCTGGCTCTGAATCAGCCTTTAGGAGGTGACTGTGTATGTAAGCACAGTTGGTCTGTATTACCTTAAGTCTACCATTTTACTCTTATGTGTGACCATTTCAATGAAAAACAAATATATTTTATGTTTGAATTAATCCTGCACTTCTAAATAATATTATATTCATATTGTGTTTTTGGCTAGTCTCATTTATCCTGGTAATTTCCCTAAGAAAGGGTAAAACATCTTTGTTGGGTACCACAGTTTATTTATTTTTTGCATACAGGAAAACTGAGAACTATTGATAACTAGATAACTGCCAGAGAAGAAGCAAAGTTCACAACAACAATAAAATGTGTTTGTTTTGGATTGGCTGTGTATCTTTTATTATCCTTTGCCTCTTTCATGTGCATGAAAGTCTGCCAATGTGTATTTAGTTATGTGTGTGACAGTTCAGGGGTGTGGCTATCAGAAGCATGGAGGCAAGGTGTGGGATCGGTATCCATCTGTCCTCACCTTACCCGGCCCGGTCACAGAGATCGTAACTAATCTGGCTGCGGGCTCTTCAGTGTTATTGACTATCTGCCTGTCTATAACCAGTTGGCTGGTGGACAGGGAGTAGCCACTGAGTTGATTTAATATGCCAAAAGTGATGTCACCTCTGGTTTCTCTACAGCCCAGCCATTCTTGATTTTCGATCTAAACTCGTAATTGGCTCTTGTTTTGAATTGAAGTTGTGGAAAATGTAACAGGCCTGTAACATAATGGCATATTTCTTCAATCTCCCTTGGACTACATTTAACTGCATTTGTCTTTTATCTATGTGTTTCTTATGGGGCTAAATTCTAGAGATGGGCAGATTGATCCAAATATTGACAGTATCAATACCAACACTGGAATTGGTAGTGGATTATACTAGTGTGAAAGGATCGATACTTTGTTTCTCTCCTCTAAGTTCAGTATATAGCCTACTGAATGGTGTTATTTGTTTATTTATTTAGTTATTAAAAATGAAGAAATGTATCTCAAACATGAACCTTTTTTGACTGTCACATATATTTTATTTATCACCTATAGAACATTTAAACAGAAGTTGACATAAAGTCCTTTAAAGACAGGCACATTTAGATTCCAGCCCACACCCCCTTAAAAAACAAAAACAATCCTGAAAGGTGTAGGGTTTTTTGTGTTAACTAATTATTGTCAATTTAGTGGTCTTTAAAACAAATTCAGAATTTGCAAATGTCATGACACACTGCTCTCAAGGTAGTATTGGTATTGATGATGGCAATACTGGCCCTGTATTTACTTGGTATCGGCTCGATATCGAAATCTGTAGTATCGCACATCACTACTGAATTCCTCCCGGATCCCCTTGATTTCCAATTTTAAAGTCACGCCTCACACGTTTCTCGGTTTGATTACTACGGCACCCCTGCTTTGAGTGGGGTAATAGATTAGAGACTATGCTATTTCAAAAGGTAATATTTAACTCGTGGGCCAGGGCAGCTCCAACCAGCAATAAAATGTAAGTAACCATTTGGTGCGGTAAGAGTTGACCGATGGCAGATTTGAATGCTTCACTGTGTGTTCAGTATATAAGAATGGGGTAGCTTCACACAAGTGTCCCTAGTCTTACAGGTGAAGTTTCAGTGCCAGCTGCTCCTCTGTCCCGCTGTTCCAGTTAATCCTCTGAGCACCCACCCCCCATTCTCCTTAGCACCAAGCCTGAGTGGGGGTACACACAATGGGGTCTGAATGTCCCCCCCCCGCCTCATAGCACTGTGATGTAAAACTCATTTATGCACACGAACATGTAAGAAGATCAGATGCGATTGCACAGAAATATTTCCATTCCTTTCCTCACTACTTAGATTTTTACCTCATTGCTGTTATTATTTGTTCCATTGTCAGGTTGTCCTTATGCCAGCAGGAAAGCCTGGCTTTTGCTTTTGAAAACCCTCCCAGGTTTGGAACAGATTGCAGCCCAGTTCTCTGCAGTCCTTTAGACCACATCACTGCCAATAGCTGGGAGTCCATCTTGTTTTATTGCCACTCCCTTAAGGGCTAGCTGGCTAAGTCCATTTAACTTGTAGGTTCACTTAACCACCTGCTCCTAATGACAGTGTTGAGGAGCTTACAGTCACTTAGCACCTGTTAGTCTCCTGTATGGAATTGATTAAGCTGCATGCTTAACATTTAGTCCAACTCCAGTGATGAAAGTGTTTTTCTTTTTCTCTTTGCCAGGAACATTGATTATTGTCAGTAAGCACTTTTTTTTTTTTTTTTTTTTTTTTTTTTTTTTTTTTTTTTTTCTCTTCTCCTCCTCTCTCTTGTTTCTGGACAAGTGTTTTGATGAAGACCGATAGACAACTTCTTGGCACGGTCTGGATAAACATTCATCAGTACAAATGCAGTCTTGGGTGCTGTGATGTAGGGCTTGTCAACACCAGCACATGGTTCAGTTATTTGGACAGATGAAAAGAAACCAGTGAAGCTGCAAGATCACTCAAGGTTAATGTGGTTCTTTGTTAACGGATAACGAGGTTCTTGAGTGCCATTTGTTGTCTTGATGGGTTTTCTTCAAAGAGTGAGGAGCATGTGTAGGTAGTGCTGCCTTACATGCATCAAGAGAATTTCAATGATGTTCTAAAATCGGCATATTGGAACCATTGATAATGCAAAATGTAATGTTTTTGCTTTTCATTTTATGAATCTGTATTGATAGACTTGAGAGGATGTAGTCTAACTCTCTCTTTTTTTTTTTTTTTTTTTTTTTTTTCCCCCTCCCCCCCGTGGCTTACCTTTTGTGGTAGAACAGGTCATGTGGGTTACAAAACATTATGACTGGTAACAAGGAAATTGCGTTAAGCCACAGCTTAAGTCACAGCTCAGAAAAAATGTCTCAAGGAGGTAATGAATTGTGTTGAGCTGTTTTGGAAGATTAGTGAAGTAACAGGTTTTGTTTATCAGAAGTGCGGAAATGAGTGGAAAATGTATAGAATTCTGTTAAATAAGATAACGGACCCTTTTCTTTAAAATATGCACGAATGGTCACACCCAAAAGATCCACTTTGAGGTAATGTCTTCGATAGCAAATTTTTGGCCATAACAGTTAATTTATGACAGATTCAAGGAATTTCTACAGTTTCTCACTAGCTCTTTGTAACTGCTGGAAAGCTACATAAAGTCAATAATCCAATCGCTGTATTACACTGTCCCCGATAGTAGCTGACAAGCTGCCCCATCCTTCACTGACTTCCTGTTTACTGATTATTTATAACTTGGTATGAGCTGTCACTTTTTTTTTTTAAATATTTAATTATCTTGGATCAATTTGATCAAGTGAAGGGTTGTTCACAAAACATCAAGCCCAGATAGTGAATTACTCTTTGCAAGTGCATTCAGCCAGACCAGGTCTGGCTGTACACACCCACTGGGCAGTCTGCTGACTTAGCCTGTGGATCAGTGGCTTCTGGATCTAACAGCAGATTTCTAGGCCAACAGTTAATATTCTAATGGTTGGTTATCATTTACAGGGCTCGCAAAATTGCTAGCCCGATACAAAGCACATATATATCTTAAGAAAGTCTGTGGTTTCAAGAGAGAATTGTGGCAAATGACATCTCCGTTTTGCTCTTTATATGGACTCCTTGAGCTGCACGAAGCCATGGTCTTCTAACTCATAATTTGGTCCAATGAACTAGACTAGAAACTAAAAACTAGAGCTACTACCAAACGGCTCATTTCCTGCTTATTGAAATGCAGATTGGGTCTAAAGTGACTAATAAGAACCCAATCAATACCTGTTACTGAAAGTCGCAGTAATTTCCTTCTTGGATATGTAGAAATTTTGACAGGAAATTATATGTGGAGGTATATTGACTCACCAGTGGTTTGTAATTGTGCAGCATCCAGTGGTTCTGAATGGGGAGAGTGGCTTAATGCACAGAGACTGAACTGTTAAGACGTTTGTTTTCCAAGAGCCAATTGGTTTCCTTTTCATTCTCTGTGAACTAAACACTGACTTGGTGATGAAGCAGAAACGCCACTACTACCTTGTATGGTCAAGAGAAGCATGGATTTACACACACAGCCCCCATTTACTTGGACTCAGTTTTCCTACCTACTTCTAGATTCTTGTTTGAAGGCTCGTTCTGTAAATCCTAAAGGTTTATGAAGTGGTGAGTACAGTAGGATTGAGTGAATGAGTGTTGTTTTCTTTTTTCTTTTCTTTTTTTTTCTTTTTCTCTTTTAATGAGGATGAAGCCTGAGCTCAAGGTTAGGAAAACCCCTGCCTTTCCCCAAACACCATTAAATGTCTTGATTTGTTTTTTTGTAATTTGAGTGCCAGAAATCGAACACCCTCTTCCTGTTTGCCCTTTTTACACACTCATTTGGGCTCTCACTTGAACTGAATACCGCCTGTGTGGTTGTGGGTTTTTTTTTTTTTTTTTTTTTCCCTCCCCCCCCCCTGTGTCGTACATGCATCTTGCTCAAACTCACACCAGAGGAAAGTTAATGATCAGTCAACCCATTTGTATACTTGGCCCTACTTCACTCAAGTGCTGAACACTCCCAGGCCTGAAACAACGGTCAAATTCACTACGGCAGCTTCCGTTTGCTTGAAAAACAATCTCTGAAGGTGTGGCTGTAGTAAGAATGCAGCGATGAATCAAGTGTGCCTGTGGAATTGCAGGAATGTAGGCAGGCCAGCAAATTCTGGTTTTCACTTTTTTCTGGCTGTCTCATTAATGGCGATGGATATTTTCATGTCACTCACACTTTGAACCTGCACCCTCTGCTCGTTCATACACTGCATCTTTGTGCATGTACACACAGCCCACGCATTCATCACTCTCCATTTGACCCTTGCACTGTTACTCATCTCATGCACATAAACGGACATGCACGCAGCCAGCTGTCGTTGCGTAGCCCCAAGGAGTCTTGAGGAAGTCAGAGCTGGAATGTGGATGGGGCGGATGTGCACTCGATACTGCTGCAGCTTTTAGGCCTTAACTTTCTTTTATTCTTCACTTTGAAGACAATGCAGCATCGACATGGATCATAAAGTAAAAGCTCAACATTAATAAACTGATGTGGTCAGTTTCATGTAGCACTAACACATTTGCATTATGGATTTATCCTTTTTCTTAAATAATTTGATTTAACTGTGGGGTACAGTTCTAAGTCTTATAGCCCAGTGTCTGACACACTGCTTTTTCAGCTAGCAGTCCAGAATGCACAATATTAGATGTATTGACACAATCCTCGTGGCCGTGTGACGCATAGACTAAGTTACAACGAAATGCGTAGGGGACAACTGTGCATTGAATAGCTGAAATATTTTCCTGTTTTACTTCACTGGCTTTGTCCCATTTATCTACAGTTTCTAAGCATACAGTCTGTCATGTGTATTTATGTCTCTGATGTTTCATATTTACAGCATCATTAGCAGTCTGGTGTAAATCTGCAGTTGACAGCATCTCTATCAACAGATCACCTCCAGCAGTCTGCACAATGCATCCCAAACCTCTGTCGTGCTCTAAACACAGCTAAATCCCCCTGTGCTTGTATTAACACAGTATTAAAAGTGACCCATTTTGTCAGGCACCACTTCTAACGTCTGGATGTGCAGAGGGCGAGACTGAGAGATGGGTTACGACAGATGCAATTAAACTGCTTGAAGACAGAAGTCCGAAATAAAATGTAATGACACATATTTCTATTGCAGTGCAATGTAAATGCCACAAAGACTACAGAGTTCTTGCTCTGTCTAGACACACTCCCTCTAACAGTCTAATAAAGTAATGACTGCATTAAATAACACTCTCCTCTCCTGCTTTTGGCCAAATGCACTGCTGCAGTCTGTTAGCCTTCAGGCATTTGCTTTCATCACAAAATCTGCAAAATGTACTAGATGTCAGGCATATTGAGTGATGTTGACTAGAAAAGGGTACGCTGCACTCATGAGGATTATGGCTCTTCAGTGAACTGAATTTCGAACACAAAATCTTCAGTTCTAAATAAAATAAAAAAAAAAAAAATAATGAATTTAAAGAGCAGAATTGGCCAAAAGTTGCTCTGCAGAGCAACCTCGCTGTAAGACATCGCTTATCTCTGCACGACCGTGCGGCTGGGAGTTTGTATATCTTTTCGCTTCCCGTCTGTGCTACGTCACAAAGAGTCAGCTGGTCACAGATGATGCCTTTTACTTGCCCAAAAGGGGATTCTGTTCATCTGGACGTAGCGTTTTGTGGGAGAAACGTTTTGTCACTCATCCAAGTGACTCCTTCAGTCTCAGCTATATGAACAGTACATTTGTTTCAGTCATTATGCAAATGTACTGTTCATATAGCTGAGACTGAAGGAGTCACTTGGATGAGTGACGAAACGTTTCTCCCACAAAACGCTACGTCCAGATGAACAGAATCAACTTTTGGAGATTTACTTACCTGGATGATTGAGCATGCGTCAAGACGTTGCCTGAAACAGGGTCACCATCTCAGAAGGAATGTGCTTTGAGCTTCTGTTTGCTAAGCTCCTAGCATTAGTAGCTTGACTGGCAAAACTATGCCAAGTACAGTACTGTCTGAGTAATCTGGGTAAAGTTTGAGAAGAATAACCAGAATGTCTCCTCCAAGAGCTACACCCCAATAAATGTCAGTGCAAATATATTAAAATGGCTGAGAAGTGGTGAGGGGGATGTGAAAATAAAATTAATTTGGCATTTAATTTGCATACCACTATTCTAAGAGCTTTGCACATTTGGCTAATTAATCCTCATGTGAAGCTTGATGTTTTCCATGAGATGACACAAAATTACATTTGGTGCACTGCTCTCTCCCAACTTTGCTTACTTTGTGAGATTTTTAGCCACAAGAATCAGAGAAGGAAACATATGGAGTAGATTGAAACAACCGTTAAAATCTGAAGTTAGCAAAGCAAATGGGTTGGGTCAGTTATTTAAAAGTAACAAAGAAAAGGACTCTGTAGCTTTTATCGGCAGCTTTGGGGTTGTGGTGGCGGGTTTAGTTTGGTTTAAAGACACCAAAAACTCTAAACAGACTAGTCAAACAAGTTCTTCCAGAATTTCCAACCAATAGTCCATGATGAATTTGCATTTAGAGGCATGAATCAGTAGTTATTGTTAAGACTTGATATCGAAAAGTAAATATTTAACCTTCTTGCTGTGGAAGAAAAAAAGTCTGGGATCTCCGAAAAAATGACAGGGGGAAAAAAAGTTACTGTAGTGCATGCTGTTGTACACAGTGTGGCTTTATAAATGCACTGAGTAATCTGATGTCTGTGGAAACTCTTGCTCTTTGGAACTGTTAGTTTATGTCAGATGTTTTTGCTTATCTGTAGGGGTTTAGGACTTTTACAAATATTTAGAGTAGAGGAGAGTGCATTTGCCATAAAATGCAGGTCATTAAGTTTCTATAGTGGAAAAGCAGCTTTGCTCTCTTGGTTTACCTAATTTAACTACTTGACCATTTTCTAGAAGATATTTGCTGGGGGGGTTTCCTGTCCATCTTTAGTCATTTGCCCAGTTTGTTTGCTGTACCATGCAGGACTTCTGCTTGCTAGATCATCCATCTGTATAGCAATTGACTGGTTCTAGATCTAAATGCAGGGGAAGTAGAGAAGGGGGTGGGTGGGGGGGCTATAGAAAACCAGGAGATGAGTGTTTAGGAGGGGGTTGGTAGAGGGCTCTGTGGTCAAAAGGGCAAAGACACGGGGCCTGTGGGTAAAAGGGATGATTGAGGGAGGGGATAAATCCATTAAGCATCTGGGAACAGCTTTGTCCTGTCATAGCAATATAAATTTTAGTTTGATGGTTAATAAGCTAAAGATCTGCGACTCGACTAGCATGCAATCTCCAGATTGCCCCTCGTGCTTTGTTTTCGTCACTTCTTCACCACAGCTTCTTTTATAATTAATGTCAAGTTCTGATTTTCCACAATTTCTGTCTGCATTTTTGCCTTTGCACTAAAACTGTTAAACAGTCATAGGATGATATTTGTATTACACTGCATCTGTTCAACACAAAACTATCGACAACAAATGGGTTATTTGATGCTCGTTTCCCACAGTCTCATCGCCTGTGGGCTCTCAACTAGGAAAACCTCTCCTGGTTTTCAGCTCTCCAAACCACAGATTTTTATTTTTTTCCACCACTGAGTTTTAAGCTGCTGGAAGCAATTTGGAGCAGTGGTGTGGTGTTTGGTTTTTCTTTTTTTTTTTTTGTTTGTTTTTTTTTTTTTTTCTCCCTAAAATGTACAGTTAAAGCAATTCACTTTCTCTTTTATTGTGGTATTTTAATGGTAATTGCCTTTAGTTTAAGTAGATTCTTGGCCATTATTGATGCATTATTGTCATGGTTGTGCCACATTAGTTGATGGAGTAGTCACTCTAGAGGAGGGTGATTTTTAGTGAGAATATTTGCTGGCATCTCAGGCTGCTTGCTTCCTGTGTTTCTTAAACTCTCCCAAATTCCACTGAGGCCCCTTACCATAACTGCTGTTTCCTTTGGCTGACAGGGACATGTTTATCATGTGAATCCATGATATTGCAGCACAGTTTCATTCAGCTTTAAGTTGAAGTACATTTGGTGTAGTCAAAACTGAGCTTGGAGGTTAACCCACATTTTTGTATTCTTTTTCAGCAGGACGTCCTTGTTAAGGATAAGAGGAACTGACCATTCAGGACAGGTGTCAGCCCGTAGACGTAGATATCGGCATCAACTCTAGCAGCATCCACACGTTTCTGAAGTAGGGTATGAAACCGGATGGGGTTAGCATGGAAACCACAGAGCCCAGTGAAGGTGAAGCTGCTACTGTAACAGAGCCTTCCTCATTACAAGAAAACATAACTGAACAAGCCCCATCACAGGCAGATGATGTAGCAAATGATACTGCATTAACAGCTGCTCCAAAGGCCAATGGCAAACCAGTGCCTGCGCAGGCCAAAGTTAAACCAAAAGCTGGTGGGCCTCAAACGAAGCTTTTGGCCTCTGCTGGGGCTTCCAGCTCACGGCCTGGTACTGCCCCAAATCGCACTGCAAATGATGTCAGATCTGCCTCCGGTGTTTCTGCTGCTGCAGGCAAGAAGACTGCAGCAACATCTACGGTAAAAACATCTTCGTTAGCAGGAGCTATACCCAAAAGACCACTGGGTACATCAGCAGTTTCCACAACAGCCAAGAACCAAACTAGAGTGCCTGACAAGAGGTCTGCTGGACTTGCCAGGACTACCTCTGTTGCTGCTGCCACAGTAACAAATGGTACCAAACCATCAGTGAATGGCACACCTAAGAAGAAACTTGCAACGGAGACTGTTAATGGAGCTAAACCCAAAACTACAGGTGAGTCTTAAGGAGCTGCGACAGCTTAAGGTTCAACACAGTCCTCTAAATAAGGTATGATGAATAAACTGTCGTGTTCTGATTTCTGTGTCGTCTCATTGTCTTTTCTGTTTTTTTTGTTTTTTTGTTTTTTTGTTTTTTTTTCCCTTCTCATTTTAGCTGTTGCCAGCAGAGCCCCTTCTACTGCTCCAAAAACCAGTGCTTTGACCACAGCTAAAGCTGCTAGTCCTGCTGCATCAAAAACCACAAGGTATGGCTTTCTGTCATAAACTGGGAACAGGTTCCAGCAGTTTACAAGTCTAGTAGCACAGTCTGTGAAAATGTGGTTGGAAAGCCCCTTTATTTTATCAGTGGTGTGCTAACAGATACTCCTCTCTTACTTCCTCCATCCTCTTCTGTTTCTTTCATACATGTCTTCCTTTTCTCTGATCTCCCTCTGAGATGAGAGTTTTGTAATCCCCTTACAAACTGGATGAGAGGATGACTTTATCTCAATGCCCTGAAAAGGAGCAGTGAAGAACGATGCTCATTGTGGTCTTTGGGCCATTATTGAGTCAAATTTCACTTCAAGTGTGTGAGTCATGTTAGCAGAAATAACCTGAAACAGAGGGCCTTAACAGAACCAGTGATACTGAAGAACTACTGCTTTGTCATGGGCAGACCCCCCCCCTGGCAGAAACCAGACCCACCTCCCCAGGGCAGAGAGCTGTTGACTTGGATCATAATCCCCTCTCATACTGGGTTGGTGGTTTGGATAGAGCGCTCTAGTTGGACTAAACAAAGCACGAATGATCCTTTTGTGTGCTGTAGAATTTAGCAGTTGACCCAGTCACTGCTGTCACTTCCACTAGTAAGCTTTTGTTATGCATTTATTATGTGCTGTGTAGAACGATTGCTACCTGAAAGCCCAAGCATGAGAAACGAGTCATTGCAAAGTTTTTGATTTTGTGAGACATCCACAAATGAAGAGTTCTTTTGTTATACTTCACAAAGAATTGGACATAATAGACCAATCCAGCATCTTTCTACAGGATGTGATGTTCTGTATGGAGAGGCTTGATTAGATTTGATCTCCGCTTGCCTTTCCTCTTAATGCCCTGTTATTGAATAAAGCAATAATGTGCTGCATTGTCATTCCTTTAAGCAACAAAGACCCATTATGTTCTTATTTGGCTGAAAGTAACTATCATGCTGTAGATACCTGTTTATAAACTCTCACTAGTTTCAGTACCATTTGTGAAACTGGTGCAAAAATTTGTACTAGGCTTGAGGATGGAAAGGAATAATGCTAAATCATTTTATTACTTGCTCAGAGATGGTGTTTTTGTTTTTTTTAAATCATATTTTCAGTTTCCCTTATTCTCAGAAGTTCATTAAGTTCATTTAAGTTATTAATACTCTGTGTTGTCGGTGTTTTTAATCAGCGGATTCCTCCTTGCATTACTATTCCAAAAGATGCGGTGGCTGAATCAATCTAAGATCACAGGTCTAAAAACTGAGTGATATTTGTTTTACAATGATATAAAAAGGAGAAATGGTGCAAACTCCCAGACCAGAGAGAAGATGATGTGGTTTTTGGTTAATCAGCTATTCATCTTCTCTCTCTTTTTCTTTTTTTTTCTTTTTTTCCAACCAGTGGCCAAGATCATTTTATAAAAGGGAAAAAAAATCCAAAGCGGCACCAGGTGGTCTGTCCAGATAGCTGGAACTATTTTCTGTTACTCTGTACAAGTGTGGTAGGGTGTGTACATGAAGAAGCAGATCCTCTGAATTAATTAGATGAGGCATTTCAAGTGTCAGAGTCTGATTACACTGCTGTATCATCCTTATGTGATTGTTTCCTGGCTGGTTTCCTGGGACTTGGCATCAGGCACTCTGCTTTCAGGAGAACGGCAGCAGGTGGCTTTTTTTTTTTTTTTTTTTTTTTTTTTTTTTTTTTTTTTTTTTTTTTTTTTTTTGGAGGGGGGTGACACGGTAAAGTCAGTAGCGTGTCAAATCCAATGTGTAGGGACATTAGTGGTGGTGTGCATTTCCCTTGGTGTTTGTACTAGCCCTCTGTTAGTCGGGCACAAACATCAGCGAGACATGACGTGCATTAGTCCTAAGCCTTGAATAGGGCTGGGCATTATGACAACTTTTTAGGTTTATATTTTTGTGTTATATATTAATTTATACATTAATAGGATGCAGTTAGGGCTGGGCGATATGACCCAGAATTCATATCTCGATTTTTTTTTTTTTTTTTTTTTTTTTTTTTTTTTTTTTTTTTTTTTTTTATTTAGCTGGATGGCGATATACGATATATCTCGATATTTATTTTTTTAAGCCATAAAGTAAGAACAAAAAGAGTGTCCCAGATGTCACACAGGCACTTTTATTAACATACAGCGTAGATGTACATGAAGAAATTACTGAAAAATTAATTATCAGCATTTATTAAATAATAATGCTCCATAAATAAAATAAAACTGTTGTTTTTGTGCATAACAAAAAGCTCACAATTGTGCAGTCAAAATGTAAACTAACAGACGCTGAGCATAATATCAAAGACAGATTTCACAGCTGCTCTGTTCCCAACTTCTACTGCGTGACTGACAGCCTGGAGTTTGAAATCGGCTTCGTAACAGTGTCTCCTAACAGGTGCCATTTATGGTCTTTATACACACACAGTACGGTAATATTACGTTGAAGCACAGTACGTATCACTCCGCGAGGCTCCGGACTACGGTAGCCATAATGCTCCGACAATCCATCAAGCGGTGCAGCTCCGTAGCTTACCAAAGTCGTACTAAAACATTTGACAGATTGCTGAGCGCCGTGTACCACATAAAATCGATTCGCGGTCAGTAAGCACAACCAGAATTCATACATAAGGCGCGCTGTCGATTTTTGAGAAAATGAAAGGATTTTAGGCCATGCATGTCGTTAGCGCGGTCAGCTCGCTAACACGTTGACGCCGTCCAGCCCCACGCACGGGGCAATCCGCGGTAACTCGTTAACGGAGATTTGCCGTGTCCATCTTGTCGTTGCCTGCAGGTGAAGCGATGGGGGAGAGGGAGTTATGTTCAGTGAAGGAGAGGCGAGGCAGAGTAACGTTGCATAGAGACAAAAGTGTACGAAAGAGCGGCTCCACAAGTATAATTATGACATAACTTATAAGATGTGACAATATCGATATGGTATATCTGGTATGAAAATATATCGATATTTTTTTTAAAAACTCGATATTTTGCCCAGCCCTAGATGCAGTGTTATCCACACAACTGGATTCTACACATGCATGCACGAAGAGTATGTGTGAGCAATAATCAGCCTCCTTTCAAGTGAATTCTTCACCCAGACACAAATTTCTTTGGGAACAGACACAAATTTGTTTTTCTTAAGCTCTGCATGTAAACTGTAGTCCATATTTTGTGTAGCGGCACATGAGTTCCTGCTGCCGGTTCTGGTCAGAATAATAGTTACTTAAATTCACTGAAATCAGTTTACCCTGTGACCGTACAGTATTATGATTGTTTAAACTTTAAATGGCTCCTGACTGAAAACTGACTGCGTTTAGAAATCGTCCTACTATTTAATAATGTATAAAGCATTTTCCCCAAATTTGTATCTTTTTATGTTTTTTCTTTAAAGATGATTTCTGGTTCACACTATTCAGCAGTATTCTTCTTTATTGCTCCAATCTTTCATAGAAATGCATACAACAGGCTTTAGTGGCGGTGGGGGAAGACCTGCACAAAAGGGCTCTCCTGTTGCTTGTAATTTCAGCTCTGCTTTGTGTACTGTATTATTATACTGCTGTGAAAACAGTAGTTATTGTTAGCCAAACTATCCTGCAGGAGGAAGCCATATTGACAATTTCGTACATGTAAATATTTCATGTGGACTTGAGTAGCAGCACACTTCTCCTGAGACGAACCTCTTTCTCTCTCAACAGGAGAAGTGACTTAAAGTAATAAATCATTTAAAAAATAATTTTACCAATGGAGAAAGTGAATGAAGGGTACATAGGATTTGATGATTGTGTTAGACTTATGAGCTTTTAAAAAATGGAATCAGTGCCTGGGAACAGTGGGAATAAAATCTGATTGATCAGCAGTGCTGGGTCTGTGAACACTCATGAACAGTGAAGTCAGGAATGTTTTATTTATTTCAGGGTTTCTTAGCTACACCATGTAACAGACACAACATCACTGGGACAGAGACATCCTCCAGTCCTCTGAAGCAGATTAAGATTAATAACTGGAGTAGAAGCCAAATGTTGTCAGATCTGACATTTGCTTTGGTCCACTCTCCTCCTATGATGGGTTGTGGTGTCCTTGCACTGACTGAGCAATCCGTTCTTGTCCACCCCACCCCCTCTTCCCTTCTCTCTTCTCTGCCTCTTCATCCCTTTTCCCCCTGCCTTCTGTACATGCACAGTGCTGGGAATTTGGCCAGGAACTCCTTAAGTCCTCCTTAAAACCTCCACATCCATCTAAAATTCAAACTAATTTATCATTTACCTGCATGCACAATAAAATGCAGCCCATGTCATGTTGCTGAACAGTCTATAAGATGATTAATATTCAAAGGGTCACCATGGGAAATGGACAGAATTGCTGGTGGGCAGTTCTCCTGGATATGTAGACTTGGGATGCTAAAAGCAAAATTGCAATCGAAAATGCATTCAAATTTTTTTTGCATTATCCCTTTAGGGATGAAACAGTCATTTCTCACCAACAGTGTTGGCAGGGAGCAGGATTACTCCAACAGGAAAGACCCATGGCATCTGTCACACTGACAGTGGGTGCCTAGAGCATTAGAGACAAAAACTGGCTGCACAGCTACCGCTAGGCTCCAGACTCTGCACTGAGTTGATTCATGCCTTGACTCTTTATTGTCAAGGAGATAACAAAGCCCACACAAGCCTTAGGAATGTGTGTGCCTCTGTGGAAGGAGTAAATCAGCTAGTTTTGGATAGGCTACAAACCAAACAAGGTACTGCAGGAGCTATCCATCTCACTCTACACCATTTGAAGTGATGTGAGTGGAAAGGAAGTGTGGGGGGCAAAGACAAAAGATTGTATAATTAAACTACAATGTGTCCAGTAGATCAGTAAAATAAAAATGTCTTTTTTTTTTAAGGATAAACTGATTTGATTAAAGTATAATGGGTATACTTTTTATTTTGTTGAATATTCTGGTGTATTATATAAATGTGTCAAATTCAATAAAGCAAAGTGCAACAAAAAACAACACTGACTTACTAGATGTAGGAAAGGGGGTTGTAGATGGAGTAGGTGTGGCTTCCAAAAGCCCCTCAAGCTCATGTTTACACTTCCAGTTTTGGCAAAACAGATGTTGCAGATGCTCAGTGCATTAATGGCATGGGCATATTACGGCATCTGCTCTAAATATTAATATGACTGCATGGCACGGAAAGCCCATTAGTTATCAGTGACTCCCCTCCTTTGTCGACCTTTGGCTTTCTGATGACCTCATGTTAGGACATTAACATCACATGGATGGCTGTTCAGAGCCTCTCATCTCTTTGGACTGTGGTTTGTATTGATTTCAGACCTCTGTTGGCAGGAAATGTAATCTGTACTATTACATCAACAGCAGAACCACCAGCCACCACCCATAGACCATGTGTGAAGGCATTAATGGGGACTGTCTTTTCCTCTTTGCGCTGGTTCTCTGGATCAAAATTGATGAGTTGTGACTTGCTATAAAACAGTGGAAGGCAGAGCAGGGTTGTTTGAGGTTATGTCTGTGAACTCCTGCTACTCTCTATGCCCATCACTTTACTGTCTTTTCTCTCTCACTCGCTCCCCCTGTAGATCAAGTCATGAACTCAATTTTGTCCACCTTGATTCCTCTTATAATTGGGTGGTGCTGTCAGGTTATATTTTTCTTGCACGCAGTATTGGATAGGAAAGGGCTTTAGTAATTTTTTTTTTTTTTTTTTTTTTTTTTTTTTTTTTTTTTTCTCCCCTCCTGCTTTTTATCAGTACCCAAACTTACGTCTGGGCTGATATTATCTCAATGTATGGCACAATTTGCTGTGTTTGGGCTGCCCTTTACATTACGATCCAAATCATCTGTCTGATAGCAGCCAATTGCAACATCCCTTAGCTATGTCTGTACAGTGGCTGTCTGATCTCTAGGAAAACAGATGGCCATTGTAATGGTTATTGTAATGTGGGAGAAGCATGCAACCCAACTGAAAGGCATCAACATTATTGTGCATTTTCCTGTTCATGTCTGTATCAGCTACCAAATCAGCAGGCCAGGTCAAAAAGAGGAAGACTCAAGGAAGATGTTTGTGCTTGTGAAGAGTGCTCGTAGTTCCTGAAGGAAAAACTAGTCCGTCTTTGTTAGAAAAATGGTTTGCATGTGAATTTTTTACAGGCTGAGATTTTGCATCATTTGTTCAATGTTTGTTCAATGAGTGCTGGACCTGCCTGCAGCTGCAACTTGCTCATTTAACCAACTCTCTTTACTTGTAGGTCAGTTAAAGAAGTAGTTTACGACAGCCCAGGTGGTCGACTCCATTTAATTAAAAATAAAAAATACAAATAAAATTGACAACACCTATGACAAATTATTAGTCAGCGAAATTACCTTCGCCACCTGCTAAAATTAAGCATGTTTAAAGCATTTATGTACTGGGTTCACTGTTCAAACTTGGAATCTTTTACAGTCTTTGTGCATCAGACATTAGGCAGTCTTTAGCCTGCAAGCTCCAAGACAAAGGCTGTTGATTGCTTCAGTGTGCTCCTGCTTATAGTCTGGTGCATTCATAGCTACTGAATAGGCGGCATGTACTTCTTTCTCCACACTGTCCACACAACGTCCTTTCTCATTAGTATTTCCAGTAGTGCATATTCATCTGAAGCAAAATATTTCCTGCTGCGTGTCACATGTGAGGAAGGAAAACTGGAAATAATTGAGACTTGAAGCTGTCAGAAGCTCATGTATGAAAGTGTCTATAATGTAATATAATGAGACTCTGTTGTAGGCATAGTGTAAACGACGTGCTGAGGCAGATATACTGTGAAGGACTTACTAGGGAAGCAGTAAAAGGTGAGGTGTGTGGCAATAGTAGATTGAGTTTTTGCAGTTGGTGTGACTCAGTAGATCACTGCAGTGTCTCATGAGAACTCCAGACTGAGTAGCAAATCAGGACCTTGGTGAAGAAGAGACTGTAAAATGTTCTTTGGGCCTTTTATGGCTATTAGTTCCCATTTCTCTTCTCACTGTGCTTTAATCTTCAGTTGGTTGGTGTGTGGGGTTTTTTTTTTTTTTTTTTTTTTGGGGGGGGGGGGGGTGGTGAAGATTATTACATGGCTGTAGATGAAAGGTGCTGTTAATGGATTCCCATTGTTGAAATTACCTTTGTGGCTTATGTGTAGTTGATCATTTATTTATGCTTGTAAATGCATACAGAGGTGGAGTCTTTGATTTCATGCTTGGACTTTTGTTAACAAAATGAATGAACCACACAATAAAGCTGTGTGTTTAGGTTTTTTTTTTTTTTTTTTTTTTCTTCACCCTTTGTTTTTCTCTGCCTACAGGCCTTCTCCAGGTCTCTCAACTTCTAGACCTACGTCCGCTACATCCAGGCCTCCCACAGCTACAACCAAGCTCTCCACCGCTGCAACTGCCAAAACTGTTTCCAGAGTTAATACAGCCCCATCTACTGGCAGGACCACATCAGCACAGCCTAAACCACCACCACCACCAGCAGCTGCTGCTAAGAAAGGTGAGAAGACAAGATACTCTTCTGAAGCAAAGTCCAATTTGAGTCTGTATATCGGAGACATAGATAATGGTCAGATTTAATATCTGTAGTAAGTCTCAGCATATGTTTTTAGATATTAGTGGAAAAAAAAATGTTTGTGTGAATCTTTGGAATAGAAATGCCTTGTATTTGTTTCTACTTTAGCACTTTGTACTCAAATTAAAATAGTCAGCTACCTGCATTTGACTACTCATACATCAGCTGCATGATGATCAACCAGTAGGAGTGTATGAATTTGTTTTATTAATTTTTATTTATCTTCTCACCAGATGTCACTCGACCACCACTTACTACAGCAGCCAAGAAACCCACAACAGCTGCAGCTGCTACTACCAAAAAACCCGAACCCTTTAAACCTGTGGCCACCGTAAAGGTGAGCACTACATCTAAATCATCCACGACGAAGCCAGTGGACTCAAAGGCATCACAGCTCAAACCAACACAGCCTGCAAAACATGCCCTCACAAAGAAACCCATCGCTTCTCAACGATCACTTGCCACTAGCAGACCACCCTTTGGCCAAACGCCACCTTCCTCTCCAGCCAACAAAGCGGCAAACGGCATGCCCTCTAAAACAAAACGTGGACCCAAACCCACTCAGACTGTCCCACCATTCTCTGCCACCAAGAAGAAAGACGTTTCAAACACTACCACATCTGCTGAAGCGTCAGAGAGTAACGCAGCTGCTGCAGTAGCCGCTACTGCAGCTGCAGTTGCAGCTGGTACTGCAGCAGCAGCTGTGCTAACTGAAATGCAAGCAGAGGCCAAAGCAGCCTTACCACAAGAGTCATCCTTTGCTGCACCAGAGGAGGTGCCTGCCCCAGCTTTGCCTCAGGAGACCACTGCAGAGATGGCACCTCAAGAGGCCCCTCAAAGCCAAGAAGTGGCTCACTCTCCTCCACCGTGTTCTGAGACAACCTTACCAGAGAAGTCTCTGCTCAAAAAAGAAGTTGAAGGCAGTGCTCCCTTAACAACAACAGCACAGGAGCCAACCCCTTCGTCAGTCATGCCTTCATTATCACCTGAGGCCTCAACTCCAGACTTGTCAGAAGCGAATGTTGACTTGTTAACAGACCAGGCCTCCTCTGCATCTGCAGTCCTTCCAGCAGTGGCAAATGCTGTCCCTCAGATAGTCCCTCCGGCCAATCTAAATGAGGAAGAAGATGAAGAGGAGAGGGAGGGAAGCCAGCTGGTTTCTGTGTCTGAAATGAGTGGAACCACACAGCCCACAGAGGAGTCCCGTCCTGGGTCAGCTGGACTAGTCGGGGGGTCTGCTTGGAGAGCCGGTGGTGCCTTGCTCTCTGAGCTGGACTCTGAGGAGGTGAGCGGCAGTCAGCAGGGTGCATCTGAACTGAGCGCCCCTGGTGTCCTGGAGGGCACAGAAAGCACTGATGATCTGGGAGATGGTAGTCTCAAAGGAGCCATTGACATGGAAGGAGCCTCAGCAGGTTCTCCTGACTTTGAGAAGGTTCCTGACATACCAGTTAATGATTTTGATGAAGACGAAGATGACTATGAGGACGAGAATGATCGGGTGATTGACATGGATGTAGGCTCCGAGCGGGCAGATGAACCGCCAAGACCCAGGCATGACAATGATGTAGAAGAGGAGGAAGACGATGATGTGGAGATGGCGAGTGAGGGGGTGACTGAAAGTGGGTTAGAAAGCTACGGGAATGCAGATGAGGATGACTTTGCTGAGGATGAAAGGCTGGACAACTTGAACAGGGTGGCCCAACCACCACCTCCGCCGCCTCTGCTGCCTGCTGCACCAGCTGCTCAGTGGGACCAGCTAAACCCTTTTGCAGATCCCTGGGCAGAACATCAACCTCAACAGCAACAGCGGGTTCTTGAGCCTGAGCTGGTGGGAGCAGCTGCAGCAAGCCCTTTAGTAGACCCTTTGCGAGCAGATTCTGAGACCCCAACTCAGACCTCAGCTCATGCCTGGCTGGAAATGGGATCTGCCCCTTTTGTTCATGAAAGCTTAGAAGTTCCCCATCATTTGTCTATCAAAGAGGAGCCACAAAATCTAGAGGGCCAAATGTACTTTGATCAGACCAATACAGCTCCAATGCAGACTGCGCACCCACCCCCCCTCTCTGCACCTGGAATGTCTCTGTCAAGCACCGTTAGCAGTGAGACCAGCACACCTGAGGAACTGGGGGACTATAACCGAGACGTAAAGCTCCAGCCACAAAGTTCCCAAACCCCAGTGCTTTCTCCACAGCCTGATCTGGAGGGAGGAGATGAGGAGGAAACTGAGCCAGAGACCCTCCCTGCTGATGAAGTTTTGGGAGGCCCTGCAACTGCCCCAACCTCCAACCCGTCCTCATCCTCAGTAACAGAAGATGAGGCCAGTGACACGGAAGGAGAAGCTCAGCTGGATGATTCCTTGGAGACTCCACTAGTCTCCAACATAACTTTTGACAGCCAGCCTTCAGCCCAGCGCTGCCTGTCCACTGTGGAAGAGGGAGAGGAGGCTGAGACGGAGACAGAGGGCCGTGCAGGGGAAGACACCACTCCACCCTCCGCTACTTCACTGGCATCCTATGGCTTTGACACAATCACCACAACTTCAAACTCCAACGCTCAGTCCACAGGGGAGAACTGTATCAAAAGCCCTGGTATTTTCTCCTTGGAGGAGCTGCCTGAGGAAGCCAAGGAGTCCTGTTTGATCCCACAGCCGTGTCTCGCAGAGCAGCAGTACATAGAGTGTGGGAAGCAGGAAGGAGAGTCGGCTCAACATGTCAGAGAGGAAGCGCCGGGGTCAGATGAAGCGCCAGATCGTTCATCCACTCACCGTTTACAGCAACCAGAGGAAAACCTGGATGATGCCCAGCCTCCATACTATTCTGCTGTGTGTGATAAAACTGAGGACTCTTTTGCAGGTAACGTATAGTTCATCATCTCCCTAACAGCCCAAATCATGACCCTGTCCTCCTTTTGGCCCTGTAGACCAGTCTCCCCTTAATATCAGTTAGATTTCTTGTTGTTTGAGCTGCAATCTTTGGGTGTGGATGTAATCAAAGTTAAACTCCCAAAAAAATGAAAAAAGAAACGGAGAGCAAAAACAGGACAACCATGGCACTTCAACCTGATATTAAATTTCCATTTAGAGCATATGGCTTCAATTCCTGTATGTGCAATAGCTATGTCTATTTACATGTAATGTGTGAGCGTGCCTGGGTTTTGGTTTCTGTTCAACACAGAATTTTGTGGCTGCCCTGAACTGGCATGGATGTGACTTGTCTGTTTACAGCTCTTAACGAGGGAAACATAACAAAATAAATGTGGAATGATGTTTCCATGTGTATTTATCCTGTTGCATTTTACTGAACTAAGAAGCTAATGGCTAATCATGAGATTCTGATTGTATGTTCATGTTTGAGTTTGCTCTCCTACATTACACAGGCTTAATCTTCTTGCACTTTAAATTGTACCCTGTCCTTTTTTCTTTTGTTCATCCATCTTTTTGGAGTAATGAACCTTAAAACTTTAAATAAAGATTAGATTTTTACTGTGATTTATCCTCCTACTCTACAGGTTTTTTTTTGAAGTGGGCATTTGGGAACTGCGTGTAAATGCTTTTCATTGATGATATATGGATTTGTATCTATAATAAGTCCTCACATTACTGCTATTAAACGTATCTCCTTTTAATAACTGTCATACACTTGCAGAGAAACATACTTGAGTTATACTTTTATCTTGAAAATCGGACTTGGTAAGCAGTGAGACTCATCAAATGGTCTAAATATCACAAGCTGAATGAGTGAACTGATCATTCGCTAAATCAGACCCTCGAACACATCTCAAGCAGCCAAGAAGTTTGAAGCCTCATCGTCGGGCATCGATGGAACCAGCTCTGCTCATTCTTCTTCTACTACTGCAATTTCCCTCCAGTTCACTGAGGGTGTGTTGCTATTTCAGCTCTTTTCTACTACCCTTTTAAGCATTCTTGCTGCACTGTGTTAATGTTAACAGAGCTTATGCATGTCAGTGTTGCACACTGGGTTGATTTCATCTCATTACTTTGGATTGGTGTGTTTGGGGACAGCTCGATAGCTTGGCTCTAGAACAATATCTACCTTTTTTCTTTTTCCATTTGAGTTCTTCTAAAGCCAAGCTATGATTTTTGGTTTCTCTTGTGATGCTGGATGTCTGAAAATGCATGGAGAGCTTTTGCATGCATCACTGGTTGTCTAACTATAAACTCTGTTCACGGGTGATGACTGTCAAGAGCTTGCAGTAAGCTTTTCTTTGGTTGTTCATGTCTCACTGTATTTGATAGTGATTGCATATACAGGAAGTTTGGCTGCTTTTTTTGCATATTTACAAAAAAGAAAAAGAAAAACATGAAACAAAAACCTTTTGCTCTCTGCACAAATTTCCCACCCTTGGCCCAGTCACTGCCCTGAGTCACCTCACCTTAGGAAACAATTTTATTTTGTTTTGTTTTGGTGTGTTGAGATTTTTTTTTTTTTTTTGTTTTTTTCATTATTGTTTTAATTATTTAAACCCCTCTGACAATGCCACACTGTCACTTGCAAAATTACAGATAACTGCTGGTCACTTTGGTGCTGTAGGCTACCGGCAAACGTTTGGCCTTGGCTTTACAGCGCTTTCACCATTTCTTTATCTAGTACGAGCCTTTAAAGGCTGCCCTTTCCCTCTACACCCTTTCTGCTTGTACTCACACTGCACCGCTGTCACTGTCCTGCTGCCTGTTACCTTCTGTTGTATGTCATGCTACTTGAATCTTCCTTCCCACTTCCTCTCTCACAGGCTTCACTGCACTACCGCACCCTCACCGCCGCGATCACGCAGCATACACCAGAGCCTACTATGACATTATCAAACCTCACAGCGCCGGCGTTACCCCACCGAGGCTGACCTGTGCCGACCTCCCTCCCAGGAGCCTCGAGCAGCAGGCGCTGAGCCCTCAGCTCCGCAGGCTGGAGCAACATCAGAGACAGCTGCAGGAGCTGGAACAACGTAGGGAACAACAGAGCAAACCACTTGAGGAGGCAGAGCAGGAGAGGAAGAGGAGGCAGGAAGAGGAGCAGAGAAGGAAGAAAGAGGAAGCTGAAGAAGAAATAAAGCGCAATAAAGAGGAGGAGGAGGAAAGGCGGATAAAGGAGCAAGCAGAGGCAGCCAAGAAGGAGGAGGAGGAGCTTAGACAGAGGAGAGACCTGGAGCTGCAGCTGCAGCAGCAACAAGAGGAGCTGAAGCAAAGGCAGCAAATCATGCAGTGGCAGCAGGAGCTACAGCAGTCTAACAAAGGTCAGACGGTGTTGCTGTCCCCCTCCTCTGCCCTCTGCACCATCTACGAAGCCCTGGAGAACAGTGATGAAGAGGAAGTGGATGATGAGGAAGAAATAAACGAGCTAAAACCCACTAAACACAAGGAACCTAAGCAAAAAGACGTTCTCCATCCTTCCCAGGATGGAGAAAGTTCCTCCCCTTCCCAGTCTCCAGAGCGGCCTCCACCCTTGGACCTGGACTGGGGGAAGAAAGTGGACATAGTCCAACAGCTGATTAATCAGACCCTGCTACTGAATGGAGATAGTTGCTCCTCGCTGCTGTTGTTGCCAGGAGGTGCAGGAGGCACACTAAGCCCCCTGGAGAGCAGCATGTGGCCCAGTCTGCTGCCTTCACTCGCTCCTCCCTCTGCCACGGTCACCTCCGTGAGTAGTTTCTCCCCCGAGGCCACGGGCAGTTCGCCACAGGGGGAGTGGACGGTGGTAGAGCTGGAGACTCACCACTGAAGGACCAGTCACACATTCATACAGGGAACGTGACACAAGTCCTGCCAGTTTATGCACACACCACAGGGTGACGAACAGTCTACTGTATAAACTCCCGATATTCACTCCTGGAGAAGAGCCGTATGGATTGAGGTAAACATTTTGGGCTGGGCATCATCAATATTACATAATCTGATAAGGAACATATATGAGATCACACTTCTAAAGTCACTTACAATTTTCAGAGTACATGAAGGGATCACAAAGGCAAATTGTATTACTCTGCCCAGACCCATGATCATGTGGTGCTGTAGATCAGTGGTTCCCAACCAGGGTGGCGAATGACTTTGTTCCACGCACTCTTTATTTTTTTAGACTTTCTTTGAATCTAGTTTTTCTTCCAAACTACTGAGTATGTCTACTTACTGGGGGCTTTGAAAGCAGCTAAAATTCAGAGCTGTGGCAAAAAGTGACCAATGTTATTTTTAAGAGATTGTAAGTCCAAAAAAGTTTGGAACCACTGCCCCGAGTTAATTTCAGAGATGATGGTTTTTCTTCCTGTACTGTGAAAACAAGCACAAACAAAACTGTTACCAATGTTTGGTGGTGCTACAGTTGAATTATTGGCTGGTTCTCCAAACACGTTGCTGTTAATTAATGCAAAAAAGTTAATGAGTAAGACTCTCAGGCAGTATTTAAGATGGTAAATTAAACTAAATGGACTGAAAAGGTGAAACGTCTTTAGGTAAATATTTAAAATTCTTCTCTGCAAGTAGGAAAAATGTTCATTGCCAACACTATAAAGAGAAATGTATCCATAGCGTCAGTTACCGTATGTTTGGTTGTATTTCTATGCTTGTTTATTTTTACTATTCTGAATGAGAAAAGAGATCAGATTAGAGCCCGAGCTGAAAGGACAGAAAGGATAATGTTAAAGAAAACAAACAAATCAACCAATGTCAAATTTTTTGAATTGCCAAACATTAGTCTTAAAATTCTAAATCAGTCAGGCTTGCTTCAGTGATATTCAAACCAGATTTTTAAGTCTGCTTTAGCGTGCATGTAAAATCAGGCAAGACTGAAGAACAGGACCTGAGCTGTGACACCGCCTGAGAGCCTCCGCTGAAGGCCTCTCACTCTGCAGGCGAAGAACCCGAGCTTCATCTCTGCCGATGAAACTCAAGCAGATGAGCACAACCTGACGCCGCACGCTGAAACTCAACACCTCATTTACCTCTCGCACAACTCTAAACACCAACTTTACACACTGGAACATCACACACCTGAAACCATACGATCACTAACAGACTCCCATCATGCACCACATCTATTGACTGACAGGGTGGAACTGGACACTGTTGCTGAATCTCTGTACTCACGCGCACACAGTGCCAAACAGCAACTGCTGATCCCGGTAAGGCAAACTGTTCCTCACTTGAACCTGCGATGAGTTTTTCTTTTTTGTTTTTTTGTTTTTAAATCAAAGCCATACCTGTTAATTTGTTTCTGTTTACATGCATCATCATCATCACTTTAGGTAAAAGTGGGAACACACTCAGATTGCACTTAATTAAATTCCTTATAGTGTTTTAAATTTTTACCCGTTCAAATCTAGTTATTCTTGAGGCCTAGACGTCCCTGTTGTCCTATTTTAATGCAAGTTATTCCAGATTGAGGTCAAAGACATCGTTAGATTAGGAAAAGATGAAGGAAATGATGTCAGTCTGAGCTGCTCAGATCGCAGTTCCTCACCAAAGGTCAGTACAACCTGTGGTCTGTGCAACCCTTTTGAAACACTGGAATCAGGTTTTAGTAAGCTGTGTTCTTATCATTATTTTCATTGTTTAGAATGGACAGAACTGGTTAGTGTTTAAATGCTTTTGCAGGATCTGTAGCCCAACGTTAGATTTAAATAGTCTTCCTTAGGTTCTCATACTTGCGTTGCTTCAGTGACAGACTGCATGCTTTAAGGCCAGCTGTCAGATGCAGATTCAACGCAACCACTGAGCTCTGGGTTTAACCGACACTGCTGTGAGGTGCGAGGAGATGTTTAAAAGTGCCATATGTTGATGTCCGTTTGTGTTTAATTCTGCTTCTAGTTGTGAATCTAAATGGAGGGCTCATAAATCTGGCACTCGTCCCCCCTCGCCCCCTCCATCCACATCCTGTTGAGTCAGTTCTTGGCTCGCTGCCTTGGCCTTTCCGCTGTGGATCAGTGGCATAAAGACAGAATTGTGTTTGATAATGGAATTCAAAGCAGGGACCCGAATATTAAACCGCAGACTGAGACTCAATGTTCGGTACTTTTGCCCTTTCCCACGATTGGCTCCAGCAGAGAGTCCGCCACATGTTCGAGCGTATTCTAAAGTTTGCATTCCTGCAGCTCCAGGCGGGGAACACGTGGCGCTCAGTATTTTTTTATGTCCTTGGTGTGTTTTCAAGTATTTGCGGGTATATCATTAAAGACTGATCACTGTAATGAAGGGATACTCCACTTTACTTTTGTACTTCAGAGTTTTAGAGTTATAGTAGCAGTTTTAAGAGTTATATTTAGATTTTTATTGAATAGAGAATGGAAAGATGTTGAGTGTAAATGGTAGATTTTATTCTTTCTAAGTAAATTGCCTTTCTTCATGTTCAACCAACAGAACTAATGAGCTGAATGGTTACAAGGTCAAACTGAACACATTTCGTTATTTACTTAGGCTCAGAGTCTGTCGGTCTCTCATTTGCTTTGTAATTTATTGAAAATGAAGCCTGTGTGTGCTCCTTTAATGTCTTCATGAACCGGGTGAAATGAACCGAATCGGGCCGTCTCGCTCGAGGCCCAGACCGTGGCAGCTTGTTCTGAAGTGTAACGTCTTTGTTCATTTCTGTAGGCAAATCTGTGATTGTGTGTAATTATTACAATGCAATGTTTCATGTAAATAAAATGGTTTTTTTTTTTAATAACACTTTGCCTTTTCTCAACATGAGCAATTACAAATTGTACAACTGTGGGAATGTTGAAAACATCAGACATGAACTCTGCAGAAATCTTTTACAACATAAAAACCATACATGCAAACTTCACAGTATTGTAGAACAACTTCACCTCCTCAGGTTTTCAGGCGCCTCTGTGTTTTTACAGCTAACAAAAGTAGAACTGTTTCTCTTCTGATGTCCAGATGCAAACTAAAAGACACTGAACCTTCTAACAGCTGGACATTCTAGGGTTTGTGCGCAACAGGCTTTGTCTACTTTAAAATATGATGACATGTGCACTAATAGAGACACGACCTATTTACAGCCCCTTCAGACATGCACCGCTTTCCCGGAGTTCCCACAGATGTGTTTAAGACGCTGTCCTTTTCTTTTTAAGGTTAAGGATTGGTTTCCAGATGTCATCTGAACAGCTCAGCTTCAGGTCTAAAGGTGCCTCCTGGTCAATTGCCATCAACAGCTGTGATGCTAATATGACTGCAGTAAATGTAGTAGGATTTGTTTATGCCGAGTCACAGTAGTACAAGACTCTAGATGTCGATATGGGTTAATCAGACGAGCAGAGAACAGCCTCTTTATTGTTTGCAGTAACGTTAAAGCATGTCCACTCTCAGCCCGTCTGGGTGGGGCAGGACACAGCTCTCAATCGCTGCTGCAGGAGTGTCTGAATGAAGCGGTGAACGTAAAAGTAGCATGCCTGAATGCAGTCGCTGTGACCAACCAGTGAAGTGGTCACGTATCACAAACAACACGGAAACACACAAATACTTAATTCTTGCTCTAACGTCCAAACTGAAACTAGATGTTCAAACGTCTCGCATCAGCTGGATGCAGATGAATCTGCAACACGCTGCATTCAACGTACTTTAAACCTTGAACAGTTTCTTAGGTCTTGTGTAAGGCACCAAAACGATGCTCGTTGCTAATCTGTCTCCAGAGTCAAAAGCAGCTTCATCAGGGAGTCTGTAGCCTTGCAGCTAGACGGCTCGTCCTCACCCAGAAACAAGAGTCTGTGGTAGTTGGCCAGAGGGACCTCACACAAGATCCTGAAACATGAACAGAGATGAGTCAGAAAATCCTAATCGGGGATACAGCTCAGAGTTTTCATAAATAGCAGCCTACCAGTCATTTATATCATCTGAGTTGGGATCCGGGTCCACCTGCACCCAGCGACCAATGGACCAGATCCCCTTCAGATCATCATGACCGCAGCTATCATCAGCCTCTCTGTGTGGCCTGAAATCCTCATAGCACAGGAAGTAGCTTGAAACCCAAGAATGACACATGAAAGGTGAGAAGTTTTAATGATTTAAAGTGAGCAAGAAACAGGAAACGGAACATGGAGATGCTTCAACATCCAGACTCACTAATCAGTTTCTGCCTCTTTCTCTTCATCGTTGTGGAGTTTCTCCACGTTCCAGCGCATGCGTTTGTACAGCCCCGTGTTGACCTGGGAGAGGTACGGCGTGGGTACACAGTAACGGAAAACTGTCAGCCTCAGGTGGCCGAGCTGACTCTGGCCGATGCAGAACTGAGACACGCTGGGAACAAAAACACAAAAGACGTTGATGTTCAGAGTGAAAGGTTTATAGCAACAGTCACAGTGTTGGGGTTGTGCAGAGAAGACGAAAATGATGGGAGTATTAAAAAAAGAATCACAAAATGCTGATTCTCAACAGTAGGTTCTGCACGCAGGTGCAAAGAAAATGTGAAGTAATCTGTAAGACAGGGAAGAAATGTGACCACATGAGGTTTAAAATTATTACAGGTTTATGTGTGACAGCTAAACAGTACTAGATATAAAATGTGGACATGAGCAGAAACAACAGGAGGATGAGGATTTGGAGAATCATAAGTTAGTCATATTGATAACTTGTAATGACGTAACGGTTTCAAAAGTTTGGAGGTAAATACATCAGTGGCATGAATGTCATGGTAAATTTTGGCTTTTTTTTATTATATAATCGAACTGTTCTTTTTCCAGGGTGGAATAATTGCACAGTATACATCTTCAGTGACAATTGGGTGCACAAGTTTGAATTTATTTTGGATTGACTCGAAGTATACATACATTCCCGCTAATATGCTCATGGAATAATTCTGGCTGGATATTGGCTCCAGCAGTTTCATGGCAGGCTTGAGCTTTGCTGGCTCCTGGATGGTTCCTGAGCATCCTAACCGATCCCATCTGAGGGTGACCGTTTGGGTCTGCAGTTAGAAATAGCTCCAAAAGAAGACCTTCCTGACTTCTATAAATCTACAATTCTCCTCCTTAGATCTTCAGAGTTCCTCGGACTTTCTCATTGTTCTAAATCCAATGTGTGCTGTCCAACAAATCCTTTTTATGCAGCAAAGAGAAACTACCAGTTTTAGTCAATCATGATCACTAACACAAGGTTAATGTGTGTTAGTCAGGCTTGGCCTTGTCAAGTTAGAGTTCATTATAGAATCTCCATCTCCACTTATTACAGGGCTTGAGTGAGTTAATTTATATTTTTTGACTTTAGAGAAAATCCAAAATAAATTCAAACTTGTGCACCCAATTCTTGAAAAAGAACGGTTCAAAATTTTTAAAGCATGACATTCATTCCCATAATGAGTGGATGTAAACTTCCACCCACAACTGTAGCTCGATAAGCCTAAATCCTGCTTCATAGTACAAACACACCGTAAACAAAAGCAAGTATTAGTTTGCATAAGCGTGCACCTTTGGGGCTCCTTCTCATCCAAACTGAGAAGATTGTAGCTGGAACACCTCAGCAGCATCTGCTCCAACTTGTCACACAACTGCTGAGAGAAGTCCAACAGCTGCACGCACACACACACACACACACACACACACAGTTTAGAGTAAATATAAACCACAAAATTTTCAAGTTGTAGACACACACGGCACCGATACACCTCCCGCTCGGGCAGTTTGTTCCAACAGCTGATGCACAAACTGTTCTGAAGCGACTGACCACAACAACATAGGATTCATTTCTTATATGAAGTGCAATAAGCTTTCTGTCAAATACATAATTTAACTACTCAACAGATGAACCTGTTGCTTCCAATCAAAGTCAACTACAGTGGTGCGAAAAGTGTTTGCTGCCTACATGACTTCCTTTATTTGAGATTTTCAAATCAATTTAATTAACAAGTAAACAAAAAATGTTTTTTCTAAATGAAGGTGTTTATCATCAAGAGTGGGGGGGGGATAAGAAAAAAACCCTACAACTTCAGCAATGTTTATGGTGTTTGAAATTCCTTTTAGCTTGCAATCTGAGCATGGTAACTTTCCAAACTTTTCATATGCATGAGGAAAAAAATGCTATAAAACTGTGAAAATTTACCCTTGTGCAACTCTCAGCTGGCAGAGGGTTGCTTTGGGACACGATGCTTCTGGTTAGGTGTTCCAGGTGGTTAAAGAAAGGCTGACAGGTGTACAGGAAATTCTGCACAGCAGTAACTACAGTGTCCCTGCTTACACACTTCTGCCTGGCAGGACACAAAAAACCTTCATGATACAGAGAAATGACCAAAATGAGTGCAACAAAGCAGGAACCTACCCCTGGATGAGGCAGTCAAGTACGCAATCTGTTTTGTTCAAGAAGAACTGGAGCTGCAGCCAGATGCTTTTCTCAACCTGGCTCAAGTCTGGGCAGCTGCAGCACCCATATTTACCACAGGATGGCGCCACAGCAACGTCAGCTAAAAACGATAGTTGCTTCTCCGCCTCTGAAACACCTAATCATGTGCATAAACACAGAGAACAGCATGATGATGATCGCTTCACAGTGCTCTTTCATTAAGGTTTAATATTTTCTGAAAAAGAAATACAAGAATTAGAAACTTTGGAGACAGAGATATTTTTAGAGTAATGCTGACTGCAAACAAGAAAGCCATTACCAAAAACGTCTCCATACTGTTGACTACATGATGGAGAGGCTGATGTTCTCCTGTAGGTTTAAACCACATCAATTTACAGGGTTTTGGATCAGACTGGAACGATTTCATTTTGATTGGTTTGTTGCTTCAAATGTTTATGAATTTATGAAAGAAAAGAAAGAAAAATTATAAAAGTAACAGTAAATTTAAAGGGTTGTTAGATGTTTATTTACATTTTATGTTGTTTTTTAAAATTGGCTTTCTTTTCTTGAATTAGTATTATGTTTTTCCCGATTCATTATTCATTCATTTTCTACTTTTTATTTTTTTTTAGGAGAAAAACCATGCACGCCTGTGATCAAAACCATTTTTCACTTTATATTTATTACTAAACATTTAAAAGAATTTTACTAAACCATAAAATGAATGGTGCACATGTGCTATACCCACATAAATGAAAACATAATAGAAAACAGCTGCACAGATGATGGTAAAACACCTCTTTACACAGCCTCCTGTGTTCCAGTCTCTACATCACTTTTGTGGTGCGATTACACTAAAACAAATGTGTAACCGTGATGTTCCTACAAATTCATGTATCGATCAGCTGACTCTAACTTTATGTCCAAACTACTCAAACTGAGTTATGCACTCATTTCTAATCTCTCCTGCTCACTCTGCCTCCTGTCATTTTGCTAATGCTGGCGTCTCCAAACCATACATCATAGCAGGTCTCACTACCATATTGCAACTTTATCACTCTTTCTGCTTCTCCAAACAGTCATCTCGACCCACTCCACCCTCCAATCACTGTCTGCTTCACCTTTCTTGTGCACTATCCATTAAATTGGATGGTTGAACCCAGGTATTTCAATTCATCTACCTTTACTTACTGTCCTTCTTGTATCTTCACTGTTACACCTCAGACCCATGTATTCTGTCTCGCTTCTATTGACTTTCATTCCTCTTCTCTCCAGAGCATACCTCCACCTCCTCCTCATTAATCCATCTGTTATTCCTACCACACACTTGTATTCATACATGTCCTGCTGGCTAGCCTTGTAATCCTCTATCAAGGCACCGACAGCAAATTCTTAGTAGTGCTCTTTGTCATCATTAAACCATACTGGCGATCAGCGATTGCCACCTCTCTCCTTAAACTAGCTTAAACGATTCTTTCCCACAGCTTCATAGTATGTCTCATCGGCTTTATCCCTCTGTTGTTACTACAGCTCTTACACCTTTGTTCTTGAAAATAAGTACCACTTCTTCCCCGTTTCTTCCTCTAACTCTCCAAAACTGTGTTAAACGGTGCCCTCTCTTTTAAACATCTTCATACCTCCACAGGTATGTGATCCGGACCAGCCACCTTTCCACTCTTCATCCTCCTCCTAACAGCCAATTTTCTTTTGCACTGACATGTACAACAGTGTCTTCTACCCTCTGACCTGTATATGTGCCGATTTGCAGACGGTCCTTGCCGTCTGAATCATGTAGATCCAGATCCAGGTGTTGCCCTGATGCTGACACTTCAGTGACCGACATGCTTCCCGCTGCAGGCAAGTGGACGTTAACTGAACAGCTGCTGAAAACCAAACTACATTAGAGAAGCATTTCTGGCTTTGCCACAGGCATCACGAGTGAACTCTTTACTAACGTCCTGCTAATTCACGATAACACAGCGATCTAGCTAGCTATGGGACGCAAACACGAAAATAAAGTGAAATTTGGCAGCAAAATACTGTTTTTATTAGAATTAACGAAAATGATTATTAAATGTTAAGCTGGGATCGCCCCAGCTCACTAGCACGTTTACTGGGAGCCGGCTTTACCATTAACAACTTCGCTAGCTTAGCTGTTAGCCGTTACCCTTCTTTTGCACGTCAGCCTCTTGTCCAAGGTCAAAGGTCCCTGCCTAGCAACAAAAAAGTAATTAAAAAAATAAATCACGTAAAGTAAGCTTCACGATTTTACACTGCCTGCAATTGTGCGTTTTCTTTATTTTTCTTTATTTTTTTAATTATTTTTTTTGTTTTTAAGTTTTTTTTTATTTAATTTTTTATTTGACACTGAAAAGCAACAGAACAAACACACATAAATGGGTCTGTGAGTCAAAATTTCCACCTAATAAATTGAAATTTCAAGATATCTTGAAATTTCAGCTAATTCCGAATTAACTTTCGAGATACTTAATTCATAACTGAAAATTTTGACTCAAGTCCCTGAGACTTGGTTTAACTCTAGTAAGCTTTTATTTAATTTTTTAATTCATTATTTTCCCTGTGGCAGAAAGAAACCGATTTTTTTCTTTTTCTCCTGCAGCACAAATATGCTAAAACAGATGCGCTGGAGCAAATGATAGCTGATTATTATTGATTTTATGCCACATATTTGAATTATTGTTATTGTGAAATTGGGGGAAATCTTAAATCTTAAACTAACACTGAAACTAATACAAATCAAACTGAAAATGAACAGTTTCTACAGTTGAAAACTAAAGTGAAACTTTCAATGCGGCTCTGGAAAATGACTGAAACTAAACTAAACTGAAACCTAAATACTACTACTAATAATAATAATAAAAACAAATTGAAAACACTAAATTTTAATAGGGCCTCTTTAAACATTTGTTTATAGGCAGATAGATATCAGCCAATATGACAAATACCAATATAAAACTAGTGCTTGCATTTCAAAGCTTGTGCAAATACACCTATTTTTGTTTTCAGTCCCTCCTTCATACAGAGAGAGATTAACCATCATGCCGTGCTCTGTTAGCAGATATCACCGAGATAAGAAAAGTTTTTCATAACCTAAATAACTCCACCCCTCAGAACAACTGGACTAAAACATCTGTGTGGAAATTTTAACAGTTTATTACAGACATCTGTTTGCCTTATCATGAGTCATTGCTGCCTTTCACTGCTCGAGTCAGCTCTTTGATGACCGTAGGTGACTCAGCTGTATTAAGTTTATTGTTGTGAGCCTACACATTTAACATATATTTAGGATATGGTATGTGAGTCCTCTGTCCCTGCTCTTGTCCTCTGCCCCCGCTGAAAGATTTTCATGATGCAAATGAGATATGCAAATGTGCATCAGTTTATCTTTGTTAAATCTAACACAGACACCCACTCACACCACCCTAACATCAACTGACCCTGTCATGAGCTTCTCTCTCCCACACGCAGGGTTTGTATTACATTATTATTAACATTTCTGCTCAATGAGAGAGTATCAGCCTGTTAAACAGGTGGGCCTCCATAGCTGTAAATCTGTTTTTTTATGGCTTTTCAAAGGCAGGGTTTTTCTTTATTGATGTAAACGTGAAAGTGGGATGGCTTATGGTGTGTTATAATCTGTATTATGTGTTGTTCCAATGGCAAATTACTTGTCTTCAGACACTTGAGACCTGTAGTTTTGGTCATAAAGGGCTGGAAGTGGTCAGCAGCAGTACTGGAGTAAGCTGGGGTGTTTAAATGATGCTCTTTCGGTACAAAGGGGCCCAAAGTGTGCCAAGAAAATATCCACCACAAAATTACACCACCACTACCAGGCTGAGCTGTTGATAAGGGGCAGGATGGATCCACGGTGTCATGTTGTTTTACGCTCACCGTTTGGGTGTTGGAGCAGAAAATAAGACTTGTCAGACCAGCAAATTTCATCCAAATTTTCTGATGTCCAGATAATTTGGGGTGAGTCTGTGCAACTTTTAGCCTCAGTTTCCTGTCTTTAGCCGACAGGAGTGTTAGTTTCCATTTAATATTATTTATAAAACAATATATAATAATCAGGTACCTTCAGGCTGAAGTTGTACTGCGGTTGTTATTCTTCATTTTTCGGTGAGACAGGCTGTTGTACATACTGATGTAGATCTATTCTGTTTATGTATATGTGTGTATTTACTGAATAGAATCACCATGAAGCAGGTAAAGGCTCTGCATGCTTTACAAATGCAACAGTTGGTTCATTACAAGGTAACAAGCAGCGCTGCAGCATGTCACATGACCTATCCTGCGCGCCCCCGCTGCCCCGCTCTGGACCAATGAGCAGCCCGGTCGATTTGGAAGGGCGTCGGGAGCGCGCGGCCGGGGTCTCGCGTACAAGTGTTGCGTGCTGCCGCTTTGCCGTCAGTTAACCGCTGCCTGGATGTCTCACGGCGGGTGAGGCTGTCCATCTCGAGCGGCAAAACAAAGAAGGAGCTCTTTTGTGGTGTTTTTTGACTTGAGCCCAGAGCGGGATGTGTAACGCCCAGGTTAGCTTCCCGCTGTCCCGGGTTTGCGGCTGTGTGAAGGACTGACAGGCGGGTTTTTTCTTCTTGTAAGGCATGTGATAAGAGAGAGGAGGCTGTGAGGCGTGTTCACGGATGTAATCGGGAGCTGGGGAGAGGGAAGACGGGGATCTCCTCTGGTTTCACGTCGGCTGTGGATGTGACCGTTCAGCAGGGACGTGCTGCTGGATTTTTAGCTGTTGAATGGCAGATACTCACAGAAGAGGATGGTGATGAATGACTGCGGAGCTCAGTAGTTTGCAGTTATCTGAATGACTTGTGTCTCTTGTTAAAACGCGCACACACGGTGGAGCCGTTTTGATTGTTCGTGGAGTGGAGTGGAGTGGGGGCTAACGCTGGTTAAACAACACAGGGTGGATCAGTTCAGGCGCGGCCACAGGCGGACCTACAATGCGGATTACCCCTTGACTGTTTGCCTTTGTGTTATTACACATTTGCCTGAAGTTGAGATAAGACTCGCAGGCCTATACGAGTATCTTTTCTTATTTTATTGCCTTAAGAAAGGAGACATCGCGTTCATCTGTGGGCCGAATCCCCACATGTGCACAAGTGGTCCGTGAATCTGCACGGACTGAAGGCAGCAACAGGGACAGCCATGGCGAACGACTCCATTCAAGTAAGTTTTATCAAGTTGGATGTCCTGAAGCCTGCAAACGTGGTCTGAATAAAGCCAAAACTGGCTCACAGATACTCATCCTTTGAAATCCAGACATTTCTGTTGACACAAGTTGTGTGAAGCCAAAATAGCTGTTTTAACTTTTTAAGTTAAGCAGTATTGTTTTTTATAGAAAGTTTTCCCCTACAAATGTAACGAGAATAGTGGATTTAACTGACCCATGTTTTGTTAAAATTTGGCACAAATTTCCACAGGATCTTAGAGCCTAAGATGGCTTTTCCAAAGCTCAGAAACATGAGCTCATTCTGACATTCGAGTCTCCCAATCAATTGTTTGGTGAAAAATTAGTAGTTGGTGATTGCTATTATCTTAATTGATTATTGGTGGTGGCTTGGTGCTGGAGGCCATTAGTGGCCCCCATACCACACTGTAAGAACCAACAACCTGTCAGTATAAGTGGAAATGGATAGTTTGCTTCTTGTTAATAATATATGATGGGTCCACTGTCTGGTCCTGCAAAGAGCTTGTGCAGAGATCTCCTGCACCTTGCTGTGTTTGGCTGTTTGTTGTGACCTGGTGAAGCTTGTTTGGTCCAAAGCTTTGTTGCTTTCATAGTGTTGTGTGTGTGTGTGTGTGTGTGTGTGTGTGTGTGTGTGTGTGTGTGTATAGGAAAGGCAGGTGCATGCAGGCACAATACTGGTGTTTGCTGTAAAACAACACTCACTATTTCCAGCTGCCTTCAGGCATCACTTGAATGTGAATGCTTTAGCAAAACAGGAAGGAGTGCTTAGTTTGCATTTACGGGGAATAGGTGTGTGCTTAGTTAAAGAGAAACATGATTTCCTGAAGTGGCGTTTAGGTAATGAGTTAATTGATCGTTGCTTTAAGTCATCTAGGCTGAAACTGAAGAAGATGAAGGGGGCAGATAAGTTTTATGAGATTCATACACACTGGATTTGAGAAGCTGTTGACATTTAGAGCTGTGTGTCAGCTGATGTACAAGCCTGGAGCTGCATGCAGCTGAGAAATGGGTGTGTCCGTGTCGTCACGCAGATGACGTCGGTGTACAGGTTGTCTACTACTTTGAATTCCTATTTGTAATTTAGGAACGTTAATGCCAATTATTCACGGCTGAAAAATTGGCATTGGTTTACTCTGTAATTAGAGGTTTGGAACGTATGCAAGTGAAAATACAGAAGATGAAGAAGATAATAGAGGTGATAGCTACAGAACAGAGTCGGTTTTAAGCGGGCTGCTTGCAATAATAATGAAATATGAAATTTATAACCAGTGTGCAAGTCTACGAGTTCCTGTTGCCATAAAGTGTTGACTAAACTCAAATGTTGTTTGCCCACATTCTGTCATTTCACCCATGCTGCCACTTCCCTCCAGTACATTATAACCAAATAAGGTGTGTTGATCTGCAAACGCATTCATGGATGCAGGCACACATGAGAACTCGTGCTCTCACTGGATTTTGAGGGTTACCTGGTGACAAAGCTTGTAGTTTTCCTCCAGTAGCTAGGTTGTTGCTCATGGGGCCTGTACTATGAGGGAAGTTCAATAAACCCTAGACAGCTTTTTCTCTTAACTAGCTTCACTTACACTAACATGGATCATCAGGCTAAGCAATCACACAAAGGTGGTTATCCACATTTTACAGGAGGTAAATGGGAAATGGACTGGTTCTCCTATAGCTCTTTTCTGCTTTATTACTCAAAGCACTTCACACAACAAATGTCATTCACCCATTCTTACAAGCGCTTTTTATATTCTTAAGTGCTTTCTGTGTAACATTCACGCTCTGATGGATGAATGGAAGAGGAACTTGAGCTTAGGATCTTGCCAGACATGGAACCACCAACCATCCAATTAATAGATGCCAAGAGCCACCTCCTCGCCTCCTTCCTGTTGACATACTAAAGTATTTCCAAGTGAGCTGAGAGACATGCTCTCTCCATTGTGTCCTTACTGAGTCTGCCCACAGTAGGAGAAGCCTGAGACACATCATCTAAGAAACATTCATGTAGCTATTCTGATTAAATCCCCAAAGACTACTTTCCAATTCAGAAACCCCTATAAAGAGGAATAAAACAAGAGACTGTTAGTGTGCCAAATACAGAGTTCCTGTGGTCCCATCAAACAGCCAGGCCAGAGGGGTTCACTATATGGACGTAGGGATTTGATGCTATGTGGCTTGGATAGCGGCTGGGTGCCACAGTCCGAGAGGTCTGGTCGGGTAAAGATACCATTCAGTCAGAGCAGCTTGTGTTTGTGAGATGGGAAATTTAAAAAAGCAGCATGATAAATTGATGGAAAGGGGTATGGATACTAAATTGATTTAATTAAACAGTAAGTAAAGTTGCTAAAGTGTGTAAGTTGCTACACGTATCTTTATCACAGATCTATGGTCAAGAGATTTGTCTTGTGATTGTAATGTCATATCCCATTAAATGAATTAATGTGTTGCTTCAGTGTTTTATTACAGCATGTAAAACTGTTTCTGCAATTTCCTTTCAAAAAGAAAAGCTAAAAAAATTCTTTAAGTTCAGTAAGTACAAGAGAATTGCTTCTTTGTATTACGATCATGTCACTTTTAAGGCTTCTAACAATAGTACTCCTTTAAAACTACTCAAAGCCAGAAGGGAAACAAACAAAAAACAGAGTAAAGGTTGATTTGAAGGATAAAGCATTTTCCAAGGAAAAAAGGGATTTGGATACAAAACATTTAGGAAAAGAACTTTCAAATGTTTGCGTTGGTATATCAAGTCTAATTCATCAAGAGACTAGTCTAAGAATGACTGTTAGCTACAAAGACAGCGACTTTATTAGATTTCCCCCTTTTATTTGTGTCAGGAAGCTATGAGCACCAGCATGTGTCTTTAGGAAAATGAGCCCCAGTTAATTATGCTGCTTGACTACACCGTATTATGTGACTGCTTTTAAAAGCTTTCTGCCTCTTTAACCAATTCTAGCCTCGTTGTCCTTGACGTTAAAGTGCCAATATACACACACTCTGTGTCAGACGTCCTCACCGGGTAAACAACTATCTGCCCAGTCTGTTTGGCATAGTACAGAAAAAATCTATGCCAAACAGATAGGTCTAATTTTGGTTCCCCTACTCCGCTGACCAATGTGCGAGATGTCCCATTGATTGGAATTTGTAAATTTGAATCAACCACCTAATGAGAGCGCCTACAACTTAAAGCCAGATGTTTTTTCTGCCTCCCACAAAAGATGTGGTTATGTTTTTCTTTCTAAGAATATCGCAAGACTCCAATAATCAGGAGGCAAACAGCAGCACTAAGAGCAGTTTGATATTTCTCTGGTCTGCTGTGTAGATGTTTCGTTTTTATCATTGTCTCAGGAGATTTGGAGTCTATGGAGAAGGATGGTCAGTAAAAGAAGGAAAACAGAAGGAGATCTAGACATGGACTTGGGTCTTTGATCTTTTCCAGTAAAGTTGAAAAGGGAGAGGCTACTTTAAGTGGCAACCGCTTCAGCAGAATTGGAAACCCCCTTTTGTCCACAGGACCTGATGATGATGTACTGGTGGAACTTCCTCATGTTTTCATGGAGCGGGTGCATCAGCTGGAAGTGGTCTGCGGGGCATTCATCTCTAAATTTACCTTATATGTGCTGATGCAGGGTTTCAGCACTTGTCCAACTTCTTCAGCACTAATTGTATGACACAAAGAAATACTTCAGTTTTTTTCCTGCTTCCAGTGTATTAAGGGAATCTGTTCGTATGACTAAATCTATGTAGTAGTCAGTAGACATAAGAACTGTATCAAGTCATGGCAAAGGTCTTATTTTCTTCTTTTGATTTCATTGATGTTTATTTTTGCCCTTAACTCTCTTCTTTATTTTTTTTTTTAACTTCTTCACTTGTTTTTTCAAACAGACACATTTAATATTTAAGCCTTATTTCTAATGGCTACTGAGGTACATTACCTTAAAGTTTGTAGCTTTTGTCCTAGGTAGTAAAACACCTTTGTGTAGTCAGGACATGGCAGGTCTCCAGGCTTCCTAGTTGATGCATAAATCAGTCTGTTTCTTTTTTATTTTATGGGGTTTCCATTTTCAATCTTCATCTTTAACCAACACAGACTGAAGTAACTTAACTTGAGTTATCTTATCACCTCTCTAAAGATTTATTTGTTCAGATACGCAGAACTCCTCCACAAGTCCTGCAAACACGTCTTGATGTGTAAAGTTCCTGGAGTTCCCGTCTTAAGTTCCCATTTTTGTACATCAGAGGCAGGCAGTGAAGCTCTACAACCTTCCCCTGGTGTGCCACTTGTTTGCCCCCACAGGAAAACCATGTGAAACAGCCCCAATAGAAGCCTGAATCCAACTGCGTCACACTTCCCTGTGAACGTTAGAAGGCGGACAATAGTGGAGTCGAGGGGAGATGTGTCACTTCTTGTATGTGGATGGATCTGTTGCGTGGAAAATTTAGAAAATCCTGTATTTGTTCACTAATAACAAACTTCTTTTTTCTTTTTCTTTTTTTTAACACAATTTCACACACACATTCAGGCCTAATATTTAAAGACACACACAGAGTCAGACACTCCAGGGAATGCATAGGAGAGCTTCCCATAAGCCTCACAATGACGTAAGGAGACAGTTATGCACACAAAATAGACTTTTCTCAGCCCCGTGGCCATGTAGGCAGACAGAATCCACAGTAACGCATCAAGGAACTGTTGAGAAACCGGAGACTCTGAGAGGAAGCTAATATCCACATTCATTTTCATAGCAGGCCTCTCAGTTTAATAAAACAATGTGGACTAATGGGGTCATGTACTCCCTATCATGTGATGTATTCACTCGCATGAATGTTTCTGTTTTTAGGCTTGTAACACATGATCAGAACCTCCTACCAGCTCTACTGCATGTCTGCCTAATCTCATCTGACCTTCGTGGAATTTTATAGCATCTACAAAACCATTAACGCTAGTTTCTACTGAGAAGTCAAAGGTCAAATGAGTGTCATCAGAAGCGTTAGCAATTCAAACCAGTTTGACGATGATTAAAATGAGGTTTTAAAAGCCCACCAACGCTATTCCTCTACCACACATAATCCATGTTTCAATCATAGGCAGTATAAAACATGGATGTTGCCACCATGGTGTGAGACATTGGTTTTGGAGAGCCAGACTAATAAAAACTGTCATCAGAACTGAGGCACTGACTTCTTAGTGTCATGTGGTGGTTTGTGTTGGAACTGTCAAAAATGTGGTGACGCCCCTAACTCCAGTATCCAGGTGGATAATTTCAGGAACAGTAGAGATGTTATTAAGGGTAGAAGCTACACATAGAGTTAAAAAACAGCTGTTTTGTCCCAGGTTCTAAACCTGCTTTTTGATCCTGTAGAGTTGGGCATTTTAACATTAGACCGTTCGTACCTGTCAATGCAGCAAAACTAAGGGAGGATTTAGGATCACCTGATTCAGCACTAACCATGTGCTTTACCAGAAAGGAAAGTTTTAATGTTAATCTGAAAAGTAGAGATAATGTCCGTCTCCCGAATCCAAGCTGGGAGCTGGTTCCACAGAAGAGGGGCCTGAGATCTGAAGGGTCTGTCTCCCATTCTACTAAATATTCTAGGAACCACAGGTAAGCTCACAATGTCACACCAATGGAGAGTAAAATGCTCTATTGGTGTGAGATTGTGTTATTGGGTCTCTAAGATAAGATGGGGTGTGATTGTTGTCAACTATTACAGTTGCTCTGTTACTGCTCTCCCTATTATAGCAGCCTGCCAAAGATCTTCTCAGTTTTGTCATGCATTAAATAATTTTGTCCCTCTCACTTCTCAAATTTGTTGATCTGTTGAAATGAGTGTAAAGGAACCACATAAGAGCCAATAAACATCTCATTAGCAGGCAAATCAGTCTTTTAACAGCGTCTAAAAATGGGGCGTTTTCTTACAGTAAGTTACATGTTTGGTACTGATGGGAAAACAAAATAAGAGCTTTAATAGCACTGGCTCATTGCTTGGATCGTTGGTGCCCTGATAGGAGCATTTCAGATGGGGGCAAAGTTTTGCAAGGGCACAACAGTGGAGGGAAGAGGAGGGGCCACGGGGCGATGTGCTGATGATGAGGCTCTACGGCCGCAGCGGTACAATAGGTTGCATTGTCTGACAGTAGCAGCCCAGATCACATTCAGTTCACTATGAGTTTATTTTCCTCATCCTTGTTGGAGCGTGTTAGTGACCACACCCTCACTAACCAACCAGCCCAGCTGCCCACCCTCAGGCAAGGTATTAAAGTCCGATACATATGAAGTGTTAATAGTTTTTTGGGTGGAGGTGTTTGTTTTTCTTAAACTGAGAGCCTGCCTGTGTGCTTGGTACATGTGATGAGCCGCAGCAGCTATTGTAAACTGGCGTTCCTGTCCGTGGATTTTTTTCCCCTCCCTGTTTCTTTATCTTCGTTTCACATCTTGCCTTCCCTCTGTGCAAACATCCCATAATTCCCATGACCTCATAGCGATGTACCCCTGCATTCCAGCTTCGCATGGACCCCTCCTTCTCCCCAGACGCTCGCACACAGGCCAGCGAGGCTGAGCTCACACACTGTTGTGACATCACCTATCACCCCTGGCCAGTTAACCTCCGCCAGCTTTCTGGGTGAGAACTGGGAGGGCTGGAGTGATCAGGAGTGAGTGGCTCAGGGCGGGTCACTCAGTTAAAACATAAATGAAACAGACATTTCACTGCCTGTGGCTGTTTTTCATCGCATGAGGCCAGGCCACAGATGCCGAAGTTCTGCCCTCACATCTGCATCCGTTAAAGTTGGATACCACCTCTTTTTTTAATGTCGAGTCTTTGAAGTTTCATTATACGATGGCAGTAGTTCCTCACTTTCGTGCTCATTTGGGTCCCGGCCTGGCTTGTCAAAACCAGCAACCTTGCACTTGACATACCTCGACCCCTGACCCCTTCCTCATTATGGCAGTGCCCAGGGCCCCTCGGGACACATACATCGATCCCAGCCTCATCGGTCAGTCCTGCCGTGCAGTTTAAACAGCCACTCAGTTACGTTAACTGTCTCTGAACCTACCAGAGGACACTTTATATATTTAGAACAAACTCAGTCTTTGCTGAAACAATCAGGGAATTGGGACGGACAACTGAATGCATGGCTGCTGTGATGTTAGCCTAAGGATTTGTGCTTTAAAGTGTAGGTTACAATCCTTCTGAAAGAACTCGAATAGCAAATAAACCAAATAATTTCGTCTGCCTTAAACTGTGGTGCATTTAAAACCCAACGCTGAGCTTGCGTCTAAAGGTCAGAGACCTTTGTTTTTAGGAAAAATAAATCAACAGAGAGTATTATGCTGTAATCTCTGGTGTTGCTGGAGGGAGAGTGTTTCAGGGAAATGCGCTCTTCCTCTAATAGGACAAGATATTTGGAGATTTAAGCTGATGCAGTTTTAGAGTTTTGATTGGTTCTGAGGAGAAATAATCAGGAAATGGAGTGTTTTATGCATTGTATAGTAAGCATTAGGCATGAATGTTGATGAACAAAGTGCAGGCCTGCACAAACCCTGATTGTCTCTCATGCTGCCATCCTTAAGCAAGCGATGCTCTCATCCTCCTGTACACAATATGAAATTTAATCCTGGTGATTTTCCTCACAGCGGGGGGGCAGCTGGTAAACAGTCCATGAACAAAGCAATACACCATCAGTTAATGGAATAAGCTGGGCATGCTTCGCTGTGTGCTGTATGAGTGAGCCTCATGGGGCAGCCGGGGGATTTGCTTCCTATTAAACAAAAAGATGGCTTCTTGAGTTATTATTTTATCTGACCTTTTTTAAACAGAATTTCTGGCACAAATGTGGGTTTATTGAGCAAGTAGTCACAAAATTGCTCTTATATGCTGATCATTTTTTCCTGTTTAAGCCAGCCTCACTGCCAGGTTGAAATCTGGTCGACTGGACACATTTGGAAAGTGGTGCTGAGAGTTCAGTACACCGCGGGTCAAGAAAATACTATAAAATGGACAAAAAAGCAAGCAAAGTAAGAAAATACCATCACAGATTTTGCATAGAAGGATGTACAGCTTTTAGAGACGTTGCCAAAAAGAGAAGAAAACACCAGCAAATACAGAAATGCTATATAGCACTAAAGTGGAAATACTGTTACCAGAAACAATTTTGTATTGTTTGTGTGTACTTGATTGCTTTGTGTCTCCAACACTGCAGATCTGCCGTGATTTGACATAAACGTGTGGTTTAGGACAAAAGAAAGGGTGTGGGGGGACGGTCTGTGGGGATGAGGTGACGCTGTAGAAACAGATAACGGGCTGATGCTGGAGTTTCCAGAAGTCAGACTGTGGGTTCAAGAATTTTCTTTTAATTTTGTGGGTGTTATGGTCTCTACTTTTTTGGTGTGTGTGAGTGTGCAATGATTGGTCATTAAAATGACAAAAAGTGACGGCAAGATGGTGAACGTGTTGTGAGGAAATGGTGGAAATGAGCAGCAGCTCAGAATGTGAGCTTGAAAGTCAATATTTGGTGTTGCCACCTTTATTCTTAAGCACAGCAAACTTCCCTGTAATTTCTCTTAGTAGTCTTTAGGAATAGTTCTCCAGGTTTCTTGAAGGACATCCAAAGCTCTTCTTTTATTCTGTTTTCTGTTAAGATGACCCCACATTACTTCAATAATATTGAAGTTCGGGCTCTGGGGAGGCCAATCCATGACTGATAGTTAGGGATGGGAATCAAAAACCGGTTCTTGTAGAGAATCGGTTCCCACTGTTTCAATTAATTGGAATTGTTTGCCTTTTTTGCAAAGTTACTAAGTTACTATTCTTGTGCAATTGCTACAGAATAATTTATGTTATACTTTGTTATTGCTACAGAAGAATATTTATTTTATTAATATATTACATTTACAATGTTTTTTATTCTGGGGACCCCGTGACACCCCATCAAAGAGCCGTAGGCTGTGGATCTCTTAAGATCTCACTGTTGGGTTTGTAAGGCCATGTTACTCCTAAATTTCTGTCTTGTTCAAAGAGAAGATATAAAACAAAGTTCTAAGCTAATCGACCTGTGTGCTCCTTTTTTAAAAAACAAGAATCGATAAAGAATCGAATTGTTAAACAGAATCGAAAATGGAATCGCGAAAATCTTATCAATTCCCATCCCTACTGATAGTATTTACTGGATTGGCAGTGTAATTGCGATCATTGTCATGCTGAAAAATGAAGCTGTTACCAATCAGATGCTTTACAGATGGTATTGCAAAATCTGATGGTAGATTTCTGTGTTTATAATTCCATCAACTTTGATAAGATCTCCAGCACCACTGGCTGAAATGCAGTCTTAACCTCCTCTGTGTTCTACAGATGGCTCTCGTTAAGACTGAAGTTCTTGTGTAATTTGGCATCCCTCAGTTTTCTTTCTCTCTTCCTCAAGAAAGGCATTTTGACAGCCACCCTTTCACTATTGAGGTGGAAGGATGGTCAGCTGAAGGATCAGATCTCTGGTCCTGTGTCAGGTCGTTGCTGTTTCTCAAGGACATGACTTTCAGATACTGTTAATCTATAAACATTTATTTGGACCTAGTTTACAGTTTTTTGTGCTTCTGTGGTTTTAGTTAACGGCGCTTTGGAAATCACCTTGTTGACACAAAAATACTGTTTTATGCCTGTCATTTTATTAATTTTGGGGAACGATGTGTTTTTGTGACTGGATGCTAGTAGGTGCTTAAAAATACTGCTTAAACATGTGTTTTTGCAAAGCTGTCTGTTATGTGTACACATAACACTGGTTAATCCCTTGAATTGGGTGCCTTTTTATTCTTGAATGATTCATAGGTCAGCATTAGGTGGAATAAGAAACCAAAACACATTCCTCTGAGGAATAAAAGGGCTGGACTGGAAATCTGTGAAAAAGCAGCCGATGTCCAAAGAAAAGATTTTCAGAAAACCTGGAGAATTGTTGCTCAAGACCAGTTAAAAATTCCAAGAATGTCCAGCTCCTTGGATGAAAAATATAAAGAAATAAAGGGTGACTCAAGACTTTTGCACAATACTGTGTATTCAGCTCTACATTCATTTTAGAAACATAACTAAACCCATTTAGGGGCAAGTGTAAATCCAGTATTCACTCTTTTAGCTCTGCTTTTCTTCTCTGACTCCTGAGGAATACAGTATCTGTCTGTATGTGTTCACCAGCCAGTGGTTAACTGATAGGTAATCTTTTAGGCTAAGAAGCGAGTGTACAGAGAGCTTTTGGAGTGTTCTCACTGAAAAGCCCCCTTAGCACAAAAACATCTCTACGAGAGCTGTGAAAGCAAACAAAGATAGTAAATTTGTGGCCTAGTCAGCTGAACAGTCAGCTTAAACTCAAATCTGTTATGCACCGTGAAGCACGCTCATCGCTACAAGTGACTCGTTTTGTTTTTGCTTTGTGTTTGACTCTTAATGACATTATACGGAAAACTGATTTTTTTTTTAAGTAATCTTTCTGACAGTTGTGTTTATACTACACCAAATATCTGTATAAAAATGTATACAGATGTCTGTCAAACAATTCCCCTCATTGGCTGAATAATCTGATGCTAATCTTGGAGTCAGTTGCTACTGAGAGAGCTGGTTATGATGGTTTAACTCTCTTAAACGGGACCAACTAGACAATTTTGCTCGTCAGACTTCCTTAAAACGTATTTATTTAAGAGCTACGTCGGTCCCCTCCTCTGTGAACATCGTTGAAGGATTTTCAGACATAGTACCTCGTCCTGTGAGTGTAGTATTTGCAGTGCTGTGTTAATGGTGCTCTCCACATTTCTAAGGAAACATGTTCCGACCTCTGCACCGCCGCATGAACAAACGTTCATCACAAATGGTACTGGATCAGCAACATTTGCGAAAGTAAAGCGAGCGCCACGTTGGTCTTGTGTTATCATTTACTCCTCCTGCTGTCTCATCCCTCCTCCTCCTCCTTGCTGTGTACCAGCTGCTCCTCCAGCTTTCTTCCCCCATGTTTACCCGTGTGGCTTGTTGGCTCTAAAGAGCTGTCCTCCGCTAGGGATAATTAGAAGGAAAGCTTTTAGTTTCAAGACATCTTGTTGCTCTTAATCAGCTTAAAGCCAAGTAGACTAAACATATGTAGACATGGGTAATTTACTAAAATAATTCTTGCTACGTTATAACACCATCCTGTTGGTGTCATACACACTCTCGGTCTGTGAACATATCACCAGACTGTTGTTGGTTCGCTGCATTATCTCAGTGTGCAAACTTGTTTGCTGTCAAATCTAGAGTTAATAGATAACCCACTGTATGAAAAGGTACTTAAAGTATGTTCTTTCTTTGCTTTAATGTGACTGTTGGCAGACAGTTACGAGATGGTCTTTATCAAAGTTTGTGGCACATGTCGTGGGTGTGCCTGTGTGCTTTTATAGTGCGTCATACGCAGTGTGTGACTTACAAGATATAAATAGGTTGCGGGAGTTATTAAAGTCTCCCCACAAACAATCCCTCTCATTACAAAGGGCTGGAGATCAAGTTGCACTGATAACATTTGGCCTACTGGGAGTTTCACCAGCTCGGGGCCTCAGTTCAATGGATGGTTGGATAACTGGGTGGAGCTGCAGTTAAATCACTTTGAATTAAATCAAATCAAGATGCAAAAGGTATTTGCATCAGTGCCCTTATTATGGGAGAGGATATGATGAGTGTGCCTTACTAAAGAGAGAAATTAAAAGGGGAAAAAGGAGGTGGTTGGTGTGCAGGACTTTCAGTCTGAACATGTCCTTCAATACAACAATACACAGATAGCCTTTTATAATCATTACGTTGAGGACAATGAAGTGAAATACGCTGCTGAAAGACTCAATGACTTGTTTAGGCAAGGCAAGTTTACTTAAGTAGCACCTTTCAAACACTACAATCCCTTAATGTACTTTACAGGATCAACTCCAAACTAAAAAATAATAGACAGAAATAATATTAACAACCATGATACAGCTACCTGATTCATTCAAAGCAGCAGTGAATAATCTTTATTTTAGCCTCTTTTTAATAAAAAAAATGGCTGAGGTTGGAGATGATCTGACCTCAGTGGGTACTTGGTTCCAGTTATGTGCAGATAAATGACCCTGTTTAGCTTCATTAAACAAGTCTTACGTAGGACCCAAGCCATTTAATTACTAATATAAACAGTGAGCAATACTTTGAATTCCGTATTTTACTGGAGGCCAGTACAGGGAGCTGATATCCTCTGTCTTCCTGTTTTTGTTAAAATTTGAGTCGCAGCATTCTGAACTAAACTAAACAGTCTAAAAGAAAAAGAGCAATGCATGAAATAAAGGCATGAGTAAGCTTCTCTAGCTCTTGCTTGGCCACAGCTGTGTTTCTAAGATGCCAAAAAGCAGGATCATCCAGGATTATGGCAAACTTTTCGTGATATCCAACAAACAGTGAACGCTGCCTAAGCGAAAACCTGTAGTGATCCCGTATGTGTCAGGAGTATCGGAGCAGTTGAGACGCATTTAAAAAAAAAAAAAAAAAAAGGGGTCTCTGTGGCTTTTAAACCCCAAAACATGCTGCGCCAAAAATTGGTCCACCCCAAGGATCGGGTCCCCCGACACAAACAGAGTAACACAGTGTACGCTGTTAAGTGCCAGGAGGATTGCCAGGATTTATACATCGGGGAAACCAAACAATCTCTGGTGAAGCGGATGGCACAACCCAGAAGAGCTGCCTCGTCAGGCCAGGACTCTGCAGTCTATTTACACCTACAGGCCAGTGGACACTCTTTCAAGGATGAGGATGTACACATCCTGGACAGGGAGGAACGCTGGTTTGAGCGCGGAGTCAAGGAGGCCATTTACGTGAAAAGGGAAAGACCATCTCTGAATCGAGGAGGGGGCCTAAGGGTACATCTTTTGCCATCTTACAATGCTGTGATTGCAGCCAATCCCCAACTCTCTGTGAATGGTACTCATGGCCATTGATCAGTGGGTTTTGGTCAGTGGTTGCTGATCAATGGTCATGAGAATTTGCATAATTAAGATTAAGAAACTGACCTCCCAGCCCATCGTTCCTCAGTGGGCTGGTTTCAGTCATTATGCAAATGTACTGTTTATAAGATTGGGGGAAACCTGCAGTCAGCTGAGACTGAAGAAGGATGAGTGACGAAACGTTTCTCCCACAAAACGCTACGTCCAGATGAACAGAATCAACTTTTGGAAACAAACAGTGATGTTATTTAAAAAAAACAAAACAGAAAAACAAAAAACTTCTCTTAAATCCACCCTCTCAAGCAAGCTCTAAGCTTTACCTACTTTTCTGTTTATTATATCTTCAGAAAATCTGTATTTTGGTGAGTATTTTAAACTTTTATTTATAAAGAATCGATCAGGAAAACTTTCATCAGTTAATAAGGATAATACAGCAGTTTCTGCACTGATGCTTCCTTCTAAATGAACTTACATCAAAGTAAGTGGTTCAAGATCTCTGCACACCTGAATGAACGACAGGTGTGTAGGAAGAAGGAAATCTGTTTTAAAAAAAGTAAATTCTAACCTCTGCACACTGTTTTGTACCCATGTAAAAATGTTGGATGCAGAGAATTTGAGGATTAGGCATACGTTACTCAGTGTTGCACTTAATGAGGGACCGAGCACTCTTCTCACAAGTCTGTTTACACGTCACCACCTTTTCTGGACGCTTTAATGAGAGTGACCTCTTAGAGGACAATTAACTAAGCGTAGTCTCTAGAATTATATTTGGCTACGTAATTAGAGATGGGACTGAGATGCTTTTAGCCTTCACACTTGATTAAACAGTGGTTACACAATCATTATCCCCCCCCCCGAATACTTTATATAACCTGATACAAACCCACCAAAACATGAACCTTAACCTTTCTCTGCTTTAGATTCAGTTACACAAAGTCTTCCACTTTTATGAGGTATAGTAACTCACCCACCTTCCACAGAACTGATCTGCTGCCTCGATAATATCAACTTATTTCAAAAGTTGGCTCTTTTTGTTTTATTTAGATGCAGGAGAAGTTGTTGTCTGAAGGTCTGTAAGGCTGAGCAAAGCTGGCTGCTTTCAACAATATTAAAAATTAGATTTTTTACAGATTAAACTGAAATGATGTAAGGGGATAATCTTCATATGAACCCCTAAAATGCTCTTGCACAACCACAACCTGCGTGGCAGATGTTTGATTAAATTGCCTGCTAAAGTTGACCGATTTTTAAAAACTAAATAAATAGAAGAGTTCATTTGTTCAGTCGCAGCGTATTTCTCCTGCCATCTGCAGGTATTTAGTTACCTGAGAGTAGAGATGTTTTTAGATTCACATTTGTCACATTTTCAGTTATTCTTGATATATGTAGCTGAAAATTAGGGACATTAGTTTGATTTACCACAAATGTGTATGTATATGAGTTATGTCTCTCCAACTGTGACCACACAACCGCTGTTGGTGAGCTGAACTTGTCTCTGCAGGCTGTTTAAACATAAACCCAGAGACCTGCTGCACTGGTCTCTGCTCCTGCTGCCACACCTGAGCCCAACTGTCATAACCGTAAATGTTGTGACACACACACACGCGCGCGCACACAGACACACTCACAATGAATCCCCAGGGTGCTCTTGGGGCATGTTAACATGCATTTCAACTCTGTTTTTCTCTTTTCACCAGCCACGCACCCTCAGTCTCCCTCGGGTGCTTTAAAACACAAATGTGACGTACTTTCTACCCACATTGCTCACACAGTCAGTTCACGTGGCTTTTTCACACACGCGCGCACACTGTGGCAATCACACATATTGTAACGTGCAGGTGTGGCTTGCTCGTGGTCAACTCTTAGTCATGCTGTGCTTAAAGAGCAAACCTGACATGTTTTCTAAAGAGCTAAAAGTCACTGCAACAGAAAAATGAATATTTACTCTCGAGCTAGTTTGTCTGACATCTGTGACTGCCGTTGGTTAGATTTTATTGGAACAGTTCACTGGACCACAACACAGGCACTGTGACAAATTGTTTAATGGTATTGATCGTATAAACTGGTGAAAAACAACAGATTGAATAGAAGACAAAGGAGATCAGCATGTTTGTTTTTTGATGAAAACAACTTTTCTGTTGGTCCAGATGTTCTATACTCCCCATATGGAAAAGAAATAGTAAAAACTTATATGATTTACTCATGAAAGTGGCCACTTTCTCATTACTTTCATATATTGTTTTAGTAAGTATCCAAAACATACAAGTTTCATTATATCATTTTTCAAGGGATCTTATATCTGTTTTCACTCTTGTATGCTTTTCATACAAGTTTCACACAAGACAGATACAAACTTTATAAGATTTATATATATCTTTTCCATATGGGCTTCAGAGCTGCATAATAACTGTGCTAATAACTGAAGATTAGGGTGCTAACATCATGAACTAATGTGGTAAAGAGACAGCTTATTTGTCCCATATTAGCTTCTCTTTATTGGCTCCCTGTTCAATCCAGCCTTCCAATTTAAAATCCTTCTCCTCACATACAAAGTCTTGGATAATTAGGCAAAATCTTAAAGACCTCATTGTACCATATCATCCCATTAGAGCACGTTGCTCCTGAATCCTCCCTTAGTTATGCTGCAATCAGTCTGGGCTCCTGGGGACTTCCCATGATGAGTGTTTCTTCTTCGATCGCTTTTTTCACTCCCTATGTGTTTATACACCACTCTGCATTTAATCATTATTTATTATTAATCTCTGGTTCTGTTCCACAGCATGTCTTTGTCCTGTTGTCCTCTCCACACCCCCAACTGGCCACAGCAGATGGCCGCCCCTCCCTGAGTCTGGTTCTGCTGAAGGTTTCTTCCGGTTAAAAGGGAGTTTTTCCTTCCCACTGTCGCCAGATGCTTGTTCATAGGGGGGTCATCTGATTGTTGGAGTTTTCACTATATTATTTTGTGGTTTTACTTGACAATATAAAGCGTCTTGAGGCGACTGTTTTTGTGATTTGGTGCTATATAAAATGTATACTGAATTGAATCGAACTTGAAATTAGCAGACTCTTTGTAACTGAACAACACTCTGCAGTCACAATAATGAATGCCAAACTTTATGTCCTTGGGGGCATTTCATTTCAGTGGTTTGGAAATACCTGTTCTGAAATTCTTAAATCTTGTCAAAGACAAATACCAACCACATTAACATAAATTAAACTCAAACTAAGACTGAAACTAATTAAAACACTAAAGTGAAACTGTAACTCATTCTGGGAAACTGGAAACAAAACAAAAATGAAAACTAATGAAAAATGCCAACCTTTAAAAACTCTGCTCCAGACTCAGGAAGCTGTTACATTATAGAAAAGGCATCGTGTGACACTAGAAGGAACGAACTGTCCCCACAGGAAGCAATAGATTAAAAATCCCCCCCTTTGAAGGTATGATGCTTCGCCTCTACGTCTGTACCATTGGACTGCTCACAACGTAATAATAAAAATGACCCGAACTCTTCCATGGCATGCATTTTTAATTTCTCTTTGCACCCGATGAATGTAAAAACAACATGGAATATATATATCCATATATATATTTGGACGCCAGGTCCTAGGAGGTTAAATTTGTTTAATGTAACTTTCAGTACATTTGACAGTAAAGACTCTGCCATCATCTTTAATCCCGTACCGTTTACCACCTTATAATGTACAGTCACCTGGACTGAGTGAATGGGTATTGGTGTTCAAAGTTAAGTTCACTGTAACCTCTTTTTGTCCATCAATCAAGAATTAATTCAATGACTCTGAAGAAATGTCAGGATAAAAATTAAATTATTAAGTTCTCACATTTTACATCCAAAGGTCTGGACAGTCTTTCATTGTAGCTGCATCTTGCCTGGCGGGTAAAAGAAAACAGTCAATGAGATACATTTAGTTTCTTTTTCCATCCATCAATTTACTTCTGCTTATCCAATTTAGGGTTGAGGGGGCGACGGAGCCTATCCCAGCTACCACATGACGAGAGGTGGGGTGCACAGTGGGCAGGTCACCAGTCTGTCACGGGGCTAGCTTCTTTCAAATCAGAGTTACTCTTTTTAAAAGTGTTTCCTGTTCCTCTCTCTTCAGCAACAAACGGCCAATTTCAACTTCTTTAACACTTTTGTTCACAATCTGCCATTTTCGTCTTCCATTTAAATACACACACACAAGTCTCACAAGCTAGTCTGACACTGGAGTTGCAGTTTTCTGATTTATTCATGTATTAACTCCTTCAGTGGCTTTATTTCAGTGTGCAACACTGACCTCAAGCTTCACATCTAGCGAAATTTAAATGCTGGCTGCATACTGTTGTTTGACAGAGCTGTGAACCCCGGTCTCCCTCTTGTTCTTGTCTTTACTCGCAGCAAGTCTTCCCTCCCTCGCTGTTTCCATCTCTGGCTATGACGCTCCCTCCTGCTTCCCATCACATACAGTGTTATTTGCCTTTGGACTGCAGGATGCCTGGAGGCCCAAATAAGAAATGTTTCTTTAAAAAGACCCTCACTTGAAATACACCAGGGAGATTATTTAGATTTCAGAAATGGTTTAAAACATGTAGAATATTTAAAAAAAAAACTACAGCGCCTCCCTCACTGATTGTTTTTGATCTTTGGGAGGATGATTTAATGTTCAGCCCTGCACGCTATATATCAGACTGCTGTACTCTGCCCAAAGTGCTCTCAATGAACTCTTCTCCACCCATGAACACAGGCTCTCATCCTCCTCCTTCCCCTCATGTGTCTGATGTCTGTGCATTTGGCAGCCAGTCTGGCCTCCCAGCATGCTCTCACATGCTCTTTTATCTATTATTCGCCTCTGGCTCTGAGGGCCAACCATCCTCCCTTGCTCCTCCACCTGCTTCTTTATCACTTTTTGGCTGACCATCTCTCTTCCCCTCTCCTCCCTTTCCTTCTGTCTCTTACTCTCTTGCTGTCCACCTCCTTCAGTCTGTCTCTCTCTCTCTCTCTCTCTCTGCTTGGAGGCTTTTTTGGCCTTTTTGTCTGTCTCGTGGGGAAGGGTGGTCTCTGTCTTTTTTCTTTTCCCCCTCCAGTCTCATCCTTCCCTCTGCTTTCAGAAAATTAGATGAAAAGAAGTGTCACCAAGGGAGACTGGAACAAAATGGGAAGCTCATAGAGTTCACTATATACTGAAATTAAATTTTCTGCCGTGTTGTGTTAAGTATCAACCAAAAAGGACTGGCTGCTCCCTTCAGGGTTTGTCACAGCAGAGCATCTGCCTCCATCTCACCCCATCTCTAGCATCCTCCTTTGTCACACTAACCCTCTTCATGACCTCCTTCACTACATCCATGAGCCTCCTGTGTGGTCTTCCTCTTTTCCCCCTGCCTGCCATCAGTAGTCAACATCCTTTGTCCCTCCTCTGTTCAGTGTCCAAACCATCTCAGCCTGAGCTGTCCCAATTATTTAGTCATGTCTAATCTCATCCTTTCTGCCATTCCTAGTAAAAATCGGAACATCTTCAGCTCGGCCTCCTGTGTTTTTTATCTTCAAACAGTAGTACACCACCACCTCTCTATCTCCAGCCTCTCTTCCACCTCCTCCTTACTATCACTATAGATTACAGCACAAGCACAAGGAGAACATACAAACGCCACACAGGAGAGCCTTACACCCTGTAAGGAAAGTTTTAAGCCTAATCTTCAATACATGCATGACCTTTTAGCTGTGAAGCAGCAGTCCAAACCACAAACTAGAAGAATAGTCCTGCATTTATTCAGGCTTAAATAAAGCCTGAATAAAGCTTTGTTTATTTGTCATTTTGTCTGAACTCTAGAGAAGATTAGCTTCTGCTAATATTCTGTCAACACCAGTTATGTGAATAAAAAAATATTGTACTTTGAAATAAATGGAACTGGAGCAGTTTACAGCCACTCTGGAATGTCTGGAATGTCCAAAACAGTAAGGCTGCGAATACAAACAGCCAAAGTGAGTTTCCTCTGTAGAGTTGCTGGGCTTTACTATAGCATTAGAGATGGCGCACGGACACCCGGAGAACCGCTGCTCCTGCATGTAGGAACGAGCCAGTTGAAGTGGTTTGGGCATCTGGTTAGGACGTGTCACAGGCACCTCCCTTTGGAGGTTTTCAGTGCACGCCCGGGGTTAGACCCAGAATCTGCTGGAGAGACTGTGCATCCCATCTGGCCTGGGAATGCCTCAGGAGGACCTGGAAGGTGTGGGTGGGGAGAAGGATGCATGGATGGTTAGTTAGTTCACTTCACTGTTTTTTAAGTAGATCAACTCAGTTAAACTGGAAGAATGTAGAAGTGCTTTGACTCCTCTGTAAAGAAGTGCTATCTAAAAACCAGTGAAGTAAGAATATGTCTTTAAATATTAATAGGATACCCCTATAACTAAATCAATCTCTGTGCTGTTAAATGGCAAATAAACCTATCATGATGGTAAAAGAATATTAGACACTGGTCCTGCTTTTATTCTTCCAGTACTGATCAGTATCTGCAGCTACTGTCTGATACAGTCCTCACAGTTCAGTTTTTGACAGCACCTCTAATTTAAAAGATTTTCTGTGTGGTCCATGTGCTGCTATCTGACATAAAAAATGACAAATGAAGACTGATTAGGTTCAGAGGAACTGAAGTTAAACAAGTTATAGCGTGGTAGATTTATCACTCTGCTGCTTCTCGACTCGTCCGCTACCTTTCCTTTCATCCTTTCCTCTCTCCTCCCCTTCTTTCCTGCCAGGTTGTCATCACTCAGGCATCTCAGAAATGCCTCCAGATGTTTTCTTTGACTCACACATACACACTTGCAGTCTGCTGGACACATTTCCTTTGGCGTGCTGCTCATAAGCAAAGTGAAGCATACATTGTTTTGACTTCAGGTGGAAGTTTGCATGTAACCTTTGGCCTCAAATCCCCGTGTAGTCAACACATCCGGGAATGCTTCTTCTCTGCTGTTTTTCATGCTTTTTATGCGTGACAAAACTAAACTGGCAACACATCAGTGCTACATAGCAAGTCAGGCCTGCAGAACCATTTCAGTCCCTTCACTTCAGAATTAACACACACACACACACACACACGCTGAAAGACACATGAAGTGCAATGATATCAGTTTAGTTTGTGCAGCTCTGCAGTGCTGTTTTTCCTTGAAGCTCATCTCAGACAATACCCCAGACCTGTCAAAGAAATTACCCAGACATCTCTACTAGAGCTGCCTACACACACACACACACACACTTTCAGATATGTGCTACCACTTTATTACTCTGTGACGAATGTTTAGTGTTATCAGCAGCATCTGCGTTACATTTTTTTTTCTGTCTCTCAACCACTGAAACTGAAAAAGTACATTAAGAAGTCCACAAGATTTGATCTTGCTGCTGTTGACCTGCATTAGTGCTTCAGCAGGCTGCACTGGGTGATGCACGGCTGGGAGGACTTGGTAGTTTCAGTTCTTGGTTTATAAATATGTAAATACGCTTTTGTCTGCTTTTTACTTTGTCCTGCAATCGTAACTACAGAGTTGAGCTCAGACATGATACAGGTCAGTCTGACATGAGCTTTAAATTCATCGTCTTATTAAACCTACACATGAGCGTACTGTTTACCTTTTTGTCCACTGATGGCGTCACAGTTAATATTTGTACAACTGAAAGTGGAAGGTTGGTCTGTTTGTCCACCCCACAGTCCTACTAAGTACATCCCATGATTCAGTAGCTCCTGGAACCACATTTAGCGTCAATAACTTGAAGTAATTGTTTTATGTGTGACTTTCTGAGTCTCTAACATCACTGGGGGGGATTTTTTTCCCACTCTTACAATCTTGTTTGTGTTTATTGTGGTTTGCGGTCAGTAGAGTTGAGGTCTAGACTTGGGTCATTGTAGCATCTTCATTCTTTTCTTTTTCAGCCAGTCTGTTGTAGATTTGTTGTGCGACCCAATTTTAGGGAAGCTTCAGCTGACAGACGCATGACCTCACATTTAAGTCTAGAATACTTTGGTACAGAGAGGAGTTCATGGTCGGTTTCTTCTGTCTTTTGATTTGTTCACATGTAATATCGCAACCCTAAGCTGTGCTGCAATGTTCTTTTTAGAGAGAAACAGCTTTATCCTTCCGGAAATGTCAAACGTTTTCAGTCTTTTTCTAATAATAATGAACTGGGATGTTCACTACTTGGATGAATGTGAGATTGGGTTAACACAGACCACCACCATCAGAGCTGGTCACACTTGCTGATGATCAGTTAATCAGTTGCATTTGATTAGCAGCACCTGGCTGTTACTTGCCCTCATATGTCCTAAGCAGTAAGGGTATACTTCGTTTGTATAATTTTGACTTTATTTTGTTTTATGTGTTTTGTTTTTTAAAGTTGTGTCATTCTAATGTGTGCTTATGCACATGTGTGCCTGTCACTTAAAAATAGATGTTAAACCTCAGATGACTTCCTAGTTAAGTAAAGGTTAAATTGTCACATGACTCTATGTTTCCAATGACTGTACTTCCTTCCAAAGTGCAACCGATTGGATTTAAGTAACATTAGATTTTTTTTCAGAACTTTCCAGGAAGTTCTGCGATTTCACTAACTTTTCCCCAAACCCCTTCCCTGTTTTGTTTTGTTTCTATGGAAAAGTGAAGTCAAACAGAGCTGCCCACCGTCAGCAGCACTAACCGTGTTCTCCATTGTAATTATTACAAAAATAACTAGAATAAACATGTGGGAGAATCTCAACAATCGTAGACTTTGGACGCATACATTTTTCACCAAAGTTGAAATATTTGTATGGATTTAGCTCCGTTCATGTCAACTTCACTTTTCATTTGGCCTGAAGACACCATCAGGGAGCTCTTTATTTAAACGCTGTAGTTGACATTCCCTCTCACTCTCATGTGAATTACCTTCTGTTCTTTTGCTTGTTGTAATTTAAAAACTCTGCACGCCCACTCAGGTAGCGGTATTTCTCTGACTGAGAGAGCGATTTTCCTCGCTCCGTGGGTTTTCTGGTGCTTACATAGTTTCATGTAAAAGAGTTCACATGTACTATGTATAACTTTTAAAATGGGTCTTTCTTTCTCCTACTCCCCTTCCTTGCACACAGACAGGTCTATGAGCACAATCTGGTTTTATGAGAAGCTGAACATTTCAGGTAAAGCCCCTCTGTGCTCAGTCAGTCATGTTGGCATGTTGTAAGGTCAGCTATTCTACTCATGTATTGTCGCTAGACAGCTGCCGACCTTCTTCACTGACTCAGCGGGGATTGGACAGTGATTGACAGGTGTGGTCTGCTCAATAAGCACCTCTGGAGCAGAAGGTGATTGACAGGAGACCTGCTGTGCTGAGGGTCTCCCAGCCCCCCAGCTGATGAAGGGGATTAATGCAGCAGCTATCCTCTAAAGACTAACCATCTGAATAGCTGCTTCTTTCTTGCCTTCGCCTCCTTTTCTCTCCTTCTCGGTTCCTGGAATGGTTTTGTGATTATGGAAGCAAGTTCAAGGAGGGAAAAGGTCTGTGTTTACATTCCCACCTGGCGATATTTGTCATGTAAACGTCCAGCTCTGTTTACTGAAGTCTTTTTATGATTGATTCGTCTTTAACCTTTGTCTCTAAACATTTGTGGCTCCGTGGCTTTCAGCCATTTTTCATTAACATTCATTTTTACCTGTTGCTTCTCTCGCTGCAAAGATCTGGTTTTCGTTGGGCTGCACTTCTTTCAGTTTGCCTGTAAATTATTAGAAAATGACGAGAAACAGTGTCTCGAAGGATACATCCATTTTTGAGTCATCAAAAGACTAATAAATGTATTTTCCATCACCGACTCAAAGAAGATCCTAGTAATTCTAATCATTTTCAACTATCGACTATTCTTTGACGTGATACATTATCAGATCATAGGATCAGTGTTATTGTTTTATAACTGCTATCTGCATTTGAATCACAATGATCACAAGTAAAGAAGTTATGTTTGTTGTAAGGATGTCAGCTTTCTTCAAAGTTTTAGCTTTTCCATCAGGAAATCACAGTTGAGTCTCTGATGGATCGATGTTAAGTTAGTTTCACTTTTAATGGGGCGATCGTGGCTCAAGAGTTGGCAGTTCGTCTTGTAATCGGAAGGTTACCGGTTCGAGCCCCGGCTCCGAAAGTCTCGATCGTTGTGTCCTTGCCTACTGGTGGTCGTCAGAGGTCCCGGTGGCGCCAGTGTCCGGCAGCTTCACCTCTGTCAGTGCCCCAGGGCAGCTGTGGCTACAGTGTAGCTTGCCATCACCAGTGTGTGAATGTGTGTGTGAATGGGTGGATGACCGAATGTAGTGTACAGCACTTTGGGGACTAAGTAAAGCGCTATACAAATACAGGCCCTTTACCATTTAAAATTTCCCTTGCAGTATATATCTCACACTTCATTAATAACCTGTATAAGTTCAATAATAACCAGTGTCATGTCAATAATAACCAATATAAGGTCATTAATAACTAGTAACAGTGTGCTGTGCATATTGTGCAAGGTGTTTATTTAATCTGATTACTCACTGCCGTTGTGGGGCTCTCTTGAACGTTCAACTGAAAACAAAATAATTTTGTGTTTACTTTGTATAAGATGTTCAGTTTTTGCATGTGTGAAAGTTATAAATGAAAGCAAAAGAATGGGGGTCTAAAGGGGGGGGGGGTTACGAATCCTTTTTTTTTTTCTTGGATGTTTTGCACCTGCTGTTGGACACGTAACGTGTAATGTATCTGTGGTAGTGGCTTTGTTTGTGTCTGCTGTAGGATATCAGCAGTAATCCAGGTGAGAATCCAGGACTCCACCCAAAATTTTGCATAACAAAGCAGCTTACTGACGTGTCAGGGAAATGAGGAAAAGACATAAGGAAAGATTTGAAACTGGGAGCCACCGTTTGACCTGTACGTTTCACTACTGCAAATACCTGAAGGTTTCCTTTTGCTCTGAAACTGGTCAGCTCTGTCTGCTCTGAGTCTGTTTGTTCCAGCAGAGGTTTTGAGTAAGCAGCTGAAGAAAGTAAAACCAAGTAAACATTGCAGATAAAGAGGTGGATGGAAGGAAAATGGATACCTGGATATGGGTAAGACTTGACTTTGCATGTCCAGCATTGAGTGTATATGAAAACATTAGCACCTGTTGTTTTGAGTGTAAGCCAACAAATTTCAGGTTTGGACAGAGCACATTTTAGAAAAGGTCAGCCTCATTTTAACTTGTGTGTCTTGATAAATGTTCTGTTTTATGTGTTTCTGGACACAGTTGTTCTAATATGTCTAGAAACACATAATGTGTCTTCATGCCCATAGACACAAGAGATAAGAGTTAAAATCTCTCTGGGGCCAATTGGAGACGTTACTCTTTTAATTTAGGATTGTAGGTAGAGTAGTATTTGTCCAACACATTAACAAGCATTTTTGATTGAAACATGGTTGATGCAGAGTCTACAGGAGGATGCGTAATAATCTCATAATGTTCTAGTTCATAGTAAGTCTGCTCTGAATGGTTATCTCGCTGTTGAGGCTTTATTTTCAGTCATCAAGAGTTTTCTTAAAGAGAGATACAGAATAATCCGTCTCTAATGGAAAGAAGCCATGAGTGTATTATTTTAGATGGGTTTACTAATTACCGTAGGAATCAGATCATGGTTTAAATACAATGGCTGCCACTTTTCTCAGTTGCTTGAGCGAAGTATCCCAGCTGAAGATTCTCCACAAACAATGCTCTGGAAAAAAATGTTGCCCCTTTCTGGATTTCAGTCTTACACATGTCAAAGATAATGTTGTTTTCATTTATTAAGCTGAAAAAGCTATCCAAACCTACCTGGCCCTAAATGAAAAAGTAATTGCCCTCCCTAAACGTAATAACTGGTTGTGCCATCTTTGGTCACAAGATCTGCAATCAGGTGTTTGTGGTAACTGGCAATGCTTCTTTCAAAATGCTATGCAGGAATTTTGGCCCATTCTTCTTTGCAGAATTGTTCAAATTTAGCCTCATTGGAAGGTTTTCAAGCTTGAACGGTCCGTTTAAGGTCATGCCAAATCATCTGGACTTTGACTAACCCACTCCAAAACCTTCTCAGCTTCTCTCTTTTTGTTTTTGGAGCTGCTGGTATGTTTTGGATAATTGTTCTGCTTCATAGCCCGAGTGAGCTTGAGCTTCAGGGTCATGAACTGATGGTCAAACCTTTTCTGGTAGAGACTGAAATTGATTGTTCCATCAATTACAATAAGTCGTCCTGAAGCAGCAAAGAAGCCCCAGAGGATCACATTACCATCACTGTGTTTGACTGTTCTCGTGTTCTTTTTATGAAATGCTGTGTTAGTTTTATACCACATGTAACAGGACTAAAACACTTGGGAATTATTAAGATGGGTTTTTTCCCCTATTTCTTTGGCAAAATTTGCAATGATCCCTTGTGTCCTTTTTAGTCAGCAGTGGTTTTCTCATTGGATCTTCCATGGATGCCTTTTTTTTTTTTTTAATTTTCTTATTATTCTTATTGGTGAATCATGAACTCTGACCTTAACTGAGACAAGTGAGGCCTGGAGTTCTTTAGATGTTGTTCCTGGTTCTTTTGTGACGTCCTGCATCACTTGTCGATGGAGTCATTTCCGTGGTCTGGCCCCTCCTGGGACGGTTCACCACTGTTCCAGGTTTTCTCCATTTGTGGCTAATGGCTTTCAACATGTTTCTAGCGCTGATGTAGTCAAGTTTTTTTGTTTTTTGTTATAAGACTTTACAAGTTAGCTGTAAAGTGAACGAGTGTGCAGTCATTTTGGGGAAAACTGGCTGCAGCTGACAGAGTTCAGTTTCCTCCACCAGTGCAAAATTGAAGTGGCCAGTAGGACGTGAGAACAATGGCCTTCAGATTCAGTGATGGCTTTCCATTTGAGCTGACACAAGACAACAAAGTGAGATTCTTAAATTGAAATACGTGTTTTTTGCCTTAAAGATCATTGATTTTTTTTTAGTATGAATTTCCTTTTTAAGGTGGAGGCGATGACACTAAACGATGTGGCACAAAACAAATTAGAGCCTGAAAACTTGGCCAGAAAGGTTGGAGATGATGAAGATGAAAGGGGGGATTGTACTGGAAGGCCTGGAAGTTGTGAATATAACAACCGGGACTTCCCATCTTTGCCCTCATTCTCATGATTATGCTTTTACATGAGCATTTATAAGTTGTGGGTCAGGCCACGCCGTCCCAATTATAGTCATTATGTTCTCCTATAGCATTTTTTTTAGTCCTATTTTATTTAAGCTCCTCCTCCTAAATAAGATGTATATGTAATGGAGCTGAAACAAAAAACCTCTATGCTAATCATTTCAATCAGTTCTGTAGCATAAAAAACATTTAGTGGTTCCAGCTTGCAAACATGCAAGGAGGAGGAATCTTTCGGGTTTGGAGTCCAAACATAAAAAAGTTATTTAAAAGTCATGCTAGCTCTTTGGAATGCTATAATGGGCATTTTTCCATTGTTGTAAATGGAAATATCACTTTTATCATTTCCAGTTAGCCCTTTATTGGTGGTTTTTGTGTCAGAGGCATTTATTAATACTGTAATATAAACGCTAGAAAGATGGAGCAAAAAAAACAACCTTGCCATTGCTCCAGATATATAAAGACCTGAGCCAGCAGCCACTTTGCTTTGCTGTCTACGAGCTACTGTGGTGAATACTTGACTGGCCCAGTTCTTGCACATTGTAGTTGCAGTGTGCGGTTGCTGATTCATTGCCGTTCTCTGCCCCCCGTCCTGCCCGCGTCAACCCCGTGGCTCTCTCAGCCGCCTCGGCGGTCTCTCTCTCCTCCCTCTCTTCCTGTCCCCTCGCCACTCTCTCTTTGTTTGCTCCGTCTGTCTCTCTGCCCCTCTTGGCCCATCGCTAACCACTTCTCTCTCCTTTTCTTTAGCGTGACTCCACATTTTGGCTGCTACTCTCACCAGTCTGTATTTTCTTTGACCTGATCGAGCCATTTGAATATCGTTGATGCACTTCTTACTAAAATTTGCATGTTAATGACTTTTGATCTAAGGTCAAAACTGGCTATGCAAACCACCGTTTCCCTTCAACTGTTTTGTTTTTTTTATTTCCATCTTTCTTCTTGTGTGCTCCCCGTTTCTGGGCATCATACCACTCTCTGCTTATTAGTCCCACTCCCTGTCCTTGCCTCTGTGCCTTGCAGTCCATCAGCATGACAAGAATAGGAAATGGTGTTTCCTGAGATCCTGAGTTTCATCTTTTTAGTATAATAGTTCGAAATGACCCATATGCGAGTGGAAGAGGTCTGCAGGAAATGACATACAAGTTACTGTAAATCCATTAGAGGAACCCCGTGCTGAATCATGGTTCTGCCATTGTTGTTTGTGTGTATGTGTGTGTGTTACAGAAACATGATCTCTTCATCACCCTCATCCTGGAGTACATGGACTGTTAGTCATGGTAGCAGCAATTTTACTTTGCTGCTTCAGTTCCAGCAGTTTGGTTCAGATGATAGATATGTGTGCTGTTTTGTTCAGTCATTGTTCACAAAACATGGATCCTGCTAATGGCATTTGCATTATCATGACTTTAATTAGCATAGATTAAAAGGATAATATTAAAAATCTAAAGAAATATAAACATCACAGAGCTGCTAGTCTTAGGCACAAATACAATCCACTCTCTACACCCTCTCCTTACTCACTTTCACTCCTTTTAAATGTTTACTTCAAGGGTCGGCCACATTAACTGCTGGGTTATAAAACCCTCCAAAACAGAGAGTGCAGTGATGCAGGGTTACTAACCACACACCATGAAGGTGCACCATCTGTTTTGTGACTGATGTGGAGGAAACAGTAAACACTTACAGATATGACTTCTGCCTTCCCCTTTCTAGCCATGCAGCATGTGCAGTTCCCAAACATTATCGTGGTTATTGATCACATGAGGAATTCCTTTTTGCTTCTGTTGCTCACCACTGCGTTCTTGGTTTCAGCTGTTAGTGAAAAACGTTTGCATAAATGAAAGTGCGTGTCAGCAGAAACAAGGACTATGATTAGGCTTATATTTCTTTCTGTTTTGGTTCTTTAAGTTTTGATCACCACATCTTTACCTAAATGGTTAATCCCTACACTTTCCTGACTGAACAGTAAAGGAAAGAAGAGGTGGTTGCGTGCTTTGAAGATGCATTTATTTGGATTTATTTTAGCTTTCTTTTATTTGGCTGAATTGCCTAGGAAGTTTGCACAGACTCCTCAACATCTGCTTCTTCAACAGTTAAAACTTTGTGGTGTAAAAGAATAACAATCACCCGTTGTATGGGATCCTGGTGCAACAATGTCTCAGTGAAAAAAATAGCACTCGGCAACGGTGGGAATAAAGAACTCCCTTTAACAGGAAGAGACTCATGTCACTTTTTCCTTATTAATGGTGAACCCGTCACTGAGCTGCTCACTCAATACCAGTCTGGTCTTAATAAACCATCAGGCAATATCTGCTTTGCTCCTCAGTAACTACTCTTAGATTTGTGTATCACATTCTGTTACGCCATGTATGTTTTCAGGAAACCAGGACTAACAGACTAACAGAAGTAAATAAATTTGCTGCTAAGAGAGGCTTTTGTCAAAGCAAAATGACTAATTACTAATATTTTTTTCCAAGACTTATCCATACACACATTCATTCTAACTTCACTTGTGGCTCCCATGTGCACAGAGATCCAAATGTAGCTAATGCTAAACAAGTACCACATAAACTAAGAGAAAGACTGAGGCCATTCTTCTTCTTAGACTGTGTATACAATATTTACATGGATGTAGCTTCTTGTTTTTAGCTTTTGATCATCATCGTTTTTTACACTTGCACCTTAGCTCTCAGACTATAACTGCATGAGAGGCTAAGTTATGTTCATTCAGAAAGATGAATTGAAACACAGTATTGGTGCATTAACACAGGCATAGACACCTGCTAATGAGAGCACATGAATAGAAGGAGTTTACGCAACAATACTCAATCAATTATTTATCACATTATTGCAATGGAACTGCACAGGTTTATTGTCATATCAGTGGAGGTGAGGCCAAGCAGACAGCTACAGCCACCAGTGGGCACCCGCCTGTCAGTATAAGTAGCCAAGGCACTAATAATACATGACTGTGAGCTTTGAGACCGTTTAAAGGGCTGGTTCTCTTCCTTTGCAGTTGTCACAAAAGGAGGGGGGGGGGATAGAAATAAATAAACTGTAAAGTAAAGTAAAGTTGGGCACTTCAGCAGGAGTCCGCCTCGTGTGGCATTAGAGGAACTACACAGGGTTCAGTTTTCAGTCCTAAAGGTCGCCACGTGGGTTTTCCCTTTAACAAAGCTAAGAGTAATAAGTTAACATACATGACTCGTGAAATGCTGCTCTTTTGGCCCTTATAAATAGTCATCATCTGTTGATTAAAATAGTTATGCGTTTCCTTGTTGAGTGTAGAGACTGAACCACTGGTGCTATACTTATATTTTTTTTATTTCTTTATGAAATGCTTCCTGAAGCGTATCGTTCTTCTTCCTCTTCTCTCTTCTTCCTCCTCTATTATTAGCCCATCTGTCCTTCCTCTATCACGACAGAACAGGCGTCCAGTCATTTTTTTTTCTTTTTTAAAAATGGCATTCTCACTTCTCATCATGTTTGCCAGGCCACTCTGAAAAGGGTGCGCTATGACCACCAGAGTACACCGATCCCACCCTCTACAATAACATCACGTTGTCAGCCTGAACTGGGCTGAGCTGTGTGGCCTTGCTCCCCAGGAGACATGTGGTCATGTTTCACTGGAACCTGACGTGGTGGGGTTTGGTTTTTTTTTTTGCTTGTTTTGAGTGTCTGTGTCTGTGCATTCAAAGTGAATATCTGTCCTCCTATTTTTGCCCGGCACCGCCTTTCCCTGACCTCTGTGTGGACACTCTCTCTGAACTGACTGGTCATTATCGCTCACTTGGAAAACTCCAGCCATTGTATCACACTGGAGAAAATATGCGTGTTGGAGAAAATGGGCAAGGCTCTTCCTCATGACAACTTAACACAGCGAAGACTTCTTTGAAGCGTCAAAATTTCCATGTTGCAGGGTTACCATTTGTCCAGAATATTAACAGACACCTAAAGTCTGCATAAGAATAGAATAGAAAGACTCTCAGAGCCATGTCTTTCCTGACCTCTGTGTGGACACTATCTCTGAACTGAGTGGTCGTTATCACTCAGTTGGAAAACTCCAGCTATTGTACTCACAGTGGAGTACATGCACACACCAAAAAAAACCCTGCACTCTACCCCGATCCTGCCTCGTCCATCTCCGTCCAGCCCTAGGCTCCTCTGTGCTGCTCACACAGTCTGATTGAATTAACCTCGCTTGGTGCCGTTATCTATTGAATTAGTCCGTCATTGCTTCCCTGGACACTGCAGCTGAATGTTCCTCCCTGGGCTAGTTCACTAACAAGCTGCACGAGGTGAGTCATTCATGTCCCTTAGCTGTCGCCGTCTTTGCACTGCTACACGGGGGTCAACAGATGGAAACAGATGGACGTTGTTTTTTGAACTGTATCGGCTTCTTTACTTTGACTTCTGAGCTCAACGCCTTGAAAAGGTGTCGGGTGAGAACAGCGTCAGTTTCACCTTGACCATTATGACTCACTTGGTGCTTCCTCTTTGTGCTGCCTACATATGTGTGTCAGATCGCATTATTCAGACATCTGAATGCTGCTGACATGTCTTTAGCAGATGTTGTGCTGGAAGGTAACAAGTGGCACATCCTGAAGCCTGCTGGTCTGAGGGTTGATTGTTTTAAGACTGAATATTTATTTCTTAAAAATAAGAACCAATTTGAGAGTAAAACCGGCACTTTACTGTTCACATCTGGAAAAAGTCATCCATACATTTATTTTCTGTTAGTATTGCAACTCTCTCTCCTCCCTGTTACGGACAAAAGTCAGTCGTTCGCCTCAAAACGGTTTAAAATTTAGCAGCTCAAGTTTTTACTGACAACATCACATCACCCCAGCCTAGTCGCTTCTCTCCGTTTACTTCCTTTGCGGAGTCTGGTGCTGCGAAGCAGGTCCAAAACAACTCCTGTGAACGCTACCATCCAAACATCACCTTCTTAAACACACACAGAAGTAGAGACCCAAGTGAAATGAAGATAACATAATACCATAAATAAAAATTTTGAATTTAATTTCATATTTCATAGTGCAAATTATCTTAAGATTGCAAAACAATAGGATTTATTGCAGTTTTTGTGACAATATACAGTCCAGAAAATAGTTATTGCTATGAGTCCCTTTAATGTGAAAGAAAAGACAGAAAAAGTATGACCATAGTTACACAACATTAAAGAATTCAGCGCGTCACAAAAGCATTGAGCTAAGATACAGTCTAATGTAACCTTTGGAGAAACTACAACCAAACTTATAGACCAGATACAGTTTACATCAAAAAGAGGAAATTTGAGCTTTAGAGCTTCTACTTTAACATAATGACAATTGTATTTAAACAGTGTGCCTTAAAACTAAGCGCACAGTGCGAGGAAACTAAAGGTTGCTGCTCTCCTAGTTTTGTGTTACTGAAAATGAGAAGATAGTGGTCGTTCTAATTTCTTAAAATTCTCTTCGTCACTGAACAATCTCTGCTCGGATCAGAAACTTGTTCAAGAAAACCAAAGCAGCCACCAGATGTCTTGCAGTCCAACACTTGTCTCTGCTGCCTTGTTATGTAGCCGCATTTTTAAGGAGGTACACATCAAAGGCAGCGCAGTGAATCAAGCTTTATTTGTAACATGACTCCATTTTATTGGCATCTCTGCCCAACATTGTGGATAACAGGAGAGTATATGCAAAGTAGGAGAACTTAAACAGCCTCCCTCTCGCTCAGTTACACAATCACTTCACCATCTCACTGATAATCACTTGATAGTGAGGAGCAGCACAAACACAGCAATGCACGATTACTCAAACACTTCAGCCTTTTTTTAGCAACAGCAGATCGTCTGCTGGAAATAAAGCAAACGTTTAGTCTGTTTTTTGTTCGTTTGTTTGTTTTTACAGCTGCAGGTGTGGATTACGTGTATATATTAGGGGTGCAACGATATTCGTATCGATATTGAACCGTTCGATACAGTGCTTTCGGTTCGGTACGCATATGTATCGAACAATACAACATTTGTAATTTATTTTATCAACTTTCCTTCTGACGATGCTGTCTGTGTGGAGCGCTCAGTGAATCTGCGTTCGACTACTCCGCCTAGGCTGCACTGTCGAGCGCAGATCCACTGAGCGCTCCACACAGACAGCATAGTCAGAAGGAAGAGCGCAGGGCAAGCTAGCGAGACAGAAGTTAAGTTCCCCTTGCAACATGGCAAATTGAACCTCTCCCACCCTCATTCAGATCTGGCGTTTGGAATTATTTTGGTTTTCATGTGACATATGACCCTGAAGGTAAGCGCGTCATGGACTAAAGTAAAACAGTATGTTGGATGTGCCACGCAATGCTCAATTACATGGGTGGGAGCTAGTGTGTTAGCACAGTTAGCTCGTTAACGTGTTGGCCGTCTAGCCCCACGCAGGATAGCTCGTTAACGGAGATTTGCCATGTTGTGGCGTTAACGTCATTTCAACGAGATTAACGCTGACAGCACTAGTGGGAACACAACGAATATGACTGCACATTTACACCGACATCATCCTAGTGCAAAGACAAGTGGAAGCAGACAAAAACAACAAGCATGCTACAAACTTTACCCGAGTCATTTAGACAGCCGTTAGCACATGATTCTCCTTATGGGGACCTGATATGTTTAATATTGTGGCGAGCTCAGACAACGAGGAGACGGAGGTATCGTTTGGTCTTGCTTCCCGTGAGCTAGCACAGCCGTTTATTGACATCTGCAGAAGAACACTGCTGCTAGCTAACTGCTCAGTGCGGCAACCGCACAGCAACAACAACACACAGAGCGCCCTCTGACCCCGGAAGGACACACCGTCGCAGCGAGAAGGCGTCACCCGTCACTATGGCAACATAAACAAAACATAACTGTACAAACAGAACCCTGAACAGCCCTGACCCGCTACATAGCCCCCACCTAAGGGGTCAGTCGTCCCCGACGACCCCATTACCCCACACAAAGTCCTGCAAATGTCCAGCTGCCTTCTTTTGGCGCACCGGCCGGTCACAACCGGCGGGGGGAAAGTCACTCGGGTCAGAACATGGGGTGCCACCATCATCCCACTTCTGACACCAATGTGGCGAGCTCAGACAACGAGGAGACGGAGGTGTCGTTTGGTCTTGCTTCCCGTGAGCTAGCCAGGGAGCACAGCCGTTTATTGACATCTGCAGAAGAACACTGCCGCTAGCTAACTGCTCAGCGCGGCAACCGCACAGCAACAACAACAACAACACACAGGGCGCCCTCTGACCCCGGAAGGACACACCGTCGCAGCGAGAGGGCGTCACCCGTCACTATGGCAACATAAACAAAACATAACTGTACAAACAGAACCCCAAACAGCCCTGACCCGCTACAATATCCTGCTGAGAATATAGCCCAGAAGAAGCGTATAGTATAGCTTTTATTTTGGAAAGAGCCATTTCTCTGTAATAAACTCTCTTTTCCAAAGATGAGTGATTCCTCAATCAGATACAGGTGTTACCGCGCCAGATCCGCGGCCCCGAACCGTAGTAAGGAAACCTCTGGCAGTTACTTGAAGGTTCCGTAACTGACTCGTAGCCGGCAACAGCTTACTATACAGGTCAACTCCGCTAGCAAAAAGATCGAAGGAGGCGTAGGAAACTGCTTCACCGAACTTTATTTCTTCTCTAAGGCACGAACACCGCGTACAGTGGGCTGAAACAGTTTACTCACAGCGAGCATCGCCGACACAACTCTGGCTGTCGAGGGAGTTATTATATTCCTTTTATTTATTTTCTTTTCGTCTCTTCTGTAGCTAACCGTTACTTTTTCCCCTTCTCCGCTCTCTCTCTTCACACACACACCAGGCAGTCCCGCTACACACATCCCGAATACATTTCCCATCAGGCTTCATCCTTAAAGGGCCATGCCTGTAACACAGGGCTTGCAAAATCGCTAGCCCGATGTCCCGGGGCTAGCGATTTTTCCAGTCGGGTTACCAAAATCTATCTCTGCCCTGCCCGTTGGGCTATTGTAGGAAGGAAAAATATATGTCAATGCTTTTGCATTCTTTCGGAAATGTAGCTGGGTAATTATGTCATTGGCATCGGTGAGCCACTGTCAATATGTGACATATTGAAATCGCGTTTGAATTTGCACTTGTTTTTTGCTTTCACTTTGCAAATCTCCAGGTGCCTTCTTTTGGCGCACCGGCTGGTCACGACCGGCGGGGGAAAAGTCACTCGGGTCAGAACATGGGGTGCCACCATCATCCCACTTCTGACACCAATGTGGCGAGCTCAGACAACGAGGAGACGGAGGTGTCGTTTGGTCTTGCTTCCCGTGAGCTAGCCAGGGAGCACAGCCGTTTATTGACATCTGCAGAAGAACACTGCCGCTAGCTAACTGCTCAGCGCGGCAACCGCACAGCAACAACAACAACAACACACAGGGCGCCCTCTGACCCCGGAAGGACACACCGTCGCAGCGAGAGGGCGTCACCCGTCACTATGGCAACATAAACAAAACATAACTGTACAAACAGAACCCCGAACAGCCCTGACCCGCTACAATATCCTGCTGAGAATATAGCCCAGAAGAAGCGTATAGTATAGCTTTTATTTTGGAAAGAGCCATTTCTCTGTAATAAACTCTCTTTTCCAAAGATGAGTGATTCCTCAATCAGATTATTTATTTTTTAAAATTACTTTTGTTTCAGCAACATTAAATTTAAAAACTGTACTTTTGAGTTAAAATATATATTTATAATTTTAATAAATGACAAATTAAAAAGGCATGAACATTTTTTTGTATCGAAAAAATATCGAACCGTGACACCAAAGTATCGAACCGAACCGAACCGTGAATTTTGTGTATCGTTGCACCCCTAGTATATATGTATACAACGAGGTGGAGACGCAAATGTAGACGTGGAGGATTGTGTCGTGTTAAAGTGACGTCTTGGCATCAATGAGCTTTCTCCTCGTCTTCATCAGTCACTCTGGATTAAGAGGGGTCACAGCCTTAGAATAACAGCCACCACCCAGAAGGCTCATATTTGCTCATAAAGACAAGAGTCTCTGCTTTAAAAAGTCAACATTTCCTTTCAAAGATGGTCTTTGGTGATATTAAGAGCAGCGCTGCGTGATTAGTGGTAAAGTTATAAATGTCTTTATTTTGGTTTACAGCCTTTAGGAGCCACAGAGACCCTTTTTACTTGCTGTTTTTAATGATATCGCATAGAACTCACAGATGTGACTGCTTTAACTTTTATTGTGCTTGAGGTGTTATGCAGTTATTTTTTAGATTGTATAGATTTATCCAACCACTTCACAAACACTCGGGATTATCATAGTGTGGCCTGCTAGTCTTTATTAGCCCTTGGTAATGTTTCATGTGGTCCTCAGGCATGACAAAGAAGAAAATAACATTGCTGTACATTTTAATAATCCACAGTTCATGTCAAGCAATGAAATGCCAGCACAGAATATCCTAACAGTGTATTTTTCTTCAGTTTTAACTTAAAAAAAAAAAAAAAAAAGAATCATAACAGACTAAAGCTTACTGACAAATGCAGTCAAAGTCCCTCTTTTCTGATTAAAGGAAGCAATTATATGTACAAATTTAGACAGAGATGAGTCAGCTTTATGTGGACACACAGACAAATTGCAAAATCACAGATAATTAGTCCCGTCTGCACTCAGGTTCTCCCAATATGACAAAAAAAACATTTTTACACGCTTCCCTAAATAGAAATCATAGAATCCAGTTAAAACACTTCATCGTTAGTCATCATGAAAGGCCCGTCACTGCTGACCTCATGACTTTGGTTGTTGTGATTGCTATCAGTGACTGCTTACAGAAGGGCACCTAATGAGCTCCATTCATTTTTGCTGTGGCAAAGTGATGTCAGCATGCTAATAGCATACTCTTGCCTTTCTGTATACTTGCATCCTGTTTTTCACTCACTCTGTTATAAGCTAGATGCAAATGATTTATTAAACAGGAAAGATTTTAAGTTTTAAAGAGTAATATGTCCACTTAGTTTGGATTGCTCCAACTAAGAAGTGAAAGGCAGTCCTACTCCTTGGTCTTATGCAGTTTTGATCACAGGTTTAAATATGAATGTCATGATAATTTTGTGCTTTTCTCTGTTCTTTTTCAGGTGCGGAATGATTGTACAGCATAGATCTTTAATAACTTAACTAAAAAATAAGTATTGGGTGCACAAGTTTGAATTTATCTTGCATTTTCTCTAATCCACACAGGGTCAAAACTATACATTCAGGCTCAAATACATTCGTGTACCTTCACTTATATTTGGTTAAATGATCCTTAGCAAGTAGTACCATGACCAATCTCATTTGTTTGTGGCATAATTCTGGCTGAATATTTGACCACTTTTCTAGGCAGAATCAGTAGAGTTCATTCAAACTCATCTGACCTCCACCCTGTTGGTTTCAACAGCTTTGGGAACGCCATTCCAGACGCTTAATGTTAGCCTGCTTTATCCATTCAAAACCAGTTTTGATGTGTTTGGGACCATTGTGGTGTTGGGACACCCAGCTATGTCCAAGTTTCAACTATCTAGATGTTGATTTGAGGTGAAGTTCTTCTCCGTTCTTATCCCATTCACTTTGTGTGATGTGCCCCTAGAACCGCTGGCAGCAAAGCGGCCTCTGAGCATGATGATACCACAACCATGCTTGATGGTTGGGACAGTGCTATTAGGTTTGAAAGTGTCACCTCTACTTCAAATATAGCTCTTGTCATTTTGGCCAAATAGCTCAATTCTTGTTGCATCCTTGACCATAAAACACCCTCTCAGTCCATGGTGATGGAAAACTGATTTCACTGTGCACAGTAACATTGGTGTTGCAGCAGTTTCCAGTTCATGGCAGGCTTGGGCTTTGAGGGCTCCTAAGTGGTTCCTGAACATCCTTGCAGATCGTGGTTTCTTCCGGATCTTGGCAAAGTGGTGACACCTCTGAATAACTTACATACACTTGTTTGAACTGATGATCTTGGAATCTGCAATTGTTTAGAAAGGGCTCCAAGTTACTTTCTCAACTTTTGTAAATCTACAATTCTCCTTCTTAGATCTTTACTGAGTTTCTTGGACTTACATTTCAAACCTGTGCACCCAATTCTTTTCTTAGTTGTCAATGTCATTAAAGATGTATGCTGTACAATCATTCCACCCTGGAAAAAAGAGCAGTTCAAAGAAATCATTAAAATCCCCAAATTACCATGACATTCATTCCCATGATGAGTGTATATGATCTGAATTATACTGTGACACATCCACTGATGAGTAATGGAGTGTTTTGTATACCAAAAATCGTCTGTTTCAAGGTTGTAATTTTCATAATTACATTCTCTTAAATGTGGTTGTAGTGGGTAAGCTATCAGCCAATCATCATGCAGCAGGAAACGAGTCATAGAATAACAGGACTCGCAGCACTGTGGCCAAGCCTCAAAACTCAACAACAGCACGGGGGGACGATCAAAACTCTGCATGTTTTTGTTTCTTCTGAGACCACCGGGCTACAAATCACAGCTATTTGTCAGATAATCCTGTATCTCAAAACTGATATTGTACAACATGACACAGACTACTCACTCTTTGTCTTATAGTTTAAAGGATCATCAAGGTTTTTCCTGCCCTTTGGAAGTTTTTGCCAATAACCAAAGGAAAATCCCTTTCTCCTTCCTAATGCGGTCATAAAATCATTTATTAACTGGTTCTATTTATTAGAGTTTCAGCGTAATAGACATTTTGCTTGTCATGTGGTCAGACCTACAGGAAAATGCATCAATTTCTTCTAAATAAGGCTGATTATGAGTCAGCCATAGTTCTAATAATGTTGGAGTCCACCCACTGTGGCTTCTATAGCGATGTTATCATATTTTAAGAAGGCTTTCTATAAGCGATGGGGAATCACCACTGGGGTTTGTAGATGTCGAGCCCAAAGGAAATGGGAGGTCAAGCAGGCAGCAGTAATGCGTCCAAACCTTACTCTCTGGCTCTGATCCCATACTTAGAAAACGCATCCTTCCCCCTGTTTCCGCCCTTAAGATCATATCAACCATCAAATTAAGAGTGTTTAAAAAAAACATAGCTGTCACAAATTCACTTCTAGCCAGATCAGATTAAGCAGTGAACTTAATGACTTTGTGTCACAGATACAATAATAATTGACTAAAGCTTTAACAGGGAGAATGCATTCTTTATGTGCTGAGCCGCGACCCTCTTCTGTGTCTCACTCGCCACTGACAGCAGCAAAATCGCAGAGGAAACAGGAAAGGCCTGAGCAGCTTGGTGTTGGGACGGATATCCTCTTTTGGAGGCGTTCCCCCTCCTCCCTCACTCAACTCTCCTTCTCTTTATCTCTTTTTATCGTTTTTCTCCCCTTAGCCCTTGTCGCACTCTGTGTGGCATTAACAGTTTGGCGGAGCTCAGAAGCGTACCGCAAGGTTTTTGCTCCTCTGTAGATTATTTGGGACGTCAAAATCCGAGGGAATTATGTGTTGGCATGGTGACGAGGAGGATGAGGACAGCTCTGAGGTGAAGTGTTGGCTTGTTTGTTTGATTTGTGAGTTCCTGTAATAGTGGCTGAGTGACTGTGATTTCGAGTAACCCGGAGTCTTTCTCTGCTGCCGGGTTCCTGATGACTTATTTTATAGTAAGCTGTAGCTCTGCTCGAGACCAGACAATATGTAAATAGCCTCCTAGTACAGAAGAAAAAGTTGTGGTGTGAGTGGAGTCCCTTCACGTTCTAGTACCTATATGTTGTTGTGCTGTTGTTTTTCATGTACTTTTAGACAATCGTTGGATTTCTCGCACAGAAGAGAGGGACTGGCTCGTGAGAAAGCTCTGAATGAATACAGTGGCCAGTCTGGGTCATGGGACAGATCTGTAATTCACTTTGATCCTTGTGTATAGTCTGAGTTTCATTTGGCAGACAAATTTCCTGAAAATAGCATCTCTAATGGTATTCCTGAACATCAGTAGTTTCAAAGCGCTGCTTGTAAACAGGTTAAACGTTGCAGAGTTTGTTTGAAAGTATTGTAAACAGCAACTGAAGAAGACTTTTGCCATTCCTCGACGCTCCTCCTGCATCTTTTTCCCATCCTCCTGCTTCCTTTTGTAGCTTTCTTGTTTGCCCTTTTCCTCTCTACCCCCACCAATCCCTCACGCCAATCACTATCATGTCTTGCTCTCTTTCCTCCCATTACTGCCTTATCTTGCTCACCATCTCTTCCTCTTCTGTCTTTCTCACTCTCAACACCCCATCTAACCAGGCTAAGGCGGAGTGATTTGATTGTTGATTTCGTCTAATCATCTCCTCGTTTTTTCCCGCTCCGTCTCTCCTCTTGTCCAGAGTGACCCAGGCGGGCTGTCGGTTCTGGAGCAGCTTGGTCTGGACCAAAACTCGGACTTCTCGGACTCCAGTGTTCAGCAGCTTCTGGATGAGCAGCGGGAAAGGATCCGTAGGGAAATTCGCAAGGAGCTGAAGATCAAGGAGGGAGCCGAGAACTTGCGCAGGGCAACGACTGACAAGAGGAATGCACAGCAGGTAGGGTTTTATTTAAATCCAAAAAGCTCCAGGTATCATGCTTATTAATGGGAACTGATGAAATAAATGACATTAAAGACTTTGCAGTGATTTTTTTTTGTTAATAAGACAGGCAAAACCTCTATAGCTTGGCAAGGTAGGAAAAAATAAGGTTATCAGAGCAGCCCTATTTAGTTACTCAGTTTTACCACAGTAATAACAGGAAACTGGTTCAATTACAGTGTTTTGGAAATGAGGCCGGTGAATCAGGAGTACATGAGTTTACCGGAGCTGAACAGATTTGTTAGCATGCTAAGTTGCTATGCTGTTTGTTTGTTTTTTTCAGTAGACTGGGACTTTCCAAAGTGTGGAGATTTCTGGGCACCTATCTCCACACTGTGAAGTGTCCTCAATCCTTCACACAGGCACATATGCTGTTTTTACATATGCAAAGCACTGAACACTGGTGTTACTGCATTGTAGACAGCACACTCGCCTAAACAGCCTGAACATTTCCAGTGAAAACACATTTGAAGTGGACTATCTCCTGCTGTGTGCTCATGCTCATGACACATGTAAACAGGAATTTCTAAACAACTGCAGAAAACAGGTCACTTCCCAGAGTGTCAGACTTTGCCTGCGGCACAACTCACTGCCCACTTTATCAGTTATACTTGTTCAACTGCTTTTTAATGCAAATATATAATCAGCATATCACGTGGCAGCAACTTAATTCATGTAGCCATGTAGACGTGATCACGATGACTTGCTAAAGTTCAAACTGAGCAAGGAGTGGAAAAATGGTGATTTTTTAACGTGGCTGGTCTGAGTAAGAAAAAGTACAGAAAATGCTGTCTACTGGGATTTTCCCACACAATCACAGAAAAAAAGAGAAAATATCACTATAGCATTTCTCTGGGTGAAAATGTCCTGTTTAGGGGAATGACTACACTCCTTTGAGCTGACAGGAAGGCAACAGGAACTTAAATAAACACTCATTACAACCATGGTATGCAGAAGAGCATCATGGAACATAAAATAAGTCAAACCTTGATGCACATGGCGTATTGCAGTAGAAGACCACTCCTGTCAGCTAAGAACATTAAATATAAAGATGCAAAACTGGACAGTAGATAATTGGAAAAATGTTGCTGGGTTTCATGAGTCTTGATTTCAGCTGCATTATTTGGATGGTGGGGTCAAAATGTGGCGTAAACAACATGAAAGCAGAAGGGTGGTGGTGACGTAATGGTGTGGGGATATTTTGTTGACCCTCCTGAGCACATAAATGCCAAAGCCAGAGTATTGATCCTGACCATGTCCATCATTTTATGTCAACATTGTATGCATCTCTTACTGGGTGCTTCCTGCAGGATAATACGCCATGTCACAAAGCTCAAATTGGTGTCTTGAACTTGACAATGAGTTCCGTCCATCCATTTATTCAGCTTCTACTTATTCACTTTAGGGTGGTGGGTGAGTTGCAGCCTATCCCAGCTTATACCCACATAGCAAAATTGGTATGGCCCGGATGTGGCCCACACAATGTGGCTACACATGGCCCACATACCGCAAAGAATGACGGCCATTTGGTGGCCCAGATCGAACCACTAAACTTCAGACTTTTCAGATCAGTCGGGACTGCTTCTAACCTCCGGAAGCTACAGCCACCAGGGTTTAAACATGAGTAAACCCCAACTAGGTTTTGGATTAAGTGTACACCTCACAAAACCTGTGCAAACCTGTATTTGGAAAGTTGGCTACCCTCAGCAGATAGTATTGCAAAACATGGCATCTTTAGGTCTTCTAACTCAAATGGGAAAATAAATAGTGCCTCATTGCCAGACCTGGCCCACATCATGGTTACTCCCTGCCATGATACCAGTCAGTCAGAAGTGCCAGCTTGATGCGATCAGGCCCAGACCTGGTTTCTTATGAGCTGGCCATAAACCAATCAACACATCGGGCCCCCCAAACAAGGGGGGGGGGGGCTTTGATGTAGCATGCCATACATACACAGTGCCACCTACGCCAGGCCTGGCCCATATCTGGATGACATACCACTTACCATGCCAGAAGTCAGCCATCAGTGCTGGCTTGACACCAGATCCGGGCCAGACCTGTCTACTATGTGGGTATAGGGATCAAATAAACCACAGACAGGTCACTCTACTCACATGGCGTACCTTTACTACTTGTGGATTTGTTTTCAGGAGATTTTTTTTCAAGGAGCATGAATGAGTACTTTGTCATTTACTTTGTAACCTGCATTTTTCCTCTGATGCAAAATCTGTCACAACGGCACCTTTTTGAAACGTACATCAGCTACTTTAATATTAAAAAGGATTGCCTAGACACTGCTGCTCACAGAGTATGCATCAAACCGTTGTGCTATCATTATACTGGAGCAGTTTTATAGATGGAAGATTCTTAAAGTTTCAGGCTGTGTTTGTGTAAAGCCATAAAAAAGTCATGACTATTCAAAGGGAAAGAACTGTAGCTCACTCTCATGCAATTACACCTGTTTTATTACTGAGCGAGCACAGAAATATGTCACCTTCAGGTTAATAGTTTTCACTTGTCAGCAAATTACCCAGCGGCATTAATGGAGAACTATTTATGGCTTTTCTTTTGTTTCCTTTGACGGGCATGCGGAGCCTGTGTGTGTAATGGCATTGTGTGTGAACTAACTACTTAAAAAAACAAAGATTAATGCAGAAGGTCAACATAACAAAATAATAAATTCTTTGATGACTTTCAGGCTCAGATGTTGTTTCAAGAAAATTACTGAGAGCTTAAGTGGATCGATTCTTTTTACAGCAGCTTTGGCTCACTTAGAAATTAAAATAATCTTTATTTATCCCATCCTGGGCCTTGGATTAGCACCTTACTTCATTCTCTGTCTGAAACAAGCCATTAAGTCCACTTTCACTTCACTGAGTGCCCTTTGTAAACAAGTTTTGAGTGTTCTGCCTGAGATGACTTCATTTAATGTCTTTGAATTGGTTCAAAGATTGACATCTTCTCTTGCTTGTCATTGTGTTCTTGCATGTCTTGTTAGTGGTCCACACGTTGTCTGGCATGTTATTCACTGGTGGGCGTGTACACTGATGATTTTATGTAGATAATATGGTTTCCATAACAGCAATGGTTTTATGTCTTCAGGTGGACAGTCAGCTGCGCTCTTCAAACCGCAAGTTGGAGAACCTGCATGCTCAGCTGCAGGAACTGGACGCTCATATTGTGGTGAAGGGAGGAGAAGAGAATCGAGGTGTGTATGCTAGAAACTGTCGCTCCGTTATCTTTAGTCATTAATCTTCAGTAATTAATTCAGTGCATAAGCTGGTGTAATGACCAGCATACTAAGTACAAGTGTGTTCGTGGCAGAGATACTACATCTTTGGACTGTAGTGACTTGTTAATCAAAACGCTCGTCCACCCTAACACACAGCCTGCTTTATCAGCCTTTTTGGCTCTGATGGGGAACATCGTTTAGAGAACAGACAACAAGTTTTATTTAATGAGAATTGACAGCAGCAATTGAGAACATATACTCGTTAACTTTACTTTTCATATCCAAAAGCTGTGTCAGTCTTGTGCAGCTAGGACCACCACAGTAGATTTCTAATCATGCAATCAAGGTGTGGTTTAAATGCAAACTTTCAGCTTTAATTCAAGCGTTAAATCTTTGAGGAATTACAGCCATTTTTATACACCGTTTCAGAGGAACAAAAGTAATTAACTAACAAGTTCATTGGAAATCTCAGAATGAGGCCCAGAAAGATGTATTTGCAAGTAAGGGAAGCAATCGTTAGACTGAAGAAACAAAATAAACCAATCAGAGACAGCAAAAACTTTGGGAGTGACCATATCTGCAGTGTCGTTCATTCTTACATAGAAAGAATGTACTGGTCAGCTCAGGAACACCAAAAATGGCCTGGAAGACCACAGAAGACAGTTAAAGTGGGTGATGACAGAATTATTTCCATGGTTCAAAAAAACCCCACAAACAAACTAATCTCAGCCAAACAGCGCTTGCTTTTCAGTTATTAATCAAGTGATTTGAAATACAAAACTGACTGCAGACAGACCCACAGACAAGCAGCAACTGAGGGTGGCTGCAATAAATGCTGTGTGTGCATCTCAAGAGAGCAAACACAGCATTTCATGATGTGGATTATAGACAGTCATAAACTGCAAAGGATTTTTTTTAAATCCTTATATTTAAAATGTTGTTAGTTTGTCCAATTGCCTTTGAGCCTCTTGGAATAGAAGTCTGTGTATATAAAGTGCTGTAATTCCTAAACAGTTCATGCTAAATGTGTCTTAAACCCCTAAATTAAAGCTCAGCGTACACTTCAATCACATCCTGATTGCTTGATGTAAAATGTGGTGGAGCACAGACTCAAAACATAATGATCTAACTTTGTATAACATGAACAAGGGAAGCCATTTTTAGTATGAGCTCAGTCCTCAGCATCTGCAGTCATGTAGTATTTCTTTTCCTCCTACTTTACAACTTATTAGAAAATTTGCTTTTGCTTATTCAAGATTCAAGATTCTTTATTTGTCACGTGTATGGTTATACAGGTATAACACGCAGTGAAATGTGACCTGATACGCTCCTCGACTGTGCAAAGAAAAAAAGAGACAGACAGACAGAACTTTATATATACAGTGAATGAGTATTCAACACACGAATGGCCTGATAAAAACTCCCCTTGAGCCTCTCTGTTCTTGTTTGGATGGTGCGGAACCTTCTGCCTGATTTCAGAAGCTGGAACAGTTCGTTGCTGGGATGGGACGGGTCCTTCAAAATCTCAGTTGCTCTAGTCCAGCATCTCCTGACGTAAATGTCCTGTAGGGAAGGGAGAGCAGTCCTGCAGCAGCGTTCTGCCATACGGATCACTCTCTGAATAGCTTTTTTTTATCCTTGACACAGCTGTTTCCATACCAGGATGTGATGTTCTGTGTGAGGATGCTCTCCACAGCGCCTGCATAGAAATTTTTATGTTATTATTTATATTATATCATCTTGCTTGACATTGTTTGCTACAGCTTGTTTCTTCCCTTATGGCTGTGGTTGATCTCTGATCTTAAGTCACTGGATCAGTTTCCTGTACTCTCCACACAGAAATACAGTGCAATGTTATTGGAGGACTCTTGTAATTCCCTAAAGGGTATTTTCACTTTAGAGCACACCATGTGAACCCTCATCTTGTTCCTTATTTTATACTTTCCAACCTTTACTTGTTGCCACAGATGAGTGTCCTCAGTCTCCGGGGGCTGAGAGTCGTACGTCAGCCCACAAGGAACGCATCGCAGCCCTGGAGAGACAGCTCAACATTGAGCTCAAAGTCAAACAGGGAGTTGAAAATATGATCCCTGTTTACTCCAATGGATCCACCAAGGTACGGAACAGCCTACACACACACATGCACACACTGTCAAGCACAGCTGAACAGGAGACAGTGTACAGCACTGACTGCAAGGGTTAAAATGTCCAAGACAAAGATTCCCCCCTCCCAAGTGGCAGACTGTGTGCACACTTTCATGTTAGTAACCTTGCCATCTGCTGACTCATAAATACCTGATTACCTTTATTACTATATACATTGCCTTTGTTTCGTTGTCTTTTAGCCTTTCTGTTCCATCTCCACTTGTCTTACTGCTACATTTAAATACCTGTGCTGGGATATGGCACCCTGTCGATTCGTCAGTAGAATTAGTTATTTATTTGCTTTTGTTTTTGTAAAGTGACAAACATCATTCCTTTAACCTTGTATTTTATATATATGGTGAGATCTTATAATCTTATAATCAGGATCTTATAATATTTTTTTATATTTTGTCTCATATACATCCTAGTTTCTTTTTTTAAAGATTTTATATCTTTCAGCTTTAGATTTATTGATTTATAATGTTTAATCTGATGGCAAGTAAATGCAGGAAAACCTTGTTGTGATGTTCACTAACTGGTGCATAGTCTTAATGACAGTTATAATTGTCTATTTTTTCTGTCTTGTGATGTGGCTTTCTTACTGTTTGGTTCCCCAGGATAAGAAGATGCTGCAGACGGCACAGCAGATGCTTCAGGACAGTAAGACCAAGATCGACATCATCCGCATGCAAATTCGAAAAGCTGTTCAGGCCACGGAGCATAATGACGACACACAGGGTGAGTTTAAAGGGATATAGACACATTTAACCACATTGATTGCTCTTCTTTTGTAGTACCTGTGCTTTTTGACCATGGTCTTTTCATTTCCCGAGGTACATTTTAGTGCATTTTTTATATGTCTATAAAGTAGAGAGCCATCAGAGGTTACAATTACACAGTCAGGACCATAACGCATCAGTGCACCCATTGCTGATCCAAATCACAGTAAATTGGTCTGTTGGCAGTAAATCAGTGTGGATACAGAAATTAAATCCAACCTGCTCTATTGCATATAAAGCCAGAAAGAGTGTTAAGTTGGCCCGTACTTACATAATGTGTGAACTAAACGATCGCATATTAAATCTTGTGGTCAGCTGGCAGTGACAAGGTGCTTTTAGTCAGGTGTGTTCAATCTCACTATCCCTTTGTGGCATTTGCAGTCTCTTTTTTCTTCTTCTCTGCGTGTAATACGTTTTGTCCTGAGCAGCAGCTCCAGACAGCAGACATGAGAGAGCATAAACAGATCAATGAAGAGCCGACTCTGTTTTCATCTCTCTGCCTGGGAGAAGAAGATGAAGAGGATAGTTGGAGTTGACGCGCTGAAAGCTGTGCGTGCGTGCGTGTGTGTGTCTGTTTATATCGGTGTGGTGGCCAAATAAGGGACAGAAAAGCCTGTGAAATAGCCCACCTGGTATATTAGCACAATCAATTCGATTCACACAAAGATGCACACAAAAAAGCCTACAAAAAATGTGGTGGGCAGATTAAAAGTCTCTTTATTTTCATGTTAACGAAACACATCAGGTGTGCAGCAGTTGCATGGATATAAACACACATACCAAAGTGCAGTTGTAGATACAGTCAAACAAACAATTTTTTTTTTTTACCTGTGTGCTTTCTCCCTTTACTGTTGGACATTCATATTATGTGTTGTGGCAGGGCGATCAATGCCAGGGAGGTGAACATGCCGCTATAGGGCACTGAGTGCTGTGGACCATTAAGACCCCTCTGCTGGGAAAACAGGCCGACTGATGCCGGTCACGGGAGGTGAATAGTCTGGTAAAATGTACCAGGAGAGCAGAGGGAGAGCGATGGGAGGGGGTGGAAGTAAAAACAGATTTAAAGACGGTATATTCCCTTTGGGGCTATCTATTCCTTTCTGCTCTTGTCAGACGAGCGCCGATGGCTGTTAAAAGACAGGGTGTCTTTTAAGGGAATGAAGATGATGTCCATTTGGAAGGATTATTTAAGGGCCTTTTAAGGGCATACTTTATCCATCTGTGTCCTCCATGTGGAAAACCTAAAGGGTTTTTAATGATCTGGAGTTCTTTCCACTGCTCCGACGTGATATAAATAGTCATATAGAGGCTAATGACCACAGTAGCAGCGTATTTAAAATGTTAGCCCTCTGAAATTGTTTTAAAAGTGTAAATTAAAAGGATGAAAAGCAATGCAGCCAAGCCACAGCTTTGGCAGCATAAAAGTATCAGCATATACGAACATCGTTTACAAATACGTACACTCATAGTCCACTTCATTAGGTACATCCGTTTAGCTCATCTAATGAGCCAGTAACATGGCAGCAGATTAATGCATTTAGACATCAAGTTGTGGTCAAAATGAGCTGCTGAAGCTCAAACTGAGCATCTGAATGGGAGAAGGAAGCTGGGGTTTACAGAGAATGTTCTGAAAAGCAGCAGTTCTCTGGGTGAAAATGTCTTGTTTAGAGGAATATTCAGATTGCTTTGAGCTAGTAGTAAAATAACAGAAACAACCAAGGTATGCAGAAGAGCATTTCTGAATGCTAACCTTGAAGCAGATGGGCTACAGCAGCAGAAGACTACACTGGGTGCCACTCCTGTCAGCTAAGAACAGGAAACTGAGGCTACAGTTCAGGCTACTCACTAAAACTGGACAGTAGCACATGAGAAATCATTGCTTGGTCTCATGATTCAATTTTTGCTGTACATTTACTTGGTAGGGTCAGAATTTGATGTAAGCAACATGAAAGCATGGATCCATCTTGCCTTGAATCATTGGTTAAGGCTGGTGGTGGTGGTGTAATGGTTTGGGGAAGCAGTAGGTGAGTGTATGTGTGTTGGCTGACAAAATAGCATTTAAATATCAGTGGCTGAAATCTGTTGTCATATCAGTTTTACACCAGTTAAATCTTTCTAAAATGTTAGTTTCTTGTCTTCACTGGAATAACAGGAGGAATAATTAACAACAAAGCAGGCAAAATGTGAAAAAACAGTACACTGTCTCCATTGGCTGTGATCGTAAAGTGTTATTGTAAACATCTGTGTTGGTATTGACCCAGAATCCAACAGTCTGTGCATCTCTAATTGGATTTTCATGCTCTGATACTGAGCACAAAGGGGTGTGTTATACTAGCAGCAGCTAATGGTTCTCCAGCAGAGTTTAAAATGATCCTGCACAGCCAGATTTGGCTTTTTCTTAAACTACAATTTCAGCCTGAGCTAATGTTCGTGTTTATCAGACTAAATTGATCAACCACCACACACCCCCCCTTTGTATTTCTGCTCTATTTGATTGTCTCTAACAGCAACCACGGCTGTATACTCTCTGGCTCTGATTCTGTCTCTCTTCTTTAAACCGCACACACACACACACACACACACACACACACCATATCACAGGGCTGTGTGTATGGTGTACACAGACAGTCTCCAGGCACCACACCCGGTGGACGGGTCATCTAGCAGAGGTCTGGGCTCCAGGCAGAACACCTTATTAGGAGATAAAAGCACCCACTTCGTTCTCCACCCCTACCTCCCTGTCCTTGCTTTCTCTTCTGTCTCCTGCAGTTATTTGAGCAGCTCAGAATTGTAAAAACCATCCATCCTGGTCTTCTGTCCTTCTTCTAAACCAATCTGGTGTTTGAAAGTCAAATGCATCATCTTTGAATGCCATTTGTCCAATTGTCCTTTTCCTTATCACGCTCGCACACCTCCTTCCGGCTCTTCCCATATCTGAGTGCTCTCAGTTTGTTGCCCATCATTTGAAGGCTGTATTGGTGCCATTAAGCTAAGCACTTTGCTCTAATTTGTGCTGTAGGGTGCTGCTCTTATGCTGATTCTCATATCTGGTCTTTTAAGTGAGGGAGCTTGAGCATGTTTTTAGATTTTGAGTTGAAAGCACTGCATCTCATTATAAGACTTTCTGTTTCCCACTAATGTACATTTATGAGGTACTATCATTTCTGAGAAAAGCAGAGATGAAGCTACAAATTTAGAGCAGTGTTTTTGCTTTAGTCTTGCTAGCTGTTTTAAAAATGTAAATAGGTGAGAGACTTATTTTGTTTGGTTGCTCTGTTTGCTTTTAGAGCAGGGATATGGGGCTATTTGGAAGGAGAGGCTGGAATTATGCTAAGCACTGCTTGCTGGGGAACAGTCAGAGGCTGCTTACCTCCCTCTAGGCCTCGCTAATGTTTTCTTTGTTCGCCTCTTGTGTAATGCATGACAGGCATTAAGGCATTAACCTAACTTAGTATGCCCAGGGGAGTTCCCTGTAACACACCATTGGCAAAACAGGAAAGCCTTAACGTAGCTGCCACGCGCGCAGCACAGAGACTGCGTAGGAGATTGCCATCGTGTCTGCTGTGCAGTAATGTTGTTTGCCCCTTTCCTTCACGCAGGTAACCAAGACGTGTGCGGGATGGAGCTGCGTATCGAAGAGCTGAGACATCACTACAGGGTGGAGCATGCTGTTGCTGAGGGGGCCAAAAACGTCCTCAGGCTCCTGGGGGCCAGCAAAGTTCAGGACAAGAAAGCTCTGTCTGAGGTTAGAGCGGATCCTGCTGATGTTTCGCTTTCACACACTTCAAAGCGCACACAGACACGTGTGAGACGGCAGCTGTACCGATGACATCATTCTGACACACACACCTGTAGATCTTCTTCAGATCTGCTCCTTTTGTTTTCCGCTATCTCTTACTTCTGAGACTTCAGCTATCTTTGGCTTTGCCTTAGATCCTTCACAAAAATTTGATCTCTTATCAACAGTTTTTTTTTTTTGTTTGTTTGTTCACCAACATTATGGCATCTTGAGTTGTCTGGGTCTGATATGGTTTCTCGTTATACGTCAAGGAAACTCAGAGCAGGAGTGTCCCGTGATGTCAGATCCCTCGCAGAACAGTTTCAGCTGCTGAACTCTGCAATCTGTTCATAAAAATATTTGAGAGAGAGCCTCACAACAGCAGCTGCCGCGTAACGTGCTGCATTTTACCCCCACAGTGACAATGAACCACTTGTTTTCTCACCACATGCCGTGAGAGTTCTGCCGTTTGAATCCTCACTCGCACGCCTTTACTTACTCTATAAATGAACACAAAAACTCGCTCAAGCCTAACATTGTCTTTCTGCATGCACTTAAAAGCAGCAGGTCACAAAAAATGTGATTAAATTAAGGTGTGCTACTGTGATATGTGTGCACTGAGAAGTAGCATAGGACTTCTTGTTTTTTTATGTCTGTCTGAGAGTTTAAAAGGTAGATATCGTCTGTTTCGATGCTCTGCAGGCACAGTCTCGTCTGAGCGAGGCCTCCCAGCGTTTGGACCTGCTGAGAGATTCTCTTGACCAGCGCCTGGCAGAGCTGCCAGAGGACCATCCAAAGGCCAGCATCATCAAAGAGGAGCTGGTCTTGGCCTCCTCACCTGCCTTCAGCTCCCGCCACGGCGCCCCCTACCTTCAAAACCAGTATACTACCCTCAGCAAGCCATCGCCTCTCACTGGTATGTCATACAGGCTCAGGAGAATCCTACAATATGAAGAAGAAGGTACAGAAGTGAGGTATGCATTCAGGTTGTGCCTACATTGTTTTCCTCTGTCTTCAGGTACATTACAAGTGCAGCTGCTGGGCTGTGTTGGGTTACTAGAGATGGTCCCAGGGCGCAATAAAGGGACACCTCTCATGCTGCCCTGCTACAGCCCCGGAGACACGCGGTCCTTCATGAGGGGCAGCAAGGGGCTCTACGGACGCAGTGGCTCCGTCAGCGGGAAGACGCCAAGCAAGACAGAGGAGCTCTCCTGTGAGTGACTGTATGAGTGTTCACGTGGTGCATTTAAGGTTTTCATTTCAGCTTTTTATGTCTTCTTTGTTGGCTGTATTGGCTTTTTTTTCCCTCAACTTTGTCGTGGGTCACTTTAGGCTCATCAGGTTAGATATTATTTGTCAGGTCATGACAGATGCTTTAACCTCCTAAGACCTGAACTCCTCCACAACATGCATTTTAATTTCTCTTTGATATTTGGGCATATTGGGACCCGATGAATGTAAAAACAAAGAATTACCTTTTTTTTTTTTTTAACCTTATTTTTGTTTTTAAGAAAAATGAGAGCCACATATGAGGATATTTGTTTAGAATTTTGATAGAACAGTTGCAGTATAATGTCCTCGTAAGTGGATATCAGGCCCATGTAGAGCAAAATTGAGTATTTTGGTCTAAATAACCCAAAATATGATGTCCACATATGTGGACGCCAGGTCCTAGGAGGTTAAAGGCAGTTTGCAAACAGCTTTTTGTAAGGTCTTAGTCCTTTTTTCCATATCTCAAAGGAACCTATTGGTCGGCGTTAATTTTTTTAAATTATTTTGTGCATTTTTGGATTCATTAATGAAGGAAATCATTGGTTTGCATGTGTGTTTAGCTGAGGTGAGTGCGGTGCTGAAGCTGGATAACACAGTGGTGGGTCAGACTGCTTGGAAGACTGTGGGAGAGCAGGCCTGGGACCAGACGTTCACTGTGGAGCTTGAAAGGGTCAGTATACAATCTCCTTCCCACAAACTTGCACGCAGGCACCAACGAGTTTATTTAAGGCAGCTTTTCTCTCTGTTGATACCGCTGGGTGCCTGCGCTTCAGTCGAGGGAGATGGAGATCGCAGTTTACTGGAAGGACTACCGCTCGCTGTGCGCTCTTAAGTACCTGAAGCTGGAGGAGTTCCTGGACAACCAGAAGCACAGAGTTCAGCTGGAGCTGGAGCCTCAGGGCCTGCTGCTGGCTGAGGTACACACATACCACACACCTGCAAAAAAGAAACAGCGAAATGAATGGCGACTCACTCGTACTCAAACACACACTCAGATGTGCGCGCCCACCCGTGAGCTGCCACATGCACCTGTGCTGGAAAGCGTTGCTTTGATACGTCACACTTGAAAGGCTGTTTCCGAGCGTAAAAATAAAATATGGGTGGGATTTTTTTGGTCGTTTCTTTTCATGTTTTGTTTTGTGTGTTTTCCAGGTGACCTTCTTTAACCCGGTTATTGAGAGAGTCCCGCGCCTGCGGAGGCAGAAGAAAGTCTTTTCTAAGCAACAAGGTGGGGAGCAGACAGAGCAGCGAAGAAACATTACACATTTTCTATTTCTCTTCCATTTTCTACTCAGCAGCCTGAGGGCAGTTTTATATGGAGAAACAGTAAAACTTTAAAAGTTTTATCATGACAGGAAGATGGACACTACCTGCAGTAAAACATACAACTGCTTATGCCATCAGTTCCCTGCTTTTTTTATTTAGACCACAGCACCCTCTAGTGGTGACTATTATTTTTTTTACCTTCATTTCTATAGGAAAGCAAACAGAATATAAAAACTTGAGCCAAACTCTGTAAAGGTCTGGCGTTTTTTTGTCTTATAAAAACATAAACGTGTCTTATAAAAAATATTTTTTTATGATTCTGTAATTGTTAATCTGCCAGTATGTGCAAACTCTTAAATTAAAATTATGTTTTTAATGCTGAAATATTATTTCTGTTCTCATCTATGAAATTTCCATTTTTAATTTTAACATTTTTTATTAAGATGCTAAATATCAGCATTCCTGAACAGAAACAAAATAGTTTTAGTGGCTGAATGTTATGTTTGATTAATTTCTGACTCTGACTAGATGTGTGTGTTTGTGCATTTTTCAGGCAAGGCGTTCCTCCGGGCTCGTCAGATGAACGTGGATATCGGAACGTGGGTGAGGCTGCTTCGAAACGCCATCCCCACCGTCAACAACTCAGGAACCTACAGTCCCAACGCACAAAGCCTCACGCTCAACTCTGGGTGAGACGCATTGAGATATGTACACGCAGGTGCACACGCTTCGGTCTTTCATCGGCAGTGACGTTTGATAACCGTCAGTCAGACTTTGCTATCAAACGTAGCAGCTTTCCTTGAACCTTTTTTCCTTTTGTTTCCAGACAAAGAATAAAGCAAACGGTGCCTTCCCAGCCCCGTGTCTAACTACCCTTCTGTGTTGTTCTGTCTGTTTGTCTGTGTTACACGTTGGTCTATTTGTGTGTGTGTGTATTTGTTGGTCTTTCAGGGAGATCTCAGTGGAAAAGTTGAGTCTGGACAGCGACTCTCCAATAAGAGGCGATTACAAGAGAGACATGGACATTAACACTCCAGTGAGACCGATGGAGCGAGAGGAAACCCGGGAGTTAGGGGAGGTGTGTGATGAGGGACGGGGCTTTCCTAACTAAAAAAGAAACTAAAACTTAGAATTGGCAGGGAAAGAAAGGCGTAACAGCACCAAATACAAGTAGTTTTAAGTAATGCAGTTTAAGTAATTTTTAAAAATGTATACATTCTGGGTAAGTTTCGATGAAAGGAGGCAAGTATCAGAGAAAAAATTACAAATAAATAAAATCAAATATTTCCCCATCTTACATTGTAAGCACACTGTACTTTTCAGGGCTTGGGATGTGTTATAGTGCCTTAACCTTGTCTAACTCCCAGGTAGCTTGCAGGAACGCGAAAAACACTCCTTTTTTTGAACACTGATTGTGAAAGAAAAAATAATTATGTTAGACTTGGCTCCATCATTATAAAGTCACATAAGCCTGCAAATCATTTTAATGACAGGAGATTTAGTTATTAAGTTAATATAATTTTAGGCATTTAACATTTAAATAATGGTCATGTGACATATGAGTCTGATTTACAAGAAAATGACTGAAAGAGGAAGAGTTTACGGTATGAGTAAATACTGCAAATATTGCTGCTTTATGTCAGCTCTCCTTCTGATGTGAACAGAGACGTAAAATCGACCCACTCTCTGCTCTGTTACGGTGTCCTTCCTGTTAGCAGCACAGCCACACCTGGATGTAAAGGACTGTGGTCGACCTGGTATTTGCGGGGTTTAAAGATTTAAAATCCAGCGCAGGGTCAGTCACCATCAGCTCCAGACTGCGTCTCCTGTCTTCCATTTCATGTCGTTTTATAATCTCTGTCTCTGCACGTCTGTCCCTTTTTTGTCTCTTCCCTCGCATGTCCTCCGATAGGACCAACATCTAGTCATCGATCCCCTCTCCCCCCGAGACCTCGCCCCTGAGTCCCCTGTCCGAACCCATTCAGTTAGCAGGTACACGCACGCACACTCACCGAAACACTTTTACTTCTTTGTTTTCTAAAATGGATTTGTTTGGATTTTAATGATAAATGATGATATATGATAATGAGGATGAAGTTTATCAGAGAAAACATTTTGAAATGTGGCAGTAGGAAAAGCACAGGTGGAAATAAAACCAGCCATCATCTGTTTTATGCCGTTTATCCGGGGCTCGGTTGTGAGGGCAGAGAAGCCCAGACCTCTCTCCCCCCAGCCTCCCAGGCCAGCCAAGAGACAATCTCTCCAGCATATCCTGCGTTTATCACAGGGCCTCCTCCGGTTAGGAAATGTACAGAGGTCGTTTGAGCTGTTTTGGTCTTTCAGTGGATTTGAATTCTGATTACTTTGTCTAAAACACCCAACCAATGACACCTAAATTTTCTAACTGACTTTCTACATCACAATTACTTGTGAATTGTGAAAGATCACGAGCCGGATGAGCAGCTGCATCTTTGACTTTCTGGTTAAATCTCACGTCCAAGCCCAGAATGTTTCTGGGCTTGAGCCTTTAGACCATACAGGCCTTTTTATGTACAGGTTAATTATGAATTGCTCGATATTTGAATGCAAGTGTGAATGAATGACCCTGACTCTTACCTACCATCTGCTGGTGTTCGCCTCAGCCTCCCTACAATCCTCCAAGCATAAAGGCCTGAAGCTTATGGATGGAGGAAACCCACTACATGTGTTCTGTTTTTTTCCCTGATGTCCTCAAAGCGACATCAGCATGGCGACAGGCTGAGCATTTTTTCTGTGCTCATCGCTACACATCTATCTTTTTTCTGGTTTTAAGAGAGTTACAAATGTAACCAGCTGCATGCACCACTGTCACTTTTTACCCAGCTGTCTAAGCACAGTGGAGGTGGGAGAAACGCTACAGCAAACCCCTGTCACAAGTTTTAAGTGCTGCTGTCCAAGTGTGCACACGTGCAAGTGTGCATATTAACATTAAAATAATACTATGAGGAATATTTGGTTTCCTGTGCGTGTGTGAGTAAAAGCAGCAGTCAGACAGAGAGTCAGGTACCTGCAGCAGATTACGTCTGTGTACTTTCTGTATCATAGCAACCAAACACTCACCAGGAGGCACAGCGTGCCTCCAAAGCCTTTCAAGCGCTCTCAAGCGCTCCCAGCTGGGCGTTTTCAGGAGAGCAGCTGCTGCGTTATTAGCTGTCAAAAATCTTCAGACACCCGAATAAAACAGAACCATTGATGTTTTTGATAAATCCTGTGCTTTTCCTCCTGTTGCAGCTTAAAATGTCTGCTCCCCATTATTACATGTATGTATTAATGTATTATTCAGCTTGCATTATCCACACGTACACAGTCCTTATATGTGTGTCATGTAATATCAGCAGTTGTTACTTTTTGGTGTCTAGTTTAAATGTTCTTCCTCACCGTGCCTGTTGGTTTCTCCAGCAAGCAGAAGAAAGGTCCGCTGTCCCTCCAGGACTTCAGGCTCATTGCTGTTTTGGGTCGTGGACACTTTGGGAAGGTACGATTTCTTTCTAATCCAGAAAACAAAAAAAAACTGGAACAACCGAACCAATTAATAACAACACAAAGAGCAAGAGTCTTTTTCTTATTATTCCCTCAAATATACTGAAGGTCACAACAGCAAAAAAGTCCCAGATTAACAGCTTCTCTGTTTGTGGATTCTCACAATGTGACTGTCACAACTACAATCAGGCAAACAAAAATAAAAGACAGTTTGTAAAAAAGAAAGCTTGTTTTCCTTATGCTGTTAGGTGCACATGAAGGCCACATTTTAAGTATTGGTGACTGCAGGGGAAAAAAGAAACCATATCACACGTGGATCCACTGAGAAGTTTTAAAAGCTCTAATAAAAGAAGATTTTTTTAAAACAATGCTTTATATGTGTTAGAGTTAATCAGAGTGTGTCTATGTGTCTACAGGTGTTATTGTCCGAGTACAAGAAGACCGGCACGATGTATGCCATCAAAGCCCTGAAAAAAGGAGATATCGTTGCTCGGGATGAGGTGGATAGGTGTGTGCTGATGTTTATTCCTCAGCCCTGTGCTTGTGTGATGTGTGGTTGTTGTTTTTAGCCCAGAGATTAAGCGCTCCAGTAGTAGATTTACTCACAGGATTTAATTTGTGTCTTGAATCACTGTGATTACAGTTCATCTGTGGGCTGAGTGTGGGTTTTCTCATAGGCTAAAATAAACACTATCTAATTATGTTTAAATGGCCCTCTAATCTTTTTTTTTTCTCTCCTCCTCTTGCCTCTTCTTCCACTCTTTCCTTCTCTCCTTCCTCCCCTAGTCTGATGTGCGAGAAGCGCATCTTTGAGATCGTCAACATGTCGCACCATCCTTTCCTGATCAACCTGTTTGCGTGCTTCCAGACACCAGAGCACGTGTGTTTTGTTATGGAGTACACAGCAGGAGGCGACCTGATGATGCACATCCACACAGACGTCTTCACAGAGCCACGGGCCGTGTACGTAATAAATGGATTATCCTTGAAGTATTTCCATGCAAATTTTAGGCTTTCCCAGAGATTAGTCCTGATGAATTTAGTCAACCTCAGGGATCAGTTATAAACACTCATTTTATGTAGTAATCGCCCATATGTACATTAAAACACAGAGACTGTAAACAGATCCCTTCTTAAAACATCAGTTACATTAACGAGAATCCGTCAAGCACGATATCTCGACCTTCACCTCAGAGTGGGAGTCAATACTGTTAAATACACCAGTGTTTTTTCCCACTTCAGCTTTTCAAAACTTCCCTTATGAAAGCGATTTTTAGTGATGGTGGACCAAATCCACATCCTGATGTGAGGATTGGTTCCACAGTTGAGCCAAATCTAGGATGTGAAAGGCCATGTGGTCAAAGACAAACAAACCAAGCTTCTGAGGCCTTTTTTGTGCAGTTAATGTTCCTTCACCGCACCTTACAAGGATGTACTGTCCAAGAAAAATGCGTTGCTAAATTTTAAAGGCAAAGTTAGTAAAATGTCACCACTAGATGTCAGTAGATTCCAGATTGTGACCAACTGAATTCTGTTCCCAATTCCAGTGTGTAATCCTAGCTATGGTAGCAGCTAGAGGGCAAACAAATCAGGCCACTGTTCATCTGTAGTGAGTGTAGGCTGTCAGTCCACTGTTTACCTCAGCTTTCAATATGTGTGCACTTATATTTACTCTGGAGGAGGCTGTAAAATTTTGTGGAAAGAGTCTGATAGATACGTTGATGAGACGGTGAAGCGATACTGAACTGAGTTGTTGAGGATATCCTGAACTTTTTTGACATTAACAGCTGCTTTTGTCACTGTTAGCCAGTATTAGTGACATTTTCTTTGAAGTGGATCTAACTTTGTCCAACTCTGAAACTGTTTATCAAAGAGAAAGTGTGATTTATTTTTTTTTAGACATTTGAGCCTAACATTAGCCGGAATAACGTTAGCTTATGCCAACTGTTGTTGTTGTTTAGCCAGAGATAGAAGGGTCGCATATATGTAATCTGTTGACAATAACTAACTGTGACAAAGTTGAGAGCAAAAAGCATCTTTGTGCACGTCTTCATGTGTTAGAGCCCTGATTTAAGTTCAGGACATGAGACTTCAGGTGAGGAGGAAGTAAGGGAGGAGAGAGGGCAGTTGTAATGAAAAGAAATTATGAAAAGGAGAAAATAATGAAAGAGGGGTGAAAAACATATACATGTACAAATATTAAAGGGTCATATTTAGTGTGAAATAGCCGTCTGCGATCTTTAAATTCAAAGTAACTTATGTACCGTGTATGTGCCACGTCTCTCGGCACATAAGCCATACTTACACAAGACATACTAACATGATTTACAGGTACAATGCACAATCTGTACCTTTTCTAAATATTCTTAATTACTTAAACATCTTCCAGTACCCTGCCCTGTTTGCACACTACAACCTGGGTTTGCCATTTTTATCTGTACTTTACTCTTAATAACTGTACAGTACTCTGTTTTTGTAACTATTGTCCATAATGTAAATATGTTTGTGTGCGTTTCTGTTCTGTGTCCTGTTCTGTTTGTATGTGTGCGTTGTTTTTGCTGCTGTTACAACCAATTTTCTTGTGGGACAATTAAAAGATTATTCTATTCTATTCTATTCTATTCTATTTTATGATTTGTACATGTGCGCTGCTGAGCATTAGGACAGATGTGAAAACCTTTTAGAGATGCGCTGTATTAGACTGAATGTTTTAAAGGCCTTCCATCCTCCAGAAATCTGTTTTAAGTTATGTTTGTTTATTTGTTAGATTTCTGCACAAGTTGAATTTATCCTGGGATTATCATGAGGTCACCAAACTCTCATCAGTGAAGGGAAATGAGGGAGACGCCACAGCATAAGCACACCCACACAGTCTAAAAAGATCCGCTGAAATAAGTGAAGCCATCTGTATGGGGTTTACAGTGGGTGTGCAGGGTCTTTTAAGGACATAATGCCAGAAAACCCTCAGCACTATTACTGCTGTCCCCATACCGAGGAGTTCAACAGCTGGGGAGCAGCTGTTTGTCAGGCCTCAGACAGCAGATTTGGTTACAGTGGCTAGTGGTCTGAAAGCAGTATGTCTGTTATTATTATGAAGTTCCCATTTTATCGCGTCTAACTGGAGGTTGATTTTCTCTGCTTTTGGCTTCAGGTTTTACGCAGCCTGTGTGGTTCTCGGACTTCAGTTCCTCCACGACCATAAGATTGTGTACAGGTGAGTCGAGCCCACACAAACCTCTTAACTGATGTAAAACGGAGCTTTCTTTCACCTCAGGAAGCATCAGACTAATAGAAACGTCAAAGATCAATGTTAAATCGAGCTCTTAATTTCTAAACATTTCTGCCAGCATAGGTTGAAATGTCAGTCTAAGTTTCGCAGTTCAGTTAGAGGACCCAGATACAGCAAATAGGAGCTTCAACAGTGGGAGGTTTATTTTATGAAACTTTACACACTTTGCCTCATTATGGGGCAGGAAAATCCCAAAAGTTAAATAATCCAAAAGAAACCAGAGCAAGGTAAACAGACAGTCTGACAAAGGAAAGAGTGTTTATACACTCGGTGTGACTGACAATGAGCAGGAAACCAAAAACCCCAGAGACACACAAAGGCTGAAACACTTTCAAAATAAAGCCGCAAACAAGGAATAACACAAAACCCGAAGCTGAAAAAATATCAGGTACCACATGCTGGATCATTCAGGGCATCCAGAAGCTGTAGGATTCATCCCCGGGGTACTGAGTGTCGCACCATCAGGCTGACGTTTGCTGTGAGCATTATTGTACAGGCTCAGTTTAGTACGGTCTGCTGGGATTACAGTCAGTTCACAGAGAGAGAGTTTGTATCTAAATGCTGTACAAAGATACTGATTCTCACCTGCATGTTTTCTCCCTTTCAGAGATCTCAAGCTCGACAACCTGCTGCTAGACACAGATGGTTATGTGAAGATCGCTGACTTTGGACTCTGCAAAGAAGGTGGATCTGTGTATTACTGACAGACGGTCTTTTATTTGTTTTTGTCTTTGCTTCGGGATACAGATTTACTTACAACTGGAAAACAGTGTGATGTTTTTATTCTGTCAGGGAGCCTGAAAAGCAGGTCAACCGAACCCTGCCTTGAGCTCAGAAACACCATAGGTGACCTATTAGCTTCTCCATATTATCCAACATCTGTTTGTATGGTTACAATGAAGGGTGCCCATATTAAACATGGCCTCAATATCAAATAATAAGGTCAGCATATGAAAAAGCTGCTGTTGCCCAAGCCTTTGTTACAAGGGGTCACCACAGCAGGTATCTCCACATCCCCAATCACGAGAAAGTTGAGGCTGAGGCTGATGGGCTGCAAAAAAAGCCTCTGTGTAAGATAAATAACCCTCATTTTGAACTGTGAATCATGGAAAATGACTCCAGTAAAGCAGTTGGAAATTGGCGTAATAGCTCCACCCGATTCTGAAATTTAAACAGATGTCGGAATATGAGTGATTAAACAGTACAGAGTGGCAGGTTTTCATCATCTGAAGTTCAGGTAAATTAAGAAGTGATTTTGTTTCTCTTTTAGCTTTCAGAGATCATTTTTTTTGTTTTTTTTCTGCAGGAATGGGTTTTGGTGACCGGACCAGCACCTTCTGTGGGACTCCGGAGTTTTTAGCCCCCGAGGTCCTGACAGACACGTCTTACACCAGAGCTGTAGACTGGTGGGGCCTGGGGGTCCTCATCTATGAAATGCTGGTGGGAGAGGTAAGAGCTAGCACTCTGTCACTGGTCATGGAGTTATTATAGCCACGTGTTAGTTTGATCTGGTGCCGATTAATTACTCGTGTTCGCTGTAGTTAAATGCTGATTTTGTTTTAAATGACAGAATATCAAAAGTGGATTCAGTGAAGTGTGTTTTTGTGTGACCGGTGTATTTTTTTGTAGTCTCCTTTCCCAGGGGATGATGAAGAGGAGGTGTTTGACAGCATTGTGAATGATGAAGTCCGCTACCCACGCTTCCTCTCCACTGAGGCTATTGGCATCATGAGGAGGGTAAAGCAAAAACACACACACACACATTCGCTCGCTCATGCACACAAACTGTATGTGACAAATGCTGCACTTACACGTGAAACACTGAATCAGTCCGACATCCTCACTTACTCACAGTCAGACAGTTGATGCTTCACTGTTATAGCCACTCGTCATTTCTTATTCTCGTGTGTCTGTGTGCAGCTGTTAAGGAGGAACCCAGAGAGAAGGTTGGGATCTGGTGAGAAGGATGCAGAGGAGGTGAAGAAGCAGCCATTTTTCAGAGTAAGTAGACTTAAAGGTACCTAGGCAACTTGTTGGGGGTGAGAACGCAAGATGGAGATTCGTTAGCAAACACTGAGAGGTGGAAGAGGTTTTTCTCGGGTGTTTACAGCCAGACTGTTATGGTGGTTGTTTCGAAGCCTTTTGAATTGCAGCTTTAATTGCTCTTATTCTTGTCCGTCTCTCCCTCCAGAGCATGGACTGGGAGGCGCTGCTGCAGAAGAAGTTGCCCCCTCCCTTCGTCCCGTCCATCGGCGGCAAAGAAGACGTCAGTAACTTTGACGAGGAGTTCACCACCGAACCTCCGACGCTCACGCCTCCACGTGAGCCCCGTGCACTCTCCCGCAAAGACCAGGACAGTTTCCGGGACTTTGACTACGTCTCTGACCTCTGCTAGTGGACCCGAAGCCAACAGATCTCGAGGAACGTTGGATTTCGACGACTTCGCGACAGTTTCAGCCGGAGCACAGAGATATGTCTCAAGCTGACTGTCCGCGCTCGTCTGTCGCTTCTTGTTACACTGTGAATGAATGAAACTGAAGACGAAGAGACTGTGTTTTGTGTGTCTGCAGAGTTTTAAAGATCATGGACTGAGCAAATGAAAGCCTGGACAGATATTAGTTGGGGTTATAATGTTTTATCACAAACAAAGGCCCCCCTTTCCAGTCATTGTACGAAACTTCAGTGGGTTTTGTATCTTGCAGACTTTCGTCTTAGTCGTCTTAGACGTCTCGGCAGTCGCCAGTGCAGCTGTGAGAGGAGGAGCTTGCTGTATTTTTGTACTTTTGACTGTTTAGGGGTTGCTCAGTGGCCTCTCATACCAATGCCTTACATTTATACTTGTATTTGTTCCACAGAAAAAAAGCATTTTGTTTTACTTTGTGGCCCTTTGTGTACAGCAGCAGGGCGAGGAGGGATACAGTGTGCTGCAGAAACTCCTCTATGTTTTTGGAAGAGAAAAAAAAGACACTCAGAGCTGATACCCATCAGTCTTTTGACTGCTTTTAGGTGTATTATTAGTTAACTAATGGGTAAAGAACCACTGTCCTGCTTCACTGCAGTGGACCTTCCTTTGGATGTCCACCAACTACTTTTTAAACTTGGGTTGCTCGGGTTTTACAAGAGCAGTTGACTCGTCCTTTTTAGTTGAATGTTTGGGTTTTAGGAAGAATTTGATATAAATGTGTAGCGCACACACACACACACACACACACACACACACACACACACACACACATAACCGTCAGCATAAAAGCTTTGAGGAAAACATTTATTATTCCAAAAGCAAAAATCTGAACACTAAACTGTGATGTACAAGTAATAAACTGCTCTTTATGGGTTTGGAGACACGTTCATCCAGTCACCTGAGTGCTACCAGAGTTTTGTGAACATGAAGTAAGTGATTTCCCTCCGAGGCGATTAAATCTTTAACCTCACTGGCTGTAAAAGTTGTTTTAGTGTCTGTTTTCGGCGCTTAAGCCCTGACAGGTTACGCTCTGGCTGCTGCGGTCGCTGTGGCGGTTTCCGAAACTTGTTGATGTCTAAGTACTTGTGGAAACTCTGCGGGGCGCCATAAGCAAAACAAACATGAGCTGCTTTTCCACAGTAGAGCCAATTAGAGAGGCGAGAGGTGGCGTAGACCTCTGGTAATACCTTTGATGATATCTGTAGGAAAACCATGAGCCAACAGTGAAAACCTGTGTAACACACAAGAGCAGTGGTTTGTTGTTAAGATGTATGTGCGGTGGTGTGGAGTTTACCTGTCTTGTGTACGACAGTACAGAACCATGTGAGTATGAGATGACATATTTTATAAAGAAAACCGTGAGTGAATGTGTGTTTATTGTCATCATGGGACGGGGGAAAGGGGCATCTCAAATTCATTTAAATAAAAATAACACAGTAATGTATGGATGGATGCACGTTTAATTTAGTATTTGTGAATGAATGGAGCAGGATGCACATGGCTACTCACCTGCTGCAGTGATTGAATAAATACTCACCGGCCACTTTATTAGATACGCCTGTTTTACTGCTCATTAACTCAAACATCTAATCAGCCAATCACATGGCAGCAACTACGTGCACTTATGCACCTCTAGACCTCTAGAAGCAGAACGTGCACATCCGTCACTGCAATTTAGAGAATAGTCCAAAAAAGAGGAAATATACAGTGATTTGGTGGTTTTCTGGGTGAAAATGTCTTATTGATGTAAGAGGAGTGAGGTCAGGAAAAAAAGAACCACTTGCTAAATACAAAGTATGTAGAAGAGCATGTCTAAACGTGCAACGTGTTGAACATTAAAGCAGATGGGCTACAGCAGCAGAAGACCACTATGGCTATACGAGCTGAAGTCAGCATAAAGAGCATGAAAGCATGGGTCCATCCTGACTGTTATCAGTGGTTCAGGCTGCTGCTGGTGTAATGCTGTGGATTATATTTTAAGACAGTTCTCAAATGGTATTAGCAAGGTGTACCCAATAAAATGGCTGGTGAGCGTATACAGCCCATTATCACAGATTCTGTATCAACATTTTTCAGTACATTCATTCAAACCTGCCAGAGCAGGACTAAAATGAAATTAGAGGATAAGTAGTTTATTCTCCTGATGGACAAAGTCAAATTATGTCATTTCTTCTTCTCGTGATATTACATCAGAGAAAAATGCATCAAAAATGTGACTGTAGTGAGCATCTGTTTTAATATGCGAGTCAAAATTTTAGAAGAAAAAAAGACTCCTCGTGGCAGTTTTAACCATATCACAGGACTTCAAACAAGACTAGTGAGCAAATCACTTTAACTGGATTCACTGTATTTGCACAAACTCCTGGAGTCTCCCTGACTTTTGACCGGCTGCTAAAGAAGAAAGCATCACCAATGGAAAAACATCAGAACTGGTCCTTAATGGTCGACCTTTCGTGGAAACACGAGTGCCTGGATCCGCAATGATAAGTGCTGATCTGCATCTTATCCTCATGTACTCTCAGCACCATGTAAACAGTAAATTCCAGTAATAATAAATAAATCATTTCACTTCAAATTATCTCAGTAAATGTCCACTACCTGCAGTGAAATTTACCAGATAGAGTTATTTTAACATGTGTGGAACCTTATTGTGTGATTTTTATATCTAAGATACTCTGAACACTTTATATTAGATTGGATTGATGTTCATTTCTTGCATAGAGGGGTGGAAGTACTGAAAACAACTGCTGTAACAATAAGGATGTTGTACATACTATAAACTCCTAGTGTAATCTACCTGTTCAGCAGCATTCGACTGGAACCCGGTCTAGTCTCACTACCAGTTTTAAACCTTCCCTCTCAGTCTTGCTGCTACAAATTATACTGAAATTAACACCTAAACGTGCATTTTGTGCACGTCCTAAAATGCAAACAAACTCTGATTTCTGCTTGCTGCCCAGTAACTGTTTTTTTTTCCAATCCTGAAAATGGGTAATTAATTGGTAATTGCTACCAAGAATATTTGTTTTTAGCAGTATTAGGGTATAAATTATGATTTTCTTTAGGTGGGCACCAAAAATCTATGGGGGAAAAAGAATGAGTGTGGCAGTGGGTCTTTAGGACACATGTGTTACTGCAGCGTGTGTGTGCGCGCGCGTGTGTTGTGTGTATATGTGTGTGTCAGTCAGTCAGTCAGTCAGTGTGCTGCTGGCCTGCCTGCCAGAGAGGGGAGTCGAGAGCTCTGCTGGGAACTACATGGTGCTCAATTTTTCAAGATGTCGTCGCTGGAACAGAGGCTGTCGCGAATCGAAGAGAAACTAAAGCAGGAGAATGAAGAAGCTCGCCGGAGAATCGACCTCAACATCGACATGAGTCCACAGCGGTCACGACCGAGGCCGAGTGAGTGTCCACTGGGGAGGACCGGGGTGTCGGTAACGGCCAGAATAGCAGGGGGAAAGATCGGAGCTGCGGGGCCGGAGAGCGGGGGGAGAGGAGAGGAGCGGAGTGAAGGAGTCGGGGCTGTTATGCTGCTGCTACCTTCATGCTAACAGGCTAGCTACATAAACAAACACAGACTCAGGCTGGCCCGCTTATTTTATTGCCAAATTAATAATTAAATAAGTGGGACATTTTCTGTAGTGAGTAACGTAAAGGAAAAGTATACAAACCGAAGCGATGTTACGAAACATCTTGCCGGTAGACGTGTCCCTGAATCTGTTTTGATTGTCCTGTCAAACATGCTAAGCTAGCAGGCTAGCAGACGCTCTGATAGTCTGTGGCGGGGCCCAGCGTCAGAAAATGTAATGCAGTTTCAGTTTGCGCATGAAAAGCTGTGGTCCTGCCAGTCAGCCGCAGAGCATCTATACACTCTGAAAACCTGCATGCGGTACATTTGATCGTGATTTTTGCCATAGACTTTGTTTTAGTTGCCATTTTGATCTTGACGAAACATGCTAATTTGAGCAGGCTAAATAACGCTAGCTCTGGATGCGTTAACTTAACGTAGGTTGCGGCTTGGCTGCTGTGGCAAACACTGGTGCGACGTAACAAATCTTGTGAAAATTGAGATTTGTCGCACATATATTGAATGAAGCGCTCCACGGGTGTTAGTGGACAAAAACTCGGTGTCACAGGAGCTGGTGTTAGCAGTGATGTTGGGGCCCTTTCAGGCGAAAAGTCAAGCAGCAGGGAGGTCTGCAGCCTGCCTCTGCTGTGGTTTACACACCAAAGCTCTTCATTATCTTTACATTCTTACCAGCAGACTTTCAAAGTGTTAGCAATCTGAAACCCATTTTTTTCTGCAGATCTTGTTGTCCGTTCATTAGGTTCGAGACCACAAACCTTTTTCCTCCTGTTATTTGAATTGTTTGTTATGAAGCTGATTATGTTGTCACAAAGAGAGTGAATGGGTTAAATCCGAAGTTTTTTCTTATTGTTGAAATCTCATTTGAAGTCTACAACCTCCTAAAAATCTGCTCCCGTGGATTCAAATCCTGGTGATAAAGGTCATTTCTGCGAGATTAAAGCTTGATTTATTGCCAACAAAGGTGCAAAATTGGCTTTTTTTTCCACCTTGTGTTATTACATGAAAAGTCTGATAGACTCCATTAGAATCACTTGTTTTTAACTTTGGCGTCATTAATGTCTAATGAAGCCATGCAAAACTTAGCCCATCATGACACTTTTCCAACACGACAGGCCCTCTGTGCTTTTTGATCCACCTTATTTTCTTGATAGCGTCACAAATGCAGGCAATGGTCACATAAAAATTGACTGAATAACAACAATAACTGTTTAAAAACTACAACAAGATAAGTTTTATCCCCACTCTGTACTGACTGGAGATAAAATGTTCTTTTCTACAGAATTAGGATGCACCAGTCTAATATCTGGACAAAATATCGAAATATGATTCCTCCAGTGTTTAAATACTGCAGTTTTCCGGTTTAGGCGAAAATTGTGAAATCACCCACCAATGTGTACTTAAGGGCCCGTACCTCAGAGTATTTACTGAATGACGGTCAAATTTTGCATGGCTTCAGTAAATACACTAAAGTTACTGTATAAGGACAAAAAACAGCTGATTGATGGAGCTTTTTTCAGATTTGACTGGTTTCATATGAAGTGACACAGTAAGCTACTGACCCACTTTTTCTTGAACCTTCAATACGTGGCCTTATTTTAAATCCTGGGAAAAGAGTGCCAAAGAAAATATAAGAAACACTATGATTCATTAATAGTCTTCATGAGATTAATAGACAATAAGAAAAAGTTCAATTTAAGTTTAAACCACTCAAGTTATGTTGTGAAGAAATGAGCGAGTGACGTGTGTGTGTGTGGTGAGGTTTTTTTGTTTGTTTTTGAGGGATTTTTATGATTTGTGTGTGTGCAAAAGATGTGCGATTGTCTCAGTAGAACACTGCAGTAATGTGCGTGTGTGTGTATTTTCTTTCCTCCGTCTAGTCATCGTGATCCAGCTCAGTCCTGCTCCAGCCCCTTCCCAGCGTGCAGGTATCATTCAGTCCATCGCTCTCTCTGCCACTGCACCCCCCCACCTTACCAACACCTTTGTCCTCCATTGCATCATCCACTCCCTCCTCCTTCATCTTCTCTCTTTCTTGTTTTTTGTTTTTAGTATAAATGCACACTTCTTTAGACCTATAAGACAAGAATAACTTTGGCTGCTTCTCACATTCTCAATAGTTTTCTTCGTTCTGGCCCTGCAAGTAAAGCTTAAAAAACACCTCGATACCACGACGTTCTCCACGTTTCTCTTAACATCCAGTTTAATTTAGAGGTTGAATGGATAGGGCTATGGTGAGAAATATGATACTGTGTTTACAAATGATAGCTAGTGTTAAATCTGACCACCACCTAATATGGGGTTATATCGTCTAGGCAGACTAGAATAGACTTAGAATAACTCATAAAAGTAACTTATGTGAAAGATATGGATTACCATCAGCAGGCCAGCATATAAGCATCCAGTTTTATTTCCTACTCAATAAGGATGCGCCGATCATACAATCTAAATATTGGATAATGGTGATAATACTGTGATCCAACAAGACAATGCTTTTTTTTTTCTCTCTAACCATTGTTATCATTGTTTAGTCTCACACTTGTGTGGAAGCTTTTCCTGGACTTCATACAAAGAAACCTGTTTTCTGTCGTCTCTGTTGAAGCAACTTTCAGCAGCTCTCTTATTCACACAGGATGGTGGGTAGCTCCACATATTTGATTGGGTTGACTTTTACTCTGAATTACTCTTCCTGACGTGAGTTCAAAGCAGGGATCAACTCCATACTGTCATTTCACTTCACTTGTATCCTGACAGCTCCGCATCCAACACGGGTTTGTGAGGAGCGGTGAAAGGAGGTGCGTTTGGACTGAGAGAAGGAAAGGACAACTGTAAATGAGAGCTATGCACAGTAGCCTGTGATTCTTACAGTGAGCTAGCGCAGATAAATTGGAAAAGCTGGATCGGTGCGTCCCTGCTTCGTGTGGTCATCCTACAGCTGAATCAGTTTAATCCCTGTTTATGAATCTAGCGCTGTTATTTTATCCCAGCAGTCATTTACACCTCCTCTACACTCACATCATCCCTCCATCTTTCCATCTCTGCTCCTCCCTCTGTGTGAATGCGTGTCAGTGGCAGGGAAGTGTTGGTATGTGTTAATGTTCACTGTGTGTGTGTGGACATGTGTCGGATGATTAACCCGTGTTTCGCTGGAGGCAGAGAATCACGGTGCATGTGGCTTTTTTGCACGGCACGATGGGGGTTTTTTTGTTTTGTTTTTTGGGGGTTGTGTTTCGTTTGACACAGTCTCTAATCCAGCATCCCCACTGGTCCGCCTGCAGGAGTGCTGCGAGCACTCCGGCCTCCCTCTCTCTCTCTGTTTTCTTTGTGTGTCGACTGAAGACTTGCCTTCCTGTCCAAGAGTGACTGTCTGTCTGACTTCCAGCCTCAGTCTGTGCTATGCAGTTTTGGCCGAATCTCTTCTGTCTCTCTCACATCGGATCGTTTGATGTTGTGTGTTTTCTCATCTTCTGGCACCCTCCCCTTCCTTTTGCAGCGGCACTGTGTGAGCAGGAGGCGGTGCAGCAGTGCCTGCGAGTATCTGTGTTTGTGCGTCTCTCCCTTCCTTCGCTCTGTCTGCTCATCAATCCTCCCATCCGTCCATCTGGAGCCAGTCGAACTGTGGAGATGCAATTTGTGCCAAAGACCGCCTGAATCCTCCTTTCTTGTTACACTAACCCCCTCCTCTCCTTCACTAACTGGTTCTCCCCTTACAGGCTTCATTCATACAGGTGACTCACGGATCCAAACGCCCGCTGGCTCTCTACAAAAAAAGCTCCAAATCGTATTAACAACAACACTGCATGGTCCTTGAGATACGTTGCATACTGGTTGCAAACCTTTAAGACGATGATGGGAGATTGCTGTTAACCTGTCTGTAATAATATTTACGTTCAGGGTGGTCACTGCAGCTGCTGACTTTCTGTCTGAGAATTTGGTGCATGACCGGTACTAATACTACTGCAGATCGTTTCTTCCTGAAATTCTTTAATACGTCTATTATTGAAGGATGAGTTTGTGCTTGTTTTGCATATGAACCTGATATTACACGGCTGGTGGCGTTTTAACACGTCTTCGAATGCATGATTTGGACTTATCTTTATAAAGGGCTAGAAGCATCTGGTATTCACTGTCTTGATTTCCTTTGCAGCCAAACCACACCTACAGCGCTTTAACAGTTTAACCAAAATATTGTAAAATCGTCTGCAGTTTTTTAAATTTATCAAAAGAAAAATAAGATGAAATGTGACTTCTCACTTGTATTTGCTCTCACTAATCATTCATGTGTTTAGTCCCCCTTTCAAGCCAGGAAAAGTTAAATAGTGCTGCCTGACTTTATTTAAATAATAGTTCTTTTATTTGATACTACAGTCTGTCGCCTTATTTTTTTTATTTTTTTGGTCATGTTTTAGGTTTTCTTTCCTGCAGTTGGTTTTATGGTTAAGATTAGTGGTGCAACGGATCAAAAATCTCACGGTTCGGATCGGATCACGGTTTTAAGTCACGGATCGGATCAATTTTCGGATCAGTGGAAAAAAGACAAAAATTGAACATTTAATTATTTACTTATTGAAGTATTTTTTTTTCCTGTTTAAAAACATTCAACTCTAGTCTCATTCCACGCAATTATTAAAAAACAAATTATGGTTCAATATAAGGCAGTACAGGGCTTTGTATCTACCACTCAATTCAATTTTATTTTATTTATAAAGCGCCAAATCACAACAACAGTTACCTCAAGGCGGTTTATATTGTAAGGTAGACCCTACAATAATACATACAGCTCTTTATATCGCACTCCGCTGTGATATAATGAGCTGTCACGGTCACGTAGCTTTACGTTGCCCTGGAGGTCCACCGAGTTGTAGTAGTTAGGGCAACAGAAGATGCCTGGGACAGTTCAGCCATAACTTTAAACTTTTCCTGCTCATACATGCTTGGAACAGGACATCATAGCGTGGCTCAAGCCCGTTCATCATAGTTTAAACCCCTTGTTTTGCACAACGGAATACGGCCTCCCGTCTGCAGCTAAACAACCCAATAGCTTTTGTAATAGCTTTAGCCCGGTCGGATTGGGCAGCAAAGGGCTGCTTAAATACCGAAAACTCCTCTGCTCCTCCACTTGGACCGCTAGCACTGGCCATAACTATCGCTTGACAGACCCACCACGCGCACCATACACATACTTTTTTTTTTTCCCCTTCTTTTTCGAATCTTCGGATCACGTGCGTGCCGAACCGTGGAGTGGGATCGGTTCGGATTATGGATCAACCGTGATCCGTTGCACCACTAATTAAGATAAGTCAGTACTTGATAAAATCTGAAATTGCTGGCAATCTAAGGACACATTAAATATGTGCTTCCTCATTACAGGGTTAACCCCTGGTTCAGGTTTTCCTTTGCAGCGCAGGCTAATTAACAGCCTCTTTTGGTGCAGGGGTTTGTGCTTGTACTGTTTCCCGCTAGATCGCTTCGTTCTAAGATCTGTAATGAGTAAAGTACTTTCATATTCAAAATCGCGGCCTGAAGCAGTAAAAATGAAACCCGTGTTGTAATGAACTTGTAGTTTTCCTCTTAAAAACAAACTGTGACTCCCAAACTGTGCATTAAATCTGTGCAGTTTCTCTCTGTCTGAGAATAGTGCTCTGAGATAACCGTCCTGTTTGTTTTAACGTTTGGTCAGGACATCAGCGGAACCAAAACAAAGCTGTAACACTCAAAGAGGAGGGGAAAGGAAAAAAAAAACAAGTTCCAGTAATGGCTAAATAATGTGCAGGATCTAGGTCATAGCGATGTAATGAGCAAACTCTTTGACCTCAGCAAGCATCATATCTTTCTTTTATTGTGCAGAGAACAGTCAGAATACCATTAAAAACGCCACATTATCGCCTTCTTTACTGGTGGTCAGCAGCTTTAAGTAGCTACCATCCCTTTAAGCAACAGTACCATCATCATCCATCTTCTCCTTTCAGGGTCTAATTTTTCATATCCCCTCTCCCCCAGCGCTCCAGCTGCCCCTGGCTAACGATGGAGGCAGCCGTTCGTCATCTTCAGAGAGCTCGCCCCAGCACCACCCGTACCCCAGCCGCCCACGACACATGCTAACCCTGCCCACGCCTCCGTATGGCCTACAGAAGAGCCTAGAGAAGTGCGTTCACATCTTAAACATGTGCTGTTCTGATTACAAGGGAAAAAAGCATTTACAGGTTCTACTGTGTCCTCGTGGTCCTATGATGAATGGTAATGGTTTTGATTAAAAAATCAGTAACCTTTCTGGGAGTATCCCAGTACTCCCATTAATTTGTAAGACAAAGAAGGAACACAGAGAGTAGATGCACACTCTGTGACAGGTCATGATGTTGTGTGTTATGGATCTACATGCAGAGTGTGGGTGAAAGAGACGCTCAGTAATCCACTCCATTTATGAGTCAGGTCTCTCATCTGGCAGCGTAGGTTGTACGCACTTCCTGTTGCATTTCCTGACACTGATTTCTTTTCCTTTTTGTCCTCCGCCTCCCCTGCAGTGCAGAGATTGACCAGAAATTGCAGGAGATCATGAAACAGACGGGTTATTTGAAGATCGACGGGCAGGTGAGACACGTTGTAGTTACAGAAGTGAAACTAAGAATGAGGACGCAGACGTGATGTAGCTTTTGCTTTGTGTCTCTGTGAGCTGACGCTTTTTAGCAAACGCTGTCTGTGCAACCAAACCTCAACGCTCAATCTTCTTCCAAAACAATTTAAAAAAAATGTTTTTAAAAATAGCGTCTGGCACTCAGGCGTGAATCAAACTATAATTGTGACCTCTTTTCCCCCCAAAGATTTATATCCTGTTAACGGGCCTGGTTAGTTGTACTACAGAGAAAGTAGGAAAATGATAAATAGTAAATGGACTGGTTTTTATATAGCACTCAAGTACTCTACTTGAGTGCTCATAGCACTTTAATCGGTGTGTCTCATTCACGTAAGCACATTTTTCTACATCTGAGTCTACACACACTTACTCCCAACGTGTTTACCAAAGGTGCTTTGTCATGCAGACTGGAATAGGCAGGGATCAAACTGCAAACCTTCCAAGTAGTAGATAATTTGCTCTACGACAGCTTCCAGCACCTGGTATTCCCACTTCCAATAGGAACCAAGCCCAAACCTGTTTAGCCTCTGAGATCAGGTGAGGTCAGGGTGGTATAGCTGGCTAACTGGCTAATAATATACAGAAATTAAGCCAGATGTATTTGTTAGTTGCGGTGCGGTATACTTACAGGTTACATGGTGTGTGTTTGTACGCAAGCTCTCTCCGGGTTCTCCGGCTTCCTCCCACAGTCCAAAGACGTGCTCTTGGTCAACAAGGTGCTGGAAACCTTCAAGATTTTGGTCCATGTTGACGTGACAGCGTCACACATTTGCTGCAGATTTGTCAGCTGCAGGTCTGTGATGTAAATCTCCACAATATCCCAGAGGTCCTCTATTGAGACCTTGTGACTCTGGAGGTCGTTTGAGTACACTGAAAGAAACCAGTTTGAGATGATTTGATGTGGTCTGTAATGTCACAGGGCCTGTCTGGCATCCAAAACCATGCCATGTTCAAAATCCACCTAATTCTCCATTCTGATGCTCAGTTTGAACTTCGGCAGGTCGTCTTGAGCATGTTTACATTCCTAAGTGCTGCCATGTGATTGGCTGATTAGAAATGTCATGAAGGAGCAGTTGAAGAGGTCCACCTAATAAATAAATAAGCACAGAGAACCGTGTTAAATCGGGTCCACGTCCAGCATGTTCTTGGGCAGTGCACAGACAGCAAACAGAGCATCATGCACACCAGCAACAACCTTGGCGTGTCTGCTGTTTGCTGAACAATGTCTGGCCTTGTTTAGTTTGTGTGTTTTTTCTCCCTCTTCCAGCCTTCAGGTCTAGTTTCATACCGAGTGCCAGTCGGAGTTTGAAGATGCTTGAGAAAATTATGTGACTCATTACTGCTCTCCAGATTGTTTGTTCTTCTTCTCATTAGCCCAAAGGCTCTGCTACATAATGCACTCAGTGAGCTGTCACTCACTGCAGCACAGTCAACAGTGACTTATTTTTAACAAAGCAAGGCAATTACGCATCTTCTCACTGTGTGCTGCTATTCTTTAGCCTTGGCTCATCCACAGATCCAAGCGTTTGTTCTCAAGTATCACAGAGCAGTTCACTGTTGCTGCATGATGCAGAAAGTCTTCAGGTTGTTAAAGAGTTTGTATTTGTATTGTTTTAACATTTGAATCACTAAAATACTTGAAACACAGAGTCTGAAATGTTGTTTCAGCGGTATCCAGCAGAGGTAACAGACCTGTTCAGCGAGGGGGAGATCGGCAGCGGGACTTGTGGACAAGTCTTCAAAGTGCGATTCAAGAAGACGGGCCATGTCATTGCGGTCAAAGTAAGATAGTTGTTTTGTTTGTTTGTTTGTTTTAAAATGGGCAAAAAAGAAAAAAACAAACCAAAAAAATTCAAAACTGATCAAAATTAAACACTATACACACAAATATTGCATTTGTCTTTGCAAGACTTGATAATAATGCAATAAATGGAGAACGAGGCGATGTAGGATTTTGAAATTCTTACCATTATGTATGTATGTATGTATGTATGTGTAAAATCTCAGACAAGTTTGAACCCTGGTGACTTTCACCTCAACGTCAAGGTTTTTACTCATAAAGGGGTTCGGGTGAAGAGTGAAGCTGGGACCCAGCCCCGGATCAGGATAGATGGATGGACACGCCTGGTTCATCACATCACTTCATAATGTAGTTGTACTCATTCGTTTTGTTCCCCATTGTCAGAAAGTTAAAGGCGCAGGAAATTACTGATACTGGCTCTCAAATATCATCTTGGCCAGCCGTCTTTAAAGTGTTTGCAGCTGCAGATAAAAATAGATTTTTCATGACATTATCAAACTGTGTGAAATTTATAATGGTGACATTTCTAAAATGTTAATGACAGAGGCAGGAAATGTAGTGATTCGTGAAAGATCTCTGCTTCGACCCCCAGGAGGAGACATCCGGCATAAAAATCAGCCAAGTTAAATAATGTGGCGCTACCCGCTGTGGCGACTCCTCAGCTGCAGTCGTGTTTGTGCTTGTAAACCGTGGAAAATATCTGCACGCTAAACACAATCGTACATGGTTCTGCTGCAGCGCAGATACCCCTGCTTCTCAGAAGTTTTTGGACTAGATTGAAACCACAGCGTTATGGCGACTTAGCTTAGATGCTGTGAACACTCACATGGACACGTTTATTTGTATTTCCTTTTCTTGGATGGCTGGCCAGGCTGAAATGTGGATCCCAGCTCAGTTACTTTGTCCTTTATTGTATGAACGCCTATATTTTATTTTTTAATCTTGGTTTTTGCAATTTGAATAAAACTGCGCTTCTTAATGTGAGTATTTTTTTGGACTAACTGTAGTCCAGACGTGTTTGTCTGCTCATAGTAGATGATGGGAACACACATTCTCTAACTTCAGGTACCATAATCAAAATACTGGGACTAAATCCAAACAGAGAGCCAGAGATTGAAGGCACTCAAGGCTCTGCTCAGTGTAGTCTCACTGTTTTAATTTTCCTTTGTACTTTAATTGTGAATAGTTTACCAACAGAGGAGCAGTTACACCCCCATATAACAAACCCGCTATTAATGAGATCATTTAATTGTAGCCCTTCTGGGATGTTTAATAATTAGGCAGTCAGTCAAAGCACCAGGGGAGCCTTTGTTTTATTAAAGCCTACACTCGGCGTAGTGCCTGTGTTCATTTACGTTGTCTGTGTGTCACCAGCAAATGCGTCGCACAGGAAACAAAGACGAGAACAAGCGGATCTTGATGGACCTGGACGTGGTGCTGAAGAGTCATGACTGCCCTTACATCATCCAGTGCTACGGCGCCATAGTGACCAACGTGAGTGTTCCCAAAATACTTAACTGTTTGTAATCACAGCAATAAAATTATAGTACTGTAACAGTGCAGCCCCAGGTTTATTTTATATATCTGCACCCAGGGTGTTTTTGACTCTCTTATTTTAGTGAACTCTCAAGCTCCCAGACCTTAGCTACTAACTGTGTGTTTGTGTGTATGTGTGCAGACGGATGTATTCATCGCCATGGAGCTGATGGGAACTTGTGCTGAGAAGCTAAAGAAGAGAATCCAGGGTCCCATCCCAGAGCGAATCCTCGGAAAGATGACAGTGGCAGTAAGTGGCAGGAACACACACAAACCACTCTGCTCCTATGTTCGTTTTTGTTGTTACAATCTGTGTGTGTGTGTGTGTGTGTCCTCTGTAGATAGTGAAAGCGTTGCTGTACCTGAAAGAGAAACACGGCGTTATCCACCGGGACGTCAAACCCTCTAACATCCTGTTAGACGCTAAAGGTCAGATTAAACTGTGCGACTTCGGCATCAGCGGACGCCTCGTCGACTCCAAGGCCAAGACCCGCAGCGCCGGCTGTGCTGCCTACATGGCAGTAAGTGAAAACACACATACACACACAGTCTAGCCGTTAAGGGGATGTGTGTACACTACTTAAAAACTTGAAGACACACTTTAGCATCGAGTCGGTTAAGCTTCTGTGATATTGATCTGGTCAGTTAAGTAGCCGAAATGGTTGTTAATTAGTTTCAGTTAATTAGTTATGTTACATTTGAGTCTGATGCCACCAGGCTTCACCTCAGGCTGTCCAGGAGCTGAGTGATGCCCTGAACCAGATCTGGGAGGAGATCCCCAAAGGGGGTAGTCTCATTAGTTTACTTTAATTTTTGGGTGTCTTAGAATTCAACCCTGATAACCTGTTATTGCTGCTTTGTTGTGGACAATGCTATGCAGGATAACTTGGTGAGAGTAGAAGATTTTAATAAATCAAGTATAAACGAACTGACTACAAACTGAGGGAACCACAGAGCAGGTTTAGTGGTGACTGTCACAATGGTGTAAGATAAAGCACAAGACTTGAACGTGTTCAAACTTTGAGTGTTTATGAGGCTGTGCTTGCAGAAATCCCACTCCACACAATGCACACTCTCGGGACAGCTAACCTTAGTGTTGCCTGTTCTTTTCTTTCTTTCTTTTTTCTTTTTTTTTTCTCTCTCGTTCTTGCAGCCTGAAAGAATAGACCCTCCAGATCCCACCAAACCTGACTATGACATCCGGGCAGACGTGTGGAGCCTCGGCATCTCTCTGGTAAGTCTGTCATTTCAGTCTAAGGTGCTGCAGTGACTGTCAGTGGTGCCCTTGGTCGTAATATTTACATCGATGACACTGAAAGACAGTTGCAAAATAAGAACCGAACGGCAGATCCATTCACATTAAAACAGCTGTTTGAATGTGCAGCTGTGATGCATGAGGTGATGCAGCGATAAGATGTGGTAATAACGGCATGTCGCAAATCGACTAACATTTTTAACAAGTGTGGTCATAACTGCATCGGTTTCTAGTGGCTGCGAATACTGGGAGTTAAGTAGGTCAGATTACAAGTAGTGTAGACCAGCGTGTAGCATTTTGTGTGTGCGCGCAAACTAAAATTGTTCATGTCCAACCGTTTAGATTAGCAAATACGTTTCTATGATCGGCAAATTATTGTTCTGCTAACACGAGAAAAAACATGCAACGCAACACGAGTGCATAAATTTGACCTGTGATGTTTAAAATTTATAGATTCTGTCTTATTACTTATCATGTTTTGTTTTTTTTAAATTGAGTGTAGTTTGTTATAACCAGATAGGAACGGTTGGCGTTGCGTATTAGTTGACACAAACTGTAATCTAAAAGTTCACTCTTGGGCTCAAAAACCAAAGTACAAAGTGACAGAAATGTTTTTGTTTCTATTTGTAGATCACTTGAGGGCATTAACAGGTTGCTTGTGGTTCTTCCAGGTGGAGTTGGCTACAGGACAGTTTCCCTACAAGAACTGCAAGACAGACTTTGAGGTTCTGACCAAAGTGCTGCAGGAGGACCCTCCTCTTCTGCCTCTCGGCATGGGTTTCTCCCTCGACTTCCAGTCCTTTGTCAAAGACTGGTGAGTGAAAATTCCACTGTAAAGCTGGCGCTCACTGACAGCAGTCCACTCTAGAGCCATCATGTGATCAGGGTGATGACTGGACAGCTGTGTCCACATTAAGAGTAAACGTTTCTGTTCTCTCAGGCTTATAATTCATCTGTGTGCACGAATGTGATCATCTGTGGTGCAGTTTGTGTATATTTAAATGGGTGTTTTGTTGTTATTTGTCTTGTATTTCAGTCTTTCTGATCTCTTGTGTACTTCTGTAAAACACATGCCTAATTTTCCTGTAACAAAATGTGCAATAGAAATAACATTGATGCTAAGTTCATTAAAAAATTTGCGTAAAATGCATTTATCTCTCTGTAGCCTCACAAAGGATCACAGAAAAAGGCCAAAATACCATCAGCTGCTGGTGAGTCGCCTTTTTTTCTAATGGTCGACCCAGATCTTTTAAATTACTCACAGCACAACTGTAGGTAAATGCAATATTTATCTTTTCTCCTCCATTTTAGGAGCATAGTTTCATTCGGCGTTACGAGGTGCTCGACGTAGACGTGGCTGGTTGGTTTCAGGTGGTGATGGATCGCACCGAGTCGCCTCGCAGCAGCCAGTGTTACAGCCATCAGCATCAACTCCACTCGCTCTTCAGTAGGTAGCCTAGCCTCGACCAGCCTGGCGTCAGCTTAGCCGTACGCTAGACTAGCCTAGCTTTAGCTTTGCCAAGCCCAGACTCAGTCTATTCTAGTCTAGCCGTCCGCAGCTACGCCAAGCGCTACACCCATCCCGTCTGTCAATCTGTCCCCTGGGGAAGAAGAGACCTGAAGATCCCACAGAGGAGGGAGGCACGAAGACTCAGTGGAGGACTCTGGATGGACAGATTAAGCGATGGAGCGACAGAGGGATGGATGGCTGACGCAGGTGGTTCTGGTTATTAGGGTGCTGAATCTGGACAGACAGACACGGGGTTGGGGGGGGGGGATGCACGCTGTAGTGAGCTTCATTTGGTTTAGACACTGTTAGCGCTCACCACGCTATCATCACATCACAGTGTGTGTTGCAGCCAGACACTCACATACAAACTGTGTGTGTAGCTTGTATATGCTTTTACATTTTCTCCTCTTTTCAGTAGTTTTACACACACGTCTGTCTGTCGCCGACATTGATCCAAGCCATTGGATTCGTAAACAGAGTAGTCACTACACACTGGAACAAAGCATCTGCTACTTCAGCAAAAACAAGCCGCTCTTGTACATAAACGATTTAGAGGAAAGAACAAAGTCTGGTGCAATTATGATTCTTCAGGTGTTTCTACCATCACACATTCTCAGGCTGTATCTATATGTAGTGTGTCTGTGTGCGTGTGTATATGTCAGTGTGAGCATTTCTATGTATGGATAACTATAACGACTCACTCACCGGCTTTTAATAGTGAGGTTGTATTTCCTCGTTAATTCACCTTCACACTACAGCTCTAACACACAAACGAGAACAGATTAATCTGTTGGCTGTGCTTTTAATTTGAAAGGCTTTTGTTTTTTTTGTTTTGTTTTGTTTGTTTGTGTTTTTTTTAAATAGCATAATTTTTTGTGTTGGGGAGAAACAATGAAAAACACTCACAAAAAAATTAGCGTTGCATTTTAGCTTTATAGAAAATAAGTCATGTATTGTTTTGAAGACGGGTTTGTTTTTTTTGGTGATCGATGCGTGCCGCGAGTACATCCACACTGACGTTTTTGTTTTAAAAAGTGTAGTTTTTACTACATGTGCGATGAACATCCACACAGCAAGGCTGTAGTGGGTCATGCTCCGTCATTCAACGACCTCCAGTCTATAGCCCAGGTTCACACACACATTTGGCTGTTAACGGGTCTGTAAATTAGGCAGCAGGGTATGATGAGGTACCTTCTGATTGGTCAGACATAAGCTGGAACTTGCAATACTAATCAGGAACTAATCAGAGTTCAGTTTATTTAGGCATTTAAAACACTACAAAAAGCGGCCACGTGTCATTCTGTTATTTGTACTTTCAACAAAAGCAGAAATGTAACTAATTATGAGCCAATTTTAAAAATCCGAACATGCACAAAGTTTGGAAAGACACAAAGAGTGTGGTTTGTAATGGAGAGCCCACTTCCAATCAAGCTAGGTTGTAGTAGACCCTGTGCATGAATGTGAACAGTACAGGGAGAAGCCTGGAAACTGCGACAGTCTCTTGTGTTACGTTCAGAAGCCGTCTCGCCTCATTTGTCCAAGCAGAAAAGCTTCTTGCAGTTGGCTTTGTTGCTCTGGAGTATTTTCCTGAAGCTACCGGCCCTCTGCTCCCTGTTTACACTGGCACACTTGTTCACGTTGTATGCGATATATCAGCGTGATATAGTGTTACAGGCGTGTTTAGTGTAGACGGAGATTTTTAATGAAAAACGCCGTTTTAAAATGAAACGTATTAGTGTGGATGTAGCTTGAACTTCTTCTGGAAGATTGAAAGTTGAAAGATTTAACAAATGTTACAAGAGAGAGAGCAGCTGGGTGATTTTAAAAAATGGGAGCGTTTTTGGGGGTTTTGTACAGAGAATTTAAAAGGTGTAGATCTTATGACCTGTGGAGCATTTCTTTACTTCACTCTCTGTTCGTCTACCTCTTCCTTTTTGTCCACCTCTCTGCCTCCGTAGTGCTCCACAGTGTTCTTAGACCAAAGGCTGCGCGTGGGTTGTTGGCGGAGGCCGAGAGACTTAGATTTGCTCCTGCAAACCTTCAGATATTAAGAATCCACGGAGGAGAGTCTGAGCAGTGCTGGTGTGTTTTTTAGGAGGCTAAAACTGTCAGGCTGGGGCCTGTAATTCCATTTTGTTTGTATTGGATCATTATCCTGTTTTTACCGAGCTTTTGGATGAATATCAATGATATGCCATTATTAATTTCTGCTGATTTATCTGAGTCATTTCTTTTTCCCATATTCTCCTTTTGTTCTTCAGCTGCGCAGTGGATTACTGGACTGATTTGGTTTCATTATTATATACTGAGACCAAGAATTGTTACAGTCAAGATGTAAAAGATGACTAGGAGGTGGAAAAAAGAGGAGTTGTTACCTTTTGCAGAATTACTTTAATTGATTAGGTAAAAAAAATCCCCATTCAAAGCGTTTTGTTTTTTTTTTTTGTTTTTTTTTTCTTTTCTTTTTTCACTCCCTGTTTATTTCTACAAAAGAAAACAGGCTGACCACTGGGACGTGAGTTACAGTTTGAGAACCCAGCTTAAAGGATGTGTGTACATATACTGTGTAAACGTGAGTGCAAGTCTACATAGGCCGACTGAGCAGAGCGCTAATATCTCCCTTCTTGCGGGACCACAGCCAAAGCATGCTAGATGTTCAGACTACATCCCACAAACACCAAATCGCTGCTAGACAGAACAGAGGAGAGGCGATGACGGAGAGGGGGAAACGCGAAGTCAGAGAGACGGAGAGGGGTCCGGGAATGTTGTCAAGATGGTATAAATGAGTGTGGGGTGGGGCAACGTGAGGTGACGAGGAGGATAAAGAAAGCGTGGTGGCAAGTTCAAGGAAAGTCGGAGACAAGCTGAGTGACAGGAAGTAAGTGTAAGAGAGGAAGCAGTTTCACACAGGAGTGCTGAGCTCTGAGGCTAGCTGTTTGTTTTTGTTTGTTTCGGGGGGGGGGGTTGTAAAGAGCTTTCATGGTGTTACGCCAACCTACCAATTCTGATTTTAGCGATTTAGCTTGTTGCGTTTGTGACTTTTACTGTTCTGTTCGGACTGTTATTTATTTGCATTGCTGCTGCTACTGTTTTTTTTTTTTATTGCGTTAGACGCTGCTGTCACTTCTTTTCCCCAAAGGACGAATATTTTATTCTTGTTCTTTTAAGCCAAATAAGTGAAATAATGCAATGTCGATACACGTGTTACCAAAAAAAGCAAGTCTGAAGAGAGCAAAAGCAAGTGAGAGAAGCTTGGATAGATTAGAGAAGGACGTGCAGAAAGGTTGGCTTCACGCAAGTACTAACTCACGCCTCACCACAAATGTACCTCTTGTGTGTATTGAAAGCAGTTAATTGTCATATCCTGATGCCACACTACACACTACTACTCTGTACAGTGTAGATATGATTTGGGGGTTGGGCGGGTCTGTCTGTCTGTCTGTCCAGATGCTTTGTGCCACATCCATCCAACACTCTGTCCATCCACTCCTCCATCTGTCTGCAGGTCGCCTGCAAGCTTGACAACCTTGATAGTTCACACCAAAGGTGACCACAACTTAACAAAAAGACGAAAGAGCGTTGTTGTTATCATTATGAGTCTTGTTATTGACATTATAATTGATTACTCTTAGCTATGATTATATATGAAATCTCTCTAGCTAGTGGGAGAGGATGTGTGTGTATGTGTGTGTGTGTGGGGGGGGGAGTATGTCCCATGTATGTGTCATATACAGTACAGAGGGAGACTGGTGCAATAATACATGACCAGCTGGCTCAAACTCACCGCGGGCCTGAGTCAGGAACTGAGCTCACCTGACTCTTGGCATCACTGAGCACCTGAATGTTGGCCGTTCGGGATAAGCGGTGTCACACCGCTGCTACACGACTGGCTCTGTTAGCTCTGGGCTTACCGATCTGAGTGTGTCCTCTTCAGTCAAGTTATTGAAGCCGCAAAAAAGGTGTTAAAGGTTAAGAGGTATACCGTTAATGTAAAAGATTAAAAGTGACATTGTGCTCATTTCTAACTCCATATTTTAATCAACTAGAGTAGCTTTGCACGATTCAGCCCCAGCATAGATTCAGCTTCTAAGCCCCACCTCCTTATAACCATATAAGGAAATATGTTCCGAGCTGACATCAGATATGTAGGAAAGTGATTATCCACTAGTGTTACAGTATCTGTGTAATGCAGAAAATAAAGCATAATGGGAATTGGAAGCACATATTTCCTTACTTGGCTAAAATAATCCTGATAATTTAAGAAGACTCATCAACACAAACTGAAATTAATGTTTGATTTATGACCAATATTCTCACACACGGACCTTTAATGTCGTGTACAGATGATGCTGCGTCTTTAAAATATACTCATTGATAATTCAGACCCAATTAGAGTCTTTCTGTAGTTTTTATCTGTAGATGCTGATTGATTAGGTTGCTGGCTTGGTAAGCTCGCTCCAAGTTGTTAAATGTTTCTGAATGATGACTCTGGTGTGACCCGATCATGTTAATTAGTCCCAGTTAAAGGTGGGCCAGCTTTGTGATGCAGAAAAACCCGGCTTGATCCTGACTCACTGACCCAGGCCTCTGAGCAGATGTGAGGTGGAGTTGGCCTGACTCCGTTAGTTCAGCCGTTCTCTGGTTTTCATACGGACACCGGATGTGAGCTGGAACTGATTTAAAGTGGTGCACACTTCCATACGACGGGTGAACCCCCCCCCCCCCCCCCAAAACTATTATATACAGCCCTGGTTCTGGTGCTCTGCCATCACAGCAGCCTGAGCTCTTCTCATCGGTGCAGTTTCAAATACAAGCTCGGCAGTACACGCCGCACTTCCTATTCAGCGCTCAGTGTTCAAACTGTGCGTGCATGCGTGTGCCTCGGCTAACTCGTGATAAAGCTGGACCCAGTCTCCCGCTGTTGAGGTTCTCTGTTATTAAGCTGACATGTATATCACAAACACGCGCACACACTTGCCGACCGTGCCGTTGGTGTGCATTTTCACTTGGTTGGCTGACTGTGCCACACACCACCTTTAAATCCTGTCACATGTAATTGCTTGTATGTGTGTTTGTGTGAGAGTCGGGGGGGAAATTTAAACATCTGATTACTAAACTAGACACACACACACACACACACACACCAAATGTATAAAGTTATCCCATTCTACACAGCAATGCTGGCTACTGCCGATAGTGGCTTTATGTGTATATTAGCTTGTGAGGGAGTCTGTGTGTGCGCGTGTGCGTGTTGTAACCCCATCTGTAAGTAAACCAAATATCATTTTCACTATGCAGTCATTCAAACCATGTCAGCTTGCTTCAGATTTGTTTGTTTTTAAAATTTGTTTTCATCTGGTGAGGTGGGGGGGAGATGCTTCGTGTACATACAGAGTTGGCATCGATGCATTTTTACTTTTTTTTTTTTTTTTTTTTTTTTTTTCCCCCCTTCTCGAGCTCCACCTCCCTCCTTCCCTCCTTCCCTCCTTCCCTCCCTGTGTGATTAATATCACCGGCTTCAGCGAGAAAGCAAGAGAGATGTTTTGAATGAGCTGACAAATATTTAAGGAATGTATTGGGGTCAGGGAGGGACGGGGGGGGACGGGGGTCAGACTGGGGTTTGTAGTTTGTTTTTGTCTTTTGTTGTTGGTTTGTTTTTGGGGGGTTTTGGCGAGGGGGGAGGTAACAGATCAATGCTGTAAAGTATATCGATTGCATGTTATTGTCACCGCTGTAACTGCCATTGTTTTGTTTTTATTGTTTCTTTGTTTTCTTCCAAGACAATGGTCGGTTGGGACGGGGATGCACAAAACTTTATTCTTATTTATGATTTTTACACGTGTACTCTGTATTTTTGCTTTTGCAACAAAAAAGTTGAATTTTTGTGTAATTAGGAAAAGAGAATTTGTTTGTTTGTTTGTTTGTTTGTTTGTTTGTTTTTCCCCCCAACATGCTTTTTCACTTCAGACCCGTCACTATGTGTTGAGGAGGATGAGGAGGAGCTGGATCTTTATTAGCAGACAGTGTTTGTCCTGTTTTCGCCTCGTTCGTGTGCACAGTTTCTCTTTTCAGTTAGCCGCGTGGAGAGTGTGCGTGATGGTTAATCGTCTACCAAAAGTCTTTTATTGATGGTGATTATTATTATTAGCTTTTATTTTTTTTATTTTTTTTATTATCATCACAATTACTATTATTACTGTTTTTATTATTGTTGTTAATATTATTATTATTCAGGGCAAAGATGACACCAAATTGAACAAGGAAATAAGTGGGTGATCGAGAGCGGGGCGGTCCGTCTTTCTAAAGGTTTCCTTTTTATAGGCGAGGTGGAGCAGTTGGTTTTTCCCGTTACGCTGTAGTTGGTCTGTCCACCTTTGTCAAACCGCCACATAAAAGATGACCTCTGAACTCAAAGTCTGATAGTATTTTTATTTTTTTTTATTATTTTGATTGTTATTATATATTGTTTTCCTTTTGATCAGATATCATGATCAGTTTATTTCTTGTTACCCCAGTTCGGGTCATAAATTGTGTGCTGTTTTTTTTGTTGTTGTTCTTTGTTTGTTTGTGTTTTTGTTTTGGTTTGGGGTTTTTTGTCCCTTCTTTTATTTTATTTGTCTTTTTTTTTTTTTTTTTTTTTTTTTTATTATTCTTTCTGGTTTGCTCTAGTATCGAGCTGATGGTAAAACACCAGAGCTTTCTTTTTCTTTTTTAATTGCTGAGACTGTTGTGACTGATGTTGCACTTGTGATGGTTTTATTTTTGTTTTGTGTTGCAGATTGTTGTGCAGACAGGAGGAGAATATTGGGTGTTTTCCTTATTTTCTAAGAGTCACAGCAGTTATTTTATCAATCATATAAATCTGTGAGACAGAGCAAGAAGATGATTCAACAGTGTATTTTTCTCACTGGTATTTATTTATTAGTCATTTGTATGTTATTTGTCTTTGGTTTTTTTTATGGTTCTTTTTAATATGTAATTTTTATTGTTTTGTGGAGGGCAAACAGGATACAAGGCAGAGGAGTAGACTCTCTATTGGCATTTTTACCGTCGTGTACAGAAAGCTAAATGTCGTGCTCGATCACCACACTAATGTACAGTCTGCTCGGTAGATTAAAAGTTTATTTTAGAAGAAGAAGAAACGTGCAGCACAGTAAAAATCACTCTTTCTGGTTTTAATGTGACTCCCAGATGATTTTGTTTGCTGTTTACCCTCTCAGAAGACCCCATCAGACTCCTCATGGTTTGGAGCAACTGCATGGTGTGTTTGATTCAAGTGCTTCGCTAATTATTCACAGTTAAGTTGTTTGAATTTGGATGGTTTTAATCAGTGGATGCCACCCTCAGCGCTGACTTTCTTTAAAAATGTATAGCTGGTGATAGCTACTTTAATAGTGGACTGATTGGCTTGTTGTTATGACAGCGAGGTTGGGACATGCCTGCTTTGACAGGTTTTTGTTTTTTTTGCCTGTTCCTTCTGAATTGTCAGTGTAGACTGCATGATTTTGCTTGTGAGCGTGGTGAGGGGGGTAAGAGGACTGACTTCAAAGGCTTCATTTATGTACACACGCACCGATTTATTGTCTTGACCGTTGTATCAGTCAACACAGCTTTACTGCCCATTTCCTTTGTCTTTTTTTTGGTTTTTGTTGGTTTGTTTGTTTTGTTTTATTTTTTTGTTTTTAGCTGTATTTCATCCCCCTCCCCAGTGTCATTTCAAATAAAATAAATGCCATTATATTGTGAATACCTCAGGATCTCTTTGGAGTAAAAAAAAAAAAACATAATAAAAGACATAAAAATCAAATAAATAAAAACTCATAAAAAAAAAAAAGTTTGTCTTGTGGTATTTTTCTCTTCTTCGAAATATCCTCACCTGTGTGAGAGTCACGGACAGCTCTTGCATCCTACAATTCCCACAATGCAAGGTAGTCAGAGTGTAGGGTTTGTTTGAGTGTAAAATACCAGCAAAGACAAAATTATTTTCTGATTTATACAAAGCTCAAAAACATCAGCAAGGGTTTGAGCTTCTGCCCGAGAAAGCATCATACCAAAAACAAGAAATCCGTTCAGACTTGAGGAAAAATAATTATTGATGCTCACAGCGTTTTCAAGTGTCAGAACATGGGTAGGAAGTGAAACATCTCAAAGACTCCGGAAGGTAAAGTAGTAAGAGATGTCCCTAAAGACCCCAGAACTGCCAAGTCAGGACTTGTAGTCTCAAAGAAGACAGTCACCAGAGCTCTGCACAAGAATGGACCGCGAGGTTGCAGACCAAGAAAATAACTCCACTTCTGCAGAAGAGACACCTTCAACCCAGACTGAAGTACACCAAGGACACCGTCTGCACAGTGAAATACGGTGGTGGGAGTATTATGTTGCGGGGATGTTTAAGTAAATCTGGAACTGGGAGTCTCCTCAAGATTTTGCAAAGAAATCATCAACCAATGAGCAGAAAACGTGTTTCTGGGCCATTACTACCTCCAGAACACTAAAGTGAACGTTACCGACCGGCCTGCAGAAAGCCATCAAATCAGCATTTGGGAAATAATAATTTTCATGGAGAGGATAATTGTTCTGAGTTTACGTACACCTTGCTAGGACTGAACCATCTAACCTTCCTACCCGCCTTAACTCTTCGTGTCATAGATTTAACGAGGCGCCGGAAACATTCCTCTGAGACTTTGGTCCACTGGGATGATAGCATCGCACAGTGTCTGCAGATTTATTGGCTGCACATCTGTGATGTGAATCTGCTGTTCCGCCACATCTCAAACAGAAGATTAAGACTTTATTGGTTCCACACAGAGCGGATTTACTTCTGTAGATTTCTGGTAAGAAAATGTAGCACATGAGTGTGTTAAAATTTAATAAAGAAAACGGTAGCAATCATGCACAGAAAGAAATAGACCACACACAACAGGCAGCAAGAACTGCTACCAAGTATTTGCAGTGCCTGGTAATGAGTGTCTCACTGTGGAGGAATTTAGGCCCACTTTTAATCACAGAATTGTTTTAATTCCACCACTGGAGTTTTTTTCATGCCAAAGCATCGTGATTTGATTTAAGTTTGGACTTTGAGCCATTCAGAGCCATCCAAGAGTCGTGTATGAGCTCTTGGAGTAATTTTAAAAGGCTGATCACTCCTGGGAAGGTTCAGCATAGTTCCAAGTTCTCTCCGTTTTTAGATGTCAGCCAACTTTGTCACTTAGGTGTTTCTTGAGATTATTTTAGCCTACTTCACTTTGTCAGACAGATTCTGTTTAAGTGATTTTTTTTGGTTAGTGTAGTAACGTTGAACTCGGCTTTCCCCCCCAAAAAACGTTTCTAATTCATGACTCCATCCATCTAAAGTGAAGGTAAAAGTGAAGGCAGACACACTTATCCTCTTCTTCTTCCTGTGGCGTCTGCACATTCCCCTCACAGGGAAATTTACCACAATTGCATGCATGACAAGACAGAACAGGACTTGGCATGACTCTGCTTCTGCTCATATGATTAAAAGCTCACACTGAGCAGATCATGCCGAGTACTACGCAGGAATAAACAGAGTAAGATCACCTATCAGTCACTGCTGCGTGACCAATACGTTCTTTGTCTTGATTTCAGAAGTAGAAGAAGCTGCATTATATGTGAGGTGATGTAACTACAGACTTTGCCCCAAGGAAGCAAAAATAAAGCACCAGCATAACGACTGAGTGAGCCGACAGCTCTGGAAACTCTGCAGGCTTGTGCAAAAGGGTTAAAACATGCTGGAGGTGGAAGGTTTCCCCAAGTTTCACATGATGATGTGTGATAATTATGTGAAAGAAAAATCAGAGTGGTAGCAGTCAGCATTGAACTTTCTAAAGTGGAGGTTGAAGCCTCGTGAACATGAATATTCTGTATTTTTATAGAGAAGAAAAGACACAGAAACCCACAAAGTCAAGACATCTGTGTCGCAACATAAAACAGAATCTTTCTAAAGATATTGTTTTATGACTTGTAATTGATCACAGCACCGTGTGGCTTGAGGCGCTCTTCATTTCTTTATCCGTTGGTAGAAAAATGTGAGGTAAAGTTAGTGAAACGTGTAAAGACATACATGGAAATAAAGGATGTAAGACAACTTCTTTAAGTAGTCTTCGGGAAACGTTCTCCAGGCTTCTTGAAGAACATTCAGAGCTCTTCTTTGGATGTTGGCTGCCTTTTGTTCTGTTCTCTGTCAATGTGATTGCCACACTGCCCCAATAATGTTGAGGTCCAGGCTCTGGAGGAGGCCAATCCATGACTGATAGTGCTCCATTGTGTGCCTGTGTTTTTTTAAAATATGTTTTTATTGTGTGTTTGGGATCAATGTGATGCTGAAGAATGAAGCCATTGCCAATCAGATGCTTTCCAGATGGTATTGGATGGTGGATTAAAATCTCACGGTACTTTACTGGGTTCATAATTAGAGTCATCTCTCCATCAGGCCTGATTTTCAGTCCAGGTCTTGTGTAATTAGGCACACCTCAACCTTTGCGCCCCATTTTTCTTCCACTGAGCCTCTGATGAGGCTCCATTGAAGAGTAGAAGGATCAGCTGAAGGTGCGGAGGCAACTCACAGGTCCTGTGTCAGCTCTTTGTTGTTTCTTTCCCCATATCTCTTAACATCAAGACTTTGAGATGCTGATCATTTGCTGTAGATTGTTTTTAGACCCTTCACTTCTTCTGTTCTCCATTTGTGCAATTTTAAGGACACACTTTACACTGTGCCAAGATATGCCAAATTGTGGGTTAATCAGAATCAGAATACTTTATTGATCCCTGGGGGAAATTATTTTTTCCCCCAGGGATTTTGGGATTGACCTAGTTGTCCAAAAATACTATTTCATCATTTTGTCAGACTCTGTTAACATTTTCTGTAAATTCAGCCAAAGAAATTTGAACGAACTGTGTGTTTTTGCAGCAGGGTGCTATAGCAACAAAGAGCCTAAAGACACAATTTAATTTTTTTTGTTTAATTTTCTGTTATGTGCAGATACAGCACTGGTTCATCCCTTGGGTTAGGTGACATTTTATGCTTGAAGGATTCACAGATCAGTGTCGGGCCAACTGCTCTCGGTGCAACCTAGGTCTCGGCTGAAGACCAGAGGAGACCGTGCCTTTGCCGTTGCTGCACCCAGGCTATGGAATACTCTCCCTCTTCATATTCGCGCGTCAGATTCCATTCAGTCTTTTAAATCACGTTTAAAAACGTATTTTTTCGCCTTCTGGCATTTAAGGCGAATTAGGGTAATTTACATCTGGCTCTGTATTTAGATTATGTAATTATCTTATATTTTATATATTTGTAATTTATATTTTATTGTGATTTTATTTGTACTGCGATTTTACTGGAAAGCACTTTGGTGTACTTTGGTCTTAAAAATGTGCTATATAAATAAATTTTGATTGATTGATTGATTGAGTGTTAAGGGGTCCTAATAAATGACTGGACTAAAAACAAGTGAAAAAAGGAAGCAATGTCCAAAGACAAAGTTGGATGATCTTCAGAAAGCCAGGAGAACCTGCAAAAAATTACAAGAAAATGTGTCTGTTTGGAAGCAAAATATGAAGATATGAAGGATGGCTCAGGACTTTTTCACAGTAAAAATGAATTTATTGACATTGTTTCTTGTTCAAGAAGATTTCAGATTTGTTACCAGATCAAAGTCTAAAAGTCTAAAAAAAGAAAACAGAAAAATAAAGTGTTAATAATGAATTTCACAGTTCTCTGTAACATATGTTGTGTGCTGAGTCAGATGTAGTTTAATTAGATGTGGGGATCTTAAAGAGGTTTTTTTCAGAGGTATTTTAATGAAGGCATTTACAGTGAAGGGTTATGTGTAAAACATTTAAGGATTACTTTCATCCACCAGGTGGGACAAATCTATTCACAGTAATCTTGACTTTAAGTGTGTATGCTTAATTTTATTGCCTACAGGTTAAACCAGTTAAAGACACACACACACACCAGTCAAGTATTCATATCTTGTGGGAACATCTAATTGACATAATGGTTTCCCTAACCATAACTATGAAAACTGAATGCCTAACAATAACCCTAAATTTAACGATAACCCAATTTAACCATTTCCCTAAAGTCTCAAAATGCCTTTAACTTGTGGGGACCAGGATTTTGGTCCCCACAAGTAAAGTAGACTTCCAACTTTTGGTCCCCACAAAGATATGAATACACACAGCGTGCCGTCTGTTCCGTTCATGCTGCGACCTGCTGCTCCTACATTTCTGCTCATCTTTGATGTGTGTCAGGTCTTTAACAGCAGCGGGACTGGGGCTTGGGGGTAAAGACAGGGCTCGAAACGAAAGTTACACCACAGCCAGACCTCGCAACAAAACACCCCGCCTCCTTCCGCCCCTGAGCGCTGCGCCTTCTCTCTTTCTGGAAATCTCTGACCTTATAAGGTAGGAAATTAAACCAGAACCTCATTGGTGGACGGGAGACAAGGTACAGGTAAACGTTTGGCCTTGTTTGGGATGTGCTCGGATGTTTGTGAGAACAGCTCTTGTTTCTATTACTTCAGTTTTCCTTAGAATGTAATTTGTTGTTGCAGATAAAAACACCCTGTCAGAAACACGGTGCAAAGGCCCACTGTGGCTGACACGTCTGCAGTGATAGTGGGGCCAATCAGCTTCCTCTTAAAAAAATGAAATGATAAAAACAGGAACACACTTTGCAGCATGTAAACTAACATGTAAGTCTCGTGCACAGTCATTAATGACACATGAGAGGTGCCACACCTCTGGTCCTGTTGCAGGTACAGACCCCCCCCCCATACACACGTACACACAGACACACACTATAGGGAGCAGTGATCTTGCACCAGTGAACATTTCGACATTACATTCCTCCTCAGAGTCTAACTTACAGTTGTTGATCCTTTTTGAACATTTGTGCACTTCCACATGTGTGATGTTCAATGAGGTTTAGTCCCTGAAAGCCTTTGGTTGTTTTTCCAGTACTGCTGTGGAAGACAACAGGTATTTATTTAAGCTGTGCATTCATTATTGATAGACAATCATATCATGTCAGGAAAAAAAACTGACAAGGAACTTAAGTGAGTCATAATTTTAAATTAGTCATTTTTTTCATTAGACATAGCTTTTCATAATAAGTGGAGGATGTTAGTGAGTATGGTCAGTCAAACTGTATTTTCCATTTTCTGTTTCATTATCAACATTTATGATTTATGCACTTTGTTTGTTTTATAAAAAAAAAAAAAATTCCATCCGGGTTGTAAAATAGCAAATTTCTTTCTTTTTGATTCAGAGCGACTCGCAAGTCCGCGTTTTTACGTGGAGCACTTGAACACCGCGCGAGGAGGGGGCGGGGCCGTTGGCTTACCTGCGAAAAATAAAACTGGGCCGATCCCAGGTGGAGTCGACGCATCCTCGCTGATCCACGCCTGAGCAGCAGGAGCGCTTGACGGAGCGGACAGCCGGCTGAAGACGCGACGAAGAGGAGCGGAGAGGTGGTGTTCTTGTGGCCCCTCCTGAGCAGCTGCTTGTTTTGTGAAGGTGTCGAGAAGGAGGTGGTGGAGGAGGACTGCTGCAAACACGAACGCAGGAAGGCGACTCATCACACCTGCAGTGCCTGTAGCTGAAAATCAGGTGTGTCACCTCGTTTCCTGCAGGTAGAGAGATAGAAAGGCTTTAGCTGTAGCGAAGACTTCAAAGTAAGAAATTAAGAGATAAGATATGTAATGGCTCACACCTGGGCAGGTTCTCTCGTCAGGTGAAGCGCGTGCTCCATTATCGTCTCATTGACTGCGGAATTATTTCTACAACAATTTAAAGTGACTTTTTTTTGTATTTGTTGGCTGAGACGCGAGCTTGCAGACGTTTTTGTGTTCTCACACCTGTGAAACCAACAATCAGAGAGCTTTACTTCGACGGGCTTTAAACCTTCACAATAATTCAGAACTTTAGCCTCAAACAGCTGAATAAACTTCATGTGGTTTAAAAGTTTTATTTTGGTGGCCTGTATGAACTGCGTGGAAGGCTGCATGAAGTGATGACGATGACAATATGGCACAAACAAAATTTGAAGTAATTTGAGGTATCGAGAGCTCATGTTTGCCTGTTTTTTACAGAGTTTAATGCAGTTTTTGTCATTGTTGCACAAGATGAGTTGTTTGACTTCCTTCATGTAACAAACTGCACACACCCAGCTGCTATGTCTGTCTGCAGGGCACAAAATTGGAGAGCAGACACCAAAGAGGACAAAGAGCAGTGCAGCAGCACATGAAGTTTTTTATTTTTATTTTTTAAACTCTAAAAATTGTATGAAGGGCATATCTTGCAAAAACCAGTTGCTGATCATAATCAATTCTTCCTCTTTTGTAATTAAACTTCACTGTGACCACAAAATCAGCCAAGGTCCTGCAGAAAAAAACGCCATCTCACCCTCGGTGTCAGTCAGCTCTCTGCCTGTTACACAAAGTGAAATGCAAAACATCTTCGGCTTAAAGTTGACTTTTCTGTTTTAACCTGTTTTTCACTCGTCCATCTACATCTTCCAGCCACGATCGTTTCACATATCAAACATCTTGTGACTGCAGTCACATTTTAAACAATTCTCAACAACATCTCCTCCTCAGTCTGTCACCCCACCGGCCTCGTATCACCAGTCAGGCTTCAGACGACAGGACTCGTGTTCTGTGTTAGGTAAGAGTCACAGAAGCCCGGATAAAGCCGGGATTGACTGGCGGCCAAGAACAAAAGAGAGCAGGCGAGTGGAGGAGATGCTGAAAACGTGATGAAGAACACAAGAGAGGTGGATTAAACGGGCCCTTGCAGACAATAGGAGAGCATGTGCTGTGTTTGAGGGTGGATCTGTTTCCAGATGTGGTCAAGCTTCATCCCGACCTCAGCGGAGGTTCACCAGGACACGGCTTTCGATAGCTAATGTTTGGATTTTAATTATAAAAGGAACAGAGAATACTGAAGTAGCTCATTTTGTTCCACCGTGTCAAAATGTGCAAAGGCACTGTGTGCAACTTCCTGAGGAAGTTGGCCTGTTGGTGGCTTCATCAAAAAAGCCGCATGCATGTGAATCTAAAAAGTTTAGAGTAAAAGACTTTAGCCGTCATAGCTTAGCTTCACGCACACGACGCTCTGCAGGATTTCAGTCCTGAATTAAAGCAGAGGAAATGTCAGTGTGTTCCTCTTCCTCCCCCACTTATCTTCAAGACTTTGAGCACATAATGAACTTAGGAGAGACACAGATGACACCTTCTCCACTGATCCCTTTTATCCCTCACTCTAAGCGCACTCGCACACTCTATCTGTGCCTTTATCTCTGCACAGAAACAAACACACACACCACTCTGCTGTTTTTTTTTGCATCATCCACCCTCTGATCCAAGAGACGTCGGCTCCTCTGAATGAGTCTCAGCATCGAGGGTGTGCAGGCTGCGCTCATGATGAACGCTCTTACAGCCCAACTTATCATTTCAGGATCATTCGATAAAACCGACCTGCATTTATATCCTTAATCGGTGAAGGATGGTGTTGATGTGTGGAAAACTTTATCTTCTACCTACAGTATCTACACTGAGTCTGATGTTTTGAGTTCTTTCCCGACCTCTCTGCTTGGAGTTCAGTAGTCTCCGGCCTGCGTGATGCAGCTGAAACATTGATTTTCCTAATGTTTGATTTTTCTAATATGACTTCAGGAAGGGGAAATATTCCACTAGCTTAAGTCATCTGAAGGCTTTGAACATCAGGAGTGAGAACTGGTTCCAAATAGTTTGATCTATGAGAAGCTTATCATCTCCTTTTATCAGTGCTGGTTTGTCTCTCTTTTGTGCAACAAAGTGGAGTTGTTGCACGCTTCAGTCACAGACGTGCCTTTTTCTTGACAGAAAATGAAACGGTTGTTTAGTGGGCACGACTCAAAGCTCTAAGCTGTAAGTAAAAGATTATATGTTCATCTGAACAAACTCTTTTAATGGGGGGAAAAAACTGGCTGTCAATAACTTTAATTTGCATTCACCATGTGCAAATTGTCTTGGCAAGGTCACATCCAGTTGATTATTTATTTAGGTTTTTAATGTCTTTCAGGGCATTTCTTTTTCTTTCTGCAGCCCCGAGTACTTCTCCAGGGTGTGGCTGGGGAATAATCACATTTCTCCACCTGTCCAGACTTGCTCCGACATTCCTTTCTACCACTCTGAGTGCAAAAGCGTCCCTCCACAGACCTCCGTCAGGCTTTTTACATATAGGCTCTACACAGAGCAGCATAGCTGCACATTTATCACCTGTGCTGGAACAGAGGGTCACGGATGATGAGCAGGAGTCGGGAATTTGTGGAATTCTGTGTAATGAGTTGGTGAGGAAGGAATGCGGGCCTGATGGGGAACAAAAGATGGACAGGTAGAAAAATAAAAGCAGTCGTAGAGCAGAGCACAGCTGAAAAGAGATTAATCATTTTGTCTGACTGCAATGAGCCTCAGGTCAATAATGTGATCCTGACATTAGTATCTGGGTTGATTGGCTGTCCCACCTCTGGTTTAAAGTTAAAGGTGGCTGCAGGAAAAGAGGCTACATGGTCATAATGACACTGCGGGGAACAGCTGCAGAGCAGATGTCCAAACCTGTGGTGCAGTTCAGTTCTCATCATCTTCAAAAAGAACACAAACGCACACACATAAGATGAGGTAGCACAGTCCTCAGTATTGGTGGTCTGATCTGAATCATTAATCTTCATATTTTTATTTACTCAGAGTTATCTCATTTGTGTCTTTAATTCAGTTACAACACAAAAGAGACAACAGGAAGGATGACGTGCAACAAAGCTGCCACTGTGAACACTGCGTTCAGTGTCGTAAGCCTGCCTTTATGTAGAAATCTTTCAATGAGTCAAACGTGCACAGTCACTTGGATGGTCTTAAATCTTGCACAACAATAAATGGGGGTTTTTTTTTTTTTTTTTTTTTTTTTTTTTTTTTTTTTTGTACAGGCTGTGTAGATGACTTGGACTCATGAGTCATCTGTGTTTTAAATTGTATTTTTGCCTCGACTGTGGTTTTGAGGTTGGTAAACTCTGCAGCGTCTCTGGGAGCTTGTGATTCGAGACTCAAGAGTTTGTTCGCTGTACCTGCAAGAAATTCTGTCAAAATAATCCAGCGCATCATATCTCTAGCCCTTAATCTCACAGAAATGGCTGCTGTAATGTGTGTACCCCTCTGTAAGGAGGTATTTTTAATTCTCACAGAAAGTTATTTTTTTTAATTTATTTTTTGCCCCAATAATTTCAGTGCTCTTGTCTGTAAGATGTGAAAGATCAGACTGTCACAGTGTTTTGATATTTGTTAAAACGCTCTTGTTCTGTTTGTTTTGTTTTTTAAAAGCTACCATGACGGATGCAGACAAGTTCCTGTATGGGGACCGCAGTGCGCTGACCGACCCTCTGGCTCAGGCCGACTGGGCCACCAAGAAGCTGGTGTGGGTCCCCAGTGAGAAGATGGGTTTTGAGGCCGGCTCCATCAAAGAGGAGAAGGGAGACGAGTGCGTGGTGGAGCTGACGGACTCTGGCAAGAAGGTGAAACTGAAGAATCAACAAGCCTGTGTTGCAGTGTGTACTTTTTACCGTCCCAGCCTCGTTCAGCAAGCCTGACTCTGCTTCTGTTAATCTCAGGTGAAATTCAACAAGGATGACATTCAGAAGATGAACCCACCCAAATTCAACAAGGTGGAGGACATGGCGGAGCTCACCTGCCTGAACGAGGCCTCTGTGCTGCACAACCTCAAGGAGAGATACTACTCCGGACTCATCTATGTGAGTGGGCAGGGATCTGTTTTTGTTGCATTTTAATGTCGCCGATCTTCCTGAAATCGATGTTGCTGCTGCTCCTCGTCGACTGATTGGTCTCGTGTTGTCTCTCGCGCAGACGTACTCCGGCCTTTTCTGCGTTGTGATCAACCCGTACAAACACCTGCCCATCTACAGCGAGGAGATCGTGAACATGTACAAGGGCAAGAAGAGGCACGAGATGCCCCCTCACATCTACGCCATCACAGACACGGCCTACAGGAGCATGATGCAGGGTAAGGCAGCTGTAAAATTAGTTTTAAACACGTCCATACTCCATCAGGTCAATGATGTACCGTACAAGGATGTAATTAGAAATTTACTAAAACGCTTAAGGAAAAAAAAAATGTTTAAAATGTCACACACTTCACCTTAGTTTCTGATCTGGAGTCTCATCTTTCTCTTTTACAGATCGTGAAGATCAGTCCATCCTCTGCACGCAAGTCTTTCTCTTTTTTGTTCATTTTTTTTTAATGTTTTTGCAAAAACAAATTGCAATCATTGCATCATCCCCCCTTTGTTTGCGCTACTTTTTTTTTTTTTTTTTTTCTTTCTTCCTTGTAGCGGAAAGTTTGACATCATGCGTTATATCCAGTGCCTAATATTTAGTCTAGAAGTTTCATTTTCAGAGCAAAACTTTAATCTTTTTTTTTTTGTTTGGGTTTTTTTTTTTTTTTTTTTAATTTAAAAATTTTGATGTCTCAGTTTTTAAAAGTGTGTCCTCCTTCATGCTAACACTGTAGTAAAGCTTAAGGTCTTCCATTAGACACTTGACTGAATTATTTGATTGTTCTAGACTCCCAAAGGCCATAAAAACACTGTCGTTACCTCAGTTGATGGTGCACCTGTCAAGACTTCGTGAAATAAAACAAAGCACATGACACACAGAAGCAGAGCGTGGAAAAGTCCACCCCACAGTCACTGGGGTTTGTGGGCATTAGTTTATTCACAGCTGTCTTAAAGTCTGAAGCAAACACCACCACACTGGGTTTGGTACCTGTATGAGGTGTGTAGTGGTATGTCATGTTGGAGTCTTCATCAATGTGATGCTGACAAGACAAAGAACACTGCATGTTCAGATGCAACTTTGCAACAGATGTTATTTTCTCCTGGCAGACCTTCCAAACAGCCGTATTTGTTCAATCTTTTTCTAACTATACTGTTGTGGACTTTTAATATTTCAAGTGGTGCGCGGTCTGACTTTGGAGTGGCTCTCCTGGGAAGATTGTCAGTTTTGAATGCTTTGTTTGGAAATGACCGTATAACCCCACGCTGACAGGCAGCAGCATCTGATTCTCTAAAATCGCTGCTGATGTCCTTCCTCGTCGTCATCACAATGACTCTCATCTGAATGCGTCAGACCTGCAAACCCTCGAAACTTCTGCTTTTACAGAGGCGCTCAACACTCGCTGATGATCAGTCAATAAAGTGCATTTAAATAGCGGCACCTGGCTGCTACTTACAATCTTAATTCCTGTACAAGCAGCAAAGGTGTACTTTAGTTTTTCACACACTGCTTCTGCATTTTGGCTTAGTTTTTATTAAATAAATGTCTTATGCCTTAAGGCTATGCTGATATAAATCCATAGAATTGCATCATATATCACTTTAACCTCAAACTGCATCAGTATTTACTTAAATTTCTGCAAAGTGATATTTTTCTGTCTTGTTGTTGCTTTTACTTCAGTTATCAATTGTAAAATTAATCATAATGCATGTGTGTAAATCTCTCTGCTGCAGTGGGGAGTCAGGAGCAGGAAAAACGGAAAACACCAAGAAAGTCATTCAGTATCTTGCTCATGTCGCCTCATCCTTCAAGTCCAAAAAAGACCAGGTTAGTAAATCATCGTCGCTTCCTTTTGCACAAACGTTGAATTACCTGGTCCTCCCTCCCCTCTTCTGACATCAAGTATCAGTAGATTTCCTTGTTAGTCAATCTGTTTAACGTGATTTACTCGAGGAAGCTGTGTGCGATCGCATTCCTATTTCAGGCCTCGACGTGCCCGCCTCACCTCTGCGGCGGCTTCAGCTGAAGCAGAACGCAGATGAGTTTGTGCACGTGTGTGTTCATGTACTACTCATGTTAAATGTAGGTTATTCAGCAGGACCGGACACGAGCTGCTTAATTAATCATTTCTTGAGTCACCAGATAACAGCAGGTTTCCTCTGCAGTCATGTAATACTTGCACTGAAGATGGCATCAAATATGTTCAACTTTCTTTTCTTTTTTTTTTTCTACTTTTTCTCCAGGGCTTTGCTGTGTTGTCACATGTGAGTTCATTTATGACCTCATAAATTTCCACTTAAGTTTTCTCTACTAACCAATTTTGTTTTCTTCACATTGAAGAAAATGCATTCAAGATTACACAAAACTAACCATTATAATGGCTTCAAAGGAGCAGCTTGGGGAAATGTGCTTTCTGGCTGAGGAAAGACCATTTGTATCTTCATTAAGATCAAGCAGTTAGCTTTGGAAAAAGACTTAAAGCATGTGGAAACTGCAAACCCACAAAACATGTTATTTCATCTTAGTTTCAGTTGTATAACAACACAATTTTACCAAGCAGGAATGCACAAAACTTCCCATTTAAAAACAGCACTTTCCATATTTTGTATTTATTATATAACCGCGCACACAGTTGGCTGTGTACAAGGTGTAAAATGATAAGATTAAGATTAGTAACTTCCAATCGAGGCCACTCTGATGGTTTCAACTGAATATTATTTTACAAATTTGAGTTTTATTGATTACATTTTTAATTAACCAGATGTTTAAGATCAACAACTCAGCAATTTGTTCCAAAAACTTAAGGCAAATTTAAAAAACCTAATCCACAAAGGCCAATAACTTTTTTTTTTTTTTCCCCCCTCGCTCCTTCCAGTGCTGCACTTTCTCACTGATTCTCGTTATATTTGGGTTCAGTTTTTGCCTAATAATAAAGACGGCTACACTGCAAAAATATTAAAGAAAATCTTAAACACATTAAAGAATCTGTTGTGGTTTGAGGAAATAAAGGGAAACGAGACAAACATTTCCCACTCCACCCACCAGCAGTTTTTTAAACTCGCTCTCTGTTTGCTCAGTTGCTGCGATTTTTGTCATTGTTGTGTGACTGTATACCGATTGTTGGAATCTACCTGCATTTCCTTTTGGGGTTTTTGACTAACCTGCTTGTGATCCCTTGTTTGTGCATGCATGGACAGAAAATCTTAGCGGGATTTTGTGCTTGAGCGGGCTTGCTGTGCAGTGGGAATGTGTGCTGGAATGTGCAGGAGTGTGTGTAATAATGCCTTTTCCTGAGGCTGTTGTTTTAATTGTGCAGACACAATTGTTTATAATAAAGTAAATGAGTCGCTGCACACTTGTTTTCCGCTCGCTAGTCACAGAGCTGCAGGAAAAGTGGTCTAAACTTGCGCTTGCTTAACCAGCGTCCATCTGAGTGTCACATTAAACCACTGAATCCAACTCTGTTGTGGCTCCGACTTCTCTCTGTCAGGGGGAACTGGAGAAGCAGCTGCTGCAAGCAAACCCGATCCTGGAGGCCTTTGGCAACGCAAAGACTGTAAAGAATGACAACTCCTCAAGATTTGTAAGAGCTGCTCTTTTTCTATTTTCTTTAAATTTTCAAAACGAGCTTTGAAAAGGGTTCAAACAGCAGAAGCTACCAACTTTTTCTGCCTAGCATGTATGAAGCAACAACACTTGACACTTAGGATGAATGCAAAAGTGCTTGAAATGAAGGCATCCTGACTTCTGTCTGTAGTTCTTAAAGATGTTTCTCCTCTGATCCAGGAGGTCTTTTTTTTTTATTTTTTAAATAAAACTGATGGAGAGTCACAGATATTTAACACAAGTTAGATACAAAGTCCTGAGAGTTGCCGATCCACCCACCCTGTAAACATTCGAGTCATTAAGGGTCACATGAGCCAAGGTGTGAGTGGGGAAGAGATTTCAAGACTCTGTCGTAGATCTGAGAGCTGCTGTTCAGTGATGCTCATTCACAGTGGACCTAGATGGCCTCATTCACTCCTTTGAAACAGTGTAACGTGTGAACGTCGTTCATTTCAAGCACTTAAACTACTGCAACCCGGATGACCAGGAAATCAGTAGACACAACCAGGGTTTTTAAATCTTTTCAGTCATAAACTCAGGACACATTTTGGGAGAATCACATTGACATTTAAGAGTCACGTTTTTGTTTTGTTTTTTTGAAATGTGGTGCACATCAGGTTTTTGTTTTTTGTTTTTTAAGTTTTATTGTCACATGTGCAGTAAAGACACTTATTTCTGTCCGATAAAATTATTCCCTCCAAAACACCAAATCCCCAAATAAACATACATAACCAAAACAAATAATTAAAAAAACCCTCCAATAGTGTAGTTTTTGTTTTTTGTAGTTGTATTTCTTAAATAGTACTTACAATAGAAATCAACTTTGAAAGAATCTGAGCTACAAAAGGTTATCTACATGTTTATACAACTACCAGGAAATGGTCCACCTTGGATCTCACACTGGTGAAAGATGCTGCCTGAGTAGAAGTTCCTGCTGTTTGGTCCAAATGTGTTGATTATTTTCAGACAAAGTCTATAAAAGTTTGGTGAAAATTGACTTAATATCTTTTTGTGGTGGATTTAAAAAAAAAAAAAAAAAAAAAAAAATTAAAAAAAAAAAAAATCTTTTTCAGGGAAAATTCATCAGGATCAACTTTGATGTCAATGGTTACATCGTTGGAGCCAACATTGAAACTTGTATCCTTTTAAAACTTGATTTCTTCTGGCCTAATCTGAAAAAAAGAGCTAATGATCCCTTGAACTCTTACACCTCTTTCCCAGGGGCGGCATTGAGGGTGAGCCAAGAGGGGCACTGGCCACCCTCACAAATGTAAAAATTCTAGAGGCGTCTCTGCTCTTTGCCAAACCTTGCACCTGTTAAGTTCTGATTTATGCATCATTAAAAGTAGTCTGGACATTTGGCCTTCCTGTAAGAAAAGGACTGAAGTTCAGATAAAATCTGAGGGCTTCAAAGGTGCCAAACAGATTAAATTAATCACTTTACCATGAACTGGTTTTTCTTATAGATGACGCTGTGCTGCTGCTCTTCCTTTTGATGTTTTGTCCTTGATTGAATTGTCAGATCTTTTGGAGAAGTCTCGAGCTGTGAGACAAGCTAAAGACGAGAGGGGCTTCCACATCTTCTACTACATGCTGACGGGAGCCGGGGAGAAGCTGCGCTGTGAGCACTGAAACCCTTTTCTCACAGCATGAATGTAATGAGGCTGCACAGAGCCGAGTAACTGTGCCAGCCCTGCCAGCTGCATGCGCTTTACATTTTTAATCACTGCGATCTATGAAGAACTCATAGTAATGCATCAGAAATGGCCGACTTGAGCCGCGATGATGGAGCTTCACTTTTTCTTCACTCCGTCGTTACAGCCACTGCGACTGCAGAGCTCTGTTTGCGGTTGAGCCAATGCAAGGCCCAAATCTTCAGCTTTACAGAAATAAAATGAAGAGTACTTGGTGAATAAATCTCTCTCTCTCCTTCTCGTTATTATCCAGCGGAGTTGTGTTTGGAGGATTACAGCAAGTACCGTTTCCTGTCCAACGGACATGTGACCATTCCCGGGCAGCAGGACAAAGACCTGTACGCCGAAACCATGGAGGCCTTTAACATCATGAGCATCCCAGATGAAGAAATAACTGGTACTTTATAATTTTGTTTATTTTAACTATCGGTTAGTCTGCAAGTTAATTTTGTGACTAATTGATTTTAATAATGCTTTTTAAGGTTTTCCACACACGTCTTACCTGGTGGTGGTGTTGTGGGTTTTTTTGTTTTGTTTCTCAAATCTCACATTTTTAGGCATTTATTTTAAGTTCCAAAGAAATGCTATTTTATGTTTAAATAAGATGGGTGACAAGTTCAAGAAAAGACTTTAATGCATGTGATTTGGTGTGACATCACCATGATGCTGTTGCACAAACTTGGGAAAGGCTAGAAAAGCTTTGGGAAGTTGGGTTAGGTCGTGTATAGAGTAGACATACTACTTATACAACTCAAGGTTAATTTTAGTCTGAACAACCTTACACCGTGAACTCCTACACCATTCAGTTGTTGCGGGCTGGGTCGACCTGATGTCTCGGGAGGTGGACGTCAGGTTATGTGTAAGGTTACAGCGCAGGGTTAAAAATTGCGTTCTAGTTATGCCTTTGATTTCCCAGATAAGTCCGAATATCTTTTGGGTGTTTTTAATTTGCGAGGTGACCAGACATGCAGACACTGACTTTTGTTTCTTGGTCAGGCCTGTTGAAGCTGGTGTCTGCCGTGCTGCAGTTGGGGAACATGACTTTCAAAAAGGAGCGCAACTCTGACCAGGCCTCCTTGCCCGATGACACCGGTATACGCATTTACACACACCATCATCGTCTTGTCCTCTATGCGTGCCTTCAGCTGCATGCCATTTCATTCACGCATCAACCTTTGCATGCTCCAATATGATACCCGTGTTTCACCCCCAGCTGCTCAGAAAGTGTGCCACCTACTTGGCATCAATGTGACCGACTTCACACGAGCCATCTTGTCTCCAAGAATCAAGGTCTGAAAATCTGTGATTGTTGTCGTGTCATGTCATTTTAGGAACACATTTCATCCACATGTGTCCTGTTCCTTTCTCCAGGTTGGTAGGGACTATGTGCAGAAGGCCCAGACTCAGGAGCAGGCCGAGTTTGCAGTCGAGGCTCTGGCCAAAGCCTCCTACGAGAGGATGTTCCGCTGGCTGGTCATGAGAATCAATAAGGCCTTGGATAAGACCAAGAGGCAGGGAGCCTCTTTCATTGGTATCTTGGATATCGCTGGATTTGAGATCTTTGAGGTACATTTAGACTTAAATATTGTCTGTTTGATTTTGCATCCTGCAGAGAGAGGAGAGGGGAAAGTTCAATCAAAATAATACAAGCAGATGAGTTTATATACCAGGGATCCACCAGCCGAAACAAGGGACAATCAACTTCTGTAACATGATAGCAGTGAGAGTGAAAGGGAAGGTTTACAAGTTGAAGATGCTCAGATTTTCATCGGGGGTGAGCAGAACGGTCAAGATTACAAATGAGTTTGTCAGAGAGGGAGAGCCCAGGCTGAGTGGTTTGGACACAGAGATGAGGGATGGTGAATATACTGGACAAAAGGATGTTAAAGATGGAGCTGCCAGGTTGGAGAAAAGGAGGACCACACAAAAGCTTCATGGATGTAGGGAGGGACATGCAGAGGGTTGGGAGTAGGAGAGGATCTGCAGTGGTGAGCCTTAAAGGGAGCAGCCGAAAGATTTAACTTGTGTATATACTTCTATACTACACCAAGTTTAGCAATTCAAACTGTGTAACCTCATGATTTTTCAGCATAAATATTATAAATGTAAATTATTTAAAAAATAATCAGTTTATTTCTACAAGGGAAAAATGTTTTTTCCATTCACTGAAATGACTCTGTCCTTGTTTTTTTTTTTTTTTTTTTTTTTTTTTTTTTTTGTTTTTGTTTTTTTCTCCCCCCTGCAGCTGAACTCGTTTGAGCAGCTCTGCATCAACTACACCAACGAGAAGCTGCAGCAGCTCTTCAACCACACAATGTTCATCCTGGAGCAGGAGGAGTACCAGAGGGAGGGCATCGAGTGGAGCTTCATCGACTTCGGCCTCGACCTGCAGCCCTGCATCGACCTCATTGAAAAACCTGTATGTTGGCTTATAGTTGTCATTTCTCCTCCGGCAGTAACTGTCTTAACCTGGAGCGACGCCTCTGATTAATTACGTGTGTTCTGCAGAAGTTTCCGCTTACGTTCTTCACAGCAAACAGTTGTGCAATAATTGTGGCATGGAAACATAACTTCATGATTAAGTGGATTCCTCTGAAGTGTGTGTGTGTGTGTGTGTGTTACAGGCCAGTCCTCCTGGTATCCTGGCCCTGCTGGATGAAGAGTGCTGGTTCCCCAAAGCCACTGACAAGTCGTTTGTGGAGAAGGTGTCTCAGGAGCAGGGCTCACACCCCAAGTTCCAGAAACCCAAAAAACTCAAGGATGATGCAGATTTCTGCATCATTCACTATGCTGGAAAGGTCAGATGTGAAATCATTTTTATTTTAGTCTTAATTAGTATTTATTTTAATAAATAAATGATACACAACAACATTTTTAGTAGTAGTAACTGAAATCTTATAAATTCTGTTCCTGAACCTGTAAATAAGCCTTGAAATCACTGTTGCTGTATTATCTCACAAGTATACAAACTACTTTGGGAGTGATGTATTATAAGTTTACTTTGTCCATGTATTTCCGGCTCCTTACTACTTTGCTATTCTTAAATGAGTGTAATTTTCAGATACTCTAACGCTGTATTTGAGTCAGATGACGGTCACTTTGATGTTTCTTCCAGTTTTTGAAAGGGAGTTTTTCCTTCCCACCGTCGCAGAGTGTTTTCTCATAGATCATCTGATTATTTGGCTTTTTTTTTTCTTCTTCTTTTCCTGTTGCAACACAAAGCACCTTTAGGCAACTGTAACTTGGGGATTTATAAATAAAACGGAAAAATATTAAGGTCACAACTTGAGTAATGTACTTTCTACGTGCCACTAGATGGCAGCAAAATGACAGCCCACACAGCATTCATCCATCAGTGTATTTTCTGAACCGCTTATCCAGTTCAGGGTCTCGCAATACAAAAACACGTTTACCAGGTGCATGATTTATTCATTGCAGCAAAGCATCAGGTTCATAATTCTTTCTATATAAAATGGGGCATTTGAAGCACCAACTTAAAAATAAGGCCGAGGTTGCTGATCATCCTGTGTTTTTTTTTTTTTTTTTTTTTTTTTTTTTTTTACATCCGTCTCCTGCAGGTGGACTACAAGGCAAACGCATGGCTGATGAAGAACATGGATCCTCTGAATGAGTGTGTGGCCACTTTGCTCAACCAGTCTACAGACAAGTTTACCTCTGACTTGTGGAGAGATGGTAGGTCATGTGACTGACTTTATCTGTGTATCCAAGAGGCCCAGTTCTTTGAGTGTGAGGCATAAAAATTTAGCTTCACTAGTGTCAGCACCATTAAGAGCCAAGTCACACAATGATCAACACAGCTGAACTCAGTTGTGGTCTGTGCATCTTAACAGTGGATCGTATCGTCGGCCTGGATAAGGTGGCAGGAATGTCGGACTCTGCGCAGGGTGCGTTCAAAACTCGAAAGGGTATGTTCCGCACCGTGGGTCAGCTTTACAAGGAGCAGCTGACTAACCTCATGACCACCCTTAGAAACACCAACCCCAATTTTGTCCGCTGCATCATCCCGAACCACGAGAAGAAGGTACTGAATAAACAAACTGATGCCACACTCGATGAATTTCTCAGCACTGCAGGTGCAGATAGACTGTTGCATCAGTCACGTGTCGTGATTAAAACTGATCATGTGCATCTGCCAACTTGAGCCTGTTTATCTGAACCGTGAAACTGACAGCATTTCTAGGATTAATAGACGGAACACATGAATCCATCTTTTCAATTGTTTCTTCCTCCAGGCTGGGAAACTGGAAGCTCACCTGGTTCTGGACCAGCTCAGGTGTAACGGAGTCTTGGAGGGGATTCGGATCTGCAGACAGGGCTTCCCCAACCGCATTGTCTTCCAGGAGTTCAGACAGAGGTAGGTTTTTTGTTTTTGTTTTTTTTTTTGTTTTTTTACAAAAAAAACAAACCCAAAACAACAACAAAACAGCAGATTGTGGGTTTTTTGTTTTTGTTTGTTTTGTTTTTCTGTCATCTTTTAATTTTTTTTTTTATACATTTATATAAGAGGTTTAGGCTCATTTTTTCCCACTGCTAAATAAACTCTCCCATGAGGGCATTTCATACAAGAATGATGGGCTGTTATTTAAATTGTATTCATTCTTTAAATGCTGTAAATGTTGATATCCTAATTAAACCACCTCAGTGTCTAAGTAGAACAACAGCAGTCCGAATGCTAAATAATCTCCAAATTATTTTCTCATTAACTTGAGGCAACAACTTGATTTTTTATTTTTTTTATTTATTAATGTGCAATTGGGGAAAATATCTCCCCTTTAGGAAATGGTTATATTAATTTATCTTGCAGTGCAAAAACTAAAAATGTAAACTGGAGCAAACCACACGTCTGGTCAAATCTACATAAAAATCCTTATTCTTAGTTTTCTTGCAAATAAACAAACTGAACCAGTCTCACAACATACGTAGGTCACAAACATGAAAATGATCTACATTCGATTTTAATCAGAAGTGTTCAGGATGTCCCATTTAGTTCTGCACACTCAACACGTCATGTACACAACACTTTATGTTGTGTACACTTTATTTTTGGGGGGAGTTTCCAAACAGGAAAGGACAGAAAAAACAGCCTATTTGTTCCATTACATGGATTTGATTTTACAGATTAGTTTTGACCCTGAAAGTGTCAGCCTTTTTATCTGCTGATTGATTTAATGGTGATCTTCTCTCTCAGGTATGAAATCCTCACTCCTACCGCTATTCCAAAGGGATTTATGGATGGCAAGCAAGCCTGTGTGCTCATGGTAAGAACAACACAATCAATAGATCAGCTGTAGAAGCTTTCAATTTATCATAAGAGCAAGAGGACTCATCACAAGTCTTGTTTTGTTTCACTGAAACACTTCCTTGTTCTGCATGTCAGATCAAAGCCCTGGAGCTCGACTCAAACCTGTTCCGCATCGGTCAGAGCAAAGTGTTCTTCAGGGCTGGAGTCCTGGCCCACCTGGAGGAGGAGAGGGACATAAAGATCACTGATGTGATCATCAGCTTCCAGGCCTGGTGCAGAGGATATGTGGCCCGCAAGTATGAGACATCAGCTATTTTATTTTATTTCAGCTAGCACCTTTGCACATGGGCAACATTGGAGCGTGCTGTGATTTCTTACTCAGTTCTCATAATCTGGTCTGCAGGGTAATCTTTATTTGTTATTCTAATTATAGAGCGTTCACCAAGAGGCAGCAGCAGCTGACAGCCATGAGGGTTATCCAGCGAAACTGTGCCGCCTATCTCAAACTCAGGAACTGGCAGTGGTGGAGACTTTTCACCAAGGTAACAGACGAATATTGGTTTTTTTTGGTTTTTTTGTTTTTTGTTTTTTTTCATGGGTGGGGTTACAGATATGACTTGGGACAAACGTAAGCAGTGATTAAGTAAGCAGACCAGATTAATTGGTTTCAAGGCCACTCCCTGTGTGACAAATGACATTAATTATTTTAGAAAACTTAGTTTAATTAATTAAATTAATTAGTTTTAAGAGTTTACCTGAACTTGCCAAACTGTCTCCAATCAGGTTTTGTTATTTTAGTGTTAGTATGTTCACTCTTTTTGCTTTCAGTTTCTCTTGAGTGCCATTTTTACCACTTTTTTTTTTTTTTTTTTTCCCTTTTGTGTCCTCCTCCAGGTGAAGCCTCTGCTGCAGGTGAGTCGGCAGGAGGAGGAGATGCTGGCCAAGGAAGAGGAGCTGATTAAGGTGAAGGAGAAACAAGAGAAGGCTGAGGAGCTGATCAAAGAATATGAGGCCAAGCAGCAACAGGTAAGAATTGCATATTAACCTTTTGATCAGTTAAATTTTCTCTTGTGTGAATGTGGCAAAGTTTAAACCGAGAACATAAAAAAAATTCATAACACACATGTCACAATGAGAAGTCTTCTGAAGCTTGGAGATTTAACCTTTGTTCTCCTCTGGTAGCTGAATGCAGAGAAATCGGCTCTTCAGGAGCAGCTTCAGGCTGAGACGGACCTCTGTGCCGAGGCTGAGGAGGTGCGATCCCGTCTGACCATCAAGAAGCAGGAGCTAGAAGAAATCCTCCACGACATGGAGTCTCGCCTGGAGGAAGAGGAGGAGAGGGTCGTTCAGATGCAAAATGAGAGAAAAAAGATGCAGCAGAACATCACGGTCTGTAACGTCCTGGCGACGGGCTTTAAGAGAAATCAAAATGTTCTTTTGGAAAGGTTATTAATATCATTTATTTGTATTTATTGGTTCATACAGGAGCTTGAACAGCAGCTGGATGAGGAGGAAGCAGCCAGGCAGAAGCTCCAGATGGAGAAAGTGACTACAGATGCCAAGCTGAAGAAACTAGAGGAGGGCATGATGGTGCTGGAGGACCAGAACAACAAGTTTAACAAGGTGTTGTACATCATGCTAACATCCCCATACTGATGATTTCACAATACAAAGAATATTTCTTTAACCCTAAAATATTCCAGCAGAATAACAACAATTTAAATGTTCATATGTTTTATACATTTTTACCTCAGGAGAAAAAACTGCTGGAGGAGAGGGTTTCCGAGTTCACCACCAACCTTGCTGAGGAGGAAGAGAAGTCCAAAAGCTTGCAGAAACTCAAGAATAAACATGAAGCCATGATCACAGATTTGGAGGGCAAGTGTTTATCATTGAGGTTGTTTTTGAATCTACTGTGAGTCGATTGCAGTTTTTCCTACTTTTTTTTTTTTTTTTTTTTCTTAATGCAGAACGTCTGAGAAAAGAGGAGAAGGTGCGCCAGGAGTTGGAGAAGAACCGACGTAAACTTGAGGGAGACTCGACTGAGCTCCATGACCAGATTGCAGACCTGCAGGCCCAGATTGCTGAACTCAGAGCTCAGCTGGCCAAAAAAGAGGAGGAACTCCTGGCTGCACTTGCTAGGTTAGTCCAATACTTAATTCATTTAGGGTAGGGTTACCCTAACCCTAACTAACAAAAGGAAGACTGGCTTTGTTTTATTAACTCTTTCTGCCTAACCGCCAGGATTGAGGAAGAATCTGCAGCCAAGAACACGGCCCAGAAGAAGATAAGAGAGCTTGAGGCCCAGATCTCAGAGCTCCAGGAGGACCTGGAGATGGAGAGGCAGGCACGGTCCAAGTCTGAGAAACAACGGCGAGACCTCGGAGAGGAGCTGGAGGCACTCAAGACTGAGCTGGAGGACACTTTGGATACCACTGCAGCACAGCAGGAGCTGAGGTGACAGTCAGGCTTGCATAGATGTGACCCAACAATTTATTGGAAAATGAGATGACCGATTCCTTTGAAGTTCTGGACCTTAAGTCTGTTTATGTTTACTTGAACAATACAAGTCTGTATGTTAGGAGATTCAAGACTAAGATAGCCCTTCATCAGTTACTGAATGTAAACGAACTGTTTGAGATTTGTGCTTCTGGTCATTTATTTCCTCCTCCTGTCCATGCAGGAGCAAGCGTGAAAGTGAGGTTGCCCAGCTGAAGAAGACACTCGAGGATGAGGCCAAGGCTCATGAGCAGCAGATGGCCGATATGAGGCAAAAACACAGTCAGGCATTCGATGAGCTCAACGAACAGCTGGAGCAGGCCAAAAAGGTTATTTAAAAACTGGTCAGAAGATGGTGTCAGCAGTCATCTTAAAAAAAAAAATTAATAAATAAAAAATAAAAATGATGTTTGTTGCTCCTGCAGAACAAAGCATCAGTGGAGAAAACAAAGCATGCCCTGGAGAGCGAGTTGAATGAGCTGCAGATCGAGCTGAAGACTCTGACTCAAGGTAAGGGGGACTCGGAAAACCGTCGCAAGAAGGCCGAAACCCAGGTTCAAGAACTGCAGGTCAAACATGGAGAAAGTGAGCGCCAGCGGAAGGAGCTCGCCGACAAGATAACCAAGATGCAGGTATGACTAGTCATCTGGCAGGGGTGATTTATTTAAGGGGTAGAAGGTTGATTTAACTGCTTGTACAGGGGGAGGATGTAGCTGCAAGTGAATTGTTATTTAATGGACTTCTTCTTTTTTTTTTTTTTTTTTTCTCCTTCTTTCATCATATCTAGTCAGAGTTGGACAATGCAAACAGCCTTTTGAGTGCAGCAGAGGGCAAGAACATCAAATCCAGCAAGGACCTTTCTTCAGTGGAGTCTCAGCTGCAGGATGCACAGGTGAAAATGCCAAAATTCATTATTACTTCTAATGAAAAGGGTTTATTTTTTTTAGTTTATATGCTATAAAACTTAGCTACACATATTATATTCAAGGACAGAAAATGCAGAAATAATAATTTCATGTTACTTTTTTGTATAAAGAAAAAGATTTTTAATAAAAGTAATTCAGGGTGGACATCACTGGTCGAAGTCCTGAGCAAACCAGTAATAAGTTATTGTACTTCTCGGATTATGATGTTCTATTTCCTTCACTGAACAGGAGCTGCTTCAAGAGGAGACTCGTCAGAAGCTCTCCCTCTCCACACGCCTGAGGCAGCTGGAGGAGGAGCAGAACAGTCTGCGGGAGATGCTGGAGGAGGGGGAGGAAAACAAGAAGAACGTGGAGAAGCAGGTTTCCACTCTGCAGACCCAGGTCGGTCCACAATGCAATACAACACAGCAGCCAATCGAGATCTTCTCCTCTGCTGTAACCTTGATTCAGTTACCACATATCAAGAACGTCTACAAATGTTTCTTTTTCCCCCGCCTCAGTTGGCGGACATGAAGAAGAAGCTGGAACACGAGGCCTCGTCGTTCGAGGGGGCCGAGGAGAACCGCAAGAAAATCCAGCGGGAGTTGGAGAGCATGACACTGCAGCTGGAGGAAAAGACGGCAGCATATGACAAACTGGACAAGACAAAAACCCGTTTACAGCAGGAGCTGGATGACCTCATGGTGGACCAGGACCATCTGAGGCAGATCGTGTCCAACCTGGAGAAAAAGCAGAAGAAGTTTGATCAGGTATCAAAGGGCCATAAGAGCAGACTGTTTCCTACTGTCCTAGTGAGATGTGATTAGTGGTTATATTTCTTTCTTTAATATGCATATAAAGTCGGATTGTTGTTGTGTATGAAGGATTGTTTGCTCAACACAGTAACGGAGAAAGTAAAGAACCGAGACGTTGACAAAAAGTCATGTACCTCTCACACATAATCGATTTTAAAATATTACGGGTGTGGTAGAGTAACCTGATTTCTCAACCACTTGAGTTGAAGAAGAAAGTGGATCTTTTGCTTAACAAATGAAGCAATTTATTTCTGCTGTTCTTCTCCTGTTAGATGCTGGCAGAGGAAAAAAGTATTTCTACTCGGTACGCTGAGGAACGCGACAAGGCTGAGGCTGAAGCCAGAGAGAAGGAGACACGAGCACTGAATCTGGCTCGTGAGCTGGAGACCATGACGACCCTGAAGGACGAGTTGGACCGAACCAACAAACAGTTCAAAGCTGAGATGGAAGACTTGGTCTCGTCCAAAGACGACGTCGGCAAGAATGTAAGACGGTGCCGGCGTCCTCTACTTGTCTCAGCAGAAGTTGGTCATGAGCAACACTTTACTCAAAATCTGTTTATCAATGCAAACTGCTCACCTTCAGGTTCATGACCTGGAGAAATCCAAGCGTGCCATGGAGCAGCAGCTGGAGGAGATGAAAATCCAGCTGGAGGAGCTCGAGGATGAGCTGCAGCTCACAGAAGATGCCAAGCTACGTCTGGAGGTCAACCTGCAGGCCATGAAGACCCAGTTTGAGCGAGACCTGCAGGCCAGAGACGAGCAGGGAGAAGAGAGGAGGAAGCAGCTTGTTAAACAGGTTCCACAGAGAATTTACAAACATATTGTGGCAAGCAGAGCAATCTTTACAAGAAAGCACCACACAGAGATTGAGCTTGCTGTTTGACCCCCAAGCTGGTGGGGGAGCTTCTTATTAAACACTTGCTTGTGCTACACTGTGCTTCAAGGGTCAAAACAGCATAACCGAAGTCACTTATGGTACTGCATCTAAACAGAAGCACATGTCCCAAGGCATGATGGGAGAACTCTCTTAGCTCCCCCAACACGCCACAAAATAATTACTTTCCAGATATATAATATTTGGCTGAGCCATGATTTCTTTCTTACCTGTTTTAACCTCGAAGGTGCGAGAGATGGAGGTTGAGCTGGAGGATGAGCGCAGGCAGCGCGCTCTAGCCCTCTCATCTAAGAAGAAACTGGAGACGGACCTGGCCGACCTCGAAGCCCAGATCGATGCTGCCAACAAGGGACGCGATGACGCCCTCAAACAGCTGAAAAAACTCCAGGTAAAATATGCAAGCATGCATCCATAAACGCAACACAGAATGTAATACAGAGACTTGTCACTCTAAAATTAGACTATTATACACTTACAGATGCCATAAAACCAATTACCACCCATTGTCATAGTTTTTAATTTTTTGTAAAATGAGCTGACAGCCTGTATTTAAAGGTTCACCTTAAATACATTTCATGTCCACACTCCAGGCCCAAATGAAAGATATAATGAGAGAGCTGGATGAGCTTCGTTTGTCCAGAGATGAAGCTGTCAACGAAGCCAAAGAGAGTGAGAAGAAGCTCAAGACCTTGGAGGCGTCTATGCTGCACTCCCAGGAGGTATGGAGATGAAATGGTGATTACAGAGTGACGTAACTGTGTGAGAAAATTAGCCAACATAACTGATATTTAAGAGCTAGACGCTTCTTGCAAAGCTTCCTCAGTGATGACTTTATGTATCCCAGTCTGCTTTTCTGGAGTCAGAACTCTAGAATGGGTCTTCATTTAATGCAAATGATTACTCTGCAACACTTTGAAAATGTTCTCAATCTTACTGTTTACATGTAACTCTGTAGTATGTTTAACTTGTGCCTAATATTTCCTCCAGGAACTGTCCGCTGCAGAAAAACTCAAGAGACAGGCTCAGACCGAGAGGGATGAGCTCCAGGATGAGCTGAACGGCAACAACACCAAGATGTATGAATGAAATACGTGTGTGTGTGTGTGTGTGTGTGTGAGTGTGAGTGAGTGATCACGAATGGTAAAATTAAATATGGAAACTCAGATTTCAGGAACAACTTTGAGTCTTACTTTTGCCTGCACAGGCTACACGTTTCTCTCGGGACACCATCACATTAAGCGTCACCTTCTCTCTTCCTCATTTGTTTGCAGTTCTCAGCTGACTGATGAGAAGCGAAGGCTGGAGGCTCGTATAGCCGAGCTCGAAGGGGAACTCGAGGAGGAACAGCTCAACGCTGAAATGGTCAATGATCGCCTGAGGAGAAGCACACAGCAGGTAGAAACCTGTTGATTGTTAAAATCTTATTTTATAAGTAGGGCAAATATTTAATGTTAAGTGTTTCTATTGGTCATCAGTTATCACAGAAATAAAGTGAAGACTTTAGTTGAGTAGGTTTAAGAATGCATAAAACCGGTTTAAAAAGAAATGAAAGGGGTTGCCTTTCATGAGTCTGCCACAATATCAGATTTTCACTACACGATTAATCATCAGAATACTTTATTAACCCCTAAGGAAATTATGTGGGTTACAGTTGCTCCAAGATGGTAACAGTGACAGACTCAACTATTTAAACAATTCAATATGTTAAGAACAGCACTAATATATACAAATCGCTTAATTATAAACATCAAGAATTTACAGAGGTGATTATAAATAAATATCAAGAATATTAGAGGCAGAATATATGACATTTGACTCTAACCTGTGAACTTTGTCATTTGCTACTTTACTGTAGAGTGTGTGCCAAAAGGGTGCAACTATTGCAGTGTTTACAGTGTGTTAGATGGAGGAGTCGTACAGGGAGATGGCTACAGGCAGGAATGATGTCCTGTGTCGTTCAGTGGGGCTTGTTGTAATCTCAGTCTCTCGCTGAACGTGCTCCTGTGATTAGCCAGCGTGTCATAGAGTGGGTGGGAGGTATTCAGCATTGTCTTATCTTGGACAACATCCGCCTCTCAGACACCACCCTGAGGGAGTCCAGCTCCATCCCTATAATATTACTGGCCTTCTGGGTCACTTTATTGAGTCTGTTGGCATCTGTGACCCTCAACCTGCTCCCCCAGCATGCAACAGCATAGAGGATAGCACTGACCACAGCTGACTCGTAAAAAATCCGGAGCATTTCCAACAGATGTTGAAGGACCTCAGCCGCCCCAAAAAATAAAGATGCTGGCCTTTCCTGTAAAGTGCAGTGGTGTTTTTAACCCAGTCCAGTTTATTGTCTATGTATACTCAAAGGTATTTTTAGTTCTCCACAATGTCCAGACTCAGACCCAACATGAACAGTTTATGAAAGACTCCACAACATTCACGAAACTCCAGCGTTTACCTCAACATTTTAAAACCTGCCTAACCTGGTTGGTAATTTTGCAGTTGTTGTGAAAAGTTGGTTGTTATGCAAGTTTATTCATCTGTAAAGTGTTTAGAAAAACTGAGTTTGAATTGTTGAATTGCATCTAACTTTAACTATGAAGGCACTGGATTGGTTACAGAATATGGCATGTGGTTATCAGCAGTACGGTAACTCTCCTGTGTGTCTGACACAAGGTCGATCAGCTGACCTCAGACGTGAGCACAGAGCGCAGCAACTCCCAGCAGCTGGAGGGCGCTCGCTCACAGCTGGATCGCCAGAACAAGGAGTTGAAACTGAAGCTGCAGGAGCTTGAAGGAACCATCAAGTCCAAGTACAAGTTCACCATCACCAGCCTAGAGGCCAAGATTGCCCAGTTGGAAGAACAGCTCGACATAGAGTCAAAGTGAGGGGCGATGAAATGGACAGTTTGTTTTATATACTGCATTGGCTTTCTTACTGCAACATATCTCTCGTTTACTGCAGGGAGCGTCAGCAGGCCTCCAGGCTGACGAGACGCACAGAGAAGAAGCTGAAAGAGGTGCTGGTACAGATTGAAGACGAGAGGCGCAACATGGATCAGTACAAAGATCAGGTTAACCCAATCACGCTTTACTTGTAATTTCAAAGTTATTCAAGGACTAAGACATCCTGATATTTAAGCCTGATTCCTTGCTAATGTGCTTGTCCCCACACTGACTGTTCTCCGCAGGCTGAAAAGGCAAATAGCCGAATGCGTCAGCTGAAACGTCAGCTAGAGGAATCGGAGGAGGAGTTGACAAGAGCCAATGCCTACCGCAGGAAGCTGCAGAGGGAGCTGGATGATGCAACTGAGTCGGCAGACTCGATGAACCGTGAGGTCTCCTCTCTGAAGAGCAAGCTTAGGTAGTGGCATTTGTCGGGGAACTCATGTTTTTTGTTTTTACATGAAAATTCTTTTGTTTCCAAAAAGGAAATTTGTTTTATATTCCATGTTGCCGACAGTACAGACATTATAATGACCACGTGCATTCAAAGCACAAAATCTACATTGATTGTAGGCATGGCTGCTGCACTAACTCGATGTTCACCATCCTGTAGGCTGCTATTAAGAACCTTGAAACTTTAAACTTGCAATATGCAGAGTGTCAGACCAAGTCCAGGATATGAGATGTGTCACACAAAATTCTCCTGGACGGTTTAAAACAAATGGTTAGTAATGACGGTGTGTTCGGGTTAACAGCTGAGCAGCGCTCGCCCCATTGAGGCGACATTTGACGAACTTGCTGAACACTTAATGATGAGTTTTGACACCTCAGTATAGATTAGTAAAAAGGCCCATTAGAATAGTTTCCTAGGTTTTACAAGGGTAGCTGAATAGGCAGAGACCACCCTCACTAACTTCTGATGCAAACCCAGTTGTGTTCTGCAAGTCCTGAAATATGACACAGACCGCTCAGTTCTTTAAGGGGTAAAGAATTAAAAGCCGTCAAAAGCAGATGAATTTACAGAATGTCATTTAAAGGAAGCCTGTTACGTTATGCATTATGGGAAAGTGTACAATTGAGGATTTTCTTAAAGCTTGAGGCAATCAGGACTAAAGCACAAAGTGAAGGATGCCCAAAATCCAAAAGTGCTACACTTGTGTTTTAATGTGTGTGGTTTTTTTTTTTGGTTTTTTTTTTTTCTTTCTCCTTAAGGCGTGGAGACGTGTCTCACACTCTGCGACATAACCTGAATCGTATTGGGGACAGCGACGATGATGGCGGACTCCCGAGTGAATCATCTGAACGTGCAGCTGAGTGAAAAGCAGGACGAGAAGCCAGGAGGGAAATTCGGACCACAAAAATAATGCATATAAATGTAACCTTGCATCCCCTCCTTCCCCTCATCCTGCTTTAAGTGTAATGCATTTCTCTTTGGCCAAATCTTACTCGTCTCAGCAAATGTTTTCTATGAAAGCTTTACATAAACTTTCTTAGTATATTTTTCTACTTAACGTGTATGTCATAACACATATCACTGTTTAAACAAACATTCCAGTTTATCTGAGATGGAGGTCGATGTGTTGATTTAAATGGGGGGAGGAGAAAAAAACGTCACTTTGTGCTAGTTTTGGACACTCTGGGAGTTTTTGTGCTTCACACTGTGCTGGTGTCAGTATAACGTTGGTACTGTATGCCCTTCCTCTCACTGTTAATACCTCAGCCAGATTGCACAATCCCAACTCAAACACTTACGACTGAAATGTTCAGATCTAAGTGGAATGCAGTAATATAGGTGGTTAGCCCCCACGCACTGGCTTTATACATTACTGGTGTTGGGTCATCATGTATTGGATCTGTCTCCTGTTTTGTGCTATGCTTTGCAGCTGAAATGGTTTCTATTGGCACATTAGTTTCTACCTGCTGAACTTGCCCTATTTTAGGTAAATACCTGCCACTGTATTAACCAAGAAATTACAAGACACCGATGCCAATATTGTAAGGCTGTTCTACATTTTATAAAATGCCTTAAATGAAATAAATGGAGAATAAATGCATCTGAATCTTGTGTCTTGTGAGATTATTCACTTTGATGAGCTGTAGTTGATTCAGAGTCGGCCTTTGGGCTGCTTTCTGTAATCATGTGTCCACTTTATGGTGACTGAAAGGTTCTGTGGGACAATCTGCAGATTTTAAAACTTGAAATCGTGGGGTTTCCAAATTGTTCCCTCTGTGTTATGGTGTGTGTTGTGGTTTTGTTTTGTTTTTTTCTGGGCAAACTGTTGCGCAACTTCATGTTGGGTACTCAAAGTACCCAAAGGAGCAGTTGCAAAGCTTCAGGGAAGACGTTATTTTGGCCAACCACGCTCACGTTTCACTGTTGTGGCCTTCATCAGCACAAAATCAGACATGCACAGCTGTGTTGCTATGGTGACCCCTTGTGAAAACGGAAGCTGCCAAAAGTAGTTTACTTTCATTTAAACTTGGCACAAGTGGTTTGATCAATTATAATTTTGTAATAATGCTACTTGGTAATACATGTTATGCTACTGGAAATCCTGGTTATTTCCCTGTAAATGTTGTCACATTTGTTGTTTGAGCAGCAGACTTGAGTATGTGGGTTGCACCCATGAGAAACTTGCCAAACCTTTGCCAATGGCAAACTGCTTATTCTGCTATTAACTCTTGCTTGGTGGTGTTTATTGGAATCGGACGCCTTTAAAAGACTGTCAAAGTGTTTGTAAAATCTTCTTTGGCTGCTCCCTTTAGGGGTCGCCACAGGAAATCATCTGCTTCCTACATTCTTGAACCTTCCCTGTGGTCTTCCTCTTTTCCTCCTGCCTGGCAGCTCAATCTTCAAAATCCTTTGTCAAATATATCTCGACCATGGCTCGTCTCAACACGTCACTACCTTTTTCTCTAAACAGCTCAATCAGAGCTGTCCCTCTGGTATACTCAGCAAGTGGTGATTATTCTAAAGCTATAATAATGAAAGAAAATATCAAGTAAACCTTGTTGATGTTGCAATGTTCATCTTCTGTGGAACAGCAGCGCCATCTTGAGGCTATTGTCAGAAATGCAGAAACTTACATTTTACAGTGCATGCATGTCCTTGTTTGTGCTCTAAAATAAAAACTAGGAGGAGATATTCAAAGTATCTGTTTAAATAATTCTAATATTTAAACATTTAAGTTTAAAATCGGCAAACTGTTTTCATACGTAAAGGATACGTTCTGCTATAGCAAAACGCCCGAAATACAATTATAGCCAAATAAAAGTGAATGTGACAGAAATAGATAAATAAATGATAAATCACTATAAGCAGATAAACTCAATTATGTAGAAAAAGTCAAATAAAGGAGCTCAATAAGAAAAAAAGATGGATATCTGTCACACTGACCTCGATACATAACATGTTTGACAATACACGCACACACATACCCTAGTTGTGTGTGTCGGCTTTGCCCTGCAGGTGAACTTTACCGGCCGCTCACCAACAGCCGCAGCAGGTACATGTGGTGATTCGCGTTTCACCACTCCCGTGTTTAGTGATCGTGGTCTGACTGAAGACACACCCGGTTTATTTGGAACTCACACTCAGACGTGTTAGCGTTACATTTTATTTCGCACAACTCACGAAGTTGGCTAGCTAACACTAACGTCGTTGAGCTACCCCTGTCAGGCGGCGTTAAAGTGTTAAAGGTAACGCTGGATTAAAGGAAATGTTTTCAGACTATCGCAGTAAATATAAAATATGGACTTTCTTCAGCTAACAGCGGTGGCTGTCACCTCCAGCGATCCCTGAAACACTACAACATCAGGTAAGAGGAGCTAGCATGCTACGTTACCAGGCTAGCTAGTCGCTAGATGTGTTTGAGTGACTTTTTCTGGATATCTGAAACCAATCTGCCTGTTGGAGCTCACATCTTTGGTCGCTTTAAGGCAGTTATATGATTTAAGAACAGCTGGCTTGTGAATGTTGGCCGATGTCCTAACTTCACCTTACCACACTGGTGACAGCTAGCTAGCCAGCTAAATTAGCCGCTACACCGGCAACCTCAATGTTTTGAAATGTGACTCATGGCTGCCATCTGATTTCTCCAGTTTGAATCCACTGTGGCCTAACCTAACCGGTTTCAAAACGGCGGCGGCAGCACAGGAGAAACTGGACCCGTCCGGCTCAGCATCCAGCTCAAAGATGGAGTTGGCAGCGGTGAGTGCTGCCATGTTTGTCATTGACAGCATGCAGACAAATGGTCAATTACCTGATGCGACACGTTTCCCTCGTAAAACAGTTGGGATTTTTAGCGCAGGGAAACACGAGTGATGTCTGTCGCTTACTTATAGAAATGCCATTTCAATTGTAGCTCTCAGTATTTCTAGGGAAATGCACACCTTGTATGACAGTATAGACCCACAGGCGACTTCATTAGGTACAGGCTTGTACACTGTAATCCTAAAGTGATGAATTGTTTTAGCAACAATACTCAGATAGGCAGTAACATTTAAACAATGCTCTATTATGTTGGTACTATGAGGCCCAAAGTCGTCACACACACAAAATATAACACACATTACACCAAAAAGAGCATGCTATCATGTGGTTTACACCAATTTTTAACCCTACTGTCCAAATCTGACAGCAGAAATTGAGACTCATCCAACCAGACTCATCCGCTTGCTCATAGGGTCTCGACTTGATTGTTGGGGTTTTGTCTATTTTCAAAGTATTATTGTAGGGTCTTTACCTTACAATGTAAAGCACCTTAAAACTCTTAGAATAAGATTGAATTGAATTTCTTCAATCGTGTATTGTCCAGTATTGGTGCAAATCGACGCCCATGTGAATTATAGCCTCTTTTTCCTATTTCCTTATCTATGGACTGGCTACATTGTGATCTTCTGCTGCTCTAGCCCATCTGCGTCAAGGTTTGACCTGATGTTTGGTCAGAGATGCTCTTCTGCATACTTGCGTTGTAACGAGTAGTTATCTGAGTTACTGTTGCTTTAGTTAAAGCTCAAAGCAGTGTGTTCGTTCTTCTCTGACCTCTGACACCAGGAAGGCATTTTTGCTGTCACACACTGGATTTGTTTTCCTTTGTTTTGGACCGTTCTCTATAAACCCTGGAGATGACTGTGTAGGAAAAATCCCAGAAGATCAGCATTTTCTGAAATCCTCAGACCAGCCTTTTTGGCACCAACAGCAGTGTCATGTTGAAAGTCACTTACATTAAATTTCTTCCCTATCCTGATGCTCTGTTTGAACTTCAGCAGGTCGTCTTGGCCATGTTTACATTAATTAGATTAGATATTTGCATTAACGAGTAGTTGAACAGCTATTCTTAATAAAGTGACTCAGTGTATAGCTTCATATTTTCTCCTGTTAAAACTAAAACTAGCATCCTTATTTTTGACCTAAATGTAAAGTCCACGTGAACTGCTCCATGACTCATGCTATTTGAAAAAGATGCATTTTAGCACTGAGCTATACAGAGGGGCGAGCACCAAATACAGACGCGCGAGTGTGTGTGTGTGTGTTTGAAAGATAAAGATAGAAGCCCGTAGAAAAACGTGGGCTAGATTAAGCTTCTGCTTTGGCTGCTGAAATGGGGGAGGGAGGACGGGAAGCAGGAGAAAAGCCATTGTAGGTTGGCGAGAGCGAGTGAGCGAGGGGAAGGTTTGTAAGAGATGGAGGTTTATTTTATAATATGTTATTTGTAAGAGCAGCATCACAGATAGAGGGAGGTGAAAGTGGGCAAAATGCAGGAAAAACAGGATTCTCAGAGCCGAGCCCCGGGCATCCCGGGGAAGGTAGGACAGCATCTTTGTGCTTAATGTGTGATTTAAAGTGTCTCGTGTGTTTTTGTGTGTGTGTGTGTGTGTGTGTGTGTGTAAAGGCAACGTATAGAAGGCTGATTATGATTATTTGTGGTTTGTTATTGTTGTTGGAATATTTATTTATTTTTGCCAATTGATATAATTTCTGTTTAACAGTTTACCTTCAGGTGTAGCTAAATTTAGCCCCTGTCTGCGTGTCACATTCTGCCTGCCTTTTTGTCTACAAGGCATGTACCCACTGATAATGTTCAGTCTCACTTTAATTCTATGCAACAGACAGTGTGTGTGTGTCTGTGAGTGAGTGAGTGAGTGAACTGTCTCTACACATCTCCATCATCTCCACTGTGTAGGAACCTGGCCTCTGCTCTGTGCTACAGGGTGTTTTATTGCAGTGGAAATGTCACACAAACATGTTTAGATTTTAATCCTAAGTCCAATTCATGTATATTTATGATATATTTTCTTTGCTTTGTCAAGCTGTTTTTATGCATAGTTGTTTGAGAATGAATATATACAGATTTCTCTGCCATTCAGCAAGAGGTGACCAGTGGCGAAGAAGATGCTGAACGGCATATTTTTCTCGTTATCCTCTTTACGCTGTGACTAATCCTTTACATTTCTTTCTGCTTTATCTCCCTTCTTGTCTGTTTTCTGTCTCTCTCCTTTTTTCTGGTCCGCCATTTCTTTCTCATGTCACTTCCTCGCTTGTCCTCTCGTTGGTTTTCTCCCATCCTTCCTTTTCCTCGTCTCTCTGTCGGCCTCCACCGTCCTTCTTGTCTGTCGTTGTACTCAGGCTCACCCAGCTCTCAAAGCATTTATGTGTGGCTCCCTCAGTGGCACCTGCTCTACACTCCTCTTCCAGCCTTTGGATCTGGTGAAGACACGACTGCAGACCCTGCAGAACAATGCCAAGCCCGGGTGTGTGCACACACATTCACACAGATACACAGTGAGAACATTTCACCTGCATGTACATCAGACACGTGTACATCACCATGCCTCTGATTTTATACTTTTTTTCTCTCCCCCTCTCTTTTTCTGACTTTAACCCACTCACACACACATACAAAGCATAAGAGGACAAAATCTTCTGGCAGTGCCAGCCTCAATCTCTTGGTATGACCCATATGGGGCAGTTAGTCACACCAGCAGCATGTAATTATACTGTCAGGCTGCTGGGTTGCAATTACAGCCACTGAGAACAGCAAATGTAAACATTTAAAAGTGGATTTTTATTTATTTCACATGTGGAGGCCTTTCTTTAGCACAGAGCTCCAGAAGGATCATTTCTGTGGTAATTGATTTCACAATAGCGATTCACCACAGCTGTAACCATTTATTGTCAGCATGTCTTTGAGTGTTTACAGTACTGTGCAAAAGTCTTGGGCCACCCCTCATTTATTTATGTTTTGCTTTGAAAATTGAAAACTAGTGCAGCAGTGTATGGAAATAGTTTGACTTTCAAGTCATTAGAACTGTACAATATTTGGTGTAGCTGCTTTAATCCGTCAAGACAGTCTGAACTCTCCTGGGCAAATTTTCTTGTCATTTCTTTCAGTAGTCTTCGGGGATAGTTCTCCAGGCTTCTTCAAGGACGTTCAAGGCTCTCCTTTGGATGTTGGCTGCCCTTTGTTCTGTTCTGTTAAGGTTGAGGTCACTGCTGAGGTCTGGGCTCTGGGGTGGCTAATCCATTTTCCTAAGAACACATCACGCTGAACATGCTGAATTTTCAGCTAATAGCTCTTTGGCAATCACCTTCTTGGTGCAAAAATAGTGTTTCATGCCTGTCAAAGAAAATGGGAACAAATGATGTGTTTTTATGACAGGCTGCTCTTAAAAAAAGTCCCTGAAGATCCATCCATCCACTTAGCTTATCCTTATCTGGTATGGGCCGGAGCCTATACCAGTTAGAGGCAAGAGGCGGGGTACACCCAGGAAAAGTCCCCAATCTGCTAACACAGAGAGACAGACAACCATTTGCACTCACGTTCATGCTTGGGGGCAATTTAGAATCACCAATGAATCTAGCCCCACTAACTACAGTTCTTAGGACTGTGGGAGGAAGAGGACCCATGCAAACACGGGGAGAACATGCAAACTCCACACAGAAAGATGGAGTCGAACTCATGACCTACTTGCTGTGAGACAACAGTGCTAACCGCCGTGCCTAAAGATACAATTTAGAATTAAATCTTTTTTAAAGTTGTTTGTTTGTAGACACAACGCTGGTTCATCCTTTGAGTTATGCGTCTTATTTTATGCTCTAATGCTCTGGATGGATGCAAACTGCATTTTGTTGCCCTGTACCTGTGCATGTGCAATGACAATAAAGTTGAATTCTATTCTATTCTATTCTAATGACTCAGGTCAGTGTTAAGTGGCTTAACAAACCAAAAAATAAATAAATTCCTGAAAGTGGTCGGGTACAAGGACTGGACTGAAAATTGGTGGAAAAGCAGCCAATTTCCAAATAAAAAAACTTTGGAAGACCTTCAGAAAGCCTGGCTCCTTGGAAGCAAAATATAAATTAGAGGAGGCTTAAGTTTTTTTGCACAGTAGTGTGTAATGTTTTTTTGTTTGTTGCACAATTTAATTTGTTTGTATTGATTTCAAAATTTTGTCTTGCAGCGCACCCAAGGTGGGAATGTTTAGCGTTTTCATCAATGTTATTAGGACAGAGAAGTTCTTCAGTCTGTGGAAAGGTGTTTCACCGGTGAGCAACTGAATGCACCGTTTTCATTATTTACAACAAATCCTGTTTGTTGCACGTTTGTACGCAGATGGCTGCCCCTCCCCTGAGCCTGGTTCTACCAGAGGTTTCTTCCTTTTAAAAGGGAGTTTTTCCTTCCCACTGTCACCAAGTGGTTGCTCATAAGGAGTCGTCTGATTCTTGGGGTTTTCCTTTGATTATTGTACGGTCTTTACCTTACAATAAATAGAACTTTTGGGCGACTGTTGTTGTATTTTGACACTATATAAATAAACTGAATTGAAATTTTATTCTCCCACCAACACTCAAACTCATAGCGCATGCTCCCCTCTAAGAAACCCATGTAAATTATGCCTTTCTTTTTAACCAAGACAACAAAAACTGTTCTCCCTCTGCAGTCATTTGTGCGCTGCATCCCTGGGGTGGGTATCTACTTCAGCACCTTCTACTCCCTGAAGCAGCACTTCTTCCTGGACCGAGCACCCAACGCTGGCGAGGCTGTTCTGCTCGGAGCGGGTGCCAGAGCTGTGGCCGGAGTCTGCATGTTACCATTCACAGTCATCAAGACGCGCTTCGAGGTATCTACCAGCTAACAGACTCTGACACCAGATGGTCAGAGATGAAATATCTACTAATCTTCTCACATCTGTTTTTAAAATAAAGTTGTTGTGGAACTGCTTTTAGTCAGAGGTTTTTGCTCTATTTTATTATGACCCTCTTTTCTGTGGAGACACGTAGTGTGGATACAAAGGCAGTCATTTACATCTATTGTCACTCAATCAACCGCATGATTAAAGACTTTTCATTTCAGTTTTTCTGTGTTTTTCAGAGTGGCTTTTACAGTTATGCGAGTGTGCCCTGGTGCTCTGAGGAGTATGTATGAGACGGAGGGAATCAGGGCTCTGTTTTCTGGGCTGACTGCCACGCTGCTCCGCGACGCTCCTTTCTCCGGCATCTACGTCATGTTTTACAGCCAGGCCAAGAGAGCGCTGCCTCAAGGTGAGAGTCACACTCAGTCAGCAGATCAAAATGGAGGTTAAGAAAAATGTGAAGAGTTATGTTTTGTACACCCGCTGAGCAGAAATTTGCATTAGTGTTTTAACGCTTGTGCAGAAAATCAATCGGGTGGATTTAGTGCTTGTACAGTTCGTTCTGTGAGCAAAATCTGTAAAGCTGGGCACAGACTGATAATGAATGACTGAAGAAGTAAATTGGGTGGCTAAAAATTCTGCATACGTATGTGCAAGCAGCTGTATGCTGCACAATCACAATCACATTTATTCACATCCACCGCAGAAGGTAGCCCAGCTTATATGAACCATTAGAGAAAGTCCTTTATTTTCTTTGACAAGTCCCTCCATCGTGTAGCAGTTTCTACATTCACATAACACACGAAAGATCCTGGATTCAGTCTTGGGAGCAGACACAAATCCCTTTGTGGTTGTGTCAGAAAGACCAGCCAGGGTAAAAATCTACCCAGTCAAGATATGCGGAGATGCCCGCTGTGACGGCCCCTTGTGAATAAGAGAGCTTTTATTTAATTATGAGCAAAAATCCTGAACTTGATGCATTCCCATTTTCACATTTCCTTTCCATTTCACACCTTTTTTGTGCTAAAAGCACTTGATGTAAAACATATGAAGCAACATGTTGTGGAAAACCCTCACTGTGAGCACTGATGTCTTGGTAGCGCTTCATAATACGGCTCTGATGTAGTTTCCCAACTTTTACCATGTAAACAAATTAAATGGTTTATGGCAAATGCTTAAAATGTAGGTAGAGAGACAAAAACTGAGTAACAATAATTATACTGTGAGTATATTGTAAGAAAGAAGGTTGTTTTCCTTTTGTAAATTCTAATTATCTAGTAATATTAGAGGTTCATGTTTTATTATTGTGTAACCTTACTCCTGTCTCTTGTTGTAGGTGCACAGTATCATTGAGGGGATGTGAGGGCTTTTAATTGCAATGTGCAAAAGGGGTTCTTACATGGTAATTGCAAGTTACTATTAGGAGTGAAGGCTTTAATATAGAATATCCTATTTCCCCTTCTTACTCTGTAATTAAACAGTATTATTAAGATGATGGGAGGCCTGTGTTACAGAGCATCCCATTTCTCCTAATAGTAACTTGTAATTACTGTCTAAAAATGGGTTCTTGCCTTGTAATTGCAAGCTACTGTTAGGGGTGTGGCCAAGTGAATTGGTGATGTACATTAGGGCTGTCGCTATCAAACATTTAAATAATTGAGTATCGATTAATAGAGTAATGGGATAAAGCAGCCGTTCTCAAAATACCCTTTCACACTTTAAATACTGATAAATACTTTTGTCTTATTAATGAGCCATAATAAATATTCAAAAGAGAAAAGCACAGGTCTTTAACAATCCACTGCTTCATGGTTTAACATTTTAGAAACTGCAATATTTTTAGTATTTTACCCAAAAACAACATGTGTCAAAAACCCTCTCACTGTATTTACATGCCAATAAAAATGTGGGTGAAATGCTCGCGCTTACGCGGAGACAACTGAGCGCTACAGAGTTTTAACATTAAAACATCGCAGCAAGAAATTTGTGTTGAATATTCTTTATAATCGAGTTACTCAATGAATCATTGCAGCTCTTTGTGAAACTGTGATTTTTAATGTTTTCCACGTATTTTTCTCTTTCTGTGGTTTGACTGATTGTTTTTATTTAAATCATCTGACATCCTCGGGTTCTCTTCTCTCAGAGGTGACCTCGGCGCCCTACGCCCCGCTGGTGAACTTCAGCTGTGGGGTGATTGCAGGTGTCATGGCATCAGTAGTAACGCAGCCTGCAGATGTAGTGAAGACTCACATTCAAGTCAGACCCTCCCACTGTAGCACAGCAGGTGCAGTTCGCCGCATCTACATGGTGTGTACTCACGTTCTTGTTGTGTTTTTTCAGTAAGAAGCAACACTTTCACTATTATATAACATCTAACTGAGCATTGCTGCTCTGGCCTTTCCTTCAGGAGCACGGCATGGCTGGGTTTTTTCGTGGAGCTGTGCCCAGGTCTCTTCGACGCACTCTCATGGCTGCCATGGCTTGGACTGTGTATGAACAGCTGATGGCTCAAATGGGCCTCAAATCCTGAAGAGCAAAAGTTTTTAGCTGCAAGAGAAGGGAAAGAGCTATAAGAGGATAATTCTGTATTATTATTATTATTATTATTATTATTATTATTATTATTATTATCATCTAAGAAGTAAATGGAGCTCAGGAGCTTACAGGGTCAGTGAGCCAGCAGTAACAAGATAATAAGCAAAGGAAGCAGGTGGATAAATGCCTGAAAGACATGAGTAAGAGTGCTCTGTTTGTGTGTTTGCTGTGTGTGTGTGTGAAACTGTTTGGGACTGTGATGTTACACCTGAAGCACTCTTATGTCCGTCTCGGACTGTAGTGACACTCCCTGCTGTGAAGTGAACTCGTCCCTCCTAATATTTATGTTCCTGAGGTATGGCTACTAGCAATCAGAAAACGGGGCCAGTGGCTCTTCTGGCTAACAGAGTTGCCTTTGACGATGTTTTAAAATACCGTAGAAACAAACGAGACACTCAATAAGCTGGTGTCCCTTACATCCGATGAAGAAGCAAAGCACTGCAGGTTCTGCCATATTTGTTCTGACAAGATTGAGCAATGTTTCGTACTTGCTGACTGATCTCTTTTTTTTTTTTTTTTAAGAAGCAGAGAAGTTTATTTGTTTCACGCTCAGACAATCAGTACTCACACAGCTGCATTATGGGAAAATGGAGGCCAATGCTAATAACTGTGTTAAAGCCTTTGTTGCTGTATTGCTTAAAACTTTGCTAGCTACGTTTATATAAAACTATGGTGCGTTTTCGACTCGGCGTAATGATAGCCACATCTGTAGCTAAATCAATGAATAGCAGTGATTTCATCTCACGAGAAAAACCCAACAAAAAAGTCAGGATTTTATGGATTTTTTTATTTTAAATGAATTTTATAAATAAATTGTTTGATAATTTGTAGGATTTTTCATTTTGAGACAACCTGTGGAGCTTCTCAGTAGCACTGTGGTTTTGATTCTCGGTAGTTTTGTTAGTTTTCTGCACACAGGAGTAGCATATATATATATGGCAACGTTGACTTTATTTTATGATGAGGGATTTGATTTTTGTAGGAAACACTGAATGTAAACATAGATTTCTGCGTTTAAAAGAAAACTCCACCTTTAAAGGTGCTGCAGGTTGCCCTTCTCCCTGCATTTAAATGAGCACTTTCACAAATTTATTTTCTTAGTACACATATATATATTTAGGTTACCAGGCGAAGTTGAAGTCATTTAAGTATTTCAGGTTTTGCTGAAGTCAGGTACCTCCTATGATCAAACAGTATTTCCAGAATATTAAGCTTGCAAGTGAAGCATTGCTTAATCATTGCGCTGACATGTTTATAAAGGTTTATAAGGAGTCCATACCGGTGATGGAGCTGTGGATCTTGTCTTTGTACAGCCTCATTCTGGAATTGTAAATATGTGACTTAATACAGAGTTGCTGATTTAACAAGAAAAAGGGGGCACACTAATGAATTCCTGTAGAGTGTTTGCATAGATGTTATTTATTATTAATATAAAAGAAGAGGTGATATAATAGAGAATAATGTCTTTGTGTCTGTACATAAAATGCAAACTGAAAGACCACTCGGTGCGATCTTAGAACAGCGATGGTTGCCACCAAGAAGTAATTGTGTGTTTTACGTGAGAGGAGTTTATAATAATGGCTTCCTGTGAGTCAGCAGATAAGCCCAGTTTAATGAAAGTGAGGCGCTGAGCGTCTCTTCAGACCTACAGGCTGTTTAAAGGAAAAAGGTAGTGAAGTACGAGTTCATTTAAAAGCCTCCATGTTTGCTGTCTTAACTTGAGCTGTGCCATAATTCCCACCACCTCACCTCCATTGTTGTGACTGTCCTGCATTCAGTGTTACGGTACGGTACGCTTTCCACTATAGGTTGTTAAAATTGACAGATGCTGTGCCTGTCTGATTTTTAAGTTGAATAAAAATCTCCTGTTTTTGTTTTTGTTTTTTCCAAAAATGATTTTGACTTTGTGTTATAAATGAAGAGGAGTTTGACGTTTGATCATTTTATTCGCAGTTTTGTATCCAGAACATTTCTTCTAAACCATACAGACTACACTGTGATCCACGTTACTGACAGAACATGCATGTTGCTATTAAACACAGTCAAGATAAATATACAGAATTAGATGATGTAACACATTCAATAGATATTATCTAGGGCTAGCCTGTGAGAACAATGATCAGTCATCTGCATGTTATCATATACAGTTTCCCACAGAATGTATGGAGGGCATCATTAAATAATTAAATGTGTTATCAATTAAAATTTAAAATGTATTTAATATTTTAAATGAAATGAATTTGTTTATATATTTAATATTCAGTGTTAATTAATGAGACATTTAATTAACTAATGACATTAATTTAATTATTTATTGATGTTTTTATTTAATTCATTTTGGCACCCAAAGCCATAACATTATATTTATAACTAATGTATTGTGCAATCTATTCTCATGCTAAGACCATCAAAGACAAATTTATTATCTACTACACTCCAAACTTTTATTTTGAAAGTTCAGTCAGTCTTCAGTCTGCTAGCCTCCTGCTGAATCCCTTGCTGAAAACGGTCCTCAGCATCAATCAGTTGTCTCAGGTCTCTCCTCCGATATCAGGCGCACTTCAATCCACTGCAGCTGGACTGCATCAGAAGCCTTTTTGTGCTCTGAAGATCCCCTGTGAACTGGATGGCCGCTCTAATCAGCACTCACAGCTGGAAGCTTTGGGCTGCTCGCTTTTTCTTTTCCCCTCCCCTCACTCCTCCTAACTAGTCATGGCAGATGACCTCTCCTCCCTGAGCCTGTTCGGCTGGAGGTTTCTTCCTGCTAAGAGGGAGTTTTTTCTGTCTAACGCCACAAAGTACTTGCTCATAGGGGGTCGCTTGATTGTTGGGGCTTTCCACTATAGGTTGTTAAAATTGTTGCCATGTAGATAAGCCTGGATTGAACTGAAATGCTGCAGAGTAGAATGATGAACGCTGTCACCAGCTGCAGGCCAAGACTGTGGAACTGGAGTACCTCCACAGACTGAGGAACACACTGGATCAGCAGCTGGTTATTGATGAATATGGTTAAGAAAGAACAGATCTTCTCTGGCTGTTTGTGGGAAACATTTATACAGCAGCACAGCATGTAGGAAGCCTTTCTCTTGAACCAGCCTAACATTAACAAAGATGACGTCAAGTAATGCCACTTCACTAAAGATTAAAAACCAAAACGGTTGGCAAACCTATGAGAATCCATTTTTAAGTCTTTTACACATGCAAAAGTTTCTAAATGAATTTTTACATCAAAGTTAACTTCTAATAAACATTCTCACACTTTTTCTACATTTGTTTTTAGAAAAATAAAGCTGACAGACATTCGTGTTGTATGTTCGTCATTCTGCGCTACATAGGATGAAAGAAAAACAGGATGACTCTAAATCTCAGCACAAAAACTAGAGAAACAAAAACTGAGAAAGAAACCTTTGCTTTAACAGCTCAAATGCAATTGGGATTTACACGCAAATGAAACTGAGTTTCTCTTTGCAGTCCAGATTCTCCCACACTCCGTTTTTGTTTATAGCTCCACAGTAATTTCGACCTGGACACTGGTGCTCCCGATCCCCTACTGACCAGGCCTCGTATATCAGAGGGCTGCCGTCCACCCACAGCCAGCGATCAGCCAGGAAGCACAGCCCGATCCACACCCGATCGGTGACGGTGCCCTGCTGGATCTCTTTCAGGGTCAAAAGGTTCTCGGTCTCAGAGGTCAGACTTGTGAGCGTAGTGTGTGTCTCTTTACAGTACTCCAATGCTTCCTCCCAAGCCATCTTCTCCTCCATCACTGTTGTGCTGAAGCAGAAAAAGGGCAGTTCTCTCAATCGTGAGGAACCAAACCATCCCGTCACCGTGGTACAGCCGTCCCAGCACACATGAACAAAAAGATCATAATATGTAGATGGTTGGGACTCATCCCAAACTATGCTGGTTTCATATCCTCCTCCTGACCATTTCCAGTATGTGCCTGTTTTGTAGAGACCGATCCAGAACTCACCAGAAACTTTTCCCAGAGTTGCTTTTCTCAGTTGCTTCTCTTCCCAACTTGTACTTAGAGGGGAAAGGTCAGTGTAATTGGTTTGGCAGTACTGTTGAGCATCATACCAGTTCAATCTGTTTTGCACATACACATGTTTACCAAATTTCTGCCCTGTCAGGTACGGCGAGGCGTTTACAATAAAGAGCATTTTCCAAAGCAGGGTCTTCATGCTGGTTCAGCCGACTGGTGTGATGAGCCTTAGCCTGTGCTTCCTCCTCAGTTATTGCTTGAAATAAATTGAGGAACGCCTCCTGCTGACTCCCTCATTCTTCTGTCACTGCATCTCATGCATATGACATCATGTAAATACAATTTGATTACCACACCCTGGATTTCTACCAGGGTGTGGTAGAAATCCACACCCTGGTGTGGCCCATCATCTTTAATGCACTCCAACCCCCACACCTCCATGTTTCACGTGCATTTTGAGAGCATCAGCAAAGACCACATGAAATACTAAAAACTACTGTTGCCTTCATTCATTCATTCATTCATTTATTTGTTCATTTTCAGGCACAACAAATACCTATATTGAACATAAAATGCACAAAACAGTTCATACATGTTAAGTACACATTATCTCTCTGTGATACTGAAGCTGATTATGCTGATGTAATGTGGTCTGTAATGGAGAGTAAACCACCCAGGTAAGTTCACTTAACGTGGGTAGATAAAGGTAAATAAATGGCTATATTAAAACTAACTAAGAGTTATAACACAAGCTGCTGATAGATTTATCTCACACTAAAAGGACATGTTGGTGACGTAACATTAAAGCACGAGGTTAATGTAGTCAGGCTTCAAAGCCAAAAGTAAAATTGAAATAGGCACTGGGTTCATTTTTCTTGCAAAATTGCGGGGATGAACTTGTGTCATGGAAGTCGGCACAAACTTTCCTGAACAATTTTGTTTAGTAAATTTATTTCCATTTTACATTGAGTAACCAAATGTTCTGTTTGAGCTCACATGTCATTTTCTCTGTCTACATGCTTCCCTCATGTTTTCTGTGGCAAAACTGAAGCCTCAGTGTGCATCACAACCTGCCAACAGCCTCTAAAAGAACAGTGGCAAGAAAATATACTGAAGGGGTGTGAAAGGGTCTACTGAATGTGTGTTATGCAGTCATGTTAGAAAAATAAGCAGTCAGACCATTTTCTAATGTGCAATGAACACAAAGCAGGCTCAGAAATGACCAGATGTGATACTATAAAGCTTTAATTATATGTTGTTGTTGGCTATGACATCCATCCATCCAACCATCCCTCCATCTTCTTCAACTTATCCGGTTCAGGGTCGCAGGGATGCTGGGCAGCGTGTGACCCCTGGACAGGTTGCTAGTTCATAAAAATCATAAAAAGAGGAAAGAGTAAGTAGCATACCCCAGATAAGATATTTTCTTTTCACATAAATAAACTTGACTTTTTCAGTGATTTTAGCGTGAAATCATACATGTTTGAAATCCACTTTAGAAGTTTGAAGTTTTTAATTTTTTGAATAATTTTCAAACAGGGATACAAGTAACACCTTTTGATTCAATCACATCTCCTGAATGGGCCCTTTACTCCACCAAAAATCTGCTGCAGGTTGTCTGCTATTCAGGCATTTATATGTTGGAGTGCCTCTGGGGCAAAAAGTGAACCCCAAATAAACCCAGATGGATTGATCTGTGCATTAAAACGTGTCTGTGGATGCAGGTTGTACAATTTTGTAAAACAGCCTGTTCTCAAATGTCAGGCTGGTGCAACCATAAACATAAACTAGGATGAAATAGGAGACTAAAAATAACGACAATTATATTTGATCAGAGGACCCCATTCATGTCTTTATAGCTGGCTGAAAAGGGCTGTAGCGCTCTCTTAATTATACATAAAATAGAGGGATTTAGCTACAAAATGTATTTATATAACTCTGGTTCTCAGGTTTGATTTAATCAGTGTCAACTGATTGTTGGTTTGGTAAAAATTTGATTACAACTTGCCTGATGAGGTGTTAAAAGGACATTTTTATTAAGGCTTGATGTGGATGGTGTGGTACAGTCTGTGGTGTGATTGGTGTAGCAGGCTGCTGTGTTTACAACGTGTACTGGTCATTATTGCCTGCTGTGAACAACAAAGACCTGACTAACGGCGCAGAGTCCACCCATCAGGGATGACTCGCCACCACGAACTGTGTGCTCTCTCAGAAGAGTCTTTATGTGGGCGTCACAAAAATGCACATAAATGCACTTGCAGAGTCTCTCTCTCGCTCTCTGGGAGAGGCAGGCCATTAGAAAAGTGGAGTGAGACAAAGGATCAAAAAGAGGTGGAGCTAAAAGTTAAAAAAATAAGAGCCAATCAGAACTAGAATCAGCCAGGAGCCAACATAGTTGTAGCTCGTCATCTGTGTGTGTGTGTGTGTGTGTGTGTGTGTGTGTGTGTGTGTGTGATGCTTCAATGTAGAAACATAGAAAGTTTGAGCTCACTGCATATTTAAAACTATAAGCTAAATATTTTTATGTGTGCTGTGATTGCTGCGTTTTCACTGATCCAACCACAGCAGCAGTATTAGAGCTCAGTGTTTATAAATAAAGTTTTAATGTCATGTTGTTGTCCGAAGGGTGACGGCCTCTCCCTTAGAGAGAAGGTGAGGAGCTCGTAGCTCAGGAGCTCAGGGTATTGCCGCTCTCTTCCACACTGAAAGGAGCCAATTGAGGTGGTTCGGGCAAATGACTAGGATGCATCCTGGGTGAGGTGTTGCAGGCATGTCCCACCGGGAGGAGACCCCAGGGGAGACCCAGTCACATGTACTGTGTTATAAAATATCAGGTAGCCATTATTTGGTTGTTAATAAGCCAGATGTTTATTGTACACTGAATTCAAGATCAGGATCACTGGTTGAAATATAAATGAACAATTTGTTGAAGTAGAAAACATTAAAGAGTCTGCAAAGTCATACAATATGCTGGACAGGAGAATGAAGTGCATAAAATGAGGCAAATATATATATATATAGACTATTTAATATTTTTGAAAATGCACAGAACCAAATATTTGCTTTGATTATATCTTTGAATAAGAGGTGCCCATTTAAGATTTATGAAAGGTTTCAAATGCAAATTGGTGACAAGAGACTGCTTCAACTACAGATATCACACAGAAAGATTCATGTAAATACAAGCAGCTAAATCATTATTGAAAAAGTCATATTGCTGAAAATATGTTTGAGATATTTTTTCACCACTGTTTCTACAAATTTTGTTCCCTCAGCATAAAAATTGTACACATTTTTATGTATTTGTTTATTTTTAAGACATCTGCACATTTTTCAATGAGTCTGATAGTTGGATGTCAGATTCTAGATTAGCTGATCTACTGCTAATAAAAAAAACAAACTATAATTCATTTCTATAATAGTCTACATCCGTTGTTGTTATAGGGGAACATTTTAAATTTTTACACTCAGGCACAGATAAAGTTGAGCCGCTTATCACATTTCCGGTTCTCCCACTGTCCCCCTTTAGTTAAAGCTCCACAGCGATTCCACAGTGGACACTGGTAGTTCTTATCTCCGTGGGGCCGGGCGTCGTACACCAGAGGATCGCCGTTCACCCACAGCCAGCGATCACCCAGGTAACGCAAACTGATCCACACCCACTCTGTGGTGTTTTGGTACAGAGTCATCTGGGCCAGAGTGGTCACACTGGCAGAGAGCAGGCTGATGAGGATACTCTTACTCTGTCTGCAGTGCCTCATGGCCCCCTCCCAGGTCATTTTCTTCTTCACCACATTAAGCTGATACGAGGAATCTGACCCTTACTGATGCACATTTTCTCTGCCTCTAACAAGGTCGTGTCTTCTGAGATATCAATCTGGATCGCAGCCAACCTGCAGGCACTGGTAAGAATGAGCGCTCCAATGACGATCTTCTCTGTCCTGCTTCTTCTCACGGGAGGAATGAGACTGTCTTTTTTGAGCTCTGTCACTTGGATCGAGTTGATAAAGGAGGAGACACAGTTAATGACATGAATCATTAACATATCTATGTACAATCCGTCTACAACATGATGTGGATTATGGATCATTAACACAATGATAAAACAATTTTGCATGTCCATCTTGATATTTGTTTTGTAGAAACAAATATCAAGATGGACATGCAAAATTGTTTTATGGTGAATTTCAGTGTCTGAACTGCTGTTTTTACTGTGGAGGACAAACGAATCCTACCTGCCTGCCTACCTAGGTAGCCTTCAGAGACTGATTTAAACAAAATAACTTATTTGCCTTTCAAGCCATGCATTTATAATTGTGTTTTTGTTGCTTTGGAGTTTGCTTTTCATTGAGTTTGCCAGTCAATGTCCTATGATGTATATAACTTTTTCTTTTCTCAGTATTTCCCAGCTTCGCATGGACAAATGCGGCTGTGTCTTACAGTTAACATCCTTATTGTATCCCCACACAAACAGTCACAGATGGCTGCCCCTCCCTGAGTTTTGTTCTGCTGCAGGTTTCTTACTGTTAAAAGGTCATTTCTTTATTTTTTTAAATGTTCTTTATGTTTCCTTATTGTGCGTAAGTTTGACTATGGGATTCCTGGGTTGTTAGCTTCCTTTCTAAAATGTTGTTATGTCCTTACCTTGAAAGATAAACTGCTTTCAGAGGATTATTTCTTTGATTTGTCATTATATAAACATTGCTGAGCTGAAGTGAGAATAATGCTGATTGTTGTACGGTGAACTGGACTTCATATACTTAACCTAAAGATTCATTGGTCCAAAGTGATATCCATTTAACTTAACTTCATGACATATACTATAATGTTTTATACTTTTGTATAAAGGGTATGTACGTCTTTGAAAGAAAGAAAAATAAAGCAGTGAGAATGACTCATCTTTATTGTGATGTTTGCACTCAGCTTCAATGATGACTGTGTAAAGTGAAACGTATCATAAAGAACGATAAACCTACAAATACCAAGAAAATGTTCCACCCCAGATGGGACTCGAACCCACAATCCCTGGCTTAGGAGGCCAGTGCCTTATCCATTAGGCCACTGGGGCGCGCACGAGTCATCTCGAGAAAACTATACTAATATTAATTGAGGACAAGTGACAAACTGTAATAAAAGGCAGTAAAAAGCAAGTTAGTGGTTGATTATTTTTGTTTGGTTTGGAATCCATATCTATGTTTCTATTTTTATTTTTAATAAACGTACTGAATAAATCCAACTCGATGAAACGGCGCAGCCATTGCTCGCTACTCGGTTACTAAGCAACTAAGACCAAACCGTTGAGTCAAGCTAGACGTAGAAGAACCGTGCTGCTTCCTGTTTAACAGCAAACTCGGATTGAATACAAAATGGTATTATGTTCCTTTTCCCGATATTACAAGCTTTGTATTCGGCTTATTTAGAGGAGAAAACAATCAGCCTCCGTTAAACAGTTTACGTTGAATAGATGTTAAACAGTCTCATTAAATTGTGAAGCCTAGTGATCGTAATTTTTATTTTGAAAGTCGTCGAGCGGAAACTTTTAACCATGTTGTTGTTAACTACAAACTAGCTAATGCTATCGACATCTAAGTAGAAAATACACCACGCCACAGCGTAAAACTTGTTATTTTCTTCAGTCTCTCTCTTTGTTTTTTAAATCACGGCAGAGCCGTAAGAGAATTTAGTTGTCGTTTACCCCGTTGTGAGGTCTTAATGACAAATTAAACCAACAGTGACCATTAAATGGTAAAAGGTTACGGACGCAATAACGTAGCTAACACCAAACGTTACCTGGGTTAGTGATAATCAAGCCTCAGCTAAGGAGAGATTTATCGAAATGGTGAGCTGATGTTTTTGGAAACTTAACGCTAGGGCTGTTCTGATATCTTATAATATTATACATTTCTGCTTGTTTTTGCCTTGCTTAACCGTTCCTTTGGTGGTCCGATTAACTCTAACCCCACCATTTATGTAGAAGCTCGATATAGTAAATTTGTTTTCCTCGGTAGATTCTCTCTCGGGTCAAACCAGCCGTGGGAGGAGAGACATCAACGAGCATTGGTGAGAAAAACAAAAGAAATAAAAGCAAGCTCCCCCGATTGGAGGAATACCTGCAGCAGAGAGACTACCTGGGAGCCTTGACGTTGTTAGAGGTACTTAAGGAAAAACTCAGTACACATCTTTTGGTATCCACTGCTCAGCATATCGTAAGGTAAATACCCTGCAGTAATAGAGGGAGAACCCCCACCTTTAGAAGAGCCTCTATATACAACCGCTTGACAACAGTGGGGAGGAAGAACTCCCCTTTTGCAGGAAAAAACAAACAAACAAATAAGATACACAAAGAATGTGTTTCTGGATGAGGCTCTCCACTTTTTAACCTCCTGCAGTGTAACTTTTTCGCATTTTTGTTCTTTTAAATTTAGATAGACACAAAAAAATTCCCTCCATTCAGCTGTCATTCTCTGCATCTCCAGCTCTTTTTTTTTAGCACTATTGATTTGTGTCAGTTTATTGACAAATGTAAGTACAATGTGCCTTTAAAATTGAAGATGGGCACACAAAGATTTGCATATCTATCCATTGTCTCCCAAAGGCCTGATAATTCAGGACTTTATATGTGAGTAGATTCATTTTAGATTATTTCCCATTCGAACTCTTGCACATGTGGGATCAACAGCATATTTAATGCTTTTCACAAGGGCTACCCTTCCCTAGATGGAACAGCTATGAGATTTTATGCATTCCTAAATCAAAAGTAACTGAATCCTGACCTGCACTGTGTGTGCAGTGTGGTCTTACGTGAGAATCAGAATCAGCAGACCACTACATCTGCTTCAAGGTTCAACAATTCCTGAAATCCTCCGAGCACCCAATCTGGCACCAACAACCATTCCACATTCATTGTCACTTAAATCACTTTTCTTCACCATTCAGATGCTCAGTTTGAAATTCAGAAACTGTTGACTATGTCTGCCTGTCTAAATATGTCTAAATGCATTGATTTTCTGCCATGTGATTTGGCTGATTATTTGCATTAAGAATCAGTTGAACAGATATACCTAATGAAATGTTGGTGAGTGTATGCTGACCAGTTGCACCTGCGTGTATAGCTATTCTCCAAAGGCTCATTTCCCCCCCATGGCAAACCCTGACTATGGGGAGATAAGTTAGAGTATTATTAGATTGTCACGACTGTGTGAGCAGATCAAACTAGAATATAGCATACAGTATATTCTTAGTTTCTTACAACTCCATGATGAGAGGCTAAGTAGTGCTGCTGTTTAGACTGTTGATTTGTGAAACGTCAAACGGTGTTGCTGCACCTGCTCATGTGTTGCTGTGTCATGTCTAGTTTCAGAAAAATATTGGCGAGAGAGAGGAGGATGCAGACCTCTGGATTGGGTACTGCGCCTTTCACTTGGGGGATTACAAGAAAGCTATGGAGGTAGTTTTTGTTGTACATGAGTGTGAATGCGCGTGTTTTCCTTGATACAGCCCCCAAATACTTTATTCACATATCAAAACGCTTTTGTAGGGTAATGTTTGAATATCCATTATATTCTTTCCATTTCCTGATAGGAGTACAAGTCGATGACCAACAAACCTCAGTGTCCTGCTGAGGTCTGGGTCTACTTGGCCTGTGCCCTGTTTTTTCTGGGGCTCTATAAAGAAGCAGAGGAGGCTGCATCCAAGGGTAGGCAGATATTTGTGTACAATGTTACTGAAGGGCAAACGTGCACTAGTATTCTGTGGAACTGTTACAAGTAGAGTCCCAGACTGGGACATGTTTGGTTTACCAAGAGCAGCAACTGCTTTAATATAAAAATGTGTACTTACTTGGTTCAGCAGTTGATGGCAAGCTTTTGAAAGCAAAGGTGTTGCATATAGATTGAACATTACAGAGTCAAGGTTAATTTGACCACGTTTAGTGACATTTAACATGTTGAAACCCTTCCTGTGTGTCCAAATCAATATAATTCAGCTAGACTGTCCTGCAGCAGCAAGAAGGGTTATCAGCGTGTGAGGATTTAGTGGTGATGCAGTTTATTGCTTTATAAAAAAAGACTGCAACGACTAATCATTGATCTGTTTGTTTTTTTTCTTTGCTTCATCACATTTAAGGAAACTCAGGATTACTGTATTTACTTTATTTTAAGATCACCGTCCTTGCAGAATCAGTGTCTGGTGTGAGAACCTCGTTGTGCAGCATCAGACAGCCAATCAGAAAGCTGTGAATAATGAATAATGATCCAATAGACAATAAATATGATTTGCATTTTATTTTGTTTGTTTCTTACCAAGTTAATTTTAATGTGTCGCGCACCAGTTTGTTCTCAAAAGATGCTCCTCTTGTGTAAGATTTGGTATTTGTGTGTTTTTAGTGTTTATTTTAAGCCTTTCATTGAAAAAAAAGCTTACAGGATTTTTTTTTTAAAGGGCTTTTATTTTGAAGAGTGTAAACTTGATGTACACAGACATTACTGATAAGATTTAATAAGTTATCCTGTGTGATTGAAGAACTACCTCGCATTTAAGCCACGGCCCATTCTTTGTGTGAGTTCTGTGTCCTGATGTTGTTATATAACCACTGAGAGCTAGGTAATGTTGTAATGAATGGTTTCCTTGTTCTCGTGTGGTTTTCTGTCTAACTGAATTTGGTGTCTCTTGTTCTCCCTAGCACCTATGTCCCCCCTCCAAAACAGGCTGCTTTTTCACTTGGCTCACAAGGTTTGAAAATTATCCCTTTATTATCACACTTTTATGTATTTTCTGTGCTTTGTCTGACTACCATATTAATTCTTTTACGCAACACTGATTTTGAAGTTTTTTTTCATCTACATCTGATTTGTTTGTGAGTTTGATTCATGTTTTCTTGCCCTCTCCCTTGTCTTTACAACCACAGTCATCAGTGGCACTCACTTACTCAGTTTTTACTCAGTCAGTACACCTTTGCAACATATTGAAGCTTCAAAAACAGCTGAAAGTGTGCTTGGCTCTGGCAGTAATGAAGTGTCAGAAATGATTCCTGTGCAGTGATCTGAATCCAGTGATATTAAAGCCAGTTATAACCAGGAGTTATAGTGAGCTGGAACCATTAGTAGATAAATCTAAGGATGATATAAAGCCAGTTAGATTTTCGTGTGCTGCTTGGCGTTGCTTCTAGCTGATGCCACAGAATTCTCACTCACCCCTATTACATCCCGCTGTAGTTCTCATCTATGTTCATGCATACAGATATTAGTATAATGATGAGCATGTTGCTAGCTCTACTGCACAGAAGTGATCCACAAAGAGCGTTAAACCCCGGAGTAGCCAGTAGCCAGCCCAGAGAGCTGGAGTAGCACACGTCTGCTGATCACAGTCTGAACACAAAGACAAATCATTGTAAACCCGTTTTTATCTTCTATGTTAAGCACAGTTTATGAGTTTATGTGTAATGAAATGAACTATATAAAGAAAACGGTGATTAATAGTGTTACAATATAAATAATTACAAGTGTTATTTCTAAGCAATTCTTTGCCTAAAACTGCACTACTACTCCAGATCTGTCAGATCCCACTTTAACCCCTGGTTAATCACAACACAGGAATAATTACCCCCCAAAAATAGAGATGATGTAAAAAGAAAATGCGTGTCTGAAAACGATCTGCTCAGCACATGAAGGTTTACAGCTGCCAGAAGCGATCACACCTCTGATTGCTGTTCCCTTCGTGTCCGTTGTCTTCATATCATCGTCTCAGTTCAATGATGAGAAGAGGCTGATGAGTTTCCACCAGAACCTGGAGGATGTGACAGAGGACCAGCTGAGCCTGGCATCCATCCACTACATGCGCTCGCACTATCAGGAGGCCATAGACATCTATAAACGCCTTCTGCTGCAGAACAGGTCTGTGCCTTTCCTTCCCTTTCAATCTTTGACATTTGTTTCACACTCCTGCTGTACTTCAGCGCATCTCAGGAACCCCTTAAAAGGTGAGAGTCTTTTAATGGAGGGGTATTAGATTTTATGACTTTGACACTTCGTGCAGACACACAGATAGTGCCATTGACGGTGCAGTAGACCTGGTGAGCCTTCTTTCTCCAACCACTGTGCTGTATTTGGAGCATCCAGATGCAAAAAAGAAAATACTTTGATTTCAGTAGGCATCTCCTGCCTCTTCTTGCAGAGTTATTATGTATTCATGGCTTTGGAACATGTGAGCAGCTGAGGTGGGTTTTTTTTTTTTTGCTTGTTTGTTTGTTTCACTGTGTTGACAGTACAAGATCTGCCAGCTGCCAGCAGCTCTGAGGACCGCTACTTCCTTTGACTGCTGACACTGAAATGCAAAGATTTTAAACTAGTGCTGAGAAGATTCACGAATCGACTTTTCTGAAACACTCGATGTGCCTCATTTGGCTTAGCTGGACTGCATTTATCCAGTCCTCATGTCTTAAGTGTTTCCTTGATTGTGTTTGTTTGGTTCCTGTAATGACTTTTTAGCTCCATCTGACTTCACTAAAAATATATTATTGAAAAATAGAGATTTGTAAAAAATATTTGTTGTCAGGGGGTTTCTCTTTCTTACATGTGGAAGATAAAAGCTGTTGTGCAGGATTTTGTACTGGAGCTGGCAGAGTAAAGTCCATTTAATGTCTGATCTCACTGATTTAAACATTTTTAGATGTTACCGTTGGATATTGTCCACATAGTTTGTGGGTACAGTGCAAAGGGAGAGTGACCCCTTTGATACAGACTTCACTCCACAGACCTTCAAATCTTAGTCTTTTCAGATTTACAGTTAACTTAAAATATCCTTTTCAAATTTTGTCATTTAAAAATGAGAATGTATATCAACAGTTGTGACACAAGAAAACAAGTTTCTGTCATTTGCTAGGTGTGAGCAGATGTGTTGTTTTGAAATGCATAACTGTCTCTCAGGGTAGACTTCTATATGTAATGTGAACACTATTTTATCTTGCCAAGATGGGCTGTTTTGTGATCATGTGCAGATGGATAGATGTGATGTCTGGGTGAAAGGCTGGGTACATCCCAAACAGCTGACACGTAAAGAGACAATTATACACACTCACCTAAAGCCAATTGAGAAACACTAATTAATCTAACGAGCATGTCTGTGGACTGTGGGAGGAACCCCACAACAGAGAGGACCTGCAAACTCCAACCGGCTGGCAAGTTTGATCACAGAACCTTTAAAATCTTCCAAGTGGACTTGTTGCACAGGTGGCATCCCATTCTTTCACAAATGTTTGTAGAAACAGTTTGCATGCCTTGGTGTTTGAAGGCTTAAAATAATTAATAATAATGATTATCGTGAGAACTTTATTTATTAAGATATTTGTTAAAAAAAGAAGAAAAAAATTAGCCAGAAAGTCATTTTTATCTTAAATCTCGTCTTTTCAGAGATTTTCTGGCTCTGAAAGTGTACGTGGCTCTGTGTTACTACAAGCTGGACTACTATGATGTCTCCCAAGAGGTGCTGGCCGTGTACCTGCAGAGTATCCCCGACTCCACTATTGCTCTCAACCTCAAGGCTTGCAACCACTACAGACTTTATAACGGCAAAGCAGCAGAGGTACCGAGCTGCATGTCCTGGTCGATACTTTGGTGGTTCTTCATCTTTATTGTTGTGAATGTAACTGTGTAATGAGTTATTATTAAGAAGGTTTAAGGGGTAATGATAAAAAGTCTAAATTAATCTTTTTTAGCTTTACCCATTTTACATGTCACCATGTGCTATTACAGTAGCATGAAAAGTCCAACAGTTTCTAACATTTGTGTGAGGCTGAGCTGCTTGTTCTCATGTTTTTTTTTTTTTAAATTACTTGCTCTGTTACACCTGAGTGGTTGCCCTTTTTATTTCTTAGATGATTTTAGCTAGTAGGTTTGACGTGTGTGTGTGTGTGCGTGTGTGCATGTGCTCTGGTCCCCTTAGGCTGAGTTGAAGAACCTAATCGACATCTCTTCCTGCTCCTTTGAGTTTGCTAAGGAGCTTATCCGACACAACCTGGTAAGCTCTCCGCAAGCTTCAGCTGTAAGTGAGCAGGTGTGTGTGTGTGTGTGTGTGTGTGCGCATACACTAGTGACTGCTACACTGCTACACTCTGAATCCCTGTGTACTGCAGGTGGTGTTTCGTGGTGGGGAGGGTGCATTGCAGGTACTGCCTCCTCTGATTGATGTGATCCCTGAAGCCAGACTCAACCTGGTCATCTACTATCTCAGGCAAGGTGTGTAGCCACATCACTGCAACGTTGTTGTTGTTGGTTTTTTTTTTTTAATACAGGCAAAACAAGGGATTAGACAGGGTATACTAGTACAGAGTGCAACACGAATGAGGCCTCAAGCCTGGGAATCTGTTAGTCCTTCTTCTGTTATGGAAGCCGTGGGGGTCATTACTCAGGGCTCATGGCCAAGTGAAAGTAGAAACGCAGATCGATCAGTAAATCAGCAGCATAGCCCTGTACTCCTTATTATTCTGCAGACACTGCATCAACCTGTCTTTCCTGAAAGATAAAGTCTCCACCCTCTCTGCATTTGTGAACAACACCCTGAGATGCTTCAACTCCTTCGCTTGTGGCAGCAACTGCTCCCCAACCTGGAGTGGGCACCCCATCCTTTTTTTTTACTGAGAACAATGTCCTCACACTTAGAGGGCAAATGTCAACTACAAAAATCAGAGACAAGATCGCGAGACCCAATGTCCTTCACCCCTGTCCGACCAATCCAGCCCATGTTATAATGCAGCTACAACCACAACTGCATTTATGCTTCAGAAATGTTCTTGGTCTAGATGAACAACATGTGTCATGAGTATGTTGAAACACAGTCCTATTGGCACACTATGTAATACTAACTTATTATGCCATTCATCTAATAACAAACCAAAACATTAGTGATACAATAGCTTCTCTGACTCACAATCTATTGCAATTTACAAGTTAATGCCCATAAAGCGACAAATCTGACCATGAGCATAATTTGGGTGAAGATTAGGAGACAATTGTGTGCAAGTGAACAGTACTGTGAGAGGATCAGCGATTCTTGTGAAATGGGGATAAATGGGTGACATACACCTTGGCTTTGCAAAAGCTCATTGGTCCTTTGGAGGAGCTAAAAACTATGGGCAAACATAACGTGATGCACTCTTTCTTTCGCAGCATCAAATTTATCGTGCAGCATCACTATTCAGTGATAATAGATGTTAATTTCATGTAAAGCTGTATTAATCACCAGATTTTTATAGAGTTGACGCATTCACATACTCGCATTTCTGCTCACAGACGATGTCGAGGAAGCTTATAACCTCATCCAGGATTTGGTCCCCACCACGCCTCAGGTGAGGTTAAGTTTTAATTTTGTCTTTTTAAACGTTTGGTCGTAGTGTTTCACTCCAAAAGTCTCTCCAGTTTCACTTTAATATGATATTTGTTAAAGTTTTATGTTAAGTTTAGAGTCAGTGGTTGTATTTTTAAGGTCACTGTATGGTCTTGTTACAGGAAAGAAAATGCCCAATAAAACAAAAACAACCCTGGCAGATTAAATAAATCCTGCTAACAAAAACTCTTCTTCTTTCTTCCCACTTGAGAGCTCTCGAGGAGATTTTTCTTTCCTCTGATCAGTTTATTTTTTTTATCTTCAAAAGCACTTTAATGTCTCCTGGATCTGAACAATCTGAAACTCATGACGTGTTTGGCTTTTGTATTCCTTTTATGTTTTGTTTTTTTCCCTTACTTGTTGGAATGGATTTTGACGGACTTTGAAGCTGCGATGAAACAATGGATCAAATGATTCACTCTGATCTTCTTTTTTTTAATAGGAGTACATTTTGAAAGGAGTGGTAAACGCTGCTTTAGGACAAAAAATCGGATCAGTGAGTATTTCTGTAAGAGTTACATGCAAACAAAAATGATGGCTCCGTGTGTGAGACAAATGTGCAATTGTGCTTTCGTGTTTCAGAGGGATCACTTAAAAATTGCTCAGCAGTTCTTTCAGCTGGTCGGAGGCTCGGCGAGCGAGTGCGGTACGCCCCACAGAAATCTGACCTGTTTTATTATTTGAGGAAAGTGTGTTAGCATGTGTGTATTACATTTTCTATCCTTTCAGATACTATTCCTGGCAGACAGTGCATGGCCTCCTGCTTCTTTCTCTTGAAACAGTTTGAAGACGTTCTCATTTATCTCAACTCGGTCAAGGTTGGTGTTGCTCGCTTGCAGTGGAGAGTCAGTGTTATTTATTTTTTTATTCAGGTAAAAAAAAAAAGACACTCGCCCACACGCTGGGTGAGAAGTGCCACTTCAGATGACAAGTGGTGCTTTACATTTATTCGTGTGTGTGTGTGTGTGTGTGTGTGTGTGTGTGTGTGTGTGTGTGTGTGTGTGTGTGTGTGTGTGTGTGTGTGTGTGTGTGTGTGTGTGTGTGTGTGTGTGTGTGTGTTTTCTCCTCCATGATTCGTGCTACCAAGACAAGGCTGACACTCGTTTTATTTCTGGACACGTAGGCACTCGTCCTTTTTGTGCTTCTCTTTTTCAGGGTTACTTCTACAACGATGACACATTCAACTTCAACTATGCTCAGGCAAAAGCAGCGATTGGCAACTACAGAGAGGCAGAAGAGGTGCGCTAACTGAGCAGCCATTTATATGTGTCTGTGAATAAATTGTTGGCCTTTTTCTTTTTACTGATTTTAATTTTTGGTTCACAGGTTTTTCTGCTCATTCAGAGTGAAAAGATCAAGAATGACTACGTTTACCTCAGCTGGCTGGCACGATGCTGTATGTATAGTCGATGTTATACTAACGGTAATACAGTGTATTTACAGTCACAAGCCACATTATTAGGTACACTTTGCTACTACAATAATAAGGGGGTCTTTCATTATTCAGCCCTGGTTTAAATCTTTGTGGCATAGATTCAGTGAGAAGCTGGAATTTCCTCAGAGATTTCCATCCATATTGACATGACAGCATCACACAGTTGTTGCAGAGTGCAGTGAAGTATCACTAGTCAGGGGTTTTTCCTGCTTAGGGGAATTTGTGTTGCCTCCCTCCAATGAGATTTCAGTCAGAGCTAAATTCAATTTCCCAATTTCAATCAAACACTTGCTGCTGATTTGTCAGCAGCATAGACTCATTGCCATACTATATGCAGACTTGTCATGCATGTATGTGTGCGGTCATCCCAGAAAACCCTGAGAAAGCAAACTCCTACTCTGCTTGTTCAGTATTTGTAAAATGGTAAATGGTAAAGTCCAGTTAAACAATAAAACAAACAGTGCATCTGTCACAACAGGGATTCACACAAAAACATAACAGAAGAAAATCTGTCCTGGGCAGCTCAACTCTGAGCTAGACTTTGACACAGAAGGATTAAAAGGTGCTATCGTGGGCGATCGTGGCTCAAGAGTTGGCAGTTTGTCTTGTAATTGGAAGGTTGCTGGTTCGAGCCCCGGCTCCGACAGTCTCGGTTGTTGTGTCCTTGGGCAAGACACTTCACCTACCGCCTACTGGTGATGGTCAGAGGGGCCGATGGCACGATATGGCAGCCTCGCTTCTGTCAGTCTGCCCCAGGGCAGCTGTGGCTACAACTGTAGCTTGCCTCCACCAGTGTGTGAATGAATAGTGGAATTGTAAAGCGCTTTGAGGGTCTCGAAAAGCGCTATATAAATGCAATCCATTATTAATATTATTAAACCAGTTTGGCTGATTCTGTCAAAAATAATCAGTAAAACTGTAAGAGTAATCCTCACTGCAGCCGGCTGCCAACACAAGAACGCCATCTGTTAATTTCACTCTGCTGATAAGGTGTTTGTTCAGTATGAAGATGAGGAGTTTTGCATATATTATAACTAAGTGTGTAACAACCAAACGAGGAGCATAAATGATCCCGTTTCTTAGTTGCTGCTGCCAGCTGCACAAACATCTGTGAAACCTTTTTAGGTAGACATGAAAAGGATACAGTAATCTTCATCTGATCACATAAAAGCTCTTAGACACCTTTACACAGTGAAAACAGAAATGAGCGCCCCTTTTTACTCGTTCACCGAGGCTGAGGCCCGAATCAAACATTTCCAGCCTGAGGCCTTTAAAGAATTTAAGATCTCTCATCACTCAGCTGGAGTTTCTCTCAGCAGCTCTGAGAAACCTCTGATGGAAGAAATTTCTTCCATTCTCAGCTTTAATCTACATCAATAAAACCTGCCCGCAGCCTTTAAAATGTTCCATATTTGAATGTAAAAGAGCTGAAACTGCATGTGAGCGTTGGGTTATTGAACACTGATCTCGGTCTCATCAGACATAATGAACCAGAAGGGTCAGCTTGCCTGGGAGCTCTACCTGAAGATGGGAACCTCCTCAGATTCCTTCCATCTGCTCCAGCTCATTGCCAATGACTGCTACAAGGTGACATCCTCCTCCCTCCTCTTCCTCTTGTACTGTATGTGGTGGCTGTTTTAACCCTGTGAGATCTTACTCATCAGCAGTGATGACCCCAATCCTATCAGAACACGTAGTCTCAGCAATCAGGGGACAAAAAAGCGTTTACATTGCTCCAAAAATACTTTTTTGCTCATCTTCAGAACAAACTGGAGGGTTATGCTCATAACTGCGACTTCACAGGGTTCATTTTAAGATTTTGGAGAAAATGAGTTAGTCAGCTGGGATATGTTCCTGCCCCTCCACCATAGCCCCGAATAAGAGATTAAGTAGACAGGGAAAACTAATCACTTATATTGATTGATTAATTAGCGGTTAGTTAGTGGTTTCCTTTCCAAACACTGAAGGAAAGATTAATGATAAGAAATGAAAACTATTATTTAGTCGCAGCCCTGGTTTGAATATTTATTTGCCTTTTGTGATGAATTTACACAAAGTGCCACAGCTAATGATTTGATACTTTATTAAGTAACTTGCTGATTATTTATTTTCCATAGATGGAGACAAGACAAAAACCTGTCACGGTATCAGATCAAGAAAAGCAGCAAATACTCAGCCTCATAACAACAACAGTACTTTTATGTTTTTGTTTGTCTGAGAGTAAATCATTGATTCTGGCTGCTGCATGACTACACGTGGCAGCTCGCTTGTTAAAACGCCTTCATTTATTGCTGAAGGCAGGAGTCCTTCAGTTCAGTTGTGTAACATTTCTGAGGAATGCCTGCATCCTGAATTCAGAAATGTCAGATGTATTTTAGAAGTCCCAAATGTCACCTTAAATGGAGAAACGGCACCTTTTATGCTCCGCCTGCTGGATTTTGTGGTATTTTTCACAGGCTGTGCAGCTGCAGTCTTTACCGAAAATATTTTGATATCTTTTTAAAGTGGACTTACTGTGTTTTTCTTTATTTTCTGTGTGTAACTGTCAGAGTGCTGGATGCTTACATATAAATGAGGTCATCACTGAGTCAAAAACTCACTTTTAGCTTCACAGACTTCAGACTCTTACCTCTAAACATCTTGCTGTCAAAGAGAGGAGATATCTGTAATAAGGTCATGTCAGGGACACAGCTCTGACTGTGAGCACAGGAATCCACTTGCTGTTTGTGAGGGGCAGCCAATCAGAAGACACAGGGCCTCAAAGAGACACAAACTGCTTGTTTTAGACAGTGGATTAACTGAGGGGCAGCACAAGGGGCCGGCATGAAATAAAAAAGCCGTGAATCACACAAAACTACTCTAAAGTCCAAAAACAACAATATGGAGCTGGGAATGAGCATAAATAGTCCACCTGAAGTTAAAGAAGTTAGTAAACAGGCTTTGCGTGCCGATGCTCATGACTGCAGCCTGTCGTTTCAGATGGGTCAGTTCTACTACGCAGCGAAGGCCTTTGATGCACTGGAGAAGCTGGACCCAGCCTCCAACTACTGGGAGGGGAAAAGAGGGGCGTGTGTCGGCGTCTTTCAGCTCATACTGGCAAACAAGGAGCCCAAGTATGTTTGTCTCTCTTTCCTGTGGGGTGGTTTTAGTTTTGATCATCGTGCCGTCTGCAGGAATGGGTGTGAGGTTTAAGCAAAGTAAACATGAGAGATTGTGCATTCTTTACGTAATCTTGTATCCTCACATATCCTGTTTGCACCCTAGGGAGACTCTTAAAGAGGTGCTGACCCTCTTGCGAAATTCAGGAAACCCCCAGGTTGAGTACATCATCCGAATTATGAGGAAGTGGGCCAAAGACAACAGAGTCCTCCTCTCGTGACAGCCTTGAGCCTTCAGTGCTGAACTGAAGACTCCAAGCCCACGATAAGAGTTGCCGGGATGCAGACAGCAGCACTGATGATTTATCTCACATCAAGAAGGATTTGTATTTTTCTACTATACTCTAGTTCTTTGTGCTGTTCTGTGTACATGTATTTAAATTTAACACATAATTTAACTGGATTAAACTTTTTTAAAACAAATGTCAGTGTGTAAACATTTTCAGACCATAAATTACACACTAAACACTTCATACTGTCAACATCTATAAACATCAGTGGCTATTTCTAAACGTTGCACATTTCCTAAGAGTTTATTGAGCATAGCTGCTAAGCTGTGCTCTGTACCAGTGAAGGAAGGATTCCAGTCTTAGTATTAACTCTGAAAAAATACTTTAGGTTTTCTACAATTTAATTTTTAAAGTTACATAAAAGTCCACCATTTGAAGTACACTTTACCTGCACAACTAGTATTTCCACATTGCACTATGGTGTGCATGGGCTCACATATAAACAGTTAAAGGAGCACTCACTTCAGGCAGTATTCCACTTTTATACAGCTGTTATGACCCTGGCCTTCGTCTGAGACCTGTCTTTAAAAGGAAAATATTGAAATGGGTAAAATACGTGCTTTTCATGTGCTATTAATGAAGCTGCAGTAAGGGCCTGATAGGTCCCTGTGACTCACACCAGTCTGTCTGACATCACCTCCTTCGCTCATTTTTCCTGTTAAAATAGGAAAAAGAGTGGTGCCCATTTTTTGGCCAGTTTCCTCATTAACATCTTCTGTTAACATGATAAACGTGTAATAGATTACAGTATTGGACCAGAATAGACATTTTTATTAAAATCATTAATTATTCTGTTCATCAGTCATTTGCAGCACGGTTTTGTTTTTCTGGTTTTATTTAAAAGGAAAATCAGTTTTCTGAGTGACATCAAATCTTTGACATGCAGTAAGCGTGTGGAAATGTCAGTAGTTAAACCTTAACCTGCCTCTGCAGAGTCTTCTTCAATGATAATAACACAGATCCTAACCCTAATCTCTACCACTTTACTTTCATAATATGGGATTTGGGGCTTTTGCTGATTGCTCACTAAGGCCTTTGAAATCAGGAAATGCACAAAAAAAAAGAAAGTTCTTGATATGACGCATCAAAAAGTTTTTAACTTTTTAGGTTCGAGTCCTCGCTGTTGTCGGGTTGCTAAGCTACTTTCAGTTGGTTAAACATACTCTTCTTTTATTCTGTGCCTGTGATGATTTTCAGATCCATCTCGACCAGAATGACAAAATCGGGCTACTCCCTCTAAACAGAGCACAAAATGAAACCAGTGACCATTGAACTGGTCTCTGTGAAACCCAGCGAGGTGCCGTTTCAGTTGAAAATTTTACAAAGCAATCTATCAGGACCACCACCCAACCCCCTCCAATACAGAGTGAGAAAAGTGGGGAGGGGCTGACAGGGACCTGGGAACAAACTTTTACCCGGGGGGTTTGCAGCAGGCTAATTGAGATGTGGTTTCCATGCAGTAACCGTGTGCATTTTTATCCCTAACCCCCCTGTCGTAGGTAGACTTTGTCATAGATTTTGATTGGCTGTAGTTTACAAATGTGACCACATGTCAAGTCAAGTCAAAAAACTTATTAAGATAGATGTGAGAGGTGTTGATCACAAACTAATGTGCACATCTACGGGGGCATCCCTGTGGAAAGCCAGAGATGACTAGCAGACAGAAAAGCAGCTGAATTAACAGCTTTAACAGCTATCAGAGATTACAGAAGAGTACGAACAAAAACTTTACTCTTTACTGCATTTACTTAGTGAGACTTTGAAAGATTGCATTCAAATAAAAAGTTTTCCATTTGCATAAGCCATACCACACCTTTAACCTGCAGAGGCTGATTGTGTTGATGTGAAAGACAATTCAAGTCGAATATATTTGTATAGGACAAAAGACAATTCAGTGTGCTTCACAGACAGAGAAATATAAAACTATAAATATTATAGTCATGCTAAAAATTAACGAAAAGATTAAAACATGCAGGAAAAGCATACAGGATTACAGGGTTAAGAGGTTGAAGACACAAAGCCTTGATTTAAAAGGTGTTCATTTATTTACAGTTTTATTATTTAGGCAAAGAATATTTTTCAAACTCTGACTTCATCTCACAGTGACTCCTTATGAGGAATTTGGCTGAAGCTAAACCTACAAAATAAATATGTATATGATTGAACTTTTTCTTTTCATCTGGATTCTTTAGGCCTGAAACAGTTTATCTACTTTATCTACTTTCCCCCCCATATTTGTCACACTTACGTGTTTCAGCTCATCAAACATATTTTAAAAGCTAAACCTACCCGGCATGTGTGACAAAGTATCCCTGCCCTAAACCTAATACCTGTTCGTGCCACCCTTGGCAGCAAGAACTGCAGTCTAGTGTTTCTGGCAATAAATGCTTCTCATGCCCACATTATTTTAGTTTTAGTTTTGGAGTGGCCTTTGACTAGGGGGGAGTTACTTTTTCCACACAGGGCCCCTTGATAAATTAAATCATAATTTAAAAACTGCATTTTGGATTTACTCTTATCTTTGACAGGAAGGGGGAAAATATTTTTCTTAGAGTATATGTGAACACGCGTTTTATTGGGATTCTGCTTACAGTGTGCATCAACAGGTGGATAAATCAGCTGGTTTAGGATGGTTATCTGAAGCAGCCAATCATCTGGCTCGCCTTCTTCCCTTTTACGATTTGATGTTTGAGAGTGAGCGCGTGCAAGAATGCACGATTCAGCGTTTTTTTCCCCTGAATAGACTAAATGAAAAGGTCCAGGTGAGAGCTGTGGATTCAAACACGGCACGCGGTCAGAGTCCCCACACAGCCTGTCCTTCACTCACACACTTTATAAAGGTCATTATTGTACTGATGGTGTTGTGATTATAGCCTGTTGTGACAGAGGCGGGTTTAGGATCGGGCCACGCGCTGATTGGACATGATGACCCCCCTGTGGCACTGTGCTTCCGTTTAGTGCTTACGCGCAGGCGCAGCGACCCCTCTCTCTTCTGATTTTTATTTACTCCCGAAACCCAAGATGGCTCCTGTGAATGTCTCAGTCCCATAGCAAATCGAGGATGCGAGTAGCTGCCGAAAAAACAACTTTTCCCCGAGCGTCGCATCCCCTGGAGTTTAATCCGTATGCCGCGGAGGAGGCTGTAACGTCCGCGTAGGCACCGAGCAGCCGTCGGAGCTCCGCGAAACCGCCTTCAATCCACCAATTTGGAGTAGTTTCGCGAAGTAGCTCTTCTCCTCGCTGTCGCTGTCTGTCCGGAGCGAGGTTCAGGCAGGCAGCTCATCCAAATGGCCGAACCGAGAAAAGTGCAGTTTGTCACCCTCTCGGCCTTCGCAGCTGGAGCCGCCGCGGAGTCCAGGAAACGGCGGCTGGAGGATGAGGCCGACTTCAACTTCGACAGAGCCGGGGAGGTCGAGGCAGCGACCGGGGCAGGAGGTGCCGCCAGCAACGGTCGCCTCGTTAAAACCGGCGACAGGGACAAGGCTGCAGCCGAAAAGAGGGCGACCGTGAGGCTAAACCTGCCCCTGTCCGAGCCTGACGACCGCTCGTCCGCCGAGTTTAATTACGGGGAACTCATCCAGAACCTCCAGGTAGGATCTCCGAGTTTAAGCAGCATTACGAGGCCGGGGGAGAGAGAGTGGAGCCGGAGTTAATTTATCGCTCTTGGAAGTGTTTGTGTGGACTTGTTTGCTAAGTTAGCTGGAGAGGGGGGGTGCACCTTGTGTTTCGATGGCATAGCGTGGTTGAAACTGACCAGCACAAAAGAGAACAGCATTTCTTCATCTTCTTTTTTTAATCCAACACGTCCAACTTCTGCTGAGCTCTCACAGATTCTAGCTTTTTAAATCAGAGGGCTGGGAGACCTCCTCCCCCGCCTCTCTTCCACATGTAGAGAGGGATGAAGCTGGTCTTGTGCTGCTTTGCTACCTGTGTCCTTTCCACTCAGGCTTGCCCAGCAACAGCCCAGTCACACAGCCATTACAGCACTTGGAAATGCCACATGCAGTTTGGCCCTCTGGCAGCGGCTGATAGATAGATGAGAGAGCATTGCTGATGGAAGTACCAGGATGTAACATGGGAGTGAGGCAAATGTCAGCAGTGAGATCAAAGACAAGCTCGCCACATTGTCAATCTGTGCACATCTGGATCATCTGGTTTCTGCTTATAAACCAAAAGTTAATTAAATATTTCTTACTCGGGGCCAAACAGTAGTCCTGCCAGCACCGTGTTGGGAATATTTTGAGCATTTGTACCAGCACTCACTTGCAGCTGTTCACTTATTTAAGGCTGCTGTGATAATATGTTGATACATTTCTGATTGGACTGAGTCACTGCAACTGTTTGACTTTGCCCCAGGGGTCCGATCATTCCTGTTCACTGTTTTGTTGTTCAAATTTTCTTCCAGGCAAAGAATAATGCTCCAAGTTTGACTTCAGCCCGCAATCCCGATGACCCCTTCAATGATGAGGAGAGAGAGCGGCTCCAGGTTGAAGCCCTGGCTAAGAAGTTTGAAAATAAATATGTGAGTGGTTTGATTTATTTTTTTAAAATTCCATGTTTGTTGTAGGATTTTTCAATGAGGATCACATTTCACAGCTGAAAAGTAAATCTTTAAATTGGTGGTGGTTTCTAAATAATTCTAAAGGGCCTCATTATACTGTCTGCTCGTACAGTCATGGACATTGATATTAAATGTGGACAGGTTTCATAAAATCACGTGTCTGTAAACTAATGTGGTCACCATAGCCACACAACTCTGTGGGGACAGAAGCTCCACCCACCTGAGGTTCAAACCTTTTGATTGTCAATGACAGCCAATCAGAAGAAAGCTGACTTAAAGCAGTGGTTCTTGAACAATGGGCTGTATAGCTGGTAACCAAGTGACAAATATGAAGTGAATGATTGTGATTATTAATTATTTATTTATTTATTTATTAAGAAAAACCAAAGAGCTTGCTGATCCTACTCCATTGACCTTTAATTTAACAAAAAATCATCTTGGATTTTTTTTTTAATATTACTGATTAATAAAAATTGTGGTGTGGAGCACAAACTGTCTGGCTGCTGAATGTCAGAATATGTTTGAGAACCACTGGGTTAAAGGAAGTGGGAAGGATAAGCAAATATTGTTTTGAGCTGCGAATCATGCTAAGCTACTCTACACTCTAGCGCTAAAAATATGGATCTGAAAATTAGTTTTCTGGAAATCAAAGCTTGTTCGAGCCACTGAAATAAACGTTTAACATATATAAATCTAAATTTCAGGTTGTTACCTAAAATGTCCAGGTGGGGTTTCTAAACTTAGAAGAAATTAATGACATTTTGAATTGCAGAGTTGAAGTTTTGAGGTATTAACATTAAATTTATGACTTATGGATAGCAAAGTGTTCTTTCAGTAGTGTAAATAAGTTTTCATGCATAAGTCCACTTTAATAATGTTTTTCTTGCTCCGTAGCTCAACGGCTCACGCACAGATATGTGTGTGCCAATAAGCTGATGGTCACTAATTTTTATTAGTTAAACATATTAGTGTTAGTTTTAATAATTTATGGTTTTTAAGTTTAAGTTAAGCTACACTTATTTCCAAAAGTTTTATGGGATGCTTGGTATTTCCAGACTCTTGATTTGTAATGAAAAAACTGTCAAACCTCGAGTGAATTATTGCTTCTAAGGTTTCAGCACTACAGGGTCTTTGTGGCAGATATTTCATATTTAAGCAATAAACTGTACAGAAATATTCATGCTTATTACGGTTTGTGCCATATATCTTTAAGTTAAAAGACAAATTATCCGTTGATTTTGTTATTTTTAATTTTTAAAATAATTAGGTGAAGTGATTTATCCATCAGACTGGATTTGTTTCTGTGGGGGTCAAAGTGTGTTTGTTTGCACTCATCAGAGCACCAAACGTCCCAAAAACAAAAGTATTACAAATATTTCCTCAGTTCTCACTGTGCTAATGTTTTACGGTTTTGGGTTATGTGAGGATTACAGAGAAGAAAACTGTTGTGTTCTGCGTATAAATGAAAATTAAATTCTATGAAAAACGTTTTAGGGGAACGTGGGGAAGAAGAAGAGGAAGGATCGAATGCAAGATCTGATCGATATTGGGTTTGGCTACGATGAGACAGACCCCTTTATAGACAACTCTGAGGCTGTGAGTATTCCTTTCTTCATGACTAACGAGGTGTTTTTTTTCCCCTCTCGTGTGTCTGTTTTCTAAGACTTTCATGTAGTGGAGTGTCTGAGTTTGTCTCTATAATAATGTGGCATGCTAGTCTCCTCGCTCCCTTATTATCTGCTGATTTATTTGATGTCCTCGTTACGCTCCTGAACTGCTGTTGTTTGGTCTCGATGTGTGGAGGTAGACATTATCCCTCTGTGGTTAAATATTTATTTCCTGCCTTGATGTTTCCAAACTGTACGTTCAGTGGCACTTCTAAAGATAGACAGTTGTCCTTTATTAAACCAACCTGAGACTGCAGTCTAAAACAGTCCTCATGACTCATGAAGACGTCCGTGCTCCTTGTGTCCAAACAGGAATACGTTGTTGTTGTCGTCTCAGTGTTTATAACTCAGTATTCGGAGGATGTCACTCTGTCTGGCTGTAATAGCTAGAATTATGCTCTTTTATGGATTCCCTGCCATTATATGATATTTGTCTTGGTGTTTTTAAATAGCTATCCTCTCTGCTCACAAATTGGCTGCACACTGTTTGACTTATTTCTTTCCCCCTTTTTGTTTTGATATGTGCCATGATGGGAAAATTGTTTTCATCTGTGGCCCGGAGGGGATTGGGATTCTTTTACTGATTTATTTATTTCTGGCTCACAGTTAACACCCTCAGTTTCACTGACCAGCAGCTGCTTGGTGACACATTACCAGTTACTCAAAATGTTTTTAAAGCTGCAGACAGCTGCGGTGCAAGTGGCATTATTCTTTACCAGAGTCGTGTAAATTCACACTGCAGCTTGTCTTCCTTTGTTAATGTTTTCCTCAGTATGACGAGCTGGTGCCCGCCTCGCTCACCACAAAGCTGGGGGGATTTTACATCAACACTGGCACGCTGCAGTTCAGAGCGGCCTCTGAATCAGAGGGAGAGGAGGACAAGGTGAGACTACCTGAGCATATTTCAATATTTCGGTGTTTGAGTCAGTTAAATAGAATTCGACTCCAAAGGGTGATAAATTAAGACCTTCAGTGGTTCTTAATTTAAAGATAAGAAAGCCAGCACAATAAATACACCCTCACCATTAAAATCCAGATGCAACAATAAACTGTTAAATAAATACTAAAACCTAAAAGAGAAAGACTAACTTTACGCCTCAAAGTCTGCTGGATCACTCCGCTGGTAAACTTTATGTCTGTAGCGTGTTTCGTGCAGTTCAGAGTGCTTTACTGGTGACTGACAGGCTGATAGCAAAAAAAAAAAAAAAAGAACAATGTGCAGATAATCAATTCAAATAAAATCAAAACATGAAGCATCAAAGAAAGAAACTCAGTTGCAACATAGCGTTAGGTCCACAACCTGCTGGACAGTCTTTGGGTTTTGCCTCTGTGCACCACCACAATGGATTTTAAACCAAACAATCAGGATGTGACTTAAGTTTGATTTAAGAGGATTAACACAAATTTAGCATTTACTGTTAAGGATCAACAGACACTTTTTTTTAAGTGTTTCTGATTTTTTTTCAAAGTCAAAAGTAACTGAACAAACTAACATCCATGGAGATCACCAAATCCCGTTTTGTCTCTTGAGATGCTCTGCTAGGCCTTTCCTGCAGTCCCCTTCACTTACTGCTGTTTATGGGTCGTTTGGCATTCAGTTTTGTATTTAATAATTCTTCTTTTTCAGAAGTGTGCAGGCAGTGCAGAGATTTTCCTTTAAAAGTCAAAATTGGTCTTCCTGCATCTTCTGTTCATGAAGGCGTCTCTTGATTGTAGATCTTAGCAATGATTCAAGCACCAGCTTGAAAGTTTTTCTTGACTTTGGTTAGAAGTTGCAAAGTTCTTTTTCTTGATCATGGAAATAATTCTGTGGCCTTTCAGGACTTCTGGTGTCGCTGGGCTGGTTAGTGCACTCATCCTTTGTACTGTATTGTAGATTGGCTTCTCTTAAATTTTTATTTTATTTTTTAAACCAGTCTGACAGGTTTATTTGGTTTTTTTCCGCTTAATGATGGCCTCTCTTACTTATACTCACATCTCTTAAAGTGAAAAGCTATAAAATGCAAATTCAGCACTTTGAATCAACTCCAGATATGACACGTGGTTCATTTGTCAAAAAATAACAAAGGAACTCACCTGGGTATAAAGCTGCCTGTCACTCATTGTCTTATAATATAATATAGCATAATATAGTGTAGTAATAATAATAATAATAATAATAATAATAATAAGGGGGATTTTGTATAAACAAAAAAAATTCTCTAATTAATAAACACTTAAACATGTTGTAAACGCCCTTCAATTAAAGCTGAAAGTCTGCACTTAAGTCACATTCTGATTGGCTGATTTAAAATCCGTACCGTAGCCAATTAATATGGACAAAGACACGAGTCTCATGTTATCAGGACGGCAACAAAATGCATGACGTAACTCAGAGTGATTGAAAAATGCAAATGTACTACAGCACACCAAGATGTCAGTCACCATAACAAACATGGCGGCGGGCGGCGGGGCAAAGGAAATGAAACGTCAGCTTTGTCTGGTTCCCAGGTTGTTCTTGCCATGAAATTTAAAGGGTAAACAAACACACCTGGTTCGCATCAGCATGTTGGTGTGATGATGTTAGCATGTAGCTTTTAATGTTTTTTTTTAATTAATTAATTTATTTTTATTTCCCAAACGCAAAACAAATCTGCCTGTACCAAGTTTAATGACCCAGGGCGACTGCAAGGTGCTCAAACTTCCCGCTACATCCCGTTAATTGAACTCTACTTATCAGACCATGTGACGCTGCAGTCCTAACATCCAGCAAGAGCCCGTTTTTCATCTGGGTTAGCAAGATACGGTGTTGACAGCATCACTCAACACATCAATAAGAGCATACTGATCCGCACGGAGCGCTGCTCACACCGAATTCATTATCAGTCATTGTCTGCTGTTTATCTGAATTAATGAGCGTATGTTGTTGTGGCTTTTTCAGAAGCTGAATGACAACAGCGAGCAGGTGATCAAGAGGAGGAAGAAGAAAGAAGGAAACGCTCTGGAGGAGAAGAGCACGAAGAAGAATAAAGTACCCAAACAGGGGTGAGAACCGTGGCTGTGTAATATTACTCCCCTGTCCGTTTGTGTCGGGGCTTGTGTGGTTTTTATTATTAAGCTCAATGAGAGGCTTATGAAAAGCTGAGCAAGCCAAAACTCTTGAATTGAAGGACATCGCTTTGCATGCAGCTCTCAGAAAATATTCCTAATCAGGTGATTTATTCTGAAGATGTGTCTCTCCCTGTATATATGGACAGGTTGTTTCTCCTGACCTTTTTAGACACCCAGTGATTTGTGGGCCACCACAAATATGCAATGAGGCATCTGTGTGCTCTTTACCCCTCTAACAAACCGCCACGCTGTGTGACATTACACCCCTCTGCTTTTCTGTGGACGCTCTCGTACGTCTATCACGAGGCAGGGGTGCTTATTGAGACTTGCTCGCAGCTGCTGTGACAAGCAAGCCACCTTCTAGGAAATGCTCCATTATCTATGCTCGTATATGCCGAATACTCCAACACCCCTCCATCCTGAATACTACGTCTAAAAATAGCCACAGCTATTGCCATTGTGCCATTGCTAAATGGATGATGTTATATATGGGAGTGTATGTGTGTCAGACCTTTGAGAGCAGACTGCAGGTTAATCCCATTGAATCCCCACACTTTTGCCTCATATCTGTCTTTGTCAGCACGTGTCGATGCCTCAGTTTGTCTGTGAAAAGATCGTTATTGGTGCCTTGTCCTATGTGGGCCGGTGAGTTTCTTAACGTTTTTCAAAATGGAGTGGACTCGCCTGGTTTCAGACCTCAAAACAGCCGCCCACATTTCAGATTTGCTTAAGCATTCAGATGGGTTTACTGCAACCCCTTTATGGTTGTTTGCAGCAGCTGGAGAGGCAGTTGGCTAATCAGAGCTTAGAAGGTGGGATTAAGAGCACGGGCATCATCTTCCTGCAAAGCTACATTAATGAAAACTAGTTACAAGAAAATGGTTAAGTTTAATTTAAAATGACTTTTGTGCAACTTTCATGACCTTTTGTTAAAGCAGCGTAAAGGTGAGAAAGATTTGAGAATAAGGAATTGGGCTTTGGAAAGTTTTTTTTTTTTTTTGACTGTCTCTTTGAACTTGTAGGTATTTTCTGTGAATGTTGAACTTTTGAATTAAAGTGATATTGATTAACTTTGTCCCTGATATGTTTGTGAATGTAAATCAGCCAGATGAGGCTGTATTCAAGGTTTGAGAAACCTGAGCAAGCTGCCTTTGTCACTGCAAATGACACCAGCATGGATATTTTGAGTTTTCTGATTTTGATAGTTCTTTGAGTTCTTCTTTATATGTTTTGGATACAAATGTGGATGTAATCCAGTGGCTCTCAAACGGTGATGTGGGGCACAGAGTCACGGCAGAGGGAGCATAGACAATCAGGGGTAAATGGAGTGAAACTGGTCAATGATTCATCAAGAAGAAAAAAGATGAACGTCGCTGACCTTCATTTCAATAAATTCAGCTTGGGTCCATCTTTATTTTTAATGATTGACTGAAAATTGTAGGTGTGACCTGTTTGGGCTCTGAATGAAAGAAAATTTTAAGAAGCACTGCAGTCATCATGTTTTCGTTTCCCTCAACAGAGTCACAGCTCTCAGCCTCCACCGACCGGAGAAGAAGAAGAGAAAGAAGCTGATAAAGGACTCTCTGTATCTAGCGACCATGCTCCGCCGCTTCACCCGCGAGAAGGAAGAGATGAGGAAAAGAAACCCCAACATGGCTCACTCTGGCCTGGCAGGAAGCGTGGCTAACAAGCCCCACTCTGGCAATACAACGAACCACCTATTATCTTCTAACTCCACCCACCTGCAGGACAACACAGCCGCCAACGACCTCTCACTGGCAGACCTCACCTCGGACCCCGCTGTGATGTCACTGCTGGGCTCAGCCAACGAGAAAGAGCTACAGGACCTCCTGGGCGACCTGGACTTCAGCTTGTTGGACACCGACCAGCAGCACGCCATGGCGACGGCCAGAGAGAACGGCATACTGGGAGTCGGTGTGCCAACTCATAAACCGGTAGGAGGAGGTGGCCAAGGGCGTGGCCCGGGGCCCTCCAGCAGACTGTTTTCGCCGCCTCCGCTTCCCAATGGACTGCCTGCTCCTCTTATTAAACGCATCGAGGACCTGCGGGTGGTGAGTCAGCTGTAGGCTGTTAGTGGGCGACTGCAATTACCTGTGAAACCTCTTCACTGAAGTTAAACACAAATGCCATTCAGTTGAGGAAGTGGCAGAGGATGTTTATTGTTTCTGTTTAGTCCGGAGAGAAAAGTCTCTAAAGCGTTGGAGAAATGTGGCTCAACGCTGAGCCCTGAGGGGGTTTTATGTAACTAAAACGGCAGCAGACCTCTCACCACTACCTCTTCAACATATACTTATGTTCTCGTTGCTCTTATATCTGAGAGCCGCCCATCTTTTTATAGATGTTGGTAAACATGTAAGGAGAGGTAGGAAAACGATGGAGGATTGATGGATTCAGAGGTGGAGAAGAGCAGACTGAGCCAGAGGGGAGAAATAAAAATAAAAATAGTGGTAAAATATATTTGTTTTTGTTGTTGATTCAAAGATAACATGAGGGGAAAATCCTGATTTGGGAGTATTTTCTTTAAATGTGGACCTATTATGCTTTCCTTTTAAATTTTCTATACACACGGTTACCACAGACAGCACTTAAAAACATAGCCAAAGATTCAAATAATGAGATCAGTATGTCCAAGTAATCCCTGTAACACTGCTCCAAACACTGTTTTCAATATTTTTTTCTGCTCTTGGCTCTTTATGATGTCAGAAAGAGCAGATATCCCTTATATGGCACACAAGCTTCACTTACCTGCTATTTAGACCTGTTTGTGAGGGGCAGCCAATCAGAAGAAAGTTTGCTTAAGGAGCAAGCCACCCAGTGTAAAGCTGCTATAGTGAAGTCAGCTCTTACCAATGGTTGCCCCTCGCAGAGCCCAGTGCTGCTGGAGGCTTCTTCCTGTTAAAAAGGAGTTTTTCCTTCCTACTGTGGCTCATTGTGGCTCATCTGATTGTTGTCCGTCTTCTCTGTATTATTAATATGCAGCACCTTGAGGCAACTGCTGTTGTGATTTGGTGCTTAATAATTAAAACTGAATTGAATCAACAATTAAAAAAATATGGTGACTTTGATACAGTAAGGTTCCTATTGACTTCAGGTCACTGACAGGTTTGGTGTTCGGCGCTGTAAGAACCCACATATTTTATTTTTCCTTTGCTGGTGGCCACACAGGCTTGCAGAGAAGTAACAGACTATGAGCATTATTAGTGTAGACTGCAGCTGAATCTGGTGTCATAACTAATACTGAAAAGTAAGAAGCAGGGCAGTGAAGAGAGGTTTTCTGCAGTAACATCACAGCAAGAGTGAGTTTTTTTTGTTTTTTAATTGATCGAGTAAATTGTACACTTTCTAAACACAAGGAATACAGGCCAAAAATGCCACCAAATCATGTTGTTGTTTGGGAAGTGTAACTCTTCTTCATGTTGTTCTTTTAGTCGCTTGGTCTGTGCTAAAGTTACACCGACACTTTTCAGCTGAGCTCAAATTCCACTTTAACCATAATTGCTTACAGGTTTATTGTTATATTTAGAGTCATGTATAGCTCTGTGGAGGTAGAGGAGTGTTTGCACACTGCAGTGTTGTATATGTATTTACAGCGTATGGCACAGTGCTCTATGCTGACTCAACCTTTCTCCCACAGGCTTCGCGGCAGTTTGATCAGGAGGGCAGGAAGAAATTTTTCACCCTGGACATGAATAACATTCTCCTGGAGTGAGTAGGACAGCTTTTAAATCACCGTCAGCCAAATCCCAGCACACTCTTCTCCATTTCCCTTTTTCTTTCTTTTTTCTTTTTTGGAAGCAGATTTCCCTCGTCACCTCTGCTGCTGCCATCTTTAAGTGTTTTGTTTTCTGTCAGTCTCTCATTTTCTTCAGTAATGACATGCTTCTCATTTCAATCACCCTGCTTTCATTCCTCTGGCACTTCCGTCTTTTCTCTTGTCTCGTCTCTTTTGTTTCTTTTTACAGCTTTTCTGACAATCTGGACTTTCTCTCCCTTCTCTCAGTATTGAGCTGCAGGTCCAAGAGCAGCCTCCCGAGGTGCGCTCAGAAATCTACTCCCACATGGAGGCGTTTGTGCCGTGCAACAAAGAGGCGCTCCTCAAACGCCTGAAGAAGCTCAGCCTGAACATCCAGGTGAGTTAAAGCTTTACTGTGGAGGAGAGGAAGCTGTGAATCCTCACTCTGATCTAAAAAGTGATTGAATGCAGGGGGAGGGGGGTGTCCTTCTTCAGCCTTTATTATTGCTCTGTGGCCACTAAAAGATTCAGGAGGGGCTTTGAAAATCTCACCACGCAGCGTGGCTCAAATCTGGCCTTCTTTAACACATCCTGCAGGTCAGTGTGTGATTTGGGTGGGTGTCCAGTTTTTCTTTTCTTTTCCTGAAAGTCAAAAATTGCCCCTAAAACAGACGACCCATAAAGAGTGCAATGATCAAAAATTACTGTTAGATGTTTAGTGTAGAGACATAAAGCAAAGGACTGGATTGGTCAAAGATGACACGGTTTTGACCTTTTTTTATTTTTTTTACTCTTCTGTGATAAATGAATATCTTTTGATCCTTTAACAGCTTCATGCTCCATTTCTGAGCTTTTAGCCTTTTCTTTCACAGCCAACACATCAGGGAGATGCTGAAATTTAACTCTATTTGTTTCTTTTGAGCTCTTTCGAGATATTTCTGAGCTCCTACCCATCGCCAGAACTCCCCCCTTGTTTGTCCCTGTCACGTTTGCCTTTTTCACGCAGCGGTTAATCCCTAGCTGTATTCGGTGCTTCCGTTAATAACGTGCAGGGATCTCAGCGTGGGCAGACTAGCGCAGAGAGGTTTGCAGCTGAAAACAGGCTTCCAAAGGTCTTCTTTGTCATGCACCATTAATGTTGGATTGTTGACAAAATAAATACCCCGACCCTCTGTCTTGCTGTTTAACTCTCCATCATATTTTTTTATTATTCCCCTTTCTCGCCTTTTTTTGTGTCTCTTAACTTTTTCATTTCTGAGTCTTCATTCACTTCTGCTGCCTCTATCTTTCCCCACTCCCCTCACTCCGACCTTAATGCCTTCCCTCCTCCTAATTTCTTTCTTTTCTCTACCTCTCATTCCCTTTGTCATTACATCCATTTCTGCTTTTTCTTTCAGGACGATCGACTGCGGACGCCACTTTTGAAGCTGAAGCTAGCAGTGTGCAGTGTGATGCCTGAGCAGATAGCGAAATATAACATGGAGTGCATGGCTAAGGTTGCAAAGTAAGTCAGTCCTTTTTGTTCCAGAAGGTGAGCAGTCCTCTGAAAGCAGTTTGAGGACAGCTCTTTTAAAAGAAGTGATATGTGAACTCTCCTGATAATCTTTTTTCCATCCACCCATGTCATCGGAGTTCCTGATGCCGTTTTCACACTGGCAGCATTTGTCTTCTATGCAAATCGTATGAAGATCAGAGTTAACGGTGCTCAAAGTCCAGTCAGTGCAAAGCAGCTTTTTTTCCCTTGCTGTGTTTGTCAGTTAAGTTGAGATGGAGGGAGACTTATAATATCAAAACTATTAATAATAGCAGGGGAGAAACATCCATTTATTTACACTGATGTAAAAGAAGTCTTAAAATTGCTGCCTGTGGATACATACCCGAATACTGCTACCGTACGACGTTCAAAGCATAACGCATATAAAAACTTGGATGGAAAATGCATAAAAGCATCTTGTTGACTTTAATTTCTTGAGGAAAAAATGGTTTATTCAAGCCGTTTATGTTCACTTTTATATCTCTGTGTTTTATTGCAGACAGCAGTCAGAGGAGGGCGATAAGAACGGCTCAGAGGAGGACGATGAGGAGAAACCTGGGAAGAGAATCGTGGGACCTCGGAAGAAGTTTGTCTGGGACGACAAGCTCAGGTAATGATCCGAGTCTGTCCTGCTGGAAGAGCCGGCCGGATGCCGTTCCAGCGTCTTTGTGCTGCTGTGTGGAGTGATTTGTTTTCTCTTCGTCTCTTTTTGTTTTCATCTTCCCCTTTGTTCTCCACCGCTGGTGTTTAATCTAGTAAACCGAGCTCATACAGGCTGTAAACAATTTATGTCCGTTCAGAGCTTGCAGGATTAACACTTCACATCCTGGAGAAAGAGCTTTTACTTTTCACCATTCTCCATTTTTTTTTGTTTTTCCCACTTATATTTCACTAAAACCGAAATATAAGTTTTATTCCTGCCTGGTGAGGAATAACGAGGAAACCCACAGGTCAGAAATGGTGTCTGAATAAAACGGCTGATAAGTGCTCATTAATTTTCTCCATCGTACTACAAAGACTTTTATTTATTTATTCATTTAATTCAAAATAAATGAATACCTTTGCCTCTTTGAAGCATATCAGTGTCTTCTGTCATTTTGTGCTCAGAGACTGCAGCCTGTTTTTCACCTTAATATTGAGTGGAGTGTGTGTGTGTGTTTGTGCAGGAACCTGCTGTGCAGCTTAGTGCGAGTGAAGCTGAGCTGCTATGAGATGGAGAACCAGTGCTCTCTGTCTGTGGAGGACTACCTCAAGGCTTTCTTAGAGAATGAGGTCAAACCACTGTGGCCCAAGGGCTGGATGCAGACCAGGTCTGTGCTGCTTTTGTGTGTTCAGCTCGTTACAAGCAGGAGGCACTTATCCGCAGAAAAGTGCAACGTATGCAAACTGTGTTTTAAATGTTGTCAAAGTACTATAAATTTGCTGCTGCCATGAGAGCAGTTAAGTCTATTTGATATGTTTAAACCCTCAACAATAGTAATCCATCCACATTAGGAACCTTTGGAACCGACTGTATCCAACTTGAATGTGTTTTCTCTTTTTCTCGGTGATGTCGTTCTTAATGTCAGTGACCCTGATTTTTGGCTGACTTTGTTGTTTATTGCCTGTTTCACAGGATCTTGTTCAAGGAGAGCCTTGTTGTTCACAATCACCTCACTGGAAACCTGTAAGTGTGTCCTTTGTTTCTCCCGTAACTCTGAGCATGCAGGAATTTTACTGGGACTGAGCGTCAATGTAAAATGTCAGCTGAAGAGGGTGAATAATTGCTGGTATTTTTCCACACAGAGTGAAAAAGAGAATGGTGCCTGGACCCAAGGCTAAACCCAAGGTGAGTGACAGCTCAGACTATTTACTGCAAAATATCAAAAAGAAAAAAGGGTGTGTATATTTGTATTTTTATTTTACAGCAGTTTTATGAATCGTTCAATTTGAGCCCACTGGCTGAAGTTCTTTCGTGAATTAATACAACTGTAGCTGTATCATATTTGTATCTCAAAAAATAAGTGATTTGTAGGATTTACACAGCCAGGTGTAGTAACGTTTATAGGGGGTGCAGTCAGGCCACGGGGCGAGGTCTCAGAAGGGTCTGACAGGTATGACACAGAATTATAAAGCCACTGTTAAACTGCTTAAAAAACAAAAAAAACAAAAACGCTTCCTGACGTTTTTCACAGTAAAAGCTCAAATGTTAAGGAGGAGTTGTGTGAAGGAACCTATGAGTTTTGTTCAGGGTTTAAAAAGTGTTTTGTGGGTAAAATGTTGGAGCTGTACTTTATGAAGAGAAGCGGTTAGAAATAAGTTCTGGTTTCTTTGTGGAGCTTGGGTGATACTGACTGTGTTCTCCTGTTCTTTAGGAGGGCCTTTGGCTCCACAAACCATCGCTCGGCATGACCTCCACCCCATCTCAGCCCACCTCCACATCTGTTCTGACCTCCAACCGCCAGCCCCTCTCCTCCTCGGAGCCCATCTGTTTGTCAGACTCTCTGGATGAAGATCTGACCGTTCCCTCTCTGGACTCCATCTCCCACGCTCTGGCCCTCCTCAGCAATGCATCCAAGGGTCCCACAGACAGCCCTTTGTCTCCCCCACCGCTGCAAATACCAACCTCTTCTCCTCCACCCGTCGCCCCTCACTACCCCTCAGGCTCTCAGCTTTCTGCCTCGTTAGCACAGACAACGCAGCACCATTCCCTGTCTAAAGTGGAGAGTGCTCCGCTGACAGCTGCATCTGTTGTGAACTTGCCAACAACAACGCTACCAACCTCCTCTTCTACCTCCTCTTCCTCGTCCCCGGCTGTCTCCTCCCTTGCTCACGTGCAGGCAGCAGGCCTAGCGTTAGCCTCCAGGACTGCAGACGGTCACTATGGCCCGATCAAAGGATCTGGTGTCATGGGCCAAACCCAGACTCAGAGACATGTTACCATGGCGTCACCCAATCACCGGCCAAGCACAGTGATGGGGAAGATGCATCCGCACCCCTCCCCTTCTCCTCCAAAGCATCGGCCTCCTCCGACAGCTTCCCCTCTGCTGCCCCCCCATCAGAAAGGCTTTGCTAGCCCGGTGGGGATACTGGGAACAATGGGAGCAAGTCACGCACTGGGAAAGAGCAGCGCCAAATCCAGCAGCAATGGCGGCGCTGTCAACAGCAACGTCACAGCTTCCTCCTCCCCTTCCCCTCAGTCCCGCTCCAACTCTACCTCCCACCATGGCTTGCAGTCCTTTTGCCCCCCGTCACCGGCCACCTCCTCACCCTCGCCAACCTCCCATACCGCACACTCCGCTCAAGGTAAATCCCACACACACCTCCACCACCAGCCCAACTTCATCACACCCATGCAGGCCACCCTCACCAAGTCCTCGCACAGCAGCAACTCTTCTCCCATCATCAAGCTAACCCCTCGGCCTCCCGCCCCCACCCCGCCACCCTCATCCTCCCCCTCGCCATCATCCTCACCGTCAAATCCGCTTTCCCATCAAATAATCTCCACCCAACAGCAGCAACACCAGTTCTCTCCCAAAACCCCCAAAACTTTCCGGCCCCCCTTCAGTGTATCAGGTGGCGGGCAGGTGAAACAAACACAGGGTGGCTGCAGCTTCACTGGAGCCCAGAAACCTCAGTCCACCACTAGCAACAGTAGCATCAACAACAACTCTAACAACAAGGGAGTGGTCTCGACAGTCTGCAGTCATCCGGACAAAACCCCCCAATCACCTTCAGTCTCAGCCAGTCACGGGCAGAGGCAGAGGGTGGTGGGTGGGGCCAGCCAGGGCTCAAAGGCTGGAAATGGTTGGGTGGCTTCAGGAACTTTGGCCACATCCTCCACAACGTCACACCTCTCACAGGTTAGTTTCCACCAATGGGAAGTCACTCTTAGAGTTTTATTTTGAATATATTTGTATATATTTTGTGTTTCCTTTGCAGGTATCGACTGCAGGCACTCCCCTCCTGGGCAACCCCTCTGCTTTGCCCCTGGGCTTCGGGATGTTGGGAGGTCTGGTGCCTGTCTCGCTACCCTTCCAGTTTCCGTCGTTGCTCAATTTCAGCCCTCCTGGAGCTTCCGGGGCGGCTGGAATGGGCACAGCACCCAGCTCCAACTCAGGATACCCGTTAGCACAGAGCGACCTAATGGGTGAGTGGGCTCTTAATTAAGGGACCTGCATCTTTTATCACCAACAGACAGACTTTACTGTGCTTTTTAAAATAAAAGGCCTTTGATATCCTATATCAATAACACGTTAGACTTTAGGAAGTTATTTTGCCTTTTATTACAACTTGCAACTACGTTATATTAAGTGGGGGTTGCGGTAAAACACAAAAAATAAGATGGTACAGGATTTATACTGGCGGTTTCTGTTAAGAAAATGAGTTACTCTGGTAACCTTTTCACAGATATAGGAATTTAACTAGTAGCATCTTTAAAAGTATTTTAATACTTACTAACTGTAGCAGAATTGTTGTAGTTTTTGTTGATTTGATTATAGATTTTCTTGTTTCAGTTTAGTTTTTACCCCTCAGTCGTAAAAGGCTAATCTGATATTGTCCTGACACCACCAGGTGTGTGGTTGGACTCCCAAGTTTGTGAATGCAATAACTTGAGAACGAAGCGATGTAGGATTTTGAAAAACTTACCAAAGGTGCATCTGCTAAAAATATCAGATGAGTTTGAATTTCAGTGCAATAACTGAAGAAGCAAGTCACCTAGGACTTAAATGTTCAGTGCTAATTGTAGTCTGTTTAATTATTACTGTATGGAGAGCAGATGTCAGAGCCAAGATTTAGAAAAATCAGTACAGCTGTAACAATAAAGACGCATAACTCTTTGAATGCAGTTGACTCAGTCTTGTAGACATCCAGAATCTCAATAAACGCGTCCATGAAGCTTTAATAACATCTTTACCAAACTAACAAGAACTAAAACTAAGGATATTCTATTTTTATTCTGAAATACTTATTTTTATTTTGGTTAATTAAAATGTTTTCCACATGTAGTTTTAGTTGACTACAATAATCTTGCTTTGTAAGAGACTAAATGGGACTCCTTAAATATTACTGGTTCACTGTGTATTTCTGTAAACCAGCGGTGCTTCCCCTGCCATGACCCTCTCTTTTTGCAAACCAGTCTCCCTCCTTTGTTTTCACCATTTTTTTTTTTCTTTTTTTTTTTTTTGCACCCGTCTCTGTCGTTTCAGCCCTTTGTACTCGTTCGCCTCGCTGACAGCTTTGATCCTCGACTATCTTTTATTGCTGGTCTCACATTTTAACGGTGTCATCTTTTCCCAGTTCTCCCTGGTTGTTGCTGTCTTTCCTCTCATTTGTCCACCCTACCCTCCATCTCTCCTCAGATCTGTATAAGAGTCTCCAGTCAGGGTCACAGGCTGCCCTACCTCCTCACTTGCAGCTTGCTTTTTCAGGTAATCTGCATCCCTCCACCTCCTCTTCATCCTTCCTCTCCATCTGTCTGTGTCAGGCTGACTTGTTGCAGTCGGCTCAGCTGCTCTGTTACTTGTTAGTTCTCCAACTTTCTGTTTGCTGTAGTGTATCTGGTGTTCAGCATGCCTCTGGTTTGATCGTAGCATAGTAGAAACACGAAGATATGTCGTTTTTTTGAGCAAAGTCTGTTTAAAAAACAAAACAAAAACTGGAACCTACTGGTTGACTTATGAACAATTAAACCTTTTTCATATTAGAAGTTTTTGATCCTTTTTAATCAAAAGTTTAATTTGCGTTTTATCTGGTGCTTTCACATATGGATGCAGTGATAAAAGGGTCGAACACTGATAGGTCAAAGTTTACCCAGGTCAGCAGCAGTCATTTTTTATTTTTAGGGGGAAAAAAAAGATTCAAATAATTTAACAGGTGTTCTGTAAAAGCAGGAAAAACCAAGCATTCAGCTACTGGCACGTTTTAAATGATAAGCTGAGTTTAAGGTGGATGAATGAAATGTCTTTTCCTACTAAGGTTGGTTGTTCCTGGGCCGTCCTGTATCATTTCCAAGTAAATCCACACTTTGGATTTACTGTAACTCCTGTTAATTAATCGCAGGGACCAGGCCTGCGTAGCTTGTCTCTGTCGCCACTTCCTGTGGCAACTTCAGTTCAGTTGCCATCAGTTTTATAGTAAACTCAAAAGACAACACAATTATATAAATAACGTCAAGATGTCACCTTTCAGCCAGATTTTCATTTTAAACCTCATATTGACCCAAAATTTCAGAATTTGCCAGACGTCTGTGTACCTCAGTTTGCCAGAATTAAAGATGCTTAGTAATTTACATTTTCAGCCAAAGAACCACCCACACACTCGGCCCTTCATGTTTCATAAGACAATGTTTTTCATCGTTCTGCTGCAGCCTGTTGCACCAGTTCAACTCAGGCTTTCTAGCGAGTATTTTAAGGACCTCAGATTGACCCTAAGGATGGTCCTTTCTGACATTTTAGTAATATATAATCTTTCTGTAAGGAAAAGGACAAACTAAACATTGTAACAGATGTTCTGCTTGTGTCTAGCCAGTAACAGAGAACCTGATTATTATTAGCAGGCTAATATTATCGTCTTTTACTGGCTATCTGCCAGTCTCTGTATTTCCATTTGTAAAGACAAATAAATAAACATTTAAAAAGTAAAGACCAAGAAACAGTCTTCAACCCTTCTGAGTGTTGAAAGCTGTGTCTGCCTCTTACTGAGACAGACTTATCCTGACTACTTCCATAGCTTTTATCAGTCACTGACAGCAGCCACATTGGATTTTGTTTAAATAAATCAAAAATCTTTGTGTTTTCCACCTGATTGTCTGTTCACATCTTTCTCGATCCTAAAGTGAAACAAAGTGCCTGAAACCAACATTCTTTTTAATAACCAGCAGGGGGCGACTCCAAGAAAAACTATCTGAAATTAAGTGTTTAGAACCTTTTGGGATGCATGTAGACGCACTGCCCTCGGTTTAACAGTGCACGTATGACAGAATATGAGAAACGGTGCATTAGGTGCCCTTCAGTGAACTGGTGCCACAGGTTGCTGGATCTGTTTCATCGTCCAGCTGTTTAAAAATGTGCCCTCTCCACGCAGATGCGAACCAAAGCCAGGGTGGAGACATGAAGAGGAAATCCCACTGAACAATAACAGCACAGGAGACAGACAGACGTCACATCCTCGCCTCCTGGCCACAACCACCAACGGACTCTTCGGCTTGATTGACTGACGTGATGCGGTATGAAGGGGGGAGGGGGTGTTGCTCCCTCGCCTCCTTTTAAAAAAACAAACAAACAAAAAGAGGACATAAGAGTTTATCTCCGCTACGAGTGGCAATGATTTAATTTAACTGTATTTTCTAACAAACCGGGTATGAGAACAAGACGGCGTGAATGACGAGGACACTTGTTTTTGTTCTGCCTTTTTTTTTTTTTCTCCTCTTTGTCAACATGTTTACATATGACTGACCTTGATCACTGTGGAATGAGTGTGAGCGAGGTGATGGTACAGATGAGAGTAGTAGTACACTACATAATATAATTTGTATTTAAGCTCATGTGGAGTAACAGGACTCGTTGTTGCAGTACAGAAAAGGAAAAAAGAAGAAACAGACTGACTAATGAACTTTTGTTTTTCTGTCTTTCGTGGGAATCGTCTGTAGAAGTTTATCGTCGGTCACCTCTGCTCCCACAAATGACTGTTAAGTAGTAGCTTAAATTAATATTGATAAATTATTTGTAATTTACACAGGGACAAAGGTGTGTGTGTGTGTGTGTGTGTGTCTGTGTGTGTGAGAGAGAGGAAGAGAGACTGTGATGTGGTTAATTTTAAATGTGTGTATGTACATAAGAAACACAATATACTGTTAATTTCTTTCCAGATTATTCTGTATGACTGGGTAAAGACGTGTATTCCCCTCTCACAATAACGAGCAAGCGTTAAGTGTGACGCCCCTCTCTTGCTCGGTGTGTTTTTGGTGCTGTTAACGATCACACTGGACCTTTCCTTGGAAAAAAAAAAAAAGACTTAAATTGAAAAAGTTTTGGCCTCCTCTTGCGGACAGAGGAATTGCCTGTGAGAGAGGGGGAGAAACAAGATTGTAGTCTACTTGAATTTTTTTTTTTTTTTTTTTTTTTTAAATGTTAAGATTTTTGATTTCCTTTATCTGCTTATTGACTCAAACCAACTTAATATAACAAGACGCCTTAGTTTGTATTGAAAAAAAAATATATGAAAAAGATCTATGCAGGACTGTAAACGCTCAATGCAAAAGTGCAAGTCGTCGCTTGGCTTTCAACCTCTACTCAACTTTGTCAGTGCATTTCTGGAGTTTGAATGTTTGTAGATGCTCTTTATGTCACTTGAGACTCCATATTTGTTTCCCCCCCCAATGTGTGCGTTCAGACAGAAAGCAAAGCGAGTTTTAGGTGCAGGGCGATTATATACAAACGCAAAGACAGCATGCATGCACACAATCAGGAGAATGTGGGGAAAACGTGAAAGATGGTACACAAAACGAGCCCCAGTGACTGTGACACTTCTAAAAAGTCAAAAGCAAGGGTGTCAAACTCATTTTACACACAGCCTGCTTTGATCTTAAATGAGCCGGACCACTTAAACTCACCTCTCTGTCAATGCAAAGTAGCTTAACTATACGTTAAATGCCTAAGATATCTTAATATGAGAAAAAGAAGGGCAATTTGAACAATATGCCTCAGTTTTTCTATGTGATTAAGAAATGCTGCTATAGCAGAGAGAAATCTCTCGGTGCAACTCTTGGGCTCAAATTGTAAGATTTTTTTTATTTTCTTTCTATAAACAGAAAAAAAAATCTGTAGTTTTTCATTAATTTTACAGAAATATTTCTGTAATTGTAAACAACTCAAACAAACAAACAAAATTATCACTTAATTACTTTGGGATGTTATGAATGGCCGTGGGTGAGGTCTTTATTGGTAGGAAAAGCTGTAGAACTTGTTAAAAATCCAAGATTTCCTTCCTTCTCCACATTTTCTAAATGTGTCCATTGAGCCAGATCAGAGTGTTTGCCAGGCCAATTCTGGCTCCTGGGCCTTATGTTTGACACCCCTGGTCTAAAGAGTGTTTTGTTTTTGTTTTCCCTTCAGTCAGCGTTTTCACATGAAATTCTAATTGAACTCCCCCTTCATTAAATCACCTGTACACATAGTTGAAGAATTAACAAAAGAACCTTTTAGCTGCTCCTGTTCACCACGGCGTTGTTTTACAGTGACAACTGATTTAAAAGCCGATTTAACAAGAAGCTAAAATGAAAGCTGTCTGCATGTGGATGAACTGCAGTATGCAATCTTAACAAGGGCACAACATTTATTCCAATACATTTATTTATATTTTTGCTAATGTCAGATTTATGATATAAATTATAAATGTACTAATGAAAAGGTACATAAAGTCTCCATTATACACTTTTTTTTTTTCTTGTAGCTGGCTAGTTATTATTGCTCTTTTTCTGATTTATGACTGTTAGCAACCAACATTAAAGTGCAATGCTACTGGAAGGTTAACCAGACAGTTACTGGTGGTAATTCTTGAAAATATTAGCAAATGTGTGTTATATTAACATGATATCACTTTTTTTTTTCTTCTTCTTTTTTTAAATATCACATCTGGCAACAATACTGGTGTACTACAACCCCCTCCAGAGCAAACACTCCAGTCTGAATTAGCCGCAGTTTATTTTTACACAGCCAAGCAATACACAGACCAGTGTTGGCCTCTCATAGATATATTTATATATTTTAAAATGTTATCATCATACAGTTTTGTCCACTATTTGCAATACACGCAGCACTGTCTGCAGCACTGTCTGCAGCACATGTAGCAGAGTAGCATTGGTCAGGTGGTGTCATTAAAATAAGCTGGACAACAGTTTATGAAATACTACAATGGCATTTCCCCTTTACAGTATCTCAGGGTTTGTCCTCGGTGTGCGTGTATAGTTATGGCAATGACTCTGTTACTTTAACAGAAGTCTGTTATTTCTGTACATTTGATAAACAAATGTGTTTTATGGTTTAGTAAAAACTGGTGAGTTGTGTATTTTTAATTATCATTACCAGTGTTTCAACCCCGCCCCTGGAGGAAGCCCAATAACTGTTTGTGTGGTCACTAACAGTTTTGTATGCAGGTTTAAAAAATATTATTAATAATAACTATGTGTGTATATAAAGACTCTTTCTTGGATGCTCCACACTTAAATAAATGGCTTTAGACTCAAAAATAAATCATTAGTAAGGCTCTTTAAAATAAAGAAAAAAGCTAAATGTACAATATTATTGCACACAGCTGCGTACATCATTAAAATTTAGATTAAGCATCAAGATTGTTTTATATTTGATCTAAATTAAAATACTAAAACTACTACAGCTGATTTATGACCTTTTAATAAGGTTTTCAGTAGCTGCTAGCTAAAACCTGCTTAAATCCATCAGTCTGCAATGACTCTGCTGCCATTATGTGAATGCAGCAGTATGGATGATAAAGCTTTTATAAGCGCTGTGGCTGACAACTCTAATTTAACTAAAGTACATAGGTGAAAATGTAAAAGCTCAATAGATGCAAATAGCAAACAAATACCACTGTTTTTGAACTGTTTTGATGTGCTGCTGAACACAAATTGCTTCCAGTCCTAACCAGCTAACTAGCAGCAGGCTAACTGGCAGCAGGCTAACGGTGAAAAGTTGGCTGACACCCCGAGACTAAAACGAGCTTCGCCCTGTCTGAACGCTGCTAGTGAAACCTCCCCTCAGCTGAATACCTCCGTTAACGAAACCGTTCTTCCTGAGTCTCTCCTCCACCCACCGGCTCCCTGCCCTCCTCCACTTGTGTCTGGCTGACCGGCTGCACCGAGAACGACGCCAAAGATTGTTGTGTAGCTCCTCCTGATGGGGTGCTGCTGGTCTGTGTGTGTATGTGTGAGGTTATTTCCCCGACATGTAAACCCATGCGTGTCATTGTGAAGTCATGTGACTGGAGCAGTGGGTGACATTTATTTAATTTTAAATGAGGGGGGTAAAAATGACATTTCGTGGTTATCCGGTTACCTGAGTTGGTCTTTTTGTAGATTATTTTTGTGTCCATTATGAAATTAAAACAGGTGGTTTTAATGTTGTGTCCAGATTTTTTTTTTTTTTTTTTTTTTTTTTCCCCCCCCCACCCACTTCCTGTCTTCCTCCAAGGTTTTTTGCTGCAGTTTTTATTTCATGGGCTGTACCACTTTGATGAACCAGTGAAACTTCCCTTTCTGTCAGAGTAAGGAGGAATAACTACACATTTAATATCTTGCAATATTTTAATATGAGTACATTTCAACAGTGGCTCAGTTTTTCTACATCATAAATGCTGCTGGAGCAAAGAAAAAGACCTGGCCCAACTCTTTCAGAATAAATTATGAGAAAATTTGTAAAATTACAGTTTTAGTTGTCAAATATTGACTCATTGTAGGAAACAAATTTTGATCGTGAACAAAACGACTATTCTGTCATTGCTAGTGGCTGCGAGTGAGGCCTTTAACAGTAGGAAAAACTCCAAAACAACATTCATGCTGACCTTTGGAAATTTCAAAGCCATCCAATGGCCTGGATAGGAGCCTTTGCTGGGCCAATTCTGGACCCCGGGCCTTATGTTTGACACCTTTGTTCTAGAGCAACATTGAGTACCTCTACACCTTAATTCATGTACTTTTCAGGAACAGCAGGTATGCTTGATACCTGCGGATCAGAGAGCAGCCCTGTAAAGGTGTTAAATTTTATTTTGTCATGTCATAGAAAAGTGATCTCTGTCCAATGTCAGACCTCTCCCACCTGCTGTTGAAACTTTTTGCTTGTGTTGGGCAGCTAATCAAAACGGAGATGAGCATAAAAAGGGATAAACTGAGGGGCTGGACAAAGCCAAGATTAAGATGAATAAGGATGATTTAGTATTTAGTATAGTATTAGTATTTATGATGTCAGGCTCGCAGATTATCACTGATTCTAAGTAGAGTGCAATCAGTTTTAACTGTTTAAATCAAAAATATAAAAACACAGAGACAGGAACCCTTTAGAGTTGCCTTTGTATCATTACTAAAATTACAAGCAAACAATGTAATGCTTTTAACCCAAGAAAAAAGCAATGGAAATTTTTTGTTTGTGGTTATTACTCAACCAAATCAATAAGAAATGCAATCAATAATTTTATTTTCAGTAGACCCTGTAGTTTTTAAAATATTGATCTCTACCAAACGGTTGAAATTATAATTAAATTAATAACAAAAACTATCCAGGGCATTGGATACAGTTTATTTCTAGTAGCATGCCAGTGAACATTGCTGTTTTGGTCGTTGGGGTCTTAGGGCGTAGCATTTAGTCTGTGGTCTTGGAGAGCTGAATCATGGTTGTCCAACTCTAGATGCTGGCTTGTTAACTTGGTTCAGACACAGCCAGGTGGAAACCTTTTGAGAGCCATTGGTTTCTGGTCCAGTAGGGCACAGTCCCTCTTGTAGACCAGGTATTCAAGTCAAGGATGTATCCGAAAACTGGAATATGTCATCTCCTTAACTTGTAACTTGTCTTATACAGGTGTAATAGCATATCAGAAAGTTTAATTTCTCCCATATGCTAATTATATACAGGGATGAGTGTTGGGCATGGAATGGTGATCTTTGCATTGGACTCTTTGCTCCCCCGTTTGACCGATGAAAGAGGCATGAACCCACAGGCATTGTGTAGGAGGTTGACACATTTCTTGTCAAACCATTTCATTGCAATCAGACCTGTAATACCAGGCTCCATGGCCCTTCTTTATCAGGTCTTTGTCTGCCATCAGGGGAGCTCCACCGGTGCAGTTTGGTCATACAGTACCAATGCACCTGACACCCAATGAGGTGTGCAAGTTCTGGACCAAGCTGCAACTTGTGAAGAGCTGAGGTTCTTTTATGGGTTTGCATAGTGTTTTTTTTACCACTTTGGCCCCTGAGAGGTAGCTTCTGTTCCTTTTCACTCAGGGGAGCATTGAAGAATGTAGACCCCCCTTGATACAGCAGAAATTCGTGGATGATGCCAGATGAACTTGCTTGGCAGAACAATTTAAAGCCCCACTCATCTGGTTTGTTGGCAATATACTGGTGGAGAGTGCCAGCCCTTGTGGCTTCATACGAAACCATGACCTCAAACACACTGTGGTTGAAGGTGGATGGTATCATGAGTATCATGCCACAGGACCATGTAATTTCAGCCATATAATTGTTTAGCGTCCATATAGTACTTGTTCAACATGAAATTATAATTTTGAAAACTTAGTAATATTAATTTACCAGCTACTGTAATTTGATTAAACGGTAATCAGTTGTGATATTTGTGATTCCCACGTTATTCTTGATTTTTTTTTTTTTTTTACAATATTTACTAATATTAACTCAGAATGTTACAAAAATGACTTACTACTATTTCAACATATTCTTGCTGTGCTAACACTTAATGTGATTTATCAATAGCAATGGATAAACAAAATGGGTCTAATGGTCTGATTTTATGGCAAATAATCAAGTTTAATAACCTAAATGTTATTAAAATTGATTATGTTAGCATTAGCACCATAAAGGGCCAAATCAACAGTTTGGTTGACCACTTTTTAAAAAAAAAAAAAAAAATTAAACACTTAATTTCACTTTTGTAATGCTGTCAAGTGACATATATCTGTTTAGTAAGTCCTCTAACACTATCATATATCAAAAAATTATATCTTCCTACCTTAGTTTCATCAAAAACACTCAAAATATGTTGGATGGTTTTTTTGTTTCTGACTTCCTGGTTGGGAGAGTTATAAGAGCCAACAGTTTCCGTTCACAGTGCCTTCTGGTGGATTTCTTTGGCATTACAGATGAAAAACCAATTGGTAGAAAAGACTCAACAAGGTAGGTCAATTTCAGTGAAAGCCTCAGTTAGATATAGGGCCTGAAAATGTGCTCTACCAATTGGTTGACCAGAACGCTAAAGGGTTAATGACACAAGCCTAAAAATAACCAGTTTGTTAAAAAGGAGCCAGAAAATACAAGAGCAGAGTAACAGTTACAATGAATATGCTTTATTTTCCTTTTACAAAAACAGAAAAAAATCACCGTCTAGAAATACAGGTATACAAGAAATAACAATGATGAGAGTATTTGCAGTTGAACGCCTGGTTGTCAACAGCCAGCTGGGTGATAATAATAATAATAGTAATAATAATTATAATAATAATAATAAAAGAAAACAGAGTTGACTACTAGTGAATGTTAAAGCTTCCAACCAAATTGCATCCTGTGCAGCGCATCAGTTCCCACAGTAATGTGCTAAGCCTTCGCCTGAGGGGGAGACACGAGCTTAGCATGAGAGTAACGTGGGGAAATGAGGCCGCAGAGGGCTCCGCTTCTCGTGTTAGTTTAATCATAATACTGTAATACTGACTCTGACCCACACGCTCTAGCTAGGATGATATTACAAACGCAGAGGTACACGGTGGATATGATGATACGAAGCACGGCGACAATACAAAAGAAAAGAAAGCAAAATGAAGTGTTGAGTATCTTCTTCTTGATGTACCTGTTACCTCTGTGAGGAAGCTTTGCCCGCTTATGTTCTTATTTAGTGTCTAAGGCACTTTTAAAGAAACATACTGTTTAGTGTTGACGTTTGAGGAGGGAGGGGGGCACAGGAGTCTGCCATTAATGGGCACAGGTGGTGGATATGGGAGCCCTGGCGTGTGGTTTTTCACACTGTGGAGGCTGCTGGAGATAAAGCAGAACTAAGAAAAAAAACCTTGAATTCAGACAACCTGTAATGAACGAAGAACAAGTGCTTGATCGGATCTGTCAGAGGTCTGAAGATTTGGGATTAAAGTCGCAAAATATAGTTTGTATCTGCTGATTTGTGTTTCACTGCTGTTCTGAGTGGTTTTTCAGCACACTCTGTTAATCATTTTGCTGAAGAAAGAAAAATATTTTCTTTAAACTTTTGAGATCTGTTTTTATTTGGAATTACAAACCAGTGCAGACAAGAAGTATTTAAGGGGAACTCGACTGATGTCTTTAAAATAAATGGCCCCAAACTGATGCACTAAAACCACCATTACTCCTCATGGTGCCTACATTACCCACAATGCAACTTAACCATTGCAATACAGAGAGGAGTGTAGACTACAGAGTCAGACTCTGCTCCAACTCCATCTACACTTTTAAACTTGTCTTGCGCTGAAAGCAGCCTGTAATGCCTGTTTCATTCACATATTTAATATAGGCGACATTAATACTCAGGGTTACATGTCAACCAAGCTTCCTGCTGCCATCTTTATGGGACTTTTGCCCACATTTGGCCTGTATTAGATTCTCAGATGAGCTCTTTCCTCCTCCTCCACGTATAAAGAAGCCAGCTGAGGTGTTCTAGGGCGTGTCCTCCTGGAGGAGACCCCAGGGCTGACCAGTGACGCTCTAGAGAGATGAGGTTTTTGGGTTGGCCCAGGCAGACGAACATCTGTCTCAGGCACTTGAGACCTTTTGTCCGTGCTGGCTTAAAAATGTTAATATTTCTCCATCCAGCTGACAGTGAGTGTTTCAGTAACAGCAGTCGAGTGTTGTTAAATCACACCTTTGCTTCTTAAAGATCAGAGAAAAGCTAATGCTTGCTGAATGTTGACGTCTGCGATCTTGGATTTTTCAGTTTTATTTACAGTATATGTTTTACCAAATCATAGCATAAAGTCAATTTAAAGGTAATACAAAGCAAGGCTGAGCACAAACACTGTAAATGTGGTGATAAGGTGACTAGTTTTAATCTTCGCGTGTAATCGGAGCACGTGATTACAACCATTTAGTGTCGTACTGAGTGCAGCTTTAGTGCTTCCGGTTTGAGCTTCTTTCCTCTTTGTTGGCTTTAAGTTTGAATTCTCTGTGCAGTTCTGTGCATGTTCCAGCATTGGTGCATCATTCGCGGCTCAGGCCAATCCACAGGACAGGTCGTTAGCTTTAGATAACCAGTTAAAACCCAGCGAGACATTCTTTTATTACATGTTGAGATGAAGCCACAGAGAAAATATAATACCTCTTTTTTTTTGTTTGTTTTCACAGTAATATACTTTCACTTGAGAGTCTGTGTTTTTCTATTGCATGTCCCGAGATGTTAGTTGTTCCCATAAGTGCTGCAGTGTAAAAGCCGAAAAACAAACATCGTCAGAAAGAGACTCATGCAACAAAAGCAGCCGGCGCTGCCGTCCGGAGGCCACAGTGACCTTGGTTTGTGTGGGCTTTTAGGTTTTAGTCATTCAGAACACTGGATGGAGGGAGCGTGTCAGGTGAGAGATGGCTTTTGCATGACGAGTGAGCAGAACACTTAAAACACCAGAGTCAGACACTTTTCCTTGTAGTCCTGCATTTCCAGTATGAGTTGCGGTCACATGATGGACGTGATGTGCGCACACCTCACAACCTTTGCCTACACGCAGAGTTTCGTTTGTATAAAAAGCACTTTGTACCTAAAAAGCAGAGCAGATGATTTCTGATGGGACGGGTGGGACGGGGCAGGTGTAAGGGTTATGATGCTGAGATGATGCTGACGGACGAGCCAGGACTAGCAGCTTGTCAGAGGAGAACGGAGTAAGGCAGAAGTGTCCGTTTGTCCCGTGGCACTCCAGATCGGAGGCGTTCCTTGAGGAGGGTGGTGGATTTTCCCTGCAGATGTGACGGATGGAAAAAAAAAAAAGGGCTGCCAGGCATGCTCCGCCCAGCTTGAATAGAAACCTCTCATCGCTCTGATCTTCTGAGTGGATTGAGATGAGTCCATGTGGACTTTGGGGGTGGGGGAGACACAGTTGGGGAAAAGGGTGGGGTGAGGAAAGAGGCGGTCGCTGCTGCGGTTACTCGACGTTGGTGTTTGGCGTCTCGTTAAAGTCGCCGGAGCGGCTGTCTGCGTCGTCGTCTGACATGTCGACGGAGGCGCCGTCCAAGTTGAGGTTGCGCCGGCCTGAGCGGCCAGAGGAGAAGCTGCTGACTGGACCGCCACGCCTGGGCAGAACAAACGGAAGAAAGCTTTAAACCTCCAACATTTCAGAAAACATAGATTGTGGGATGACGAGATACCACTGTGGTGGAAGAAGAGCCGGGAGGTGATGTGATTGGCTTAAACGCAGGAAAACTGTTATTTTGAAAGACGTATGCGGTTCTCAGGAGCTCCAGCGGGCGCTAAGATCAACTATAAAAGTGAAACTGTGACCGCTGCTGACACAAATACATGCTAACATAACATCACATCACATTTAACTGCATTTTCATTCATTATGATGGAGGATGGAGCAGACTGTAAACACACTGCAATGACAGCCACAGCTTCAAAACCTTAAGACTGACCAGTCTGGTAATAGTACCAGTGTAATCACTGGCGCTGTGTACCTGAACAAAGTGAAAGAGCTGCAGTAATATTAACTAAATGAGATCACATAGTTGTCTGACTACAGTTTAGTCAGACAGGAGCCTCCCTGGCTCCTCCAGTCTGTGTGATGAGGTATCCTCGGGCAAGACCCTGGACCCAAGTTTCCCCCGAAGCGTCCATCAGTGTGCATGGTTGGAAGAAGGTTGAATTAGACTTGTGGCAGAGAGTGCTAAAATAGAGTAGAAAGGTGATCTATAAGTACCAATCCATTTACTCAATCGCCTCCCGGCTCCATCACCATATTGGAGGAATGACATGCAGGAATGAGAGCTGTCAACATGATGAGGGTGTAGAGGGTGTGGTGGGAGGATTGGTGAAGTGAGTTTAGCAGATTCTTAAAATGAATAATAAGTTAAATGATCAAAACTTTGGCAAACAGCCTGACCCAGTAATAATGATCACGATTATTACTGGGTCAGGCTGTTTCCACTCTGTGTTTTTTATCTCTGCACTGTTTCGGTATCTAGTTCAGGTTCTGGGTTATTTTTAAAACCGGTTAATCGCCGTCCTCTTTGTACCTGAGGCGGTTCTTCAGTGAGGTGACCTCTCGGGTGAGACCCTCGCTGGCCTCAGTGGCATCGTCCAGCTCCCTCTGCAGCTTCCTGCGAGCGGCATTTGCTCTGGTGGCCTCCTCCTCCGCCTCCTCCAATTGACGCTTCAGCTGCTTCATGCGAGAGTTCGCCTTCTCCATCTGACGCACAGATGGAGGGTGAGAAGTTGTAGAGAACCGGCAGTGTGAATGCAGACTGAGCAAAGCCTAATCATTTCCTGTGTGTCCGTACCTGCTCCTTGTACTGGTCGGCATGACGACGCTCGTCCTCCACCTGCATCATCACCTCCTTCAGTTTCTTCTCTGTACGTCGGACGATTTTGTTGGCTGCCGCTCTCTCCCTGGAGGTTTAATAGCAGAAAAGGTAAACATGACCAAATTATCGTAGTCTACTCAAAAGGATCTAAAATCTGCTCTTTAACATCTGGATTACTTGGCTTCCTGCTCCAGCTGCTCTTCCAGCTGCAGGATTTTGGCTTCCAGAGCAGTGATGGACGCCTTAAACTTTGACTTGACAGCCCCCTCCAGCTCTGCCAGCTTGGCCTTCAGCTCCTGTGTTCATGGTAACAGAGCAAATATTCAGTTTGTTAGTTTAGAGTTGTGATCAGGAGGTCCTGTTCATGCACCTGAAGGATCATGTTCTCGCGTATCTCCTGATCCCACTGGTGCATCTGTAACGTGCATCTGCAGCAGAGTTACAGCAGAGCTGCGGGTCAGAGAAACTGAATCTGGGGATCACATTGTGCTACTGAACCCAAATACGAAATGCTTGTGTCCTGATCTGCTGCCTCTAGTATAGATCAGGGGTGTCAAACATAAGGCCCGGGGGCCAGAATCGGCCTGGCAAAGACTCCAATCCAGCACAACGGACAGCTTTAGAAATGTGAAGGAATGAATCCACATTCAGATGTTCTGACAGGATTTGTAGTAGATAATGGCAGATGGTGGAAGAATAGAGTTTAGGCTGTGGTTTAGACCTCAGAGGAGACTGGTGGCAGCTCCCGGGCTGGGCTCACATGTACTAAAGAGAGGTGAAATGCTTAAAAACAAAGAAACAAAAACATGAGATGAAGTGTGGGAATGAAAAAGAGAACAGCTTGTAGTACAGGAGGGTGTAAACAGAAGGGAAATGAGAAAGATAAACACTGTAATAAGCTTCAAGTCTACGAGACCTTGTTTTGTCGCTCCAGCTGCTGGCGGGCGTTCTCACTCTTCTGCGCAGTGTTGCGCTCTGCTGCCAATTCAGTATTCAGGGTGTCGACCTGAGAGAGAGAGCGCGGCAGGCAGGTGAGAGGAATTGTGGGAAAAGGAGAGAGCAGACAAACACGTTGATGGGTGTTTTAATTTTACTGTGTTTAGTGTTTAAAAGAAACATTTGCACGCCACAAGTTTGTCTTATCCTTTCTCATCAATCAAGAGGTTTTTGGTACATCACTCTCTGTGTCACTCGCTTCACCCACCAACCTCCAGGAAACACTTGACAACCAGTTAGGAAATAAATTTTTTTCCCTAGCAACCAGTAGCTGAATCACATCCAGATAAAGTTTGTGACACTGCTGATTATTTAGTGTGCCTACCTGCAGGTTGGCCTTTCTGAAGCGGTCGTTGAGCAGCTCCATGTTGCCCTGCTCCTCCTCCAGCTCCTCCTCCAGCTGGGTGATGCGAGCTTCCAGCCTCCGCTTCTCCTCCAGCAGTGACGACCTGACGCAGAGTTTCTATTAAATTTCTACTGATTTACAGCGATTGTAAGACTATAAAACAAATCATTTGATCCCTGAGGGGCACATAAAACCTGGCTAATTATTAATATGAAGTTTGGAAAAACTACATGTTCATACTGACTTTCCAGAAGCACTGCTGGAGATCTCGTCAGCCAGCTCATCCCTCTCCTGTTCAGCATGTCGACGGGCCCTCTCTGAAGCTGCGTGGTCCTGCGCAGACACACACACAAGATCATTTAGCATTTCAGACGTTACACACAAATAACTCTGATTATCACCACAAAAGGCAAAAGTCCGAACTTCACCTCCTGAAGCTGCAAGATTTCAGCTTCCAGACTCTTGAGTTTCTTCTCGTTCTCCTTGGACTGCGCGAAGATCTCATCCCGGGAGGCTCGGGCCTCCTCCAGCTCCCTCTGGTAGTCTTTCATCTGAGCCTGCAGGAGCAGCAACGTGATACGGACCAGCTTAGAGACTGAGATAATTGAAAATCAGGACAGACACTAAGCAAACATTGGCGTACCTGTAGTTTCCGGAGCTGTTTGATGGCCTCGTCCCTGCCTTTGTTGGCAGCTTCGATCTGACCCTCCAGCTCGTTCAGGTCCATCTCCAGCTTCTTCTTGGCTGCCACAGCCACAGATCTCTGCTTCCGCTCGTCCTCCAGCTCCGCCTCCATCTCACGTACCTGCAAGAAAAAAACAACTTAATGCAAACACTGTCATTCTGATGATGTAAATGAAGATAAACTGCACATTAAAAATGTGGCGTCAGTCCTTCAAGATCATCGGCCACTTTGTACCTGTTTGACCAGCGCTCTTTTCTTCTCCTCGCCCTGCTCGTCTCTGGCCTGCAGGTCTCGGTCAAACTGAGCCTTCATGGCTTGCATGTTGACTTCCAGGCGGAGTTTGGCATCTTCTGTGGCCTGCAGCTCATCCTCCAGCTCCTCCAGCTGTGTTCTCATCTCCTCCACCTGCTGCTCCAACGTACGCTTGGACTTCTCCAGCTCATGGACCTGTGAGCAGCCAGAGGAGTAGCAAAAATGTGACACAGCTGCACAATAAACTTATGAAATCCTGAGATTTCAGGTCCTCAGGTATTTCTGTGAACATATCTTAATCAGCAGTGTCACTGGAGAGGTCAAAAGGTCACTCACATTCTTCCCCACATCATCCTTGGAGCTCATCAAGTCCTCCATTTCAGCACGAAGTTGTTTGTTAAACCGCTCCAGTTCTTCTTTGGCCTCCAAGGCCTCCTCCAGAGCTCTGGCCATCGACAGAGCCTTGGTCTCCTTCTCTCTGGCCTCGGCCTCAGCGCGATCGCGCTCCTCAGCATAACGAGCAGAGATGGTCTTCTCCTCAGCCAACATCTAACATAGATAACAGAGCCTTCATTACACTGAACAAACCGTAAGAGACCTTCAATATCTCATCTCTGTGTGATCTCCGGTACCTGGTCAAACTTCTTTTGCTTCTTTTCCAGATTGGACACGATCTGTCTCTGGAGGTCCAGTTCCACCATCTGGTCATCCAGCTCCTGCTGCAGTCGGTTTTTAGTTTTCTCCATCTTGTCCAAAGACATTGTCTTCTCCTCCAGACGCTGGTTGGTGAGCTCCATGTCCTTCTGGAGTTTCCTCTTCACCTCCTCCAGACCCTCCATTGCTCCCACATCCTCCTCCAACTTCTTCTTTGTCTCAAACAGCTACAAAGACATTTTAAAAATATTTGTGACGTGACCTTTGGTGGCCCATCAGTGTGTGCTGGAGAGATAATCAGCTGAGGTTTACCTGCAGATGCTGAAGATGCTAATAATAGTTTTATTAATTATTAATCCAAACCACATGTTTTGAAGTGACTCAGATTTTCTCTTCATTTATCTGTGAAGCCTCACTGAGTTACAGCTGTCTGCACGCTGTGCTGCACCTGCTGCGACAGGTGCTCACAGCAGGTAAACAGCTGGAAACGGTTGCCGGGCCCTTCTCCTGGCACTCGGCTTCAGCGGTACCTCGAAGGTGTTTCTGCCTGACTGGTTTGTGTGCGTCAGATGTGCCCTACTGTGAATATGTACCTGAGCCTGCACAGTCTGCAGCTGTTTCTCAAGGCTGCGTCGTGCCTCCTCATCCTCTTCCTGCTGCTCCAGCAAGTTGTTCTTATCCGCCTCCAGCTGGCGGATTTGGCCGCTCAGGTTCAGCTTCTGACGCGTCTCCTCCTGCCGCAACTCCTACGCGCAAAAACCACGATCAGAAACGATGGTCAAAAGACAAACGAAAAGCAGTTACACCAGTTTTAGTCTTAATACGCTGATACTTTAGCAGAGGCTGTCCTCGTTGGATATGTGTGAGAAATACAGAGGCGAACGCTGATTGGCTTCACTAGAAAGCTTAATGTTGATTAACCTGAGGTCTGTCTAAAAAGCACAAACACATCACCAGCACCCAAAAGTATTAAACTATTATTATACTTTAAAGTTTTTTTAAAATTAGTTTTTATTTATTTCTCAAGTCAGTTCAGGTTTATTTAGCTTCAGTATCTGTTTTACTTTTCAAAACTGTAATATGGACGTATTTGTCACTTTTTGATAACAGGTATATAAACAATTTACTTGTCTTAAATGTTTTTGTGGTTTTATTTCTGCTTATTTTTTTATTAACCATAATAATCTTGCTCCACAGAGGATTTATCAGGTAAAATGATGATTTCTGAACACGTCTCCTGCAGCTCTGAAATCATCAGGCAGAAACGTCGATGCTGATGGTCTTTCGTACCTCAGAGTCTTGCAGTTTGCTGTTCAGGTTTTCAACTTCTTTAGCCAGTTTAACGCCCTTCTTCTCTGCCTCCTCCAGCAAAGTAGACACGTTGTCCAGCTCCGTCTGACAAACAAATGGAAACACATTAAACAAAACTTTCCCTTAAAAACGAAAAAGGAAAATCAGTCCCAACAATGAGTTGGCATTTACCTGGAGCTTGTGGGAGCGCTCGGCCAGCTCTCCCTTGGCTCTCTCCACCTCGGTGGCCCTGGCCAATGACTCCTGCAGCTGAGCCTCCAGCTTCTTCCTCTTGTGCTCCGACTCAGTCTTTGCCTGCTGCAGAGCCTTCACTTCACAGACCAGCTCTTTGTTGTCATTCTCCAGGCACTGCTTGTTCTTCTCCAGGTTGGCCTTGAACTGCACAGATCAAATTAAAAAAAAAAAAAAAAAGCTTTTAGTGACATGTATGAAGGTAAACTGAAGACCTTAAAGGTTAGAAAGGTTTGAGCAGCTCACCCTCTTGGCCTGCTCCAACTGTTCGGACAGTTCCTCGAGCGTTGTGGCGTGCCTCTGCCTCATGTCCTGGATCTGAGCCTCGTGGTTTTTGGTCTCCTCGTCAATGGCCTTCTTCAGCTCTGCCACCTCCAGCTCTCGCTTGCTCCTGGAGATCATCCACGTGGGAAACAGTTAAAAACACAGGACTGCATATAAAGATGGACGCAGACTGAAGTCTATAGAACAGATAGTGCTACCTGACGTATAACAACTGTGAGGTTCACTTTGTCATCACTGATAAATGAGCATTAATGAGCACCTGAGTTCCTGCTGGGCGGCCGTGGTATCTAGTGTGTCCTCCAGCTCAGTCTTCAGAGCTTCCAGCTCCTCACTCAGGTCTCTCTTGAGTTTCTCAGCTTTACTTCGACACATCTTCTCAGACTCCAGATCCTCCTGAAGCTCCGCTATTTGCGCCTGCAGCTCCCGAATCTGCTTCAAAGCGTTGTTCTTTTGCACCGACTCCTCATCACACCTAGTTGGAGACCCACAAACACATGTCAGTTTTTCCAAGCAGGTTTTAATCAGAGAATTAAATAAAATTCAAACATTTTCTCAAACCTTCAACTGATGATCTGCATTTCTACATTTCCTTTTTTCTCTCTATATCACATTTGTATCTTCAATTCAGACGTCATTCAGAAGACATTAAACAGACTTCCTCACTCGAACATCCTTCACTGCTCTTTACACTTCACGCAATTTAGATCCTTAGCATTTAATGTTTTCATGCTCGTAAGTGTGCAAGGCCCCTTTTTGGGTTTGAGTTCAGTAAATTTCATCATCACAGGATGAGCTTGAGTGTCCAGGTGGATGTTATTTTTCCTGTTGGTGCAGACACAACACTACAATGAACCGACATGTATGCAGACGTCAAACAACGACAGTGACGCAGGAGCTCATCGCAGCAAAATTCACTGGTTAATGTAATGTGTGAAGTACTGAGTGAAAGCAATCATTTTTCTTGTCAGTGGTTTGCTGTTTCGCACCAACTGATGAGCTGGAAAGTCCACTGAGAACAACAAATATGACCAAATATGACTGTGTGCAGAGTTTGATTAGGGAAAAAAAAGATGAAGTGAATTCAATGAAAGGTCAGTCCCTGCTGTCCTTTCAAGGCTGAGATAGCCACCTGTGCACACATGGTGGCAGTGTGGCGAACTGTTTACAGCTGAAGCTGTGTGTGAGTGTATGTATGTGTGTGTGTTCCTCATCAGAAGAGGAAAATGTGATGGGACTGCTGATTTGTTTGCAGCTGGATGTGCGTCCAAGTAAACCTCGTGCTGGCTGCAGCGTTCCTGCGACATTCCTCACTAATGTAGAAATCTGCTGATTAAACAGACCGAACGTCAAAATGATTCAGTTTTATAATTAACACAGTGAGACCGCTTTGATTAAAAGCACTAATGACTCCCATATAATTGCAATGCTCCGTTTTCCAATCTGTCACAGATGACAGGATTGTTCTCAGAATAGCTGCTGAACTCAAAATGAAGCACATCAGCTTTAATGAAAGCCTAATTACGTGCGGCTGTGACTAAACCGTTGATTTCTGTGTGTGGAATTGGTCGGGCAGATGTTTACCATCAAACCCCGTGTCTGCTGAACGGAGGGGAGCACTGAGAAGTCCCATTAAAGTGATCAGAGCTGACCTTCAGAGGAAAACACCTCCACAGCTGTTTACCTCATTAGCAGTTTTATGAAGGATAAATATGGAAAACAAATCAAACATAAAAGCAAATGTGGACATTTAACCGCTGTGGAAAATAAATACATAAAGAAAATATTTAGCTGGAGGTTAGATGCAAACAGTACCAGGTGGAGGAGATGCAACATCTGAAGTATGAGAAGCTAATATTCACTCCATACGACTCGTGATCCATATTAAGAGAAGAAGTAATATTAACAGAATATATCCATCTGCCTGTGTGATATACGTCTTGTGTGGTATCATGTGCTTTAAGAGTTGTTAAAACATGATGACAGCCCGTTTTCGCTCTTGACTCCTTGTGCACGCAGCGCATCAATCAACATCAGTGTGCCTGTAATCAGACGCGGCTGCCCCGAGACGGAAGGTCCGAGCCGCCGTCGCTTGAGGAAACGCCACAGAGTGCCTGAGTGCTGAAGCACGTTCGCCGCTTTAATTTCGCAGTTGCACGTGTTTCTGTTATTGAATGGCTATTTCAGACTAACGATGGAGTGCTGTTGTCATGGAAACGGGAAGCAGTGCAGTATAGTTGCGCGTGAGGATTTATGTTCCTGAAATGAGCAACACTAGCAGTTACACATTACCACACAAGCGTAGGTTTGCAGAGAGCAGCTATAAAAATACTTCAGCAAAAAAGTTGCTTTTTTTTTTTTTTTTTTAATGTGGCGAAAAAACTAAATCGCGAGCTTTGTTCACAATCTGACTCACTGCTGCTGAGCTGCACCTCTCAGTAAATCTTCATATTGGCTTTTTAAAAATATTTTTTAAGAGGCGGTTTTGTGCTGGGACAGTGTTTACGTTTCGTGGAGGTTGTGTGACACACTCATTTTAATGTTTTTTACCACTGACCTGGCCAGAGCAGCCTGCAGCTCCTCCTCCTTTTTAGCCAGCTGGATCTTCAGCTCCTCTATCTGTGCCTGAAGCTCCGCAATCTGGTCCTGCAGGTCGGTCGTCTCGGCGTCCAGCTTGCGTTTGGCTTTCTCCAGCTCCTGACGTGTTTTCTCTTCTTTCTTTAAACGCTCTAAAGGGAAGCACAACCACAGAAACACAAATACAAACGTGGTCACTGATCATAACAAACTTTTCTGTTTGGAGTTAAACTTTTTTTTTTTCCATCACTGAGTAAGCTCACAAGTTGTGCAGCAGCCATACAAGAAAAAGGCCATTTAGAAGGTGTGAAAACACAAACATGTAATCATATTAGCTGCTAATTAACTCGCTGTACAGTTGTAAACACTAAATGATTAACAGTCATACTGCATGTCCCAAATGACCTCTGTGCTGTTCTATTTTTATGAAGTTTTGAACTTGCTGGCTTATTTAAACTCCAACACCACCCCCGTCTACCCTTTACACACAGCCCCTGTTTTGTGCCTGTCCTTTTTTTGGACCCCACATAGAGCTGGTAACAGCCTACTGGTAGCGTCTTACCCTCCAGGTCAACCATCATCATCTCCTGCTTGTTCTTGACCTTGCCGAGATTCTTTGCTTTTTCCTCCTCCTCAGTCAGCTGGGAGGTCATCTCGGCGATCCTGTCCTCCAGCAGCTTCTTCTCCTGTTGGGTTGAAAAAACCAAAAACATCAAGACTCAAGACCTGCAACTGCTGTATAAACGCGAAAAGGTCTCAGTACTTTATTGCCAGGGGGTCAGTCCATGGATACTACTGAAATACTGAGAGCCTCCAAACAAATCCCCACAATTAAGTCAATCAAATAATACAGCAGTTGCCTCAAGGCCTCTACAATAATACAGAGGAAAAACAACAATCAGGCGACCCCCTGTGAGCAAGAATTTGGCGACAGTGGGAAGGAAAAACTCATTAGTTTTACCTTAATACTGTTTTGCAGGCTGCTTTCCCATCATTATTTTTAATCTTTTACTGGGCCTCAGATCCTGCCCTCTTAGCTAACCCGATGTTTCAAACAAACTTTCTTCTGATTGTCTGCCCCTCTCAAAAAAAACCCCAGAGAAAGGATAAAGAGGCAGGCAAGTGATGCCTGGAGCTGTGTGGCTGAGATAATGATGAGATGGTAGCGGCTCTCTCTCAGTGACATAATTCAAACCCAAAAGTAGAAACAAATATCTGAAACTGAGTGTTTTTATCTTTCAGCTCATTCTTTGAACCTTTGGCCGTGTTTAACATGAGCATCCACCACTGCGATCATATACAAAGGTTCCCTGTGGTGGTATTTAGAGGCCTGGCACTGGAAACTAAACCTTTGAGTTACAGACTTCTCTCTCTGCACACATTTACAAGTTTGGTTACAGACCAAATTGATTGAAACGTAAGTAAACAGCTCTCCACACACATTTATAAACTGCAGAATAACATTCCAGTTACCTGAATCTAGTATAATAAACTGTAATCACTGACTGAAAAATTGCAGGACCTTCTACTTTATCTGAGTTGCATCATTACACTTTACAGAGAACAGACAGATCAATGAGGAGGAACAGTCATGAGCTTCAAAGTCTTATTAACTGGTGGGACTATAACCAGCACCATCTATTAACTGTGCCATACAGATAACCATTTCCTCTATTTAGCTTTGTGATGAGATTAGAAAGCAGATGGTAGACAGCAGCACCCTTCATTGCACAGGCTGCTATTGAAGGTAGCAGGCGACGCGTCACCGTCAGGCAGAGGAAGAGCTGCAGCCGACGCTAATCAGTTTTAAGGCCTTCCTCAGTCTGAGTTTGTACTTGTTTCTGTCCAGCATCAGGCCCGTGTTCACTTATTAAGAAGTCTGTAATAACAGACTTCAGTTTCTAAATGTTTTGCTCAGATTTTTAAAGAACAGCATACAGTGTAATTTACTGCTGTCTCTGATGTTCACTGAGTTAACATGAAGTTTTATACAACATGTCTTGTTCACTCGTTCACACTAGCAGCATTCTCTCTATCTTTCTATCTAACACTCACACTCTGATGAACGCTTCAGGAGCAACTCAGGGTTCAACATCTTGCCCAAGCATGCTTTAGCATGCAGGCTAGAACATCCAGCGCCGATAAGCCTTTAATGATTCCACCTTAAAGAGCTTCCTCTACTTTCTGGGTTTTGTTTGAACCTTCATTTTCAGCTAAAATTGCCTCACCTTGAGAAACTTGGAGTTTTGGTCCTCCAGCAGCAAAATGTCCTCCTCCATTTTCTTGATCTTCGACTCAGCGGTCACTTTGTCCAGCTGCAGTTTTTGTCTTGCAGCTTCCTCCTCATCCAGCTGCTCCTCCAGGTCCTGTAGGAAGAACACGACACAAAAACATTTGTAACATGAAGATGGCAAAATCTGCAGTTTCCATACAGATGGAAGTTTAACACACTCATTTCTTTAAAGCCCAAAATCACAACCACGTCTGTACAGATTAAATATTTATGACCAAGTGATCTCGAAGCAAAATAGGAAAAAAACCATCCTCATTTTTAATGCTTCAAGTCACTTTAGAGTTAATCTGATTCATCAGCTTCTCTGGTTTTCATCCAATATACAAACTGAACAACACAAACAAAAGAGATATCTCATTTAAAATAATCAAAGGTTAAAAAATAAAGACAAAAGTGTCTTAGGATCATTTAATATTCAAATAAAAAAAAATCATCTTTCACAAACAGATGATGGGTATGCCGACCTCAGTATTTGAAACTTAATGAGCATCCGCCATTGTTACAGTGTAAACGCTTAGCTAGATGTTGAAGCATCAAATAGAAAAATAAGAGAAGGTTGTGTTTCAAACTATATAAAGAGGAGATGACGTAAACCTGGATGTGCGACTGCATCTTCTTCTTCTCATTCTGCAGGCTCTGGTTCCTCTCCTCCTCCTCCTCCACCCTGGACTCGAGGTCGTGAAGGATCTCCTCCAGCTCTTGCTTCCTGGAGAGGAGACGAACTCTCATCTCTTCAGCCTCGGCGAACAGCTCCGTCTCCGCGTGGAGCTGCTCTGCTAAAATATTCTTCTCCTCGAGGAGCTGGAGAGAAGAAACAGTTCAGAAAATGTGTACCACCTTCACGGCTACAAGTCCTTCCAAAAACTGTGAACGTGCAATTTCCCTGAAGCCGTCATCAATAGATTTTAATAAATTATAATTCAGGAGAAAGATTTACTTATAAGTTGAGATATTTTTACCTGCTGGTGTTTCCTCTCCATCTCCACCAGCTCATTTTCCACCTTAAGTTGCCTCTCCTTCACTTTTACCAGCTCCTCGTCTTTGGCTTGCAGCTCCTCCTCCTGCCTGGTGACCTGCAGCAGCGGCTTCACCTGAGTGAGAGAGGAACAAAATTAGACATTTTAAATACTAAACAGAATGAATAAAAAAATATTTTCACGGTCATACTGGCCGGTTAATGGTAGAAAGCCAGTAGTTTTACTACAGCAAGTAGCATTTTTCTTATTATCAGCACTTTCCTGCCATATGTAATTATTCCCTCTAATGTAATTAATGGATTAACATGATTGGGACCAAGCCGAGTTATATCAAACAGACTGACAGACTGTTTGGATTAAGAAATTCTGCCAGAGAAATCTGAACACTGATTTCTGAAAAAGTAGGGCCTTAGGGCTTTAGCAGAGTTGGAGGGCTGATACAAGCGATATAAGAGCCATCTTTTGCTGTCAGAGGTTGGTGTCGTGGTTCTCACCTTGGTGAAGAGTCTCCACCACTGCCAGTGTCGCAGCTTCAAATAAGCAGCACAGTTCCTCTGCAGGACCTTCAGGGCACTCAGCTGCTGCTGCTTCTTAGCGAAGGCTCTAAGAGAACAAAATGAGAGATCAATATCTGAGCTTTTTTGTTTTTGTTACACTATAGCCGAGCGACATCAATTGACCACTTTTTTAAAATAATAATTTGTATGTTAGGGTGCACTGACATATCGCCACCTTTCCGGTTAAAAAAACAAGACCGTAAGTGCATGTATGTGGTTAAGAGTGCAACTTTGTGCTGAGCAGTGCATGGTGCGTTTTTGGAGCCTCCTGCAGCCTAAAGCAGAATTTTATGTTTCAGCAATGGTGGCATGTTTGCTCTCCACTGGCACTTCGGGGATGTCCCATCTGTAGAGAGGGAGTGTACAAAGTATGTGTTACAACCGGCCTGTGGGCCCACTCTTGTTTGTGCTGTTGTTGGGCCGTCAGCCAGCCGCGGAGAAGAGCGAAATGTTAAGAACAGTGAACAGTGTCCACTGCAGCCACTGTGTGTGCCTCTCATGTTGTATCTTCCGATCTTTGAAGTTTTTGATTTTTTCCCAGTTCTTCCATTCCCGGTGAGCTTCCATTCTCCCTTCCTTATTTCGGAACATTTTTCAAACAATCACCATTTGGCAGATGCAGAGGTCGTCCGCATCCAGAGTGAGTGAATCAAACAGGAAAGGTAAAATCGACGCAGAGCTCAAACTCGCTGTAACGCTCTGGATCTCCATCCCAAAGTGCACTCTGGGTTTCAAACCTTTACATTTGTTCTTACCACAGAAACTCAAAAATATAGGCTCTCCAGGGAGTCGTAAAAACTAATACACTGGGGTACAAGAAGCCGCTAGAGGCTCTGATTGATTAAGCATGTGACAGGTGACTTACTAGCAATACTACAAGAAGGTCAGCCAGAGAGTACAGGAAAGGAAGGGGGCGCAAACTACCGAGTATTGTAGACTGTAGGATGTAAACTATTATATGGGAATAACCCATATGTAGCAGCACATACAGCGATATAAAGACTCACTTGCGGGCTAAGTATCCACGGCACACGGACTGGAAGTAGATGATTATGTCAGTGATCTTTAAGTCTCGCTCCTCCTCCAGATGAGCCAGAACACCAGTTCTGAAGAAGATCTTACTTTGACCAATCCGGAACAGGTTGGGGTCCAGCTCCAGGGCTTGGATCTATAAAAGGAACACAGCAAGTTGTAGATGAATAAACTGCACGGGCTTAAACAACCTCTACCACAGAGATTAATAGATTTATTCAAGTTACAAACTTTTAGCATAGGTCAGGCCTGACTAACTCTTAGTGTCAATCCAGATCTAGATGAAGAAATTTTTTGGAAGGATTCTTTACCATTGCAAGATGAGGTCAGGCTGGACATTTCAGGCGACATCTACACAAATGCATATAAAAATAAACAAAATACTGTGCTACCCCTCAGCATTTTGGTAGACGCACATATGGTATCAGGTTGGAGATCCTAGATGACGTCCTTCTTGAGTTATTGCATTCACAAACTGTCCATGTCACCCAATACCCCATCAGCCTTCTATGGCTGAGGGGTAAAATGGGGTAAAATGAAAACTGGTAGTTTGATGGCTTCCAAGAAAATGTCACAAATTTTCAGATCCAGAAATCGTTCTGGACCCAGGAACTCTATTCATATGTGGTGTGGAGGGAATTTCCACTCTTGGTTTGAGGTATGTGGCCTGATTTCTTTTGTTTAAGACTTAAAGCTGTTGTATTAATGAGAACTCTTGTCTAGTCAAGTTTAGAAAACATTTAAAAAGACAGTCAAAGGAGCTTTGACTGGATGACCTGGATGATTGAGAACCTTCACAGACATTTAAAAAGACAAATTAACATTTTGACAGCCCCTCCAGGTTGACTGTCCAGTCAGTGCTCGTCCTGGGCATATTCAAACCTGTAAATGTTTTTGCTTCTGTTTATGGGTTAAATGTAAAGTTTCCTTCAATCAGTGTGGATTGAGCCTTGAAGTCTGTTTCACTTTGTTTTTGGATGTGTCAGAAGTGTTCTCCTATCAGCAGTGGTGTATATATCCAACAACCATCACAGGATCAGGAAAGATAGCATTACCATTCTCTCACAGGCTTGTTTCCCATCCATGAAACCTTTGGGGATAGCGTTGGGTGTAAGGATTTCATATCTGTGTACAAAGAGAACAAAGTGTGAATAAGTGAGTTTTCTTCTGGAAAAGAAAAAATAAAGAGTTAAAAATTTATTTACTTGGATGCTCAATCATCCAGGTAAGTAAATCACAAAAGGTTGATACTGTTCATCTGGACGTAGCGTTTTTCGTGCTGTGATTGCAGCCGTTCCCCACCTCTCTGTGAATGGTTCTCAGGGCCATTGGTCTTTGATCAATGGTTGTTGATCAATGTTCATGACAATTTGCATAATAATGATCAAGGAACTGACCTCACAGCCCATTGTTCATTCAGTGGACTAGTTTCAGTCATTGTGCAGACTGGGGAAACCTGCAGTTAGCTGAGGCTGAAAAAGTCACTTGGATGAGCGATGAAACGTTTCTCCAAATGAAAACGCTACGTCCAGATGAACAGAATCAACCTTTCGGGAGTTAAAAAAAGTGGTGATGTTTCTCACCGCTGTCTAAACTCCTGGAAGACGATGCGGTTGGGGAAGCCCTGTCTGCAGATACGAATCCCCTCCAAGACTCCGTTACACCTGAGCTGGTCCAGAACCAGGTGAGGCTCAAGTTTCCCAGCCTGAAGGAGGAAATGATACACTCTTAAATACAGAAACAGAAACTTTACCATATTTTATTTTTTTTAAAGGAGTCCCAGACTTTCCACTTAAGTTAGATAGTAAAAGTATTTACTCTTTTTTCGTGGTTGGGGATGATGCAGCGGACAAAGTTGGGGTTGGTGTTCCTCAGTGTGGCCATAAGCTTAGTGAGTGACTCTTTGTAGAGCTGTCCCACTGTACGAAACATGCCCTTTTTCGTTTTGTAGGTGGCACCAAACGCCGTCTCGTTCATTCCTGCCACCTGGTCCAGTCCCACGATCCGGTCGACTGGAGGGGTGACGGGAACATATTATTGTGAGTCTGTGTATTTCTGAGATGGTCACCGCAGGAACAAGTGGTAGCAGCACGGTGGCATAATGTGGCTACATGACCGAGTGCAGATGAATGAAAACTATCAAATGAAGGCAGTCTACCAAAGCAGCAGTCAAGCGTCTAAAAGTATCGCTTGTTTCTGCAGGTGGAGATGAAACATTTAGCCAAACTGTTTCTTAGTTTAAACACTGTACACACACGACTCCGTGGTGAGAGGAACCTTTCTGTGGGTGTTCGATGGCGGCTAAATTCATGCTTTTCAATATTTCAGTGCCTTTGATAAAAAAAAAACAACAACTGCACTTTCATACTGCTAAGATAATAACATTAAAGTTATAATAAGAAAGTTTCGTAACTATAAGACAGCAAACAGTGCATATGCTTTTTGATAACTTCTTTTAAAAAGCATCACTCAGTGTTAACTCAGGGTTAACCATGACTAGCAAAATAAGAGAGAACTACACCTGTTACATTAATAAATAACTGAACGGTAATAATCAGCCGCCTCTTTAAGAGATCCTCTTGCCAAATGATTTTGAAGACACCAACAACAACATAAACAACAACAACTTTGCCAACAAGCGAGTCGTTATGGGAAACATGAGATGGGAAACGCCACGGGTAGCTGGTTAGCAGTGACTTAACCTTCTAAATAAGAGCGAGGGGGTTGTCAGTCAGTAAACTGATCATGGATGGTGTTATTTTCTTAGATGATGAAAAAATAGAAACAAAAAATGCTAAAATTTGTCTCTTTTTATAGTGGGATGGGAAAATATATTAGAGTGGCCTGCCTCAGTAAAATATATGTGTGGGAAACAGAGGGAACAGCTAGATCCAAAACAGCTGGATTAATATAGTTTTCGGTTTTCTGTGTATTTTGTGGTGGATTTGGTGCTCTATCAGATATTTCTGAGAGCAGGATGGTGTATGCGTTCTTAAAATAAACTACAGTGTGAGTTGCTCTTGTGAAGGAACATACCTAAGTATAAACATCAGCACTTTTGAGTGATTTTTTCTTAAGATGAAGCGCTTTTGATTGTGGAAAAAAAAAAAATCAAGGTTTTGAAGAAAAAACAATAACTTTTCGGAGGTTAGGGCCACGGCAGTGGGACGACCTGTACTTGTGAGATCTACTTGCTTGTGGGTTTGAGCAGCTGAGGTAACTTTATGACACGTTATTGTGAGTCTGAACTTCATTTAAGACCCACAACTCGAACATGATGTATTTTGACCATCACGTTCTGCTTTTGAATGACCTCAACAAAACAAACAAACAAAACAAACTAAACCCTTCATCATCAGTATCCTCTTGTATATTATCATTTAACGGCCTGCTGTGCTTAAAAAACCTCCAGTATAACAGGAAATACTGCTTTGAACTAAACCTGAAACCAGCTGTTAAACAGACTCAGACTCATGTTAGCAGTGAGACATCCCTGCCTCTGCCTGTTACGATGGACCTCGGGATGTGATCAACAGTAATTCCAACAGACAACTTTACACAAGCTTCACTGACAAAACCTAAAACCTGTAAGTCTTAACACCTGATTAAACACAGACTCTGGGTCATCTCATATAACAGGTGACCTCCTTAGAGTCAGCTGATTTGTTTGGAACAGTACTGGAAAAGTCTATCAGGGGGTGGGAGCAAGTGGACTGACCCATGTGTCACTTATAAAAAGGGGTGTGTCATAAGTAGCTCACCATACTACATTACAAAATGTAACAAGAAGAAACACATTTATAATAACTTATATCTTAAAAACTGGAAAAGTAACAAAAAGCAAGTATTACTTATTCTATACAGATACCTTTGTCTATCATTATTATTCAGTAATATTATTCAGTAATGTGTCATTTCAGTTTATTCAGTAAATAAGTCAGGCTGGAGGGTGAACGGGTTTAGAGTGCCTGTAAGTTTTAATAATCACACTGCAAGAGGGAGGGATACAATATGCTGTGATTGATATTTTCCCCCCATCACTATTTATTAATGCCCCTGCAGTTAAATCATAATTACAATCACAGACTCCTGAGTTTAACCGAGGTGATACACGACCTGCTTTCTGGACCCTCCACAGTGATATGTGAGCTCAGAGCCAAAGCAAAATTCCACATCTGGTTTTAATTCTCTGCCACTGTGTCTAGGGACAGGAGGAAGGCGGGAAAATAATGTTATTAAATATTCTTCAGTAGAGTTTCAAATCCTTCATTTGCTCGTGGATGTTTCACATCACTGATGGGGGACAAAGGGAAGAATAAACAGCAATCAGACTCAGACACAGCTGCACTAGATTCCTGTTGCTTGCTTCAGGGCAGCTGGACATACAAAGATCACAAGACCCCATGTCAGCCCACTAACACACCGAAACAAATTAAAGCACACTGGTTCGACTAAAGAGAGACAATGACTATATTCTACTCTAGCTTATTTAGGAACTGGGCACTACTGCTTTTGGCTGAGACAAGGGAGCCATGCAGCCTGGAAGCAGATGGGAGCCACTGCAGCTATGACGGACAGCATTGGCTGAAGCATGAAGCACAGAGCCAGATCTGGGCGGAAATGTACCAACAGGTCACTTTCAACTATGATTCTGGCCCAGCACGACCCAGTCATTCACCTGCCGGCTCATCCAGACTAGTGACACTGTCATAGAATGAGGCCCTTTGAATGGTCTGAATCTCTACAACACAGAGAGAGAGAGACAAGGATGGGGCGCTCTTAGAAAAGGGTAAACGAGGCAGACAGCTGCTGCTGTTAGTAGGCTTCCATGACAGACATGTAGATGTAGAAAAGCAAACAGGTACAAACATAATGAACTACAGGAAGTATTAATAGAACCAGTTGGTTGTAGTTGTTACAGCTGACTTAAGCGTTCAGAGATAAGTAGCTGGTACGTTACCATCCTTCCACAGTTCAGCCACAAACTTGTCAGTTGACTGATGGAGAAGTGTCGCCACGTTGTCATTCAGAGGGTCCATGTTCTTCATTAGCCACTCATCTGCCTTGTAGTCCACCTGTAAGAGTAAATAGAGGTATAGCTCAGAAAAACGCACTATTATCTATAAGACATTTTGGTTTTTAACATGAATTCATATTAAAAACAGAAAGAAAAAAAATAAAATAAAAATATCACTTTTTCCAGGCCGTATGATGAGTGGTGACCTGTTGCAAAAGCTCTCATGTTCTCATGTTCCTAGCTTTATCCTGATGTGGCTGTTTTGTTTTACAAAACATATTGATGCCAATGAAACCACAATGGAAGGGACAGAGTTTCACAGCTGGTTATCACGGGGAACGGCCGGTGTTTGCACAATATGGACGAGCTCAGTGAGCTGATTAAGGATGAGACAGGTGAGCGTGGACTGATCGAGTGTCTGTGCAGAGTCACAGATCCAGGAAATTTGTTAGGTGTTACTCAATTAAGTTTTTTTCTATTGTTTATGTAAGTGCGCTCATTCGTACAGTATCGTTCCATCTTCCTGATATTGTCTGTTTGTCTTGCTTTATTGACATTCTGCTTCATTTCTTTTTTATATTATAATTGAAAAATAACAAAAAGCCACCCAAAAATAAACAAATTTATAATGAAGAAAAAAAAACGACTTTATTTCAAAGTTTAAAATATTTGGCTGCTCAGACACTAATTCCCCACCTTTGGGATAAATAAAGTTTATTTTGTTAACTTTATCTCATTTATTTGTATCTTTCTAACAGAAAAGATTTGATCATTTCTGAATGATCATCACTGACAGGTATACATAAATGATATGGTTAACCAAAATGTAATCTATTACATTTTTAACATTTGGAAGCCCATTAACGTATATCTATGTGTAAATTCTGTCTCAATCATTGTGAACTTCATGGTGAATTTAACTGTCACTATGACCTATAAGGTGTTTTTTATTCTAAAAACGTACACGCCACATTCACAGTGCTTTATTTTACCAACTTAAAGAGCTATGTAGGTGCTTTCATGCACGCAGTGATAGTATCTTGCCCAAACATTTAGACTGGAGAAGCACAGGACCTCATGGGACAGGCCTCTCTACCTCCTGCAGCTTTATAAACTCTGTATCAGGATCATTTAGCGCAGTTGGATGAGAATCGGACTCCAGAGCGAGAGGTGAACAGTTCAAGTTTACCTTTCATGGTACAGTTTCTTTAACTTTCTTACTCTTCTCTTGAGAATATTTTGTGTTTTTTTGTTGTAGTCGATAAAAGACAACTACTACTATTCTTCGGTACAGAGGTTTTTCTTCCAACACAAGCTTTTTCGTAGCTGGAAAATCCAACTTGAACATCCAAGTGACGTTCAACAAGCAATATTATTTTGTTATGTCTCCAAGGTCGGCACAACTTTTATTTCGGAGATATATTACAACCCAGACTAGACGTCAAGATGGTAATTCAACGTGAAAATGTTTGCTGGTCATTATTTATATAATAAACTCCCCATTTATTTAGGATCCATTCACTTTTAAAGACCTGTAAGTCAGAATATTTCATGCTTGAAAGCAAAAACTATAAAAATGTTAATTTCCCATCTGTGCAGTTTGAAGCTAACAAAGATGCCGTTCAATAAAGAGCAACACAACCTAACATCATGTCTGATGTTAGCAAAAAATTCTCCATTTCATAGTTTGTGCATCATCTGTCACTGCTTGAATCACATGTTCCCTAAAAACCAAACACATACAAGACTTTTCATCTTTTCTGATTGTAGAAGTGTAAAAATCAAGAAACATTTCCACACTGCTCTGAGTGAGATCATTTTTCTCCGTGCACACCTGTGTTAACAACATTTGCAGCGTTTGGCTTCGTCGTGCTGCAGATTTTTCTCCACGGCAGACGTTCCTACAGCTGGAATCTTTCAGTTTTTGAAATATTGAGGCGTGAAACAACACAGTCCACACAATGATAAGCAGATGTGCTACTCTGTGGGTCTCCCTACGAGACAAATGCTGCGCTCTGTTGCGGAACACCACGGACTATCCAAACCCACTCCCTCACGATGAAATATAAATCAAGCTGTTTCAGTGTTTCCCTGAAATTCCCCCACAGGAGAAGTATGTGTCAGCGTTTTATGTGACCTCTGACAGTCAGCGACTTTTCAGGGATGAAAGAGGGATTCAGAAAAGAGGATTATGGTAAACTGAAGCATAAGTGTGATGATATCAGCTGTAGCAGCTGTGACTGTCACTCTGATTACTTTCTCACCTGTGTGGCTGAACTGAGGGATTCTTTTTAAAAGAGCTAGCTTATCATGGCCTAAAAACAAGCATCAAACATCCTGAACAGTCAGGGAGGCAGCAACAGGAACCGGCTGATTTTTATAGAGATAAAAAACAAAACAAAACACAAAAACCCCACAAAAAACACAAGCATACCCTGCCGGCGTAGTGGATGATGCAGAAGTCGGCCTTATCTTTGAGCTGCCGGGGCTTCTGAAACTTGGTGTGCGTGCCCTGCTCCTGGATCAGCTTGTCTACAAATGTCTTGTCTGTGGCTTTAGGGAACCAGCACTCCTCATCCAGCAGAGCCAACACGCCTGGAGGGTTCGCCTGGAGGAGTCATAACACAGGACAGGACGTTAAGACTGCAGAGAGGCTGGACAGGAATATAGCATCGACACACAAAGACAACGGATCTCATTTCGTTTTCAAAATAGTTTCTCTGGCATATTTGCCTTTAACAGAAACACGTGTCTCGCACTGCTTGAACTCTGAGCCATTTTTTTCCTGGTGTGATATTCTTCATGATATCTTCATGATATCACACCAGGACAACTACGTGAATTATTCCCCCCATGCTGTCAGAAGATGTGATTTTTGGCTTTTGTTATGTTTTGAAATTTGTGGTTTGTGGCAGAAAAAAAACTCTTTAATCCCAAAAGCAACCCCCCCAAAATATATATATATATATCTATATTTTTTTTTGTCCAGAAAAAAAGACTACTATTCTTCTGATTTAGACTTCAAGCTTTATTTCTTTATTAGGCATTAACAGGAATAAAAAGGACATTTGTTAAATAGAATGAAGCAGTGCATGACTAAAAGGAAATATTAACTATTGTAATTTAGTTGGTAAATAAGTAAAGAAAGATTAAAGTTAAAACATTCTCCAACTTCAGTTCTAAGGAGAATGAATCTAATTGACAAAAGCTAATAATGGAACTGACCGGTCTCTCGATGAGGTCGATGCAGGGCTGCAGGTCGAGGCCGAAGTCGATGAAGCTCCACTCGATGCCCTCCCTCTGGTACTCCTCCTGCTCCAGGATGAACATGGTGTGGTTGAAGAGCTGCTGCAGCTTCTCGTTGGTGTAGTTGATGCAGAGCTGCTCAAACGAGTTCAGCTGAACGAGAAGAAGATCGACACAAGCAAGAACATCATCATCACTGGAAATAATTACCAATGACACAACCTGACAACCACTAACCACGTGGCAAATAAAAATAAATAGATAAACTTTGTCATTAAAGAACTAAAAGATTTAAATTCAGACCTGGAAGATCTCAAAACCAGCAATGTCCAGGATACCGATGAAGGAGGCACCCTGCCGTTTGGTTCGGTCCAGGGCTTTATTAATGCGATGGACAAGCCAGCGGAACAGACGCTCATACGTAGCTTTAGCCAGGGCCTCGACAGCAAAGTCCGCCTGCAGAGAGAAAGTGTGAGAAAAGAAGACCGTGACAAAACAATGAACAGAGAAAAGAGCTGAATGTGGCACGGGAACAACAACAACAACAAAAAAGACATAAGTGTGTGTGGGCTGAAACTAAATGAATTCTACAAACACACTTCTAGTTGCACTCACGTTTTCTTTCTGAGACTTTTTATCCGAAATGCTCGGATGACAGCTGGATCTGTATCAGTCTGCAGGACTACTGCACTTTAAATTTCCAATGCTTCATTTAACAAATGAATGTAGAAAAGTTCAAAATAACATTCTTTATGCTTTTATTTTTTTAAACTGTTTTGACTATAAGCTTTCGTTATTTTGACTTCCCTGACTTAGTGCTTTCACCAATGCCTCACAGCGAGAGAGCCCTGGGGTTGCGCATAAGGAACATAACTTACAAGTTTTACAACGTTTAGTATGCAGAAGCAGCCTGAAACTATGCTTTACAAGGGGTTAGGACGAGGACCCACACAGACTGAGGAAGCTGTTGTAACAATGATTTGGAAAAGGCCCAGGTACAGTTCATCTAACACTTTGTACACACAACCTGAAGCAGAATTTTAACCGCATGAGCTCTGGATGCCCCCTTAACTCATCTAACAAGACAGCTATATTATGCAGCTATCTAGCAGAAAAAACACAAATGCATTTTTTAGTTAAATAATCAATATACAGTTAATCTGTTACCAAAGATCTCAAGAACAAAAGAGGAAACACATTACATTAGTCAATAGAAAAACCCCCAAAACAAAGCAAACTGACCTGCTCTTTAGTCTGAGCTTTCTGGACGTAGTCTCTCCCCACTTTGATCCTGGGAGTCAGGATGGCTCTGGTAAACTCCATTACATTCATCCCCAGCAGATGGCAGAGCTTCTGAGCAGCTGGAGAGCAAAACAACTTCATTTACATCAGAAGAAAATCAGTCCTACAGTGGATTTCAACCTGCATGCACCAACAGTTCACGATATAAAACAGAAAGCAGAAATTACTTAATGTGTAGGAACCATTTATAGTATCAGGCTCGAGGCTCTTTGCTGTGGCTCAGGTGTTAAAAGTGGGTCATCTGCCAATCAGAAGGTCAGTGGAGTTTAACTGTGTGAATGTTAAGTAAAGTGCTTGGCTATTGATAAAAAGCACTTTATGAACGTGTGATTGGGTGAATCAGAATCATGGTAGATAACACGCTTAGTAGAAAGGTGCAACTCACACTGTTTGCCATCTAAACGTGTTTCTTTCTGCTGTAAATTCGAGCATTTTCACCGACAGGATATCTGATCTGTGTGGATGGACTTGGGCAATTCAGGAAAACTGCAGTTTTGTTCTCTGTTGCTAATGAATGATATTGTTTTTATAGATAACCTGGTGAAACTGTATTAAAGGCTAAAAGTTTCAGGTCATTAGGATCATGACTAATGTGAGTGACTCTGCTAAGCTGTGTCACCAGCTGAACCTGTGTGTTTGTGGTGTCAGTGACTTTTACAGCCTTTTTCTCGAATTAGATGAAAAGTAATCTGGCTAGCTGTGCGGCTATCTATAATAGTATGTGACACTGTAGCACTGCTTTTTTATGTTATTTGCTAATTACTTACTTACTAATTAGCAGGCACCACCTGAGTGGATGCAACTTGCTCACCAAGCTTGAGAGCATTAGTTCATAACAGAGTACTTCATTCATCCATTCACCCAAATATGCTCCCCGCTCTCTTTCTCATGAAGTCGGCAGCCACAATTCCCAACGCAAGGCTTTCATACACAACCTATATTTCCCACAGTATTTTAATTTGTGTAACTGTGGCTCGTACCTAATAGAAATCAAACATGAAGCAGAAATTATTAAATGCGTAGAGGAAAAAAAGTTTGGTTTTCAAGAGTTACTCGAATGAGACACGGTTTTTCCCCAAAACTACTTTAGCAGCACTGTCTGAGTATTAGATCATCTAACTGATATATAAACAGAATATATAATCTGTGAAAAAACATAGGTGAGCTTTGCTGTTTTCTTTTAATGACTAATATTAAGATTTACTACAGTTTTCATGAGAAATGTTTCTGGAACAGTGTTATATTTTATGTGGCTGGAGCTTGTGGAAAAGTAGAAAAAGCAGAATCCGTTCTAGATAGCCAAAACTGACTATTTAAAAAAACACAACAAAAAAAAACATCTGCTTCAGTCCTGATTTCTGCTGTTGAATTTGGAAATATCTAACTGAGTTGGATCGTTGGCATCAGACTCATCCTCTCCCCCCGTATCGCTCTGTTAAGTGCCAAATATGCAGTGCCACATGTGGAGGAACTGGAAGGCTGTGCCCCATTTCCTTCAGGAGTAAATCCTCTCAATGATGTGGTTTAATGGCAAGCTGACAAGGCGCAGGGAGCGAACAGACATAAATCACAGGCCCCTCTGAGCTGTGGATGAGGGGCACAGCGTGAGGGAGGTGCACAGTGAAGGAGAAGAGCTGAAATATATATGAGAAGAGGAAAAGCAGCAGGAGGAGGAGGGTGACCTGACCCCTGAGGTTATAGAGCAGATGTGTGTGTGTGTGTGTACACAATTCTGGGATACTTACCGGTATTATCAGGCATAGAAGCTTGGTCACTGTTCCTCTCCTTCTTAAAGACGATGTTGCCAAACTGAAGGACTGAGGACACCACTTTCAACATGGCTACAAATATCAGAATCCAGAGAAAACAAAATTACTTGAGTATGACATCATTTTACTTCATTAACTATATTTAGAAAGTTAACAAAAAAAAGGGCAAGAAGACTCAGATAACTTACAAAACTAGTAATGAATAACACCCAAACAGCAGAAAAATGACTGTTATTCCTAAACAGTGGAATACAGGCTGAACACATCCAACACTTCACTGTTATACCAGGCAACTTACTTTCATCAATTTATTGTGCTGTCCAAATTTGAGTTAAATACAGTATCTGTTATAATATACAGCATGAATATTTTTTAACATAAAAATACCTTATTTGTCTTTTTTATATAGAATTATTACATTAATACTAACCTTAAAGTCAGTTTTTATTTGATGTGAAGGAATACGTCATTTAATCCAATAAAAGGTTTTTCCATTAGCTAAAAGTACAATACCACAGAAGGAGCCACATGTTTATTATGTTAGCAAACATGAACATTTCCAGTGGTTCTAAGCCAAAATATGTTTTCTTTCCTGATTATTTCTAAGAGAGGGGAAAATCATGTGCAGCTTAATCTGCAGTAACCCAGGTTTTAACTGTTTTATTTTGCTGAACCCTCACGTCGCAGAACTGAAGAGAGCTGCTGTTTCACTGTAACTTAAACCTTGAACCAAATTATCGCTTTACCAATCAAGCAAAGGCAAACTAACTAGTTTGAGAGTTTTAATGCATGTTTATTTTATTGGGTTATTAAAAATATACCCAGAATCTCCTCATGGCCGAAGCTCATGATGTGCATGGCCTCCATGGTCTCATGGAAGTTGTCTTTGTCCTGCTGGCCTGGGATTGGGATGTTACCATTGGACAGGAAGCGGTAGTTGTTGAATCCTTCCAAAAGCAGGTCCGCTATGGTCACAAGACAGGAAAACAAAACAAATTTTACCCCCAAAATGATTCACATGGACTTCACACAAAATTAGGCCATGACAGAGCTACTGATAACATTAGGAACAATAAGGCGTAATAAGGTGTCTAATTTTAATGCTGTATGTACTGTAAAATAGCATAAACTATGGTTGCGTTACACAAAAATACAATCCAAAAACAAGCCACGGTTTAGAGTTATTGAAACTCGGACTGCTCACATTTGAGGTGCTCCCCGGCTCCAGCCAGCAGCTGATAAAAAACGTGGAAGGTACGCTCATCTTTGGCTTGACGAATAGCTCTGGATTTTTCCAGTAAGTCTGGCACAGAAAGTCAAGAAAACCAGATCTGTTTGGTGGGTCAGTAAGCCACATATCAGGCTTTGGGATTATCTGGTGTCCAAGGTTGACAAAAGGAGTCGCTGAGATAAATAAACACACGCTAAACTAAATGAATATGTATAGCACATGAAAAAGTTAAACATTTTATACAGTTCTTTTTCTATGGTCCAGACTGAGATCACAGAACAAAAGTATTCTTGCTTCCAAAAAAAAACTGAATTTAAAATTCCCCATTACATGAATACTTCTGTTTTAAAACAGGATACAGGTTTCAATGTTGGCCCCAACGATGTATCCAGTGACATCGAAGTTGATCCGGATGAATTTCCCCTGTCGAGATTAACATAAGATAACTTTCAGGAAGTGCACAAAACAACACGAGCGGCATTCAATCGATTACATAATGGCTCTTTTATAACGCACAGTGAGGCTGTGAGAATCTGCACTGATGGTAGCAGAATAATGTACCAGGACTCAGCGTGAATCCTTCAAAAGCATGAGTAATGCTTAGACTGAGAGGCTGATTATTACATTTTATCCAGTAGAAAGCAATGCAGGCCGTCACTGATATTTCTCTAATAATATATAATTATATTTTAATTATAGGAAAAAAACAATTTGAGAAAATAATTTGCTATAGAAACACATGAGACAACTGATCCTTTTTGTCTATAACTGAATAAGAGCTGCCTTAAGTCCCAGCAGGTCCGGTATAACAAAGGTCTCCTAAACGATTAGCAGGCAACAGTATCCAGATAAATGGCCTTGTCTTGTAAATTACCGTTACAAGACATAAACACATTTGCTAAAACTCATCTAGGTGCCAACGCAGGATCAGTAAAAGTGGTCCTGAGGCGAAAAAAAAATCAGTTTAGCTGATCATTTTTCTGTACTTACAAAACGTGATGAGTTGTCGTTCTTCACAGTCTTTGCATTCCCAAAAGATTCAAGGATGGGATTGGCTTGTAAAAGCTGCCGTTCCAGTTCACCCTATCATAAAAAAGGAATCTTTTGTCACCACATCAAGGTCAACACACAAAACGTATAAACTTATGAGAAGTTTTCCACTGACGATGAAAAGTCAAACATAGACATGCAGACAAAGGCAGAAGATGTCCGAAGACTTGGTTTATACAGAAAAACGTCACGTTACCGCCATAGAGTTAAACTGAACAAACAAAAGCCACAGAAAAGATGACAAGTGTCACGGTTGGACAAAAGAAACATGTCTACAGATGATTATTCGTGTGTCTGGTAATTTGTAATTTCTTTGCCTCTTAGACTTTAAAAAGAATAAAAGTAATGTAGTGGTGGGTTAAAAATAAAAGAAAGGAAAGAAAATTAAAGTGAATCAAGTAAAAAAATTGTTATCATTTTGAATTGAAAGGTTTTTTAATTGTATTTATTTTGTTGTCCACAGCACTAAATGAGCCCGGTGACACGGAGCCATACAAGTTTCCAAAAGTTTCAAACTGCAGGTGAATTTAGGTCACATTTCATCCCTTTTTATCACAAAGACACAATGTGACCACCACATGAAAACATAAAATCATACGTGACAGAAAGTCTAAATCACTTTATCCATTTAGTAATTTTATGGCAAAAACAGCTTTCATATCAGTTCTCAGTCAATAAACCAGCTGTAATGTTTTAGATTAAATATTCTTTGATTGGTTAAAAAGTTCTAATTAAACAGTTTTTCTGGTTTATTACTCTATAAATGCACATTTTTGAAGTTCTGGATGAAAGCACCAGCTTAAACATCAGCTGTGATATTTTATAGATTAAACAATGGTTTAAATAATACAGTCTTAATGAAGCTACTTTCAAATATTTCCACCTTTAAAGTCCTTTTATTTTGTCGCATTTAAAACCTTTAATAGTTTAAAACAAACAACAGAGTCTCTGCTGACATGTGGTATGCAGCCTAACCACTTTGTTATGAGGTCACACTCAGGCTTTTGGACTTTTTGCACAGCCTTAGGCAGATAAAAAGTAAGTTTGAACTTCAAATAATGGAACTGAAGATGACTGATGCGTCTGTAGCTTTCGAAAGAGACGTTTTATCTTTTTGCTTTGACGAAAGCCAGAAAGCCATTTTATCAAATCAGGAAGAATGTGTCCACAACACACAGCAGACACGGTTTGCTTCTTTATTCTTTTTTGTCAAGCTGGACACTTCAGGAAGCTGAATAAATAAATAAGTGACTTATGCAGATGTTTAGACAGGTGTTTCCACTGTGTTTCCATCCAAACCATATTGTTGGCTTTGTCGTGTCTAAAGGAGCCAAAGACAGTTTCTTCTGCAACGTTATTTCTCTTCTTGTGGCTCAGAGGAATATTTTCCCATTACGACAGAAATAGTTGCGTGCGCTGAAGGTTTGAGTGTGTCTGAGGCCATTTTCCACTGAAGAGAATTGAGGAATCAGCACTGCGCTCAGAATGTGAGACATGTAATGTGATCTTTGGCCTAAGAGTTAAATGTGCTGCTTTTAATTGAGTTTTTGAGCAGCTGGAATGAAGCAGGGCTGAACTGGATAAACCTGGTCTCTGTCCATCAGCGGCGTTGCAGCCCACAGACGGCACAGGGTTCAAACCGAAAGCCTTTGTTTCTATATAAACACAAGCGTGTGGTGCAACTTGGTAGTTAAAATAGTTCACTGGCAGCCTTTACATCTGTGTGGTCTGCACACACAAACAAAGAGCAGATTACAAACATCAGTGGGGGTCCAGCAGCAGCATTATGAGCTGACCCACATTCCTGTTGTAAAGTGAGCACATGTGATATCTGACAGCCAACGGAGCTGGCTCCTCCACTTTAAATGACCATTTACTGCATAATTTTGATAAAATGAGTCACCCATAATCAGCCAGCACTCAAAAAATAAGAGATCTTTTTTAAAAATAAAAAAAGTTCACTGTGTGTGCTTTGGCTCAGTACTTTGGAGATTTAGTGGACTCAGAAAGGATCAGTCGCAACTGTCCCAGTAAATCTTCTGGGGCAGAGGCCAGTTGTGGCTATGTTTCCACAGCTCAGCATCTGCTTTGGAGGTCACAGGGCCAGACAAATATTGCAAGTTCCTGTTCTCACCAACAACGAGAACACCGTACATGTGGGGAACTTATTTGGACCAGATTCTTAGGCTGAAAAGAGGTCAGAAGAGGTTCTGTGCTAGCCGCTAGTTCAGTGATAAGACGAGATGACTTGAAAGCCAGTGAACCACTTCAAATGTCCTCACAGTGTCAGCACTGTAAATGTTGCATGCGTGTTACAATAAGCAGAAGCTGCTAAATTAGTAAGAACAAAACAGTTGAGCTCATGCAATGCGAAGGTTAAAAGTATCCAAATATAGCAGCTCAGTGAAGGTTTAATGGAAAGCATCTACTGCACAGCCTCAGGGAATATTTAGTTAGTAGTGGGTTTATCTAGCCAGTGGAAACAGAGTGGGAAAAGCACCCCTTTTATTTTGTAAATGAGGTAAAATAGGTGAGAAACTACATACTACTCACATAAAACAGGGGTCCACTCTGTAGGATATGGGGAAATTCAGTAGTTATATTAATGATATTTATTTAAAAAAATAACACATTTTATTAATGTTATAGGCACATCTATGCACAACCTACTGCAGTCTATGGATGAAAGCTGCAGCACAGATCATGATAGCTTATCCTGGCCCTCGAGACCCAGAGTACTGCTGATGTTCAAAAGATTTAATTTAAGTAAATTTATGACCATCTGACTCCCTCAGAACCAGCTGCTTACTGTATTATGATAGCAAGAAGCCATTCACAAATGTACCTTTATCCTAGGAGTAGTGTCTGAGTTTTAGCCAAGTATTATATTTAGTATATGATATTTATATGAATCCAGTGAGTCGTATTTAAAAGATTTTTGAAAAACGCACTGAAGGCTCCAAAATTGCGAATGTTACATTTGACTATATTAGAAAATCGTTTTGACAACGAAGGAAGAAGAAGACAAACTTGGTATCAAAATGTAGATAAAAAAGGAGGCTCGTGTTTATAAGTTATAACCTGTTTATAACATATTCTGAAAGTTTACCCAAAATGCACTTAATGATCTTCTCTACACTGAATATAAGAAAACAAATAAAAGAACCAGAGCTCGTTTCTGTCGCTCCATGTCAAAGATATTAAACTGGTCCAGATTTGGCTGTAGATGAAATCGTGCTGAACAAAACAAAAACACTTTCGACTGTCCCACTTGGTGTGGTGGTAAAATTGATGTGGGTTCAGTTTAATTTACCTTAACTATGTTTTTTGTTCTTTTATTAGCCCTGAAAACGTCATCTCCTTTACCCATAAAGTTAGGAGAGCTAAAAAGTGCTGGGATACGTACACAATACACACACAGCACACAATAACTAAGTAAATCAGCTGATTCTGAGCGGCTCAGATGAGAACATTTTTCCTGGTTAATTTTACATGGAATGACGCAGCTGTGACCTGAACGTCTGGTATTTTGGAACAAAGTCACAAAAGACACGAGGACATGAACAATCTGCAGGCTGTCTGGGTCATGATGACCAGGTCAGAGAATCAAGTAATTTTGGTAAATGTGCTAATCATAAGCTCTTATGGTGACATCCTTTAAAAATGAGGAAGGTCTCCAGCTCTTTCTTAAAAAAGCAGACACAGACATATATTTTTTAACTATGTAAACATATGAATACAACTGAAATACAATGTTTAAATATGACAAGATGACATTCAAGGCTTATTATTTGGCTACAACAACAAATAAACACCACATACATGTGATAATGTTTCAACCAGTGTCAATCACAGTAAAACAAAGCACAAAAAAACAAACACATTTAAAGAAGTCTGAATAATCATGCCACTTTTAAAGTTTACTTACAACTGCATTTTGTGCCTGACAGAGAGAGACAAAATATCTGCTAAATAAGATATCTTCAGTGTTAACACCAGGCAGCTCACATAAGTGTGAAAAGTAAAAATCGCTGACACCATTGGATGAACACAGATATTTTATTAGATTAGTGAATACTGTCTTAAAGGTTAGTGTGGCATGCATGTGAACATGGAGTGTAAGAAAGCATAAAAACTTGCCTGTAGTTTCACTGGTTTGGGTGATTCTGGCTGTTTGTTACAGATAAACAAATGTAAACTGTTAGAATGTGTGCACAAAAGCTTTACAATCACAAGCACCTCAACAACAACCCCATTTTTTAAAAAACATCTTTACCTCAATCACAGCATTTTTCTAGCACTGTATTAGTAGGATAGCAGTGGAATGACCCCTCCCTCCCCCTTGTAGGTTAATTTAAAAAAAAAAAAAATCAAAATCCACTTTATGAGCAGAATCTAAAAAAGGGGTTTCAAACATGCACCAATGTGATCCATTCGGCACACTAGATGGCTTTATATGAAAACTGCACTAAAGGACTTTTGCTGCGATTCCAGGAGAAAAAAATGTGTCAAAACCTAAAAGCATTTCTGGATCTTAATAAGTTGCTTGAACCAAAAAAAGTTGCAAAAAAGTTGCAAAACTACATGTGAAATTTTTGCACCTTCCAACTGCCATCTGTATAATCTTCAGTGATTAACAAATTACTGATGTAAGGTTTATGCCACAGCTTCTCTAAATTAACACTACTGGTAACAACCAAAATCATCTGTTATGTTAATCCACCTGTATGTGCAAGCTCTCAGAGAGGTCTAGTGTGCCGGCTCAAATTTGGGTGTAAAAATGTGAACTCAGTTTGTCATTTGCCCAATAAAAAAGAGAATAACTTTTTGAGATGAGTTTGATACCCCTGATTTAAACTGGTATTACATCAGGTTTTCATTTAATTAAGGACTAAAAAGAAGCATGAGAAGAATTACAAAATTGGTGAGACTTGTTAATACTCACGGGAATGTTGTGATCTTTTCTTCCTTTGTGCGAGGAGGCAACATGTGCCAGGTACTGAATGACCTTTTTTGTGTTTTCTGTCTTACCGGCTCCTGACTCACCTCTGCAAAGCAAAGCAACAAGACGATACAAATAAAAGAGTAACCAGAAAAACTAAAACTGTCACGGTGCGGTCATTTGATGATTATAAAAGACAAAAGGCAACCAAATGTTTGCTGTGTGAGGACTCAGCAAACAAAGCAAGACAGCTGAACTCTGGCTTGCTTTGTCTGCTTCTTCTTTTAAATAACTGTTAGATGTACTTTTGCATTGTAGGCTTTCTTATAGATCTTTTGCTACCTAAAATCGGGTCACATGCTTTCTTTCTTTTTAAATAACTTAAAATACATATTTTACTTGCATAGGGTTAGGGTTAGGGGCACTTATCAGGGTCACTGAAGATTTAGATCTCAGAGGGTTAATACTTAGTCTACCATGAACTCTCCATGAACTCACTGAAATTTAAATTGACATGGGAATTGTTAATATTGTTGTATTTAAGGGTCAGTGGATCTGGACAAGACATTTGACCACATTCCTCAGGGTGTCTGTGTGGCGCGCTTCGGTATCATGTTTCAGGCCCTCAAACCATTCGGTCCCTTCTACAATCATAGCGAGAGCTTGGTTCACATTACCAGCGATATATCTGACTTGTTGGGTTGGGTGCTGGACTCCGCTAGAGCTGCTACAGATTCTGTTTGTATTTTCATAACATCATCTGCTTTTTGCACATGATTGGAGCAGCAACAGTTTGGGTTAGCAACAGCAGTGATGCCAAAGCCGACCTGAGTGTTAATGCGAAGATGCCATTTTACTGTTTAATCTATGTGCACGGCCTTACCTATACCCAGGAGCTCTAGGTAATCACCAAAAGAATGAGAAATGAGCTTCCTGTCTGGGCTCTCTCTTAGAGATTGGGTGAGGAACTCGGTCAGTTGGGAGGGGATAAGAGTGCTCCACATCAAAAGGAGCCATTTGAGGTGGTTCAAGTATTTGATTAAGATGCCTTCTGGGTGCCTCCTAGGTGAGGTGTGTCAGGCATGTCTAACTGGGAGGAGAGACCCACCAGAGGAACTGGAGGAGGTGGCTGGGAAGGGAGGACTGGGCATCTCTCCTGCTCTCACAATCCAGATAAGAAGCAGAAAATAGATGATTGCTCAATACTTTTATAATTTATGCTAACAGTTTGAAATTTTGGTTTCTATTCTTTTTTTTAAAAATTGTTTTAATTAGTTTTGTCTGGATATTGTGTGTTTGTAAAACTTTTGATAAGCGCTACAAAAATAAAAATTGTGCACTTTAGACCGTTTTGTGCACAGCTGAGTGTTCGTGGTTAATAGGTTAGACAAGAACTCTTTTTCACTACAACAGCACAAATATAATCTCGGACTAAACTAAACACTGCTACATAAGTACTCCTGTTTATCTTTAAACTATATTTTTAAGCATCAGTCCACTTCAGCAGCTGTGGTTGCTGGCAGGCCTTTCACTGCTCTATCACACAGCTACCATGGAACGAGGGGGAAAAAAGAAAGAAAAAAAGCTGCTGCAAAAACTTTGGGGAGCAGTTTAGATTTAGAGCATACCTGAGGTTTTACAGTAAGTGCAAATCTGCAAAAACCAAGTATGCACAAAACTATAGTTTTCCTTTCAGACTTGGCGAGCGTGATGTGGCTGGGAGATGGGGAGAGAGCAGTGGGTAAGTCTTGTCAGTCTTGTTAGGTACTGTGAACAGACAGTAATCGTGGGGAGATTGCGTCAGTGTGCTTGTTGTTGGCCTTGGACCGCTGGGTGTGATATTTCTCAGCTCCTCCACAATAAAAACCCCCCACTGCTGACCTAACAGTAGCTTATGAGATTTTCATGTTTTTTATTATGCATACAAGTGTCAAAACCTTTACCACTGTCCACAATTTGCGGCACATTTTAATGTCTGTCTCCAAGCAAACTCCAAAAAATAAAAATCATTGTTGAATTGCACAAATATACAAAATGCCTTTCATTAAAACTTGAGGTAGATCAACTGTCTTTGACTTCATTGAGGGGAGTCAGTTAGATGGATGATTATTTTCAGGAATGTGCTGATATAACACCGACTATATCGTTGTTTCAGGTTATTCTTTGGCAGCAGACGGTTGCCCTCCATAATCCCAGTACAGCCAGATGTTTCCCTCTGTTAAAAGGAAGCTTTTTTCTCCACACTGTTGCCCGTTTATAGTCTGTGGATCACACAGTTATTCCCTGCATTACTTTCGATTCTTTATCTTATAAAGTAAAGAGCAAAAGTATAATTATTGTACATAAAAAATGAACTGATTGACAGGGTGGCAACTTCAGACTTGGCTTATCTTTTATAGAATTGCTCTCTTCACTAACGCAAAATGTAGAAAATAGTAAGTTGCGCAGCAGCTGAATGAACAATTATGACACCAAACCATGCGAGGTGTGTAATTTGTTGATACTGTATTGGAATTAAGGTTGCAGAGAGCCTTTGTAAATTACAGTTCTTTTAGTTCAGTTCAGTTTTGTAAACCCTTGTTGCATGGCTTATATCTTGATACCTTCTCTGGCATTTTCTTTGGCTTCATTCCTGTCATCAGCAGGCACTTGTCAGTGAAATGACGCCAGAGGATTGTGAAGCAGAAATGTCAGGCATTTCTCAGACCCACACTTCTTTTAAAGCAAGCTTCTCAGTGACACTGAGCAGGCTATTGCTTCTTGTGAGAAACGTAAAAAGTGTCCAGACCCTGAAGCAACTCACTCACTTTTACTGCCCTTTTCAACTCATGTAATTGCAAGTAAATGCATTATTGTCCGTTTCATTTAATTCAGGCAAAAGAAGCAACAGAGAAATACACTGCAAGACAGTTTCCATGTCTCCTAATGGAAAGGAGACATTAATTTGGTCCAGGTGGTTCAGTTTGCCTTGCAGAAGAATGTGTCGTGCCGGTGTACGTCAGATGATTTTAAAAACAGTAGCTCTGTTATGTTGAAATAAGACCAGCCAAATGGTCTTAAATGGTCTGTTTACTCACGTGCAGAGAATGGACTGGTCCTCTCGATCTGTGGAGACAAAGGGGGAAAAAGGGGGACATGACACATAAATGAATGCTAGGTAAAATATTATGATAATATTATGAAATCATTTATTGCATAGTATTTATTATTATTATCATTAAATATACAATATATTTTACTCTGAGACAGACATGAGTTTCCAAAATTCAAAGTCCTCACAAACTGTCTGTTGACCACATTTAAACAATAAAAATAGATGAATGTGAAATTTTAGGGAGTTGGAAGCAGGCTACCTACCAGGTGAACCCAACAGCAAACTTGTAACTGCGTTATTTTATAAAACTGTGCCAGCTGAAAATCATAAAAATCACAAGTCTAACACAAGAGCTGAAACTGACATTTCAACCCGGCAACCCTCACTGAGTTTAAATGTCTCCTTTTCAACTGTGTCCCAGTAACCACAGGTAATAGAGACGTTCAGACAAACCATATTATAATGAAATAGTGTATATGGTTAGAAAAACTACTTGTCATATTTGTACTCAAATCTCAATTAAGGTGCTATTTATGAGCAAAGTGACCAGAAAAAGCAGGGCCTGTTGGGACTGACTGCATAAAGCCCCATTACACAAAGTCAGACCGATGCAGCTCATTTCTAATCTACACCAATAAGATCACTGACATTTTGCAGATGAATGTGCTTCGTGGCTAAACTTGCGGCTGGATTTGAATCACATTAAGAAAACCTGAAAAATCCAAACCTAAGCCTCAATTAATGTTCTTGCATTAATTTGCATGGTGCTGAGGTCAGTCTGTACTTTGCGGTCGTGTGGCAGTAAAATAAAATGACACCTTCGGGGTTGTGCGAGTTTATAGCGTCTCATGAGCTCTGAGTGAGACAGCTTCAGGCAAAAGAAGAGAAATTAATGATGATAATGATGTCATGGGAAAATACTACTTTGTCCTCCCATCAGTACCTCCTTAGGGAAACAGTCTCCTCTCCAGTTACACTGTTGTCTGATTAGCTTAAAGTCCAAGGCTTAGATTTGAGTCACTAGACTCAGACATGGTGTGTTGTTTCTGCATAACTTAAACTAAAACCCAGAAAATCTGCGTCACTGACATCACAATCACCAAAGGTTGTTATGCAAAAATGAAGAAAATAGCAGGATAAAGATTATTTATTAACCTTGGCAAACAGATGTATTATATTGGAACAAATTTAATTTGACAAACACTATCTCTAATTTTAATTTACAATTAAAAATTTGATTTCGAAATTCTGGTTTAGCTCCCTGAGGCAAGCAGATGACCCATATGTCAGAAGGCTAATGCTGGGGCCAGCCCCAAGGCCATTACTGTCTTCCCTTGGTCTTTCTCCTAGCACCTGGTAGTGCTTAATGTGTTATTATATTTGAAATGCACCTACGAACTGTTTGCCATTGCCAATAACTGCACCAGATAATGCTCACACATCATAACTCTAACATAACTATCCAGTCATTTGGGCTTTCGGAGCACTCTTTGAATATTTTTGCTTGGAATGCTTATCCCAACAAAATGAGACTAATCCAAGTTATGTAACAAGAGAATAATCCAGAAGTTTTAATGATGTAATCACAACATGGTACCAAACTATAAGGCCACAAACTACATCTCACCTTATTAAACATGCGCAGAAAAAACATTATCAGCTGATTGGTTTGAAAGTTTGAAGAAGACTGTTCTATCTTCTTTCATTCACACTAAGGTAACGTTCTTGTATCTCTTGATGAGCAATAACTTGTTCATTAAAGGGTCCAATCTCTGAGGTCGTTAATTCTGTGACTGAAGTGCAAAGTCTGCACGTTTGTTAAATGAAGGACTTAACACTGACTGATGATTGGCAGCTGATCCATTAGGAGATTGAGCTGGGTGAAGAAAGCCATCAATAACTCAGGGAAAGACTAATCTTTTTTTTAGTTAAACCACAGCTAACTGAATGAACTGGCCCTGGCTTATCCGAAGAAAGGTTTTCTCTGAAATAATTCAGCAGCATAATGTGACTGCTCTAAGCACATTGCAGGAAAACACAATATTAAAGTATAATTTCTCGTACATGAATACACTGAATACTAAAACCAATACCAATGTTTGGAAAAACCCAACATTGCAAAAGAGAAATGTGACGTCAATCCTAACCTTTTGTTCTTTTTGTAGCACTTTCATAAGGACAGGAGTTGCTGCTAAGAGAAACAATTTACACCCCTGAAAAAGCAAAAGACAAATTATAAGTTTTTTCCTTTGTCCTTCTTTTCCAACTGTTGAAGAAATTTGACGTGCCATCTGGAAATCTTTATGCATACTTTAGAGATGCCTGTGGATATCGACCTAGTCACAGACAAGTGTCTACAGCTTGTCCATTGTGTACATAGGCCAGCAAGACCGCTCACGCAAGTAGAAATTGTGCAATCAACCAAAACCACACCCTACCACAAAGCACATCAGCAGTAATGACTTTAAAATGGAAACTACATGCACTAAGAATAATTTACACCATAGATCCCACTCTCTAAATTTGTTATTTTAGCAACACTGTCTGTGAAACTAGATGAAAACACTGATTCATGTTACTTTTTGACATTTTTTAAATGTACTATCCATGCTCCAACAAAGCATTTAGAAATTTTAAAGATAGACTGTTCACTTTAATTCTTTGCCTCCTAATGACTTTTAGTGGACATCCGTGTACAGGACAGCAGTCATATGTTACAGTCCTCCCACCCACACTCCCCTTGTGGGTGGAAACAAATGCTTTGTGATGGCAAAAGACCGAGATGTGTTGCTCTCATATATACACGAGGGCAACAACAATGAGCACATTTTTTACTTAACAGTCCACTATGATGGCCTAATTTATTAACACATGGTTCATATGATGGCTCTCTGCTCTTTATTGCATATTTTGTACATAACCTTCGAGAATATTAACATAAATAAATAATGGTGGTAGCCAGTGTTAACCCTAGTCTCCTAGTAGATACATCTATGGTATCAATTTCAAAATCCTACGTTGCCTTGTTGTCAAGTTATCGCATTTACAAGATTTTCAGAAAACTTGACCTCTGACCTTGACCTTGTGTATCTGTCTTGTCCGAGATTACAAGACAGATACACATATTATTATTATTTTGAAACTCCTACATCATTTTGTTCAAGGTTTGCCATTCAAAAAATGTTCAGAAAACTCGACGTCTGACCTTAAAGTCAAAGCCACCGACACTCAAACTTGTAAAAGATTTTTAGTAGATGCACCTTTGGTATCAATTTTAAACTCGCTTTGTTCTTGACCTATCGTATTCACAAACTGGGTGTCCACGCTGCTTGCCCGCTTGGTGAGCTGACGATAACACCTCATCAGCCTTCCAGGGCTGGGGAGTTAATTATAAAAAAGGTGAAAAGTATACCCAAATCCAGGGACACAATTATGGAACTGTAGATGCTTTTCTTTGGCTTAAGACTTCTAGAACTCTAATTTACACTATCCATGAAAGTTAATATCCCGACTTGTTTTGTCCATGTTGTGTCCTGGGCTGGACTGTTGTGCCAGAGGTGAAGGTTTCCTAAAGTGCTGACTGCGTTCCTTTGGGGTACAATGGTGGAAGGTTATCTGACTGAGGACACAGCTGGATGGCTCATCAAGGACAACCTGGGTTTCCTGGCTTTGACCAGAAACTTCCTGCAGTAATAGACTCCAACAAGGATAACAGGCCATGTGCACATGGACTAAAGCTACACTGATCCTTTTGGATCTCTCATGTGTTCATGTTAACTGCAATGATACAATCCCTCGTTAGTGCCTACCTTTATCACACATCTCTCTTTACATTCACATCCCTATCTGACCTAGACACAAAGAGAACACCCCCAGAAAGCAGGGGTGTCTCCTTTATCAGACTGGCTGCAGACACAGAGGAAAGATATGATCCACCGTGAGGCTGCCTGCTTACATTCATTGAGTTAACAGCTGGGCTGTGATCTGCAAACCTTCTCAGACTGTGAACTGCTGATTACTGCCAGAGACATATGGAGAGCTGAAATACATCAAAAATGTAAGCAATCTAATTTTATAAATATAACAGTGGCATGGCGGTTAGCACTGTTGCCTTACAGCAAGAAGGCTTTGGGTTCAAATCCATCATCTGGCAGCAGATTTTCAGTGTGGAATTTGCAGCTGCCTGGGTTCTCTCCAGGTACTCTGGCTTCTTCCCACAGTCCAAAGAACATACAATTAGTGGGGTTAGGTTAATCAGAGGTGTAAATGGTGGTTTGTCTTTTTGTTTTAGCCCGACAACACACTACTGACCTGTCCATTGTGTTCCTTGCTTCTTGCTCTATGGCAACTAGTGGAGGAACCTAAGTATCTCTGGATCCTGTTTACAAGTGAAGGAAGAGTGGAGCATGAGGCTGACAGATGGACTTGTGCTGCATCTGAGGTCATGCAGACATTGTATCAGCATGTTGTGGTTAAAAAAGGGTGTTGAGCATGAAAGCTCAATTTACTGGTCGAACCCTACTTTCACTTGTCCTGAGTAGTGACCAAACAATAAGACGATGGATACAAATAGAAGAAATTAGCTTCTTCCAAAGGGTGTCTAGGCTCTCCCTTGGTGACAGAATAAGTTCAATCATCCAGTAGGGAGTCAGATTAGACTCCCTACTTCTCCACATCAAAAGGCTCCACAGTTGAGTTGTTTCAGCCATGTCCTCCCATGAAGAGGCCCCAGGGCAGACCCAGCACACCCTGGAGTGCTTACATCTCTCAGCTGCTTTGGGAAGGCCTCGGTATGGACTTGTGTCTGTTCAGATGAGACCTCCCCTACCAGCGACTGTTATTTCGGTGACATTACTTATTGGTCATAAGAACTGTTTTGTGGGTTTCGCATGATTACTGATGCCCTTGCCAACTTCACATGACTCCATGCTGATGAAAGGCAGTGGAGATTTCCCGCAGGACATATAATATTATTAGCTTAAGTAAAGGAGTTTGAAAATAATTCTGAATGCTTGATTTAGAATTATGGAGGGGAAAATGATCAGATTACAAAAAAAAGAAAAGCCAGAGTGTTTTCAATCCAAAGATTTTAAGATATTACCTAAGCACAATAAACTACACTGACGATGATACAATTAGACGCCTGCAAAGGTCGGCATTGATTCTGTTACAAACTGTTGACAGTGAAAAATCTGGCGATGTCTTGTAGCACTGACACAAAAACAGAAACTCTCCATGTGGCGTTTCACTCTGTAGTGAGAGACGGGAAGAACGGGAGGTGATCTTAGCTCCCGACAGTGAGCTCATTGTGATGCTGTGGCATGCTGGGCCTGGGCCAGCGACCATCACTGAGGACTAATGCCTGTATTTAGGAGCAGCAATAAACTCACTTCAGAGACCAGAGCTGCAAACGGAATCAAGCCATTACTGAAGTGTCACAGTGGGACAAAATCACAGTGGTATAAGGAGGGAAACCCATTAGCTGAATGGTCAAGGTAATAAAGGCAAACCTAAAAGCTGTCTCATTAGCAGGAGGAAATGCATGCTTAATGTCTCTATACTGTCTGTGAAGAAAAAGGAAGCTATAATGTTATGATATATTAGGTTCACAGAGTAGATAAGTAGACATTATCTATCAGTAAAAACAAATTTCAGTAAATTAGCTCTGACTATCATGTACCTTATATCTTCAGTATAAGTAAATATTGAAAACCGAGGTTTAAACACATTAATTATACATTTGAGTTACTGAATTACAGGTTGTCATCACAGTGAAGCGCTACAGAAGATAGGTTGTGACTTGTGACTAAAAAGTTGAGCATGTGGTTTCAGTCACCTCTGCTCCTCATTCATCACATCCATTTATAAAACACCAAGATGTCGATGGCACAAACCCTCATCTCAAGGCTTCACTAACCAGTGGGTGACATCACAGTTTGTTCGGTCCATCTTTTAGGCTGAACTCTTTAGACTCCAACCCAACTGTGAGTTACACAGGACTGGCTGAAGTCAATATCTCACTGTATTTCCTCGCTGCATTTAAGCAAAACAAAGCCTGAACCTCACTGTCAGATCACTTCTCATTATTTTAGGTTTAGGTATATTAGGTTACATGGCTATTTAACCGTTGTTTACACTTGTTTAAAAAAAAAAAAAAAAAGAATACTGCTGGGGCAATCAACAACACTTATCTGTGGACCAATCACAGTCCATCTACATCATTCAAATGTTATCCTATGCTGAGAGCTTTCTCCATAGTAGGCGTTAAAATGACCTTAAAAATCTGAGTTCTATGAACTACACTGCTCTCTAGTACCGGGTTGTACCTCAAATGGTTATTAGAACAATTAAAAGGTTCTGTCCAGTGCCCATGACGACCAGACGACAGACCTCAAGACCATCAGAAGGGTCAGGAAAATGCCACTCACAACTGGCTCAAACCGACACGGACCAGAAGAGAAGTCAAATGTTACCTATCGAAAATGAAAGACTGTATTGGAACTTAACAGCCAGTGAATTCCTAACTTTGAAAAATTGCAGTCTATGAAGAATTGACACCCCAGGAAGAGTAACACCTGTAATAATAACATATGTGGTCTGACCTTACAACATCTCCATCCAACTGCTTCTGCTAAACGCACAGACCAGCAGGATGAAAATGGATAAAGCAGCCATCCTTTTAGGCACATTTCTGCCTCTCTAACCTTTTTTTCTACCACCACTCCAAATTCACCCAGCTCCTTGAAATGCAGTGTTTCTGTCATCATTTAATGCAGTGGTTTAGGTCTGTAATAATCAGTACCAGACAGAAAAACCTTTCCAAAACAATATGACGACTATATATTCACTATCACATATTTACTTTTCCAGTTAAACTCAGGTAGTTGGGTTGCATCCCGTGTGGAAACTATAGGATCTGCTTTTTGGATGATACTGACTTGGATGGCGCCATGTGTTGGGATGAATCTGAGCTATAACTACAGAATAGACATCTGAATTATTGCTGATTCTGAAGAACACTGCAGCGTTTGGCATGGGAAGCTATTTCGTAACACAGAAGGGGCTTTTCATTGTTTATTAGTTCAATGCCTCTGAGCAGTTATAATTATGACGAGGCGCCAAAGGGACTTTTACAGACCGTTAAAAAGTTTGAGTCCTGCTTTCAGTGCCCTGCACCAAATGTTGTCTATCATCATGAGTACACCCTGTAAATATGAGGTAACCATTTACTACTGGTGAAAGGCACCAGGGTATCCCTTAGCACAGAGGTATCTGACAGTAATTTTTTTTAAACCCAAAACATCCAAGCAATCAATCATTTCAAACCATTTTAGGGCTATTATGGCAAAGGACTCTGTTGTGGGCAGAACTGGGGCTGATGGTTCAGCCAAGGACTTACGCATGGAAACAAATCGAATGAGTTTTTGAGAGTCTGGTTTCGTGGAGCATTTCTGAAAAGGGAAGTTTGTAATGAAATCCGAAAGGAAGATTTACTGTGTTTGGGAAAAACTGACAAGAAGATTTAGATTTTTATTCAAAGTATTCATACAAATTGAAGTAATGGAAATCATTCAGGTAGTCTGCACATCAGGTGCAAAATAAATCAGTGGAGACAGCTAGAGTGGCAGCCAAAGAGAAATAAAAGAAAGCAAAGAAAACAGCAAGAAATCAGTGAGAGTAAAAGGGAAAATAAGACATACTAAAAGATGGAAAAAAGGAGGGAAAAAAGCCAGTACAAATCAGTTCTCTTTTAACTCATTATACTAGATTCATAATAATGGTGGACAATTACGTAACTCACATTGCTGACAATGCCAAAATGATATTGTACAGTGGACCTACAACTATGCAACAAAAGAGCAATAAGCTAGCAAAGTGCAATAAGTGATTTTCTAGTTTCTGCTGAAAAGGGTGAACAACAACATTTAGAGCAACCATCGACGGAACAGCAGTGATAGTTATAGATGCAGTTGTGAAAATACCCTTTAGGGTAAAACCTGAGTTAGATGTTTCAGTGCTCACAAACACATTTGTTTGTGCATTTTTAAATGGGATAAAAGTGCAATTTTTGTGATTTTAAAAAAGAGCATCTTTAGTAGATGTTTTGGACCACTGATTAAAAATAATGAGCAAATACTTCCCACTTGCTTTAAATGGACTGATATGTACAGAAAGGAGTTTAAGGTTGAAAGAATCCAGCATCAAGCCTCAGATCACAAAGTCACCAAAGCCATTACAGCTACAGATCTGATCAATGTCAGGTGGAACTACATTCATTTAGACTGTACGTTGCGGCACTATAAACTTTACTGAGCTGGTTTTATCACACATTTTTGACATTGTGGTTTATAATAAGCACTTCTTACTATAAACTTCTGATTTTCTTTATAAAACTGACCTGTGTTCAAGAGTAACAAAGAGCTGCGCTTTGGGAAAAACCTCAATAAGCCAAGATGGATCTAGCTAGAGCTGACCTAATGCCCTGATTAAACACCAGGGAGGGACTGAAGAACGGGGTCTTTCTTCATTTCCACTGAAACAAAGACCTCCTGTTTCGTAACCCCACCTGGGACACTTAAAGTGGTGTTGTTGCATGGAGACTGTTGAAATGTAAGACAGCTTTTTCTTTCTTTAATGTGTTTTTTTCCAATATTTCCTCACAACACATTTATACATAAATAAATAATAAAATTAGCTTCACGAACATCAGTGAGTCAACATCAAGAGTGAAAAAGAGGACAGTTATGTAAAATATCTGGACCTGTAATCAATGACAGATGTGCAGTGAGTTTCAGAGGTCAGCTTGCACGCACCGACTTTGTTAGATAACACTTCATTTAAACTCCCATTTGAGCAATGACAGGCTTCAGACAACCGTGAGTCGTTAATATGACACTAAGCTCTGCTCCAAAGGTCATAAATTACACCCAACAAATGATTTCTCACCTGTCTCTTGTTCTGCCACTGCAAAGCATAATTATTAAAAGTGAAAGGTTGGGTGTAAATCAGTGAAATTTTAATAAATCAATTTGACATAACAGAGGCTGGAAGTGACATCTAATACCAATTTGCTAACATATGTTTCTTGACACAGCTGTTTTCATATCTGCATAAAATAGCTTCAGTCATTTGAAACATTGTCAGCTCTTCTTCTGATTGTATTTCTAAAGATATTTTTGCCCACTGGTGGCATCTAGACCGACCACAGCACCTGACATTTTAATTCAAACAAATTACAGCTAAGTGAAGAAACTGGTTCCCTTTCACAGAATAGTTTCATTACTTATATCTATTTTGAAAGCCAGACTTAATGTCTAAAACGTGTTTTTACAGTTAACAAATCATCATTAAGTATATGTGTTATATGTTATACAGAAATCTATAGTACACTTCTCAAATTCAACTTACATTCACATTTACCGGAAAAATATTTAAGCCAAAACTGATCACTGATCCTGGCATGTCACTTGATTCATGTCATGTTATGTTATATATATTGATATCAACTAACATGAAAACATTTTCCCTCATTGTGCCCAGACTTAATTAACCACAAGAGAAAAGCTTTAAATGTCCTCATCTGATCTTTGTACTCAATGTCAGCAATATTGGATTATGATTTTTGCATCATGCAATGAAAGAACCAAAACAGACATTCCTGTTATTTGATGAATTAAATATTTTTTTCTAAAAAAAGAAGAAAAAAAAAAAGAAAAAAAGGGAAGACTTTCAGCAATATTTTTTTCACAATATGTCTATATTCAGATTTAAAAAATTATAAACACCCTATTGGGAAATTTCATGCATATTGCCTGCTCCTACCAGGAAATCTGATAATATAAACCACTTTACAGTTTCCTGCCAGCTTGGAGAAGAGAGAAAGAAGAAAAACACCCATCCTAATCTAGTGTATACAGCTAGAAATTCTCTTTTATTAACCAGGCTGCCGAAATGCTCAGGGCCAAGGTTGAACAGCAGCTGGCTTTCACTAATCTTTAACCTACAAACCTCCTTTTCAATCACAACTGTTTATTCTGATATGAACACAAATGGGTTGGACTAGCATTAAAAATTGCAGGCCCCATCTGTGAGCTTTAGACACAGACAGTAAAAGCAGGCAAGAATGCTAGCGGGGCAACTGCCTCATTTAACCCACAAAAATATGACAGAATCAAAGCTTTACTAATTGACTTGTCTTGTAACCCATCCCCAACCACTGCCCTAGGGTGTTACTGGGCTCTCTCCTTCTACAAATAAAAAAATAAAAAATATATTTCATATTAATTATCTAATTTATGTGCACCTGTTTCACTTCATTGACAGTTTTTACTGCAGCTCACTATCACACTAGTTTCTCTGCTCGCTCTCTAAATACAACAAAAACCAACAAATGTTAAAATGTCTGAAAACAAATGTGGAAAAATCTTGAGTCAACCGCAACCATCTCAAAGTCAGCCCAAAATATCTGTACTAGCGGCTCTTGCGCTGATAATGTTACAGCTGTAACCCCCCAAGATGCAAGCCCACAGTGAAATAAACACCCCTTTACTCCCCCCCATTGCACCCCCCCTCCAAAAGCAGTCAATCTAGGGGGAAATACCACCATGCGTCCACGCCCACTCAAGCAGAAACACAGTTTTTAGGAAACAGAGGGTGTGAAGAAAAGGCTTCAATCACAAGAAACTCGCTGGGCTCAATGACAGATTGTTGCCGAAGTGACTGAAAATATCCCATAGCCTTTATGTCATAGCCCCCCCCCTCACATAAAACATAAAAATATCTGGGGTTTAAAGAAAAAATGTCTTTGTCACTAATCACATCAGCATGATGATGTTCCCATGTTTTTTTATTCAAAGAGGGCAGAGCTGCTTGTTGACGCTTTCTGTGTACCAACATGGAGACACAGCAAAGCCTAAAAGGACCGACGGGACTGTCCAGTCTGTCACCACCCCCACCGGTCAGCCCTCGCAATCACACAAAGGATCTATTGTCGAGCACAATGGGGTCACCCTCTCTGTTCTCGCTGGTCTGATCCTAGTCAGTCACTGCTCATAGAGCCTGGACGCTTTCCAGCTACAAGGATCTTCTAAGACAACGTTGAGCCTGGACAGCCTTCACTCACAAGATTCTGTGATCCTACGATTTAAACTGTCAACTATGTCAAGGACAAAAATACAATCTGATAGATGTGTTTATGGGGAAACCTTTCTAGTAGTGTTATTGTCTTGTCTCAAGACATAACCTCAAGCTTTTTGCTTAGTGTTTGTTGTGATTTTATTTCACATAATACAAACTTAATTGCAATTTTGTGGCTATAGAAAGCTCCTTTGTTTGTGAAGGCTGGTAAAAGTTTAAAAATCACAAGTGATAATACTGATAATCCCATCTCTAGATTGACACTGAACATATTGTGAGGAGATGTGACCTTTCAATGCACTAACAAAAAAACGAAAAAAAGAAATCTCCAACCATACAGACATCCTTAGAAGTAACACTCTGACATTCAATGACATTTTAAAGTGCAGTAAAGTGGTATTTTCTGTAAGGGTTGTGGATTGTAGATAAGAAGACTTACCTTGGAGCATGCATCTGTATGCAGACTCTGAGATGGCGTATATGTGAGGGGGCATTTCGTGCCTCTTTTTGCCCCTGTACATCTCAATGATGTTTTCGGAGTAGATGGGCAGGTTTTTGTAGGGATTTATGACCACGCAGAAGAGACCAGAGTACGTCTACAAAGAAAAGAAAACATGGTCGAGTGTTAATTCCTCAGCAGCCCTAATGCAACATTTATGACATGATTAATATATCATATTACCTTAAACGTATTGATTACAGTGGGCAGTAAATGGGCAAGGATTTGGATGTAAGGACAAATTTGTAAGTAATGTGCTTCAACAGGAAGTATATTTTGTGTCTGCAGTACATGTGTCGTCCGCATCATTTAAGCAGGAACACGTCACTATGCCAACTAAGAGAACAGACCTTTAAATTGAAATAGTTGCATTTTAACCCAAACCATGATCTTTTTCTGAACCTAACCTAGTAGACGGTAATGCCTAACCTTAATGAAGTTACGTATTTTTAATGAATAACTTGGTTCTTTAGTCTGAGTGGCAAAATCTGTTTGTCTGAACAGCATATTCATAATTCATTCCCTTTACGCTCATGAGCTCCACCTGTTCATGAGGCGATGTGCTTTTCTTGTTTGTGGTGATGAGCATAACCAAAGTTAGCTTCATTTTGAGCTAAGGGTTCGAAATTAACAGTTTAACATAGAGATCAACAGACTTCTATTTTTTCTATTTCTTGTGATGTGCAATACTTCCATTAGTACTGTACAGTACCAGTACATGGAATGAATTCAGATATGTTTATTTTCTCTGTTTTCTTTGAATTATTGTAGTGTCCATATAGAGATATAGAACTGAAATTCTATCTTGCATGGAATTTTTTTTATTACAATAGGAATGTAACCAGCAGTAGGTTGTCAAGCCATAATGCTTGCTAACATAATCCTACATTGCTCAATATGTTGATTTTTTATTTTGCAGAAAGATAAAAACACACAATTTATTCAGAGAAAGATGTGATTGTTTAAATAACTGTTTCCCTGTATTAACAGGCAGGTTTTTTGTAAATGGGAACATACAAGTCTGATCTAGTCCAATGTTTCCTATCAGACAATTTGTGAATACTACAAATCCTCTAAAAATCAATTTTACTTAAGAACAAACATACAAAATGTTCTGAAAGTCCCACTGTGGTGCATATATTAAAAACGGTATACAACTGGAGATTTCCCAGTTTTCTTTCTAATACGTAGAAATAATGTTTTTCTCTGCATTAAACTGGTGGCAGGTTTACCCAGAAATCCTTTGACTAACAACAAAAATCAGAGGCAGCGGGAGGTGATTTTAATCCACAACAGAATATCTGCCTTTTAGCTAAAAAATGCAGACAGGCCAGAGCAGGGTTAATCCCTGACATGTCTGCTGCTGCTGCTAGAACATTAACTAAAAACTGTGTGGGGTACAGAGTGAAGAGCACATGAAAGCAGATTAATTATCTATCAGTCCTGATCAAGCCTAAAATTAAGATGCAAAGATAGTAACAATACGGCTTTGTTCCTGCCTGACACTTTATTCTCTTCTCTCCTCCTCACAACCCTTTTTAAGCTTTTACTCCTTTTTCTCTGTACTTTGAGTCTCTTTTACCTTTCTAATGTATGCGCTTGGCTGGGCTGAGAAGCCACACTCTTTAAATGATGTTGTCTGCAGCAGCCTGTGGCCCCGCTAACCCAGTTGTTGAAGTGGAACAACGCTGATGAAAGGAAAGCATGTTTTGGGTGCACTACATGCAAGTCAGTGAGAGAGAGAAAGCCTTCCCCTCGGGTGGAGTTTCACACCACACATTCATGTAAATGCAAAACCGACAGTGTTCACATTTACTTAATTTTTTTCTGAAGTTAGATTGGAGTTCGAGTTAATCGAGATCCACTTCTTGTTTTTGAAATTCAATAAATTTACAGTAAGCCTGTAAGTGATCATGTTGGATAATAATGATGTCAACACCGGCCAGAATGACTCTGATTAGGATTTTTGCCATAATGAATCAGCCCTAGTCTGATTCAACAGCCCATTATCAGTTAAAACAAGTGTACTTCTTTAAAGTATTATTTTGTACAGTACACTGGAAATGCTCATAAACCAAAGCCATGCATATGAATACAAAAGATTATTATGATTTAAGATCTGATCCATATTGCCCAAATAGCCACTGAACTTAAGATCTTGGCACAACTTAGCACACACTAAATTCAAACACTGCTGGTAATGGAGTTGCTAAAGTTGCTACAACAGAGTCAAAACTAAAACCTGCCCAGAAATGCAAACACCCCTGAGACTTACACACAGTATCACTGAAGCCCATGTGTCTGGAGGGTGGAGTAACATCACCAGATGGCCAACAACCTGTCCTCCCCACCTACTCTATGTGCACAGATGCTGTAGACACAACTCTGCTACAATCTGGCCAACGAGAGATTTGTTTCTCTGGCAACATTAGCAGTATTTGAACACCAACATTATTATACAGTATTGGCACTGACAATCCTCCACCTAACACTTATATACTTTGCTAAATGCCATCAACTATAAAAGGTAACTTGAGCTTACAGGATGTATTTGAGGGAAACAGTCATTATATGCACTTCGCAGACCCCCTACAGTGGGCACAGCGCCAAGCAGACAGATCAGTGATCCTGACCAGCGTGGTCCACTGGCAGTGGGGAGAGGGATGACTCAGCTGGCTGTCCTTCACGGTGGACCTCAGGGGGTATATGCAAGATTAGTGGGGCTCAGGGGCAAAAGGGTTGGCTGCCTACACAACCAGGCAAAGCAAGATACGAGCCAGCAAGTATCAGCCATAACACCACACCAGAGCACTGTGGTTCATTTCTGTATCAAATGACTTTTGACGAAGTAAATCTCCCCATAGGAAAGATACCAAAGCACTCCTGTGACAAAAGTCAGATTTTGATCAATACTTGTTTTAAAAAATTCAAACTTGAAAAAATTCTGGATTTATTAAAAATATAAAAAGAAGACACTTGTTTTTTTTAATTAAGTGGATTGTCTTTAACTTTAATTAACACTTCATTGAATAAATAAACTATCAAAATAAACTAAATCCACCACAGCTTAGCTAAGAGTGGATCTGGGCTTTTATGGAAGGGCTAAAAGAAGCTAAAAGTACAAATGAAAATAAAATTCAATCACTTAAACAACTCTGTATAGAATCGGGTAACCATAACTAATGCATCTCAGATTGTAGTTTTCATAAACTGTGCCCAGTACCCTGAGAGACTCTGGCCAACAGAGAAAGCTTAAACACAGTCTGAAGGGCTTTCTGGCTCTTCAGAAACATCCAGATGAATTTCTGTGAACTATGCAGTGCTTAGCAACAGGATCTGACTTGGTGGGAAAAAGGGAGAAGATTTCTGGCGTCTCAGCTTTCCACTCTGACATAGCGGGGCAAACTGGGCTCTAGTCTTTGCTTACTTCACACAAAAAATAGCAAATGCATTTGCATGTTTTAATTATAACCATTCGTGTCTGGATAGAAGATTTAAGTGTGCTCTAAATCTTTAGGTGCTCCTAATCTCATTCAGCAGCTTGATTAAAATATAGGAATCTGTGGGCTAACTTACATTCAAGCAACAGTGATAGCTGATACCCCCCCCCCAAATAAAAATGTGAGGAATAATAGCTGAAGTCACCTTGTGACACAGAAGACAATAAGTCTTAAGGAGGTAAGAGGCAACAACCACAAATATCTCATTAAACATCCACATGCAGACCTATGGAAGGCACTGGGTCGACTAACGGAGAAAACCCAAACAACTGGCTAAAATTGGAATCCAGGCAAAGCTACCATTAGTTTACACTTCTGTAGTGATGTGAATATGAATCTGTTAGGGTCGAGCGGTGGTTGTGGTTCACGTGGCAGAGTGGGTCGTTTATCAGAATTTGAGTAACTGAAACACGTATGTGATGTTAGCATGCCATCTCCAGCGTGCAAGCTTCCTTCAGTCCACACACTCTTGAGCTCTTTCCACATTGCCCCATGGCAGCATGTTTGACACAGAATTATCTCATTTACATTCTGCAAAGAGGTTTATGTCAGCGCTATGCTATGCTGGCCTGACTTAAAAGGTCATACAATCCTCAAAAGCAGGACGGGAAAACATGCAGAGTCAGGAATGCTAAAGCAGCTGACAAACACAATGCCCCATGCATCCAACTCAAATCTCTTCAAACCCTTTGTTTATTAATTTCACACTGGGGAACACTGGTCTTGTAGAAAAATCAAAAATAAATGATAACTTAGCAACACAAATTGTACCACAGAGATTAACAGTAAGGCATTTCTATGGGCCTCCAGAACAAGCAATAACAGCAAAAAGCTTATGCACATCGGCTGTTAATTAAAAGTCACTTTTCTCACAGTAAAAGAAATTTCAGTTATTTGAACGCACAGATGTTGCTTATCAGTAAACACAAAGAGCTCTGTTAAGGCAGTTTGGATACAGTGTGACTCAGCACTGATCATCCCTGAGCAAAGACATGAGGCCTGGGTAATTTCTTTGAATCTCATAAGCCTTCTTTAAAATATACAAACACATTTTTTAGAAGAGCATTTGGAGTTTTCTGCTTTTTTAAATTTTAATTTTTACACTTGGGCTTTTTTTTTTTTTTACACTTTATCCTTTTAGGTCACACTTTACACTGAGTTGTTTTTTACAGCACATACAGAGTGAAAATCTGGAACAGATTATTCATTTTTTCAGTGACCTACAAAGAGATTACATATGATCTGCATTAGAAAATGTCCTTTGATTTTTCTCATGAGGTCTGATGTTGTCCAAACACATGGCAAAACTTATAATCCTAAATCCTTCCCAGCATACACTAATGTCAAGGCATTTTATTGCCAACAAGTTACTTAATAAAATACACCAAAATAGCTGAAGGAAAAATATCCAATTCAGTTAACTATTGATTGACTGACTGATTGATTTTTTTTGCTTAGCAGGGCTAGGTAGACCTCTGTACTCTTGGGGCTAGTGACCAAATAAATTGGCTTTGCCAATTCCAGATTTATATTAAATTAATGGGTGCCAAATTTCAGTAGCAGAGCAGATCGGATTTAGAGAAAGAAAGTGATCATGACCATGTGATGTCACTCCTGCAACATATCGGAGCCCAAAAAATACAAGGGACAAATCGCTGAGCCGAAAGCAGTCTCAGCTACGCTTACACTTTTCAAAACAAGACAAACAATCTGAAATAATTTTCAACCACATCATTTCAAGCTAAATTATAAAATATTATGAACTAAAAGAAAAAAAAACACAATTGCACAAGCCTTACATTCTGCTCTAAGTACAATACCTCTAATTTCTAACCACGCATTCAAGTGTGAACATGGCAGCTGAACTGTACCTCCTTCCTGGGTCTCAGGTGGCCCACAACCTCTGCATTTGTGCTATTCCAGGAATGCGTATCATTAAGTGGGTAATAATCACAGGGGAAATCAGCAGATAATATGGGACACGAAGGCTTGCTCATTGAAGGAAATGTGTTTTTTAGACTCTTGAATTAAGAAAATCAAGTGTGAAATAGAGGAAGTATAGTTTATCTTTGTTTTGGTTAAAATGAACCACATGTTTAATAATCTTTGTTTTTATTATATAATGAACCCAGTAAAACAACTTCTAAGACATTAAATTAGCAAACGTATTGTATACCAATATACAGGGGAGGGGAGGGGGGGGATAGTGATGTTTCTCCATGAAAGTTTTTACCAGGAATCCACCATTTCTGTTTAAAGCCTTGTAAAATGAATGGAACTAGGTATTCCAGTTGACCCTCTCTCTCACTGTTAAACGCCACTGGTTTTGGCTAGCAAAACTATCACCTGAGGCTCACATGTCAGCGACACAGAATAGATATGACTCTTTGCTAAGAAAGTGGGAAGCACCTGATCATAATCACAAAAAATAATTGACTATAGTTATTCTCCTACTTACATGCAGTTTTAAAATGTTACCTCTGTGGGATTTTTAACATTACAGTAATATTAATCACATTAACCAACCTAACCAAACCTATACCGACAAGTCATAACAAAGTAAGTCATGTCATGTCAAATGATGACAACTGAACTGCTGAAGAAGACATTTCTTATGAATTGTTGTACTTCTTTATAACGTACAAATACTTACATAAATAAGGCCGGAGTAGTAGCGATCTTTGAGGTTGTAAAGCACGGATGCCTCGTTCAAGCAGGTCAGTTCAGCCATATCCTCCACCTTGGTGAACTTGGGCGGGTTCATCTTCTGGATGTCATCCTTGTTGATCACCGCCTTCTTCCCGTTTTCTGCTAGCTCCACCACCACCTCATCTCCACGCTCCTGTTGAATACTTGCAGCCTCGAAGCCGTGGCGTTCTGATGGAATCCATACCAACCTTTTGGCAGTCCAGTCGGCCTGTGCTGCCGGGTTGTATACCACAGCGCGGTCCACAAAGAGGTACCGCTCCGGGTCCTCCTGTCCACTCCTCTGTGTCATTGCTGCTGGAAACCAGAAGCAGAGCACTCTAGGCCACCTGTAGAGAGCAAGCAAAGCACGAAGTTCATCAAAATGTAACCAATTTCACCACTCAATTGTGACTAGACTTAAAGATCTGTGAAAAGTTCAAACACCAAGGCCATTTTTCAGGCAGATAACTGAATTTAGTAGGAAAAGCTACTTTTAGCTGCTCAGAGGACTTGCCGCCTCCTGGAGTTGAACCAGGGACCTTTTGCTAGTTAGCTGAATGTGAAACAATTAACTATTAAAAACATGTTACAAAAGGCAGGTCTCAGTAGGACATGACAGTGTGGCAGAAATTGAAATTGAACATGCACAACACTACGGGTGAGCTAACGAGAAATTGACCAATATCGCTGTTTACACCTTTGCCTTTCCACATGGGAGAAGCCATAATGGCTTCTGTGAACAAACATCTATCTGTGCTACATCAATATTTCAGTAGTAATCGTAGGACTTCACTCAAATCAGATTATTACCAAGTTGACTCGAGTTGCAATTTTAAGCCAAATATTAGATTTTCCCATAAAACTAAAAAAACCTGGTAGTAGTTAAGATATAAAATGCAGCATAAATGCTGACTCCCTGTTAGCAGAAGAGTAATAACTATGGATGACATAAAATTCACAGAGTAATCTATTACTTTAGCAATGAAATTTAACAAAACAAGTAAGGCAGTAAGGCAAACAGTTTCCATTTATAGCAGTTTCTGTAATGAGGGCTATGAGAGCATTTATTAGGTTTAGAGTCAGTGGTGTTATGGATTGCTGTGCATAATGATGGGTCTTCACTTGTGATATGAATCATAAACATTTACAATTCGGCTGTATGTGAGTAAAGCCAGTTTACACTAACTTAGCATGACTAAAACTGGTAAAGATGGTTGATATAACGTCACATCAACATTCACTTTTAACAGTTTCAGTTATGACATGATTCCATCAAGATGTAACTCAGATAGTTGAGTGCTGGCGGTGGTTAAATGTTTCTCGGATGATGCAGCTTTTGTAATGGCTGCTAAATGTTGGCTCTTAGCAAGCTCAGATGGTAATGACTGGAATCCTTTTGAAAACAACAGCTATCAGCTTCTTCGAAACAAAGCCGTGTTCTTAATAATTTATGTCATTGTTTCTGATTTGTAACAGTAGCTTTTACTGGGGTAATACATTTTACAGTTTTGGTTTGTGGTTATGATTGGTTGTGCCAATGTGAAGCTAAATACTCTATAAACAAGCAGTTAGTTACATTTTTAACATTAACTTAAATTGACAACATTATTTTGTTGTCAATTTTGATTTACTGAATAGGTTAAGGGCAAAGTTGGACAGGATAGGGAACGCCTATGTGGTTTGATGACATCTATCAAATCTGGTGTGCTAGAGAAAGGACTTGGCTAGATAACTACCTGACCACACAATCTTGCAATCAACACGTCAGTCAGGACAATATGGATGATTGTGCAGTTACATCAATTAGCTCAAATACCACAATAATTTGTGGCAAACAGTAAAGTCTGAGCAAAGCTACTGTTAACAGGCTTGTTGTCAGGCTGTGTTAACTGACTTACAGGTCTGTAGCAGACACACCCGTCTTGCAAAAACTGGACAACAAGCTCAATCCATGAGCTCTAATAAGGAAAGCGGATCACAGTGACTAAAGCTCTGTTTATAGTCACTGCATTGGTTGTTGCACATGCCAACCCTGATGTGATCACAGCCCCATAACCATTGTCTGACGTGCTACAGTATTCTCCAAGTTGATACCTGTTATCCTATACCATTAGTGCTAATATAGGAGCACAAGTGGTAGAAACAGGAAGCAAGGCAATTTGTATCTTTTCAAGCTGTTGCAGCACCTCCCACTCTATAAACTAGAGATTTCTGAGCTCCTACAGTGAAATGACAGTATGGACCAATGCACTCGTACACTGGGTGTACATGGCCGGTCACTAAAATCTAGAGGTGCACCACACGATGAAACTACACCAAAGCGTGCTCCACGTCAAAAGTGACGCCACAATTGCTTGAAAACAGCAGGAATAAACAGGCCATAAGACTACACCAACGAGAAAGCCTAAAAGCCAAATAACACTACACGTAAAGGGTTGCTGAAAAACCCTAACGGGTTATATTTTAAGATGTTTTTGTTTAGTGAGCAATACAAGCGACAGAATGGGAACAAGGAATAAGAACGCAAGAGGAGCAGATATAAACAATCATGTGACACTGTGATGCTATCTTTTATTTAAGGTGAGGCAGTGCACATTATGTAATACAAACACTCAGGTCTGTCATGTACAAGTGCCAGATTTAGCAATACAGGCTAATTTATAGCCCCAAATAGAGGCATGTATTGTTAAAAAAAAAAAGGGAAAAAAGGAAATGCACACAAGCACTTGATCACCAAATAGTAGTAGAATAACAACAAAACATATGCAAACTATATGTCATATGTCAAAAAACTCCAAAACAAAACAAAACAAAAAAAAACTGTGATAAATTAAGCATACGAAAGTTCATGGACAGTAGAAAAAACTATATTAGCATGCACATATTAAGATATTTATAAATAATTACAAATGAATAAGCATATTCAATAACCATTGAATAACAGATTTACCGACATAACATTTTTTTAATACCCAAAATTTAAAAACTTACGCAAAGGTTAGTTTTATTATGAATTTTGATATCAAGATATCAGTCTCCTTGATCACTACGTGTGTACTGGTTCGGGAAAAGCTAAAATGACTGACCTCTACTGGAAACACTGATCAATCAGTTTAAACAATCAGAGAATTAAAATATAAAAAACACATTATCTGTTAATGTCTATGTTGCTGCTTGTCTGTCATAGGTTTGCTGTGAATTATGATTGCCAGTCTTATTATTATTATTATGTATAACCTATCAGAAAACACTTAGATTTGTATAGTTTGTTGACAATAAAGAAAACAAAATGGATTTTAAATACTAGTGCAGAGCAATTTACATATAGAGGGGTGATTCATCTACATCTATAAAAAGATACAGTTAAATCATGAGAGGGAGCGTCTAATACTCTAACGAGAGAATTTTAAACTATACGAACCTATAATGCGGAATTATCTCTATTCTGCCATTTAATTTGTTTAAGTTACTTTATTCACATGAATTTAGGGCTTTCCGAATCATTTGCAGGAGGCTCAGACAGACTGTGTGTGAGTGTCAAGCCTCCTACCTGAGCATAACCAGCCCACATGTAGAGTAACGTCACCATCTGTGCCGGTTCAAAAGCAAAGGAGAAACCCTGACTATTCTGTCTGATAAAAAAATTAAGTAAATGAAATAATTTAATACCATTACCATATAATCAGAGCAAAAATATTTGCCTGTTAACTGATTTGGTAACTGAGAAAAAAGTTTTATGATTTAGGTCTTTTTTTCCTCAAAAAAATGCAGGTGTGTTGTCTTTTTTAAAATGTAATAAATATTTAAATTTATATTGAATATTTGGTTATTAAATCACAATTTAAAATGTTATCATGATTATTGATATTTTCTTCCATGTTGTTTTTTTAATTTTGACTATTTATGAAAGCATTTGTTTAATCTTATTTACTAAGTTAGGAAATCAATGTTTAAGTCAACAAAAACAAAAATACCCAGACTGTTTTGGCTACATTTCACTGCCTAACTGTGAAACATAAAACTGATTTTAAGGGTTAAATATATTAAACGGTGCAAAATATCAAGTGAGTGTAATCCCCAAATAGCGCTAATAGTTATGCTTAGTTTTTCAGTTCATTTCAATTTCAAGTTCAAAAACATGCTTTTTGGCATTAAATACTGGCACAATTAGCTATTTTGCAAACACATTAAATCAGTTTGAGCATTTTATATTTTCTGCCTCGAGAAACAAAGTCGCAGAAATGCATATGCAACATTTTGAGTCATACCTGACACACAATCTTGTCACTGCAATCTCTTTCTAAATACCAACTCTACCCAGTTTGTGCTGCTGCAAGTCAGTAAATCTGCCCCTAAATGTTTATTTTGTAAACCCCTCTTTGGGTCAGCTCCACAACATATTATTGATCTATTAACTCCACATTTTGCCTCAAGGTCACTGAGGGCATCTCTCACTGAAACACCAAAGATGACCGGGCTTTCTCCATTGTTACCTTCAGCCTCTGAAACAGTCTGCTATCCCACATAAGGACCTGTCCAGTACAGCTCTAGAGACTCAACTATTTACATTTAAAAAAGAAAAAAGAAATTTTTACTTAACATTACATTAACCTATAACGTTTTTATTATTACTCATTACATTTTAACAATGTCGTTAATGTGGGTGTTGTGATTTGTTTTTAGAGATTTGAAATCTTAATACGTATGACACAACCGGACAGGACTTTGGGTCAGATCCTGTTGTTTTTAATTTAAATGTTTTATATGAATAAAAGGAGCTTGACATAAAAATAATTCTTGCTCTTTTCACATTTTTTGACCATGTAGGCTGTGCCAGTAAACTACTAAGGCAAATATCAGTCCATACTAATATCGGGCAGATATATCATTGCAAGTCTAAAAAAACCGATAATTTTATACACTCAACAATCACCTGACAATTAGATAATTACAATAATCATCAGCTGCAGTTCAACACATAAACATGCCTGCAGCAGTCTATAATGATCTTATATCTTTTACATTTTTAACTCAACTTCATTATATTTTTATAATTTAAAAAAATCTTTCAGAAGTGCACCCAATTATCTTGTGGGCACAAAATAACATCAAGATAGAAATGAAAGAGAGCGGGATAACTGTAAACCTTGGCACTAGATGCTTTCAACAGCTGACGCGGAGACAAGTCTGGATGCATCTTATTAATCTAACTCAACCTCAGCTAAATTAGAATGCTTTATTAATCCCCGAGGAAATTATGTATTTCTAAAGATATTTACACAACAATCTAGTCCCATGCTTAAATCAGGCGCTGTTGCAGCCAAATCTGGGTTAGGTCACGGGATGGAGCGGGATCAGTGCGGCTGCCTTGTTGCTCCATCCCCTCAGTCACTCTCATTCAGCTTGGCAATATCCTGTCCTCATCATGTCCGGTAAGATAAAGAGCTGTGAAATTGCAAGTAGCCGTGAAACCCCCTCGTAAAGGGCTGCAAATATGTACCGGGCCAGGCCAAACAGCTGCATTGGCTAGATTAGCTCGCTAACATTAGCTCAAAGTTGGCGTGCTGTGCTTCACCTCCCACCCACTGGGAAAAAAAAAGATACCTACAAGGACTCATTGCTCTGTTTAGTCAACTGTACACAATTGAATGGGTTTGAACCGCTGCTCTTATAACGTTAAGACGATGAGGTAAGAGAGATTCCTAAATAGTCTGCGCAAATGGGAGTTTTAGGGATGAACTGTGCAGCTTCCTGAGGCACAATCCCATCATGGGTGTGGGTGGCTCAAAGACGTCTGGGTGGGGATAAAGCAGGCGGACAATGACCACGCTGTTTCAGATTAAACCCTTGAAGATTAAACTTGAAAACGGAAAATCTTCAACACATTCATCTATATGTGAACAAAAACAGTATGTTGGGTCCGGGGCGCCGGGACAGCGGCTAGCATTAGCCAAGCTGATGGTCCTCCATCATTAGAAAGTCATGCCACAATAATCCGCTAGCTAACGGTTACTGTTGCTAACCACCACATCCCCACTAAAACTCCCGTCCCCGGCTTCTCTGCTCTGCTTACCTCCCGCAATAGACGAAGAAACCCGACCCGAGTGTTTATCAGTGTCCAGCAGATGATAGCAATAGTCCCCCGAAACGTGCTAAACAGTCCCTTCTCCGGCCCGCTCTCTCTCATCAGTGGTACTCCCCCACCATCCAGCAGCACCCGCTCAACCGAACTCTACCGGGCCCGAGAAGATGCACAGCACGACCGCCGCCGCCGCACTCCTCTAAGGCAACGCCTACTAGGAATATGATTGGCTGTCAAAGTCTGATGCCTCTATGCGATTGGTGAAAAAACAATTCCCCATGCCGAAACTTTAGCTTAGTTAGTCGACAACTGCCGCCCAAATGCCATTTGTCTGTGGCCAATAAATGAACACCTGCAGACCGTTGGATGCTGCTCCAGTGGGACGTAGTAGAACCATATCAAATTATTAAGACAAAAAAATCTGGAACATTTATGTGTATTCATTAAATACACTATGTATTTGGTTTTACCGAGCTACAACACCTTTAACCTGTTTACACTCTATCGCTGTGACAAAGCAATTCCTATGTGTATTCATATATATATATATATATATATATATATATATACATTTACTTTTATATCAGTGTTGCAGTGTTTTAAGCAACAATATTAGGTTTTGATTAAGTACAATTTTTATTTATTGTATAATGGTATTTTCTTTTGTTTATTCATACATGGAATACACCATGTAGTGGTGTATTGTAGTGGTATTGTAGTGTTTATTATGCAGAAATTATGGAAATCTTTCTTCGATATGAGTTTTTTTCCTCCTGTGTTTTATATTTACTCTGCCCTTTTTAAATCCTGTTTGCATTAAATTTTAGTAATATCATAACGTTTAGCTTGCCAGTATCTACAGAACCTTCTGGCTACATGTGTGTCATTCTTGTTTTTTTTATGGCATGTTTTATTGTTGTTTGTTAAATAATCAAACACTTAAACTGATAACCAAGTCAAATCGAGTAAGCTTGTTATTCTACTATAGTTAGATTTATTCTGTGTGCTCTGTCTTATCTGTTCAGAGTGGTGGAACAATTCGCTGTGTTTACTGCGCCCCCTGTTGCATTAAAAAGATAGTGCCATTGCTTGGACGATGTCAGAGGAAAACAAAAACTACTACTACTACAGGGTGTATCATTCGTCGCTTGACCACCTTATGTACATAGATGCTTTTTTGTCCTGTCTTCATGTCGCCGCTCTTTTCTTTTTTTGATGACTAGCAAAAGACAGAAAATTGATATTTCCTGATTTATATAATTAACGTTTTGACTATTAGGAGGGGAATAAGAACAACAATGTTTAGTTTTTTACTTCAAACTTTTACTGGCTCATAATTTTACTCATTAACTTTTACTGGCTCTATTCTGGCTCTAACGTAGGGTAACTTTTAAAATTAAGTGTATCTTGCATGAATTATTTGCTTGTTAGTTTTAATTGCAGTCATTATGGTAACCACCTTGTTATTATTAAGAAAGAGTTTGTGAATACTTGGAGCTTTTCTGATGCATGAATTTCTTTGAGTTTCTTGTTCAGGTTTCCCAGTCTTCGCCCACATTTCCCATAGCTTAAAGTTGCTGTGTGCAGGTGTATCTACCTCTGTATTCAAGTTATTTGTTTATTTTGGTAATACTTATCTCCTGTGTCTTGTGTCTGATTCTGTCTTCCTGATTTTTTTTTAACCCATGTTTTTTTCCGTAGGTGTGTCCACTTCTTGTAGTCAGTGCATTCATAGCCTCAGTTCTCCCATTGCCTTTTGTCATGTTGCAGTTCATAGCAGTGTGTCTCTGTTTTCTTTATTTGTGAACTAAATTTGACGTCCACACAGTTGCTCTATGACATTATCTGCATAGTTTTTGTTGCTTCAGCTTTTCATAGAGTTCATGCTTTGTACACACTTTCACCTACATTGAAATGTAGCTATATACAATATTTTGCTTTTCATATTACACATTAAGCCCATTAAATGACCATGCCATTTTATAGACATCTATATAGCACAGAAAGTTGTATGTACAGTGGGGCAAAAAAGTATTTAGTCAGCCACCGATTGTGCAAGTTCCCCCACTTAAAATGATGACAGAGGTCAGTAATTTGCACCAGAGGTACACTTCAACTGTGAGAGACAGAATGTGAAAAAAAAATCCATGAATTCACATGGTAGGATTTGTAAAGAATTTATTCGTAAATTAGGGTGGAAAATAAGTATTTGGTCACCTCAAACAAGGAAAATCTCTGGCTCTCACAGACCTGTAACGTCTTCTGTAAGAAGCTTTTCTGTCCCCCACTCGTTACCTGTATGAATGGCACCTGTTTGAACTCATCATCTGTATAAAAGACACCTGTCCACAGCCTCAAACAGTCAGACTCCAAACTCCGCCATGGCCAAGACCAAAGAGCTTTCGAAGGACACCAGGAAAAGTATTGTAGACCTGCACCAGACTGGGAAGAGTGAATCTACAATAGGCAAGCAGCTTGGTGTGAAAAAATCAACTGTGGGAGCAATCATCAGAAAGTGGAAGACATACAAGACCACTGATAATCTCCCTCGATCTGGGGCTCCACGCAAGATCTCATCCCGTGGGGTCAAAATGATCATGAGAACGGTGAGCAAAGATCCCAGAACCACACGGGGGGACCTGGTGAATGACCTGCAGAGAGCTGGGACCAAAGTAACAAAGGTCACCATCAGTAACACACTACAACGGCAGGGAATCAAATCCCGCAGTGCCAGACGTGTTCCGCTGCTGAAGCCAGTGCATGTCCAGGCCCGTCTGAAGTTTGCCAGAGAGCACATGGATGATACAGCAGAGGATTGGGAGAATGTCATGTGGTCAGATGAAACCAAAGTAGAACTTTTTGGTATAAACTCAACTCGTCGTGTTTGGAGGAAGAAGAATACTGAGTTGCATCCCAAGAACACCATACCTACTGTGAAGCATGGGGGTGGAAACATCATGCTATGGGGCTGTTTTTCTGCCAAGGGGACAGGACGACTGATCTGTGTTAAGGACAGAATGAATGGGGCCATGTATCGTGAGATTTTGAGCCAAAACCTCCTTCCATCAGTGAGAACTTTGAAGATGAAACGAGGCTGGGTCTTCCAACATGACAATGATCCAAAACACACCGCTCGGGCAACAAAGGAGTGGCTCCGTAAGAAGCATTTGAAAGTCCTGGGGTGGCCTAGCCAGTCTCCAGACCTCAACCCCATAGAAAATCTGTGGCGGGAGTTGAAAGTCCGTGTTGCTCGGCGACAGCCCCAAAACATCACTGCTCTCGAGAAGATCTGCATGGAGGAATGGGCCAAAATACCAGCTACTGTGTGTGCAAACCTGGTAAAGACCTATAGTAAACGTTTGACCTCTGTTATTGCCAACAAAGGTTATGTTACAAAGTATTGAGTTGTATTTTTGTTATTGACCAAATACTTATTTTCCACCCTGATTTACGAATAAATTCTTTACAAATCCTACCATGTGAATTCATGGATTTTTTTTTTTCACATTCTGTCTCTCACAGTTGAAGTGTACCTCTGGTGCAAATTACTGACCTCTGTCATCATTTTAAGTGGGGGAACTTTCACAATCGGTGGCTGACTAAATACTTTTTTGCCCCACTGTATATGGACAGGCCTTGTGGGATAGCCTTTTTCTTTTTTTTCTAAACTTGTAGCTACGTTTCTATTCTGTTTTTTTTATATGTACCACCACGACAGCAGTTATGTTCTTAATACAAGCTGAAATTCGTAATTCACACTTTGCTTTTCATTTCTCCTCCTGCTGTTTCCTGTAGTCTAGCAGCAGGATAAACTTACACTGTTGGTATCCACCTCAATGTTTTATTTTTAGGCTCAGCTCCATCCTGACAAATACACATGAGCCCACACAGAGAAATCTCATAAAAACAGTTAAACATAACTCCCGCCTACTGTCCAAGTTACTGCTGGTATATTTATTAAAGTACAGTCAATCAGACCTTCTTTAGGTATATCAAACAAAATTCTTATATATATACATTAGAAAGATTCAGGAAATGCCTCAGTCAAAACAACGAATCAGAACAATCTGACTATGAACTCATTGCATGTGTGCAAAATTAATATGGCAATATTATTCACAGCACTAACAGCAACAACACCCGCACAGAATTTTGCTAATTCTTGAGGATATTATTAGTAAAAATTGCTTTAAATTTAGCTTTTCCCTCAGGTATATTCTCCAGTATTATCCCAAATACACCTGTACTATTCCTTCATGAACATCTGTCAAACCAAATGGTTTAAAAATATATCTGTTGTTCCTTTTGTATCTGGAGAAGTAAAAAAAAAAAAAAACCAAACTAAAAAAAATTCAACTAAATAAGAGTAATACTTTAGCACCGCTGAACATAATATTAATTAATAATAGAAATAACTAAAGGTGGAATTAACTGATGTTTTGCCACAGGTACAATCCTGAAAGAGTGCAGATTTTAACTTTAAGTTGGTGGGCTGACTGTGGACACTTCCAATATTTAAAAAAACATAAGAAAAAAGAAAAGAAAAACGTAACAAACCACAAGTAACTGAGTACGTCTGTTAAGAAAAAGTCCACATTGTCTTAGTAAACACTTGCTTCACATACAAATATTTGAATAAATCAGTGAAACAAAAACAAGGTATTTAGTTTTTAAAAAAAATACTTAAGTGTAAATATATTGTATGTGCCTCTTCACTTCTTCTGTAATCTCTTTGCTCCACAGACAGATTCTCAAAGTTTGTTATAATAAACTACTAAGTGGTAAAATAGAAAAACGACCTATACGATTGTGCATGTTTGTCTTGTAGGAACTGCGCCTCTCTGCATCTGTTCAGTACTTTCAACTGGTGAAGAGCCTGGTTTATTCATTCTGCATTAACACCAACTGACCACAAGATGGAGTCAGAGAGTTGGTGCTTACCCTGAGAAATTCATCAGAGATGCTGATACAAATTACTTTACAAAATGTCCCAAAGTTTCCCAGACCGGGTCTGGAAATCACAGAATTAAGAGTTTGTAGTGATATATGAAGACTTTGAGTCAGCCAAGTAGAGCAGGAAATTTAGTGACGTATTCAAAGCTAATCACGCCTCAGCTGGTGCTTCCTGATTAAACATTATTAAGGCTAAACCTAGCATCAAATAAATAAATAAAACAGCGCCAAACCAGATTATTTTCCATAGCACGGCAGTAAACACAAACTATCTAACAGAACACCTACTAGAAATGCCCAAAATAGCCTAATATCTAACTCAGCTATGCACTGACATACAAATAAAGCAGTAAAAGTTGTCTTATTCATGTAGCATCTTGCTAACATGTTAGCTACATGAGGATTCAGAGTAAATTTTCATGCTTTTATTAATATTTTTTTCTAACCATTTTTAAGGTCATATCATAAATGTAATTATACTTCTCAACAATAATCTCAATACTAATAAATAAAATGAATGAAAAATAAATAAAATCTTTAGGTATTTACTGAAGTTATTAACATTTATACCGTCTTACTTTAAAAAAACTAAATTAATTTAGTTTTTTTAAAGTATTTGACAGTGGATCAAAATGATATAGTCTACTTTTTAAATTTGAGTTTTATTTTTATAGTGTTTGTAAATACTATCTTATCTACAATTTTTAAAAATATAATATTGTAAATTTTGTAGTGTTGTTAATTTTTTCTCCCAACTTCATCAAGGGACTTTTAAAATAAAGAGAGACCAGACCAGCTCAGTGTGGACCTCCAGTCTTTTGGCAAGAAGTCAAAGGTTTCAGCTCATTTTCTCTTTCAAAGTCTTTGGTACACTTGCCTCATGTTACTATGGGTGCAGCAGACAGTAGAGGGCAGCAGCTGCATAAACTAAAACTTTGCTGACTTTGAGCCTCATGGGTCCAGTTGAAGTCAGTGGCTAAAGCCTTTGTTACTCACATACTCTTTGAGTCGTGTAGTGCTTAACAAATACATGATTATATACTTCATGTATTGTCAAAACTACACTTCATGGTGATTTTCATGCTCAGGGGAGTTTGTCAGGCTTCTGATTGTGTTTTCTATCCATTTGTCCTCCTTCATAAATGTCCCAGTCGTGCAACGCACACAGCTTTGGCACTCACAACACAGTACACATAGCAGTTTTCTTCTTTTTCAATATTTCATGCTACATAGTGAGCACCAGCATAGCTGTGACAGATGCAAGACGTCTGAGGCAGTTATTGCATCGTGCATTGACGAGTGACAGAGTGACACCCTTTGGTGTTGCAGTGAAATCTGCCATTTTGAAAAATGCTGTGACAGCTCCATCTCTCGATTGTCGGCTTCTCCAGTCGCCTCTGTGGCATAATAGACCTGTCAGCAGCATCGTCCTCCACCACCCCTCTGCTGCTTTTGTCTAGACAGCAGTTTAGTAGTTTTTTCTTTTTTAAATAAGGAATGCCAAATGTGGCGTTTTCAATACCACCATGGCAGATTGGATTGAGATAAATGTTTGACCTCCTCCTCGGGCACAGCCTTCAGTCTTCTGCACAAATATAGATTGATGTGCTCTCCTGGCGCTTGCTCATTGCAAAAATCTACATCTTAATAAGCAATTTTCTCTATCACCGAGTTCTGAAAATCAAATTTTCTTCACCGGATCAAAACAGTTTTTTAAATAGTTAAAAAAAAGCACACACAAATGAGTCTCAAATATTTTTATAGTCGAGTCTCTTTATTTTATTCAGTCCCATTTTTGCAGCAGTTCTTACCACTCACGAACACAAAGCTTCTCCTGAAAACAACCACCTTCCAGGACGCTGAGGTCATGATCTGGAAGGCCCTCTTAAAAGACCTGACTGTACCGACAGCCCGTAGTGAAGGCTGTACGGTAAAATACAGGTGGCACACATCTAAGAAAACAGGCATTTACAGGCTTTAAACATGATTGAGCAGCACTCGGAGTAGCTCGAATATTATTTGAAGGACTGAGAAAGAAATGGTGATTATGCAGGAGCCTGCATTAACTTTAATGACATTCTGGTCTGGTCTCTTTCCTTTCCAGGGCCATGTTGTTCTCGGCTTCCTCCGGACCTGCTCAACTGTCTACTGCAATGTCCAGAGAGAGTTTGTGTATAAGCAGAACCTTCTCCTTGAGTTTTAAAGCATGTACTGTTTTCTTTGTCTCAATGCCATCTTTACATTATGACTCATTTCTATGCTGGTGCCCTCTGACAATAGCCCCTGCAGCTCATCTGTACAATAATAAGTTGGCCCTACTCTGTTTATTGCCACGAAAAGTGAATATATTTATTTTTTCAATACGAGAGCAAGCAAAATGGTTATATAAGAAAATAGACGATCATTTACGTCAGTCTGGAGATCTTTAAACAGTAGCTGTTTTTAATTAAAAAACAGTATTGTCACAGTTTCACTAATTTTGCAAGCAAAACTTCAGACATTTGCTCTTGTAGAAATGGTAAATATGATTGTTTGATGTGTAAAACATCAGAATCTGAATACTTCATCTCTCACCCTGGGCTCTGGGGAATATTATGAGCCGTTTGTTTTAAAATGTGGCGCTTTATGAGTGAGTTGCCTCTGCTTAAATAGAACCGAATTAAATCTATCACTAAGTCCTGACAGTTTAAAGATAAAACTGTTAACTGGCTACTTGAGGATACAATGTTCACAGTGTTATAATAATAATAATAAAATAACTATGATAACAAAATTAACATACAGGAAACTCCTATCACATCATATCCTGTCATTATGTAGCCACAGGCTGCCATGGTGATTGTATAAATATGACAGACATAGACTGAATGTACAGCACCTTTAATCTGCAGTCTTCTTAAAGGCCAGCAGGGGGCGACTCTTCTGGTGTTTTTTATAAAAAAGGTCAGATATATTGAAGTCTATAGGAAAACAGTACCTGGGTATCTTCACATATAACTTCATTAAAACACTTTCCTGATGATATTATAGCCTCAGCTGCAAGTTTCAAGTTCTATTGACTACAACATATCTGTCATTGTTTTAAAATTTAATTCATAAATATAGAGAAAGCAGTTCTCTAAGGCCGAGTGACCTGTGATGCAGCCAAAATGCTCAAGACAAAGCTCTGAAACAGGACTCAGTTTTGATCATATTCATTATTATCATCATTTCCAATGCTTAACTAATGTGGTAGACCACCACCCAATCTAAGAAAAAACCAAAATCATTTTTTACGTCCTTGTACTGGTTAATCCACCAGCAGGTGCAAGCTCTTTAATTAAAATGATATTTTTAAATGGTAAATAATCATATAAAAATATGATTATTGTTGCTATCCAGAAATTTTTTAATGTAATCTTTTATACTCAAATTTGGGTATAAAAATGTGAATTTTTGAACTTTTCTAAAATGTGTTTTTTTTGTTTTGTTTTTATGTGAGGTGACAAGTTGTTAGGTGAGCATTCTAGCAGAACTAGGCTCTTCTGGGAGTTCTTCCTGTGAAAATTGAGCTTTTCTTTCCCACTATCGCCAAGTCATGTGATTGTGGGATTTCTTTCGTTACCTTACTATGTAAAGTGTTTTGAGGTGACGTTTGTTGTGATTTGGTGCTGTATAAATAAAACACAATTGAATTAAATTGCCATCATTTACAAAAGCAATAAGAGCAGACATATTCCACTAAACAAGCTTGTAAAGGAATCGCAGGCAGGTGGAGGTTGTTGTTGGCTTGTTGAGGTACAGAGAGGGGATATGATGTGGTATATTATCCATGAGACTGCTGCTCAAACTGCAAAGACATTCCTACATCGGTTCTGGTTCAGGGCTCCTGATACATTAAACCAGTCAGTGAAACGGTTTAAATATGAGTCGCAGTCCCAGCAGTAGCAAAGATGAGATATAAGATGGAAATTTTCTATCCCATTGTATGAGTACTGGTGGTTATTAGATTTTTCAGATAGGGAAGGTGGCACGGTGGTTAGCACTGTTGCCTCACAGCAAGAAGGTCCTGAGTTCAATTCCACCATCAGGCTGGGGTCTTTCTGTGTGGAGTTTGCATGTTCTCCCCGTGTTTGCGTGGGTTCTCTCCGGGTACTCCGGCTTCCTCCCACCGTCCAAAGACATGCAGCTTGTGGGGATAGGTTAATTGGATAATCCAAATTGTCACTAGGTGTGAATGTGCGAGTGAGTGTGAATGGTTGTCTGTCCTTGTGTGTTAGCCCTGCAACAGACTGGCGACCTGTCCAGGGTGTACCCTGCCTCTCGCCCTATGACAGCTGGGATAGGCTCCAGCGCCCCCCGCGACCCTGAAAAGGATAAGCGGAAGTGAATGGATGGATGGATGGATGGATGGAAGGTCAACCAGCTTTACCGTATAGAAAGCAGTGGTAAGTGTAATTATCTCCAGTGATGAAAGCATGGTAAATTAAACCTGGCAGGCTGAAAGTGGAGGGAGCAGCTTTTTGATATTTTTACCTCTATAATCCCGAAAACAAGTGAGAAGAAGTGTCAGATCTCTCTCTCTCTCTGTGTCTTTTTTTGTTTTAAATCTTACATATTTAGATGATGTGAGCAATTTGTGGTCACATGAGTAGAAAGCACATCATCATCCACCTCTCTGGATCTGTTTAATAGCCTTGCTTTTATTTTCAGGTAACATTTTATGATTCTTGAGGGAGCTTGAATGTGCAGTTTTTCCTAATCCACTTTGAGGCAGTAGAACAAAGATTGATTTCAAAGCTTGAAGTAAACGAGGATACGTTATTATTTCTGGAAAAACGGATTAAATGTGAAAGGGTTCTGTTCCTTTATTAATCTTGGATCGACAGCAGTGACTCTACAGAATATTTTATTGTTTTACGTTCATGGCTATCAGCTTCACAGTTTCATTTTACTGAGATTGTTCAACATAGTTTTCTAAAAGAAAACTATGAAAAACTGTGTTAGCAAGGTCAGCTTAAACTTCCTGACTTGGCACTAATGAACCCTTAAAAGCTAAGCCCAGTTTATCAAAATACATTTATAGAACTATTTTTGACTATGACTATAATCCATTAAAGTCTTAAATGGCCTTGATGTAAGGCCTTTCACGCTGCTAGCTTCTTTCCATGCTTGGATCTCTAGGTATGCAAATTAATTCCTGCCTCTTTGCTGGAGCTCGTAAAACTACTCTAATGCCATTTTCACACATGACCTCTAGATAATGTTGGGAGAATCAGACTGACATTTTTTGAAGTCGCTTCAAATGCATCCTCATTGGAAAGACATCACTTGGTTTAGGTCAGGGGAGCTTTCTGCATAGAGTGGGCAGGAAAAAGACACAGCACTGTTATTTGTCTTATTCTCACATGGGCAAAATCAAGCTTTATACAAGGAAGCTGTGCAGGATTGCACATGCTCACTGTACAACCCTGCACACTCATGGTGCTTTTTGCACAGCTCCATGTTAAAAATGTAAAAGATAAATGTCAGATCTGGCAAGTTAACCCCACCCTGCATGCTGACAGACTGGTTATTTAGGTGTGATGTATATGAACGCCAGGCTGTCTGGGTTTTTAAGACTGTTATTAATTAACTGGTTTCAGAATGGAAATGTCTTTTGCTCATATTTTTTCTACCAGCTCCAGGTTAAAAAGGCCCCAAGTGGATGAATTACCAGGCATTAAAATGACAGAGCATCAGTGACCAGTTTTATATACAAGCATCAGACATTTAGCAACAATTAAGAATTCCTAACATCGCTCTCTTTTTCTCTGCTTTTGGTTTTTCCACCAGCTCCCAAGTGAAAAACTTGCACTGGACACTTTATTAGGTACACCTATTCAACTACTCATTGAATAGGCGTTGATTACATAAATGTGTAATCAGTCAATCATATTGCATCAACTCAATGCATTTAACCTGTAGCATTAGAATGGTGAAGAAAGGGGATTTGAGTGACTTTGAACACGATGTAGTTGGCCTAGTCTTGGTACTTCACAGATCTGCTGGGATTTTCCTGCACAACCATCTCTAGGGATTACAGAGAACTTTCAGATAAAGAAAAAATATCCAGTGAGCTGGTAAAAGCACCTTGTTGACATCAGAGGTCAGAGGAGCATGGATAGATTTGCTTTGAGCAGATCCAGAGGTAAAAGTAACTCAAATAACCACTCCTTACAATCAATTCACGAGAAAGAGCATCTCTAAAGACACAACACGTCGAATCAGGTAAGATGTAGCAGCAGAAGACAACACTAGGTGACAGTTCAGCATTATTAAAATACCACAGCCTACCTGAACATTGTTTTAAGATTCACACCATGCAGCTGATAAATCTATGACGCTATCACGTGAACATGGACCAAAAATGTCTGAGGAATGCTTCCAGCACTTTGATGAATGAAGCAGCTTCAGCCATGAAGCAGTGGCTCTGAAGGCAAAAGGGGTCCACCCCAGTACTAGCAAGTTGTATCTAATAAAGGGGCTTTTCTGTTTGTTGCTGAGGAGATTGTGTTCATTCATTAGCACCGTTTATTCTCTAAAAGACAGCACTGTGCAAAGAGTGAAAAAAGAATAAAGTTGTTGGCTTTAAATCATTGAGAGATGCTGAGACACTGGGATCCTGTTAGTCCCACACAGACTCATGCAGAGCAAAGGTTTCTCTGCTGCGCTAACGTTGCACTGCTGCCTCTAATAATCACATATTTACATGTTTTGATGGCATGTAGAAGAAAATATACCATGTAGACAGAAATGAGTCCTCACTCTTTGCATGTGTCCACATATGCACTAAGATATGTGCTCCTCTCTCTCTCGCCTCCTCTTTTATCCCCCTCCTTTCTCCTGGTCTCTCCACCCCTCTGTTTCTTTCTCCTGTCGTCTCCCCACCCTGCTCTCATTCCATCAGGTCCTCACAACACAGCCTCAGCACGCCTCATCTCCTCCACCCAGAGCGAGTGGATCAGAGAGAAGCAAAGGAGAAGTGACGGGAAAACAACATCAGCATCACCGACAAGCATCTCCCTCACCGGGAGAGGGAGAGAGAGGGAGGGAAAAAGGGGAAGGAGGAGGAGGGGAGAGAGAGCAGAACAGTGTGAGAAAGAAGTTTTTAGTTAGAGGGAGTACAAGCGAGTGAGAGTTTGGAGTGAGAGAGCTCGGTGGGTGGCAGTGGAGCTTCATTTTCCCTTTCCTTTTCTTGGCTCTGAGTGCCGTCTGCCTCCTCTCTCCTCCCGCTCTCCTCCTCTTCTTCTCTACTTCTCTTCTCATCCCGTCTCTCCTCCAAGCTCCCGCCGTGGGGTCTCAGCTCTCCGTCTCCCTCCCCCCCTCCCTCGCTCCCTACCTCCCCCGGGCGCTGCTGGGAGCCTCCGGGCTGCTGCGCCGCAGGAGGATGTCGCGCCGGGAGTCTCCGCCGCCACCCTCGCCACCTCCGCAGCTGCTGGGAGTGCAGAGAGGAGAGGTGGAGTGCGAGGACCGTCCGGAGCGCGCGGAGCCGCTGTCCGACACCGAGAGGGAGATCGTCCAGGACACGTGGGGGCACGTCTACAAGAACTGTGAGGATGTGGGGGTGTCTGTTCTCATAAGGTGGGTTTTCCGTCAGCGCGAGTAAACTTAGAAAGTCTCCACGCTTAAAGATCCCAAGGTTGATTCGTGTCTTTTGATGTAACACTGCTCAGTGTTCCTGCTGCTTGAGCTCGAACATGCAGACCTTCCTGCTCCCCTGAGCAACATCCCGCTCTGCTGCTGACCACTGATAGAAAACATTTTTGCTGCACCGAATTGAAGCCATGAAATACCCTAACACGAACTTGAATCAGTTGAAGGAAAGACCAAGACAGGTAAACACTAAGAAATAACAGAAAGCAACAACAAAATCAAATATCACGAATACACAATGCAAAACTACAGTGCAAAAATAATGAAAACTGGAAAAACCCTAATCATCCCTGGAACTCATAACAACACCAGCCTGACAAACGAAAAATGTTTTCCTGTATATTTTTTTATGCAAGATATTATTTCAATTAAAAAAAAAAAAAAAAAAAAGAGCTTATGTATGTTTCAGTTAAAACAATTTCCCACACTGATTTATAGTTTAGTTTTAGCTAACTAACCGTGATTATGGTTTATCAGATGTATTAAATATTTTGATTTCACTCTCACAGCCCTGAAAGTGGCTTTCCTTTCTCAGTTCTCCCACACCACATATCCTCAGCTCCTCTCCTCCCCTTTCTTAGCCCCTCCCACCAGACATGTCAGGAGGAAGTGAGGTGACCAGGAGGTGAGGGAGGGACACGAGGAGAGAGGAGTCGAGGCAACAGACGTTTAACCAAATGAGACACCCTCGCCTCGGAGCCTCATTTTAAAGCGATGAGAAATTAAATATGACATTTCACAAAATAGCATCATAAATTGTTTTGTTATAGCCCAACTGCTGCTGTATTTGATGATCTGCAGTTTAACAGTGATCAGGACATTTTTTACATTTAATAGGAGGACTTTTAATTAAAATCACAACATGGTGCAATGTGACGAGACATTAGACCTTAATTTAATCACACATGCAGGCAGCAGTGAAAGGCAGAAAGTTGGATCATCTTAAATAACCAAAACCACAAGTACAAATGACTTGCGGTTTAATGAGCCCTCCTCTCCCCGTTGTTTGTATAATCCAGCTGTTCGCCACTTCAGTCTTCTTCAACATGGCTCAGATTTACAGAAAAAACGAGTAAAGCCCCGAGATGCTCTGCTCCGCTAGGTTAGCTGATCAGAGACTAAAGCGGGGTGCACAGCAGGCTAGCAAGTTTGTCTGATTGTTGTTCTTCCAATTAACTGTCAAATCATCTGAGACATGACCAAAAAAAAAGAAAAGAAAAAGAAAGAACACATGGTACAATTTAGATGCTCTTGCTAAGATCTCATTTGTTTTCTGCTCTTGTCATTCTTTTATTTTGTAATCACAATGAAAAACACACAAAGTAAAGATATTTTTCAAAAGGTGGAAACATCTGGACAAATCTTTAATCGCTTTCCACCATAAAATTCACCTAAATAAGGAAATATCAAACAGAGATTTAACATCATTCATGCATATATAATGTGTAAAGGTCAATAATTCTGGTCTCAGTAAACCAGAAGTTACAGTACTGGCTGTTTAGGTGGGTGCAGATTTTAAGAATTACCAACATTTTTTATCTTGAGATGCTGGAAACAATCCTAAATCATCCGATTACTGCAAGCAGCAGGATATTACATAAGCTAAAAATATTTCCACCAAAAAGCTTTCCATTAATAATGTGAAGTTTTAATCAATTTTTTCTTTGCTCTTCTCACGGGTTTGAATACTGACTGTGTATAAAGGCTGGATGTACCTTTTGGACCAGAAACATGAAGCCAACACTAACAAGCTTCTGGCCAAACTTGAGGATCACGTCTGTGCTTATCCACCAAACAGCAGTTCAGAATACCCGTGCTTGTTGCAGTCTCTGGGTGGGATCCTGGGGGGTGTCCCATCCAGAGACTGGAGAATTCTGAACAGTGTCGACTGGAAGGAAAAGAAAAGACACAAATTAATGTCACGCATTAATTTACTTGATCCAGGAGAACCTTAACTGAAAGGTCACTGATCTGTGTTGTTGATGTATTTGCCAAGACACTCTTCACTCTTGAAGAGAGGAACAATTCAATTTCAATTCAATTCAATTTCTTTATTGTCCCACAAGGGGAAATTAGTTTAGCAGCAGGAAGATAAAAATAAACAGAACAATACTATAAAATAATAATAACAATAATAATGATAGAAAGTTCAAGGACAATTATTTGCCATTAAGGAGACAAGACGCAGTAGGGATAACAGAGCTGTCAGCTGATCAACACCTAATGGTCAGCTGGAATAGATAACTATTAAAGGGCCGCTGGGTACCAAAAAAAGGTCAGAAGGGCTGTCGCGTCTGCTGTGGCAGAACCAAAATCTCAAGCTTGGGAAGAGTTCAGTGAGAAGGACTTTCAGATGGCTCCTAGCAAACTGTCTGGTGAATCAGGAGCAGGAAATAAGAAAAGCAGACTTGGCTCAGCCTCAGGCCAGTTTTTGGTCAGAGACGAGAACTGCTGAGCCTTACTGGAATATTGTGGAAAGAGCTCTTTGAGGTGCTCCTGAACCGGATGAGCACGTCCTCAGTCTCGAAGGCAGTTTGAAGACATAGGGGTGGCCTCACCTCATCTCCTGACAGACGTTGCTGAAGTACACAAAAAGCTCTGCAGTGAAAAAGGACGGGTAGGGATGAGATTCACTCTGTTTTGGCTCCATTGGCGTCCCTGGAATGTAACTCTCAGTGTTAGGTGGCTAACACTCTCAAGTACAATGGTGCACTGCTCTTTGTGGGTTAGCGTGAAGCAAGGGTGATCGAGTATTTTGAGAGCCTGTTGATGGGACCAGTGAACTAGTGCGGGCATTTTTTCCAAACTTTGTACTGAAGAGAGCTGAGCTGGAAGGCAAACCCTTCGAATTACCATCACTGTAGGTTCCCTCCCTCATGGCATGTCTGGGAAGCCGAAACAATAAGGTTGCAGATGAATGTGGCTGAAAACCTTTTCCTCAACAGGTTCAGACTCAGAAATAGATATTCTATTCTGAGATGTTCTACATTCCAAGGAGTATTCATTCACCGATCCAAATCATTGAATTAAGATGTATCAATCACTCCCATGGCCACAGGTGTATAAGATCAAGCAACTAAGCATGCAGACTGCTTCTACAAACATTTTTGAAGGAATGGGTCACTCTCAGGAGCTCAGTGAACTCCAGTGTGGGCTTGTGATAGGATGCCACCTGTGCAACAAGTCCAGTCGGAATATCTCCTTGGTACTAAAGATTCCATAGTCAACTGTTAGTGCCATTATAACCAAGTGGAAATGATTGGGAATGACAGCAACTCATCCATGAAGTGGTAGGCCACGTAAAAATCACAGAGTGAGGTCAGTCATGATGCCTTCAGAATAGCTTAAGAAAAGTGTGTAGAGAACTTCATAGTTTCCATGTCCGAGCAGCTGCATCCCAGCCTTACATCACGAAGTGAGGTGCAAAGCGTCGGATACATCAGTGTAAAGCACATCACCACTACACTCTCAGGAGTGATGAATAACACTTTTCCATCTGCCAATCCGATGGACAAATCTGGGTTAGCACAACTCTGAAATGAAGTAGACCGTGAGCCAGACCTTCTTGTTGTTGTGATGTTCTCCAACATCACTGTCTGACCTCACAAATGAGCCAAATTCCCATAAACGCACTCCTAAACCTTGTAGAAAACCTTCCCAGAACAGGTGAAGCTGTTATAGCTGCCAAAGATGGGTTAAAATCGTATTAAACCCTACGTATTAAGAATGGGATTACACTCAAATTCATATAAGTGCAAAGACAGTATATCTAGAGCTGCTGCTTCATTCTCAGACTTGTGAGTAGTATGACTCCTGGATAAATCCTGGAATTTTTCCAGGCACAACAAACTTGGAAGCAGACCAGAAGGGGTAAACCTTGCCATCACTGTGTTGGCCTGCCATCACAACAGACTAAATAGGCTCGCGTCTGTATGGTACCAGATACGGATGTCATCATTTCGATGATCGGCAGCAGCCTGTTGTAGCATCTCTTCAATATTTAGCTTGAAGCATTGTTCAGCCTGCAGTGCACGTGGTGACACACCAGGCATCGCACCAGGCATCGCACCAGGCATCGCACCACGTATCGCTCTGATATGCAGTTTTTTTCAGGTCTCTTTGATATGATGCACAAAAACTTCTGTTTAATCCCTATTGTGTCTCAGTTAACACAAAGTACTGAATTAATACTTTGTGTTAATGCTTTCATGTTGTTTTTTGTATTAGACAGTAACAGAAGCACACATGTATTCATCTTTCCCAGACGCTTAACTCTAACTATGAGCCTGCAGTCTGCTCTCCAAATGTAATGAGCTATGCTATAAGAACTTGGTTTTCCCCAGAAGGAAGGCAGATCCCAAAGTGACGGCACAAACAGATTTTTTTCACCACAACAGGCACACCCACACCATGTTCTGCACCAAATCCTTCAGCCTCTCAACAATAACTGAACTGTGACAAGTGCAGGAAAGGAGGGAACATCAAGTTCCTCACTCATTAAGATGCTGAGACGGCTCCATACACCACATCTTCTCACAAGTAAAGTGAAAACTGTGAAAAGGGCACCTTAAATTTGACCTGTTCTCACCTTGTTTATATTTTATTTCACATTTCTCTCTTTCACTGCTGCTGTCTTTTTAAGTCATGTGAAAATTAAACATTTTTTTCTTCTGTAATGCTTCACACTACAGAGCTGCAGACCAACAGGATCTAATGGCGCTTCTCCTTTTTCCATTTAAAAAAAAAATATATATATATATATATATCAAAGAAGAGAAGAGAGGCTTAATTTATTTAAATCCTCAGCTAAACTGTCTCAGTGTCACTGAGACCTTAAGGGCTTGTTAAAATGGACAGCGAGTCGTAGCCAAGGAGACTGATGTGACTGCGACAAACTGATTTTCGGTTGGAGGTGACGATAATCCCCCGAGGGGGAGCAGATGGGGCAGAGAGCATCTTGTGTGTGTGTGTGTGTGTTTCGTGTGCTCTTATCTGTGGATGACAGCAACAGGCTTTGGCGCTTGAATGCCTCGTTCTGTGCTTCTGCAGAGCTCTTCTCCTCGACGTCGCTCCTTTCATTTCTTATTACTTTTTTCCCCCCTCTAAAAGGTGACATGGGTATTCCTTTGAAATCTCAGCTAAACCATGATGACCATTAAATCCGTTAAGTCAAAGCTGCCAGGCACATCACCTGTCCACGAATTCTTTTTTTTTTTTTTTTTATATATACTGACAATTTAGCATTTCTTGTAGCTTAGAAACAGCAGAGCCCACATAAAGTGTTAATTTACTGCCATATAAATAGGATCAGAATATACTCAACTTGGGAAGCATGTAAAAACAGTTTTTATCAAAAATTATTTTGTGCAAATATTTTTCTATTTTTCTTCCATAGAGATGAAATTTTCACTCTCACATCCACACAAACCTACAGAATGACCTGAGGACTAATTAACATGTAAACTTACAGTAATGAGTAGAGAGGACCCCGAATGCAGGATATAGATTCAGTCTAATTAATCAGACTGAAGTAGAATCAAAAATAGCCACATATTGTCCAAAAATATCCACAGGAAAAAAACACAGCATAAACACATTACATAAGTAATGTAACATGACAAGCTAACACCCACAAAGAAATAGAGACAGGAGACAGGAGTGGATAAACTCTATAGTTAATGATGAGACACAGGAGAGCAAGACACAGATGAAAGTAATCAAGAAGTGAAAACAACCTGAGAGAAGAAACAAAAAGCAGACCTGCACAGATATACAGTGTCAAACTCTTGAGCTACCTTTCTTTATACTTTAACAGGAACATGTGAAGTAAGTTAAATTTACTGTACAAACATCCATAGAAATACAGTATAAGAGACAAAACCAGAGTTTGTACAGTTTTAATGAGCTTCAAAGTCATTTTGGTATGACCATCTGTATTTGCCAACACAGCCTAAACTCTTATTCAGTTTTATTGTAATTTCTTTAAGTAGTCTTCAGTAACAGTTCTCCAGGCTTCACGAAGGACATTCAAAGCTCTTCTTTGCATGTTGGATGTCCTTTTGTTCCGTTCTCTGTCAAGATGATCCGACACTGCTTCAATAATGTTGAAGTCGTCCATGACTGATGGTGCTCTATTGTCTGTCTTTTTCTATCCAGGTATGCATTTACTGCATTGGTAGTGTCATGTTGAAAAATGAAGTCATTGTCAGTCAATGCTTTCCAGATGGTATTACATGGTGGATAAAAATTTGATGGCACTTACGGGGTTCATGATTGGATCCATTTTAACAAGCTCCCCAGCCCCGACAGAGCCTCCACAGTTTTTCACAGATTGCTGCAAACTCTTAGTGTTGTACCTTGCTCCTGACCTTTTTCTCCTTGTTTCTCATTGTTCTTTGCGTCTTGATATCCACTTTTCCACTGAGACTATTGCTGATGAAGCTTCAGTGACTAGTAGATCTGTCCGATGCATCGCTCATGTCCTTTTTCTTTGAGTTTAGTTTAACACTAGGAGCTCCTTTCTTCTTCCAAGGGAGTGGGCTTATTAGCAGTCCATAAGATGAGAGACACTTTCAAGTTTCAAACTCCCCTGACAGAAAAGAGTGAAATCGTCAATAGCTGGCATGCAGTCTGCGGCTTGGGTCAAACACTTGGGGCGGTTGAAATCTTCTTGTTGTGAGCAGTGCACAACATCTGCCACGAGAACACAGACTTAATGTTTTCATGTCAATCCATCTGCCCGGCTGCATTGAGTGAACAGACAGCGACAAAAGCCTCAGCTGATCTCACCAGTGCGTACAAATGCAATTGCACCAAAAAGTGAGAGCGCCCCAGGCATTGTCAGAGCAGTGCATATGGCAGCTTTGTGAATACAATTAGACTCCGAGTGCGTTGACTCACATAGCATTGTTGTAGGTATGGTGCTGATGGGAGGAATCAATGACATTTTCATTCTTAAGAAGAAGATGGTATCATTTGATTAACTGCACAAATTTTTTTGTATGTATACTAAATTTGTAGGTGATTGCTCTGCTGTATTTTAGGAAGTGGTTGTAGTTTTTAACTACAATAACTAATGAAGAGAAAAGGAAAAAGCTCAGCCGTGCTATCATTTTCTTGGTTTAGTTTATTTATTTACACATTACGCAGACTGTGCAAGCAGTAAAAAGTATAAAGTCCACAGACCGTGTATCTGACTCAACAGGCTTACAAGTAGTTCTTGTATATATCTGGCCTTAATTTCTATAATTAAAAGTCATCTACCCTCCCCCCTGAAAAAAAGGAAAAAGAAATAACCATGACACCCAAAATCATTCACACTTTAAAATATTAATATTCTTTCTTTTGGAAAACAAAAAGACCAGCAATAAAGCCATAAATCTTCTAAAACCCCTCTTTTGCTTTTTAAAACCTTTTTTGCACTGTGAAATTACATCTTTGTAATTTGATCTCCTGGATTTGAGAAATAACTTTTAGTCACAGTCTGGAAATAACTTTTGTTTAGATATAAACATTATTTGTGTAAATAAAAAAAAAAAAAAAATCAACAAAAAGCACACCAGAAGCACACCTCTGCCAAAGCAGCTCGCTTTGAGCATTATTTACTTTTAAGGGAATAGTATTGTGTTTTGTATATATTTAATTTGTTTTCTTTGTTCTTTTAAAATTACTTAAAGTTCGTAGTGCAGTAAAAATCACATAAGGGTAGCATTACAGATGTTCACTTTGATTACACAAACATTATGTTAGAGTAGGTGATAGATAATAGCTACTGATTTGTAAATAACATTAATAGAGGGGTGGTGCTGGGTGCTGGGGTGGGTATCCTAGTATCCCTCAGCTTATTGCCTGTAAGTTGTGGTTTTTCCTGGTGGATGAGAGGGTTTGTTCTCTGCGCCTTCGGGTTGGGGAACGAGTCCTGACTGTCGTCTGTGCTTATGCACCAAATGACGGTTCAGAGTACCTGGCCTTCTTGGAGTCCCTGGGCGGGCTGCTTGAGGGTGCACGACCTGGGGACTCATGTTGTCCTACTGGGAGACTTCAACACTCAACAGATGTGGGCAACGGCAGTGAGACCTGGATGTATGTGATTGGGAGGAACGGCCTCCTGGATGTGAACCCAAGCTGTGTTTTGTTACTGGACTTCTGTGCAAACCACAGTTTGTCCATAATGAACACCATGTTTGAACATAGGGGTTTCAATAAGTGTACCTGATGCCAGGACACCCTAGGCTGTAGGTCAATGATCGATTTTGTAATTGTGTCATCAGACCTGCGGCCATATATTCTGGACACTTGGGCGAAGAGAGGGGCTGAGCTGTCAACTGATCACCACCTGGTAGTGAGTTGGATCAGGTGGCAGGGGAGGATGCTGGACAGACCTGGTGCATCTAAACATATTGTGAGGGTGTGCTGGGAACGCCTGGCAGAGGCCCTAGTTCACAAGATCTTCAACTCACACCTCCGACAGAGCTTCAATGGCATTCTGAGGGAGACTAGGGACATTAAGTCAGAATGGACCATGTTCAGCACCTCCATTGCTGAAGGTGGAAGGAGTACTTCGAGGACCTCCTTAATCAACTCGTCTATCTGCGGGGGTGAGGTCACTGAGGCAGTTAAACAACTCCTTGGTGGCAGGGCCCCTGGGGTGGATGAGGTTCGCTCTGAGTTCCTGAAGGCTCTAGATGTTGTAGGGCTGTCTTGGTTGACATGCCTCTACAACGTTGCATGGAGATCAGGGGTGGTACCTTTGGATTGGCAGATCAAAGTGGTGGTTCCCATCTTTAAGAAAAGGGGACCAGAGGGTGTGTTCCAACTATAGGGGGATCACACTCTTCAGCCTCCTTGGGAAAGTCTATACCAGGGTACTGGAAAAGAGAGTCCGTCTGTTAGTTGAACCTCAGAACAATGCAGTTTTTGTCCTGGTCATGGAGCACTGGACCAGCTCTTCATCCTTGGTCTGCATTGCTGGCAATTAAGTCAGACTTGTTTCTGGTGGGTAATGGCTGCCCTTTGTCATGATACTGTTCATAATTGTCATCAGTCATTCATCATTCATTTAATGGACAGAATTTCTAGGTATAGCCAGGTGGTGGAAGGCTTCCACTTGGATTGTCTCAGAATGTCATTGCTGCTTTTGCAGATGATGTAGTTCTGTTGGCTTCATCAGGTGATGGCCTCCAGCTTGGACTGGAATGGTTCGCAGCCGAATGTGAAGTGGTGGGAATGAGAATCAGCACCTCCAAATCTGAGGCCCTGGTCCTCAGCTGGAAAAGGGTGGAGCGCCCACTCCAGAGCAGGGATGAGTTCCTGCCCCAAATAGAGGTGTTTAAGTATCTCAGGGTCTTGTTCACGAGTGACAGGAGATGGGAGCGGGAGATCGACAGACGATTGACAGACGGTCCATAATGATGAAGAGAGAGTTGAGTGTAAAACCGGTTGATCTATTTCCCTACCCTCACCTATGGTCACGAGTTGTGGGTGGTGATCGAAAGAATCGTGGATACAAGAAATCCTGGATACAAGGAGCAGAAATGGCATGTATGTATGTATGTATGTATGTATGTAATCACCGTACACCAGTATCATTTCCAAAATATTACCAATACAAACAAAGGCATATTTAAAGCATAGTTGTCACGATAAAAGGCATTTTATTAGAGTTTGACCTTATGACCTTGAAGAAGAGTTTAAAGTAATGTGAAATCTTTATATGGTACATTCTATGTGTTGTCAATATACACCGTACTTGTAATAATAATAGATTCTGGTTTAATGGATTGTTAACATGACCTCACTCTACACTCCTGCAAAGTTTTGTCAGAATTCATTGAAAACGTTTTCCATTGCTGCATTTACAAACATAATGATGACACACATACAAATACTACCAAAAACAACCTCCTTGGCGGAGGAGAATATATATATTTCATCAAGTGGGGGTTAAACAGTAGATCTGAAAGGTGTACTACAGAGCCAGGCTTTCTTCACTAAAACCACAGTCAGGGACGGTAGGTGTCATATTATTGGTTATCAACTTTCTTTCTTAACCCAGTCTTTCTGCTTCAGGCTCTGTGTCACTCACATAAAAAGGAAAAGGAGGTGCTTGATGCATCCCTTGACTTCTCTTCTGCACAAATTAATCAACTGAGCACCATCTACTCAAATCAGAGGCATTATCAGAGGAACTAGTGATAAAGAAACGAATGCAACACTGGGGCTGCAAATAAAACGAGAGAGAAGATCATTAATCTTGTGAATTCATAATCATCACAAGCAAGCTGAGCAGAAAAATAACTATAATCTCCTGTTATGTTTTACTACTCAGTGCTATTTATTCCTAACATCATAGCTGCACATTAAAAGATCCAGTGTTACTCCGCATGTTCGGATTCGTAAGTTTCCTGTAGCCTAGGAAAGGAGACGGGGATAAGACTTTAGTTTGGAATATTGTTGGCAATAAATTCCTTACAAATGCCACTGATGGATTTTCTAAATAGATTTTTTTCTGAGCTCTGTTAGCTTCAGCTCCAGTAGTGTAAGAGAGACTTTTAGCACTATTAGGAGTAAGCAGAAGACATTCATACATTTTCGCCGATTGTACAGTTGGTGTTACTGAGGATTGGCTGAACATGTAACAAATATAGTAGAGAATATGTATTGCACTTAAAACACACTGGAAATAAAAGAATCAGTGAAAACGTGGCACTTCCAACCTGGGCCCTAGGTCACAGGGTCGGCATAAGTTACCACGGTTATTTAGACATGGCACAGAAAACTCTTCAAGCTCAACATAGCTCAGTATCTCATTAATCTTCATAGCGCACCCCTCAGCTGGAATGATTACTAGTAATCTGTGTTTTTGTGATAAAATAATTCAATTAATTGTTTTAAAGGTCGAGGCAAGACAGTTCCACTTCCACACTGTAAGAAACGTTAGGAAAGTATGAGTGAGTGATCCAATACGTGCACGGCTCTTGTTTTAAACAGAATCACTAGCAAATTTTTTCTTTAAACAGTCAGCATGTCGTTCCTTTTTCTGTGTTAATACATAATTAGCCACACCTCAAAGTTTTGCTCCATGAATTAATTAAATTTTAACGTAACATATTTTGTGTTTGATGTCCCCGTCAGTTTCCTTTTGATTTCCAAAACCCCTAATGATACAAAGAGCTTCTTTGTTTTAAAGAACTTTTGAGGAATTCCAAATAATTTTCAGTGACATACAAAACATGTCTGACACATTTGAGCAAAATACTAACACTTTAACTATATATATATAGTTAAAGTGTGTGCTAAAGTATATAATCAATATTTAAAAAAAGGGGTACCCCACAAATAATTTGGTTAACTCCTGTCCCAGATTGAAGCTCATTAATGTCTTTATAAGGTTTCATGGCAGTCCGTTCAGGAGTTGTGGATATTACAGATAAATAATAATAACTTAGTTAATTAGTCATTTCCTTTTTTTTTTTTTTTAGACTTCCTGCAGCTATCTGACTGTAGAGCTTCTAAAATCTGGACTACATGGGTTCCTTTAATTAGTCGGTAATTAAGCCGGCGGCGTGTTGTTGAAGAGTTTGTCTTGTGAAAAAAAGATGTCCTTGAAATTCCAGCAGTGAGGCTCAAGGTTGTTCGTGGTGCTTCAAAGAATTAGACGAACCCTTCCAGTGTAATCAAAGTACGATTAACAACCGTCGCTAATGGTGCTGCTTATCTTTGATGACTTCATTTAAATGCAGAGACAGGTGCAGGAATGTGTTCAGAGCTCTCCAAAGTGCTAAACATGCACCGAAACTTATCAGATAGTCACTGTGGTCCATCGTGTTCTCCTCCGTTTGTACACCTCTCTGTGAAGTCCCTCAAGCCTCTTTAATTATGCTGGGTGGAAAAACTTTGAGATACTTCATTTTAAATGTAATGCAATGGCTGTGTTCAGGAGGGTGACAGAATAGGAAAGATTTATTATGCCTTGTGCATTTGTATAATGATAGAAAAACAAAACAAAAAACAAAGTTAAACTCTTCCAGTTGTTTAAGATAATGTTACAACCAGTTAAACATGAAAGGTTCAATTGAAGCAAGACAGATTTCTTCACTAATATATATATATATATATATATATATATATATATATATATATATATATATATATATATATATATATATACGTACGCCCTGCCCGTGATCAGGTACCCTGCTGGGGTAATAGGCTGGCCAAAGGAGGAGATAGAAGCCACTGACATAAAGACAAGAAAGCTCCTTACCATGCATGGAGGGTTTCACCCCAAGTCCAGCACCCTGAGGCTGTACGCTAAGCGGAAGGAAGGGGGCCGGGGACTGGTGAGTGTCAGCACCACAGTCCAGGATGAGACAACGAACATCCAAGAATACATTGGGAAGATGGCCCCAACTGACCGAGTGCTCAGTGAATACCTCAGGCAGCAGAAACCCAAGAAAGAGGAGGGAGACGAGGAACCATCATGGAAGGACAGGCCCCTGCACGGTATGTACCACCGGCAGATAGAGGAGGTGGCTGATATCCAGAAATCCTACCAGTGGCTGGACAAAGCTGGACTGAAAGACAGCACAGACGCACTAATCATGGCAGCACAAGAACAAGCTCTGAGTACAAGATCCATAGAGGCTGGGGTCTATCACACCAGGCAAGACCCCAGGTGCAGGCTGTGTAAAGATGCCCCAGAGACAATCCAGCACATAACAGCAGGGTGCAAGATGCTAGCAGGCAAGGCATACATGGAACGCCATAACCAAGTGGCCGGCATAGTGTACAGGAACATCTGTGCCGAGTATAACCTGGAAGTCCCGAGGTCAAAATGGGAGATGCCCCCAAGGGTGGTGGAGAATGACCGAGCTAAGATCCTGTGGGACTTCCAGATACAGACGGACAAAATGGTGGTGGCTAACCAACCGGACATAGTGGTGGTAGATAAACAGAAGAAGACGGCCGTAGTGATCGATGTAGCGGTTCCGAATGACAGCAATATCAGGAAGAAGGAACACGAGAAGCTGGAGAAATACCAAGGGCTCAGAGAAGAGCTCGAGAGGATGTGGAGGGTGAAGGTAACGGTGGTCCCCATGGTAATCGGAGCACTAGGTGCGGTGACTCCCAAGCTAGGCGAGTGGCTCCAGCAGATCCCGGGAATAACATCGGAGATCTCTGTCCAGAAGAGCGCAGTCCTGGGAACAGCTAAGATACTGCGCAGGACCCTCAAGCTCCCAGGCCTCTGGTAGAGGACCCGAGCTTGAAAGATAAACCGCCCGCAGGGGCGTGCTGGGTGTTTTTATATATATATATATATATATATATATATATATATATATATATATATATATGTAGGGGGTGCAACGATACACAAAATTCACGGTTCAGTTCGGTTCGATACTTTGGTGTCATAGTTTGATATTTTTTCGATACAAAAAAAAAATGTTCATGCCTTTTTAATTTATCATTTATTAAAATTATAAATATATATTTTAACTCAAAAGTACAGTTTTTAAATTTAATGTTGCTGAAACAAAATAATAATAAAAAAATATATATATATCTCAGGGCTCGCAAAATTTCAAAATCCCTGGTAGCCCTTCGGGCAGGGACTCTTCAGTTTTTGGTAGCCCAAAATAAATTTAAGTAGCCCGAATAAAAAAAGAGAGCAATTTTTTGATTGATGTTTTGTTTCTTGTTTTGTTTCCTTTACAATATTATACATTAAAGTATAATATTGTAAAGGAAACAAAACATTAATTAAAAAAATTGTTGAAAAACAAATTACAACATTGTATAAAAATTACAATCATCAACTCAAATACTTGGTTCTAATTGAACAGAAATTTCTATGAACTTGTAAGAACTGTGTAGGACATGAATCAGTCTGTGTCAGATCCTGAATTTGAAATTTCCACTGAAGTCACGAGTAAGAGGCAAGTGGAACCAAGATCGAGGCCATTTGCTTTTGAAGTTTGCAAAGACTGCTAAATTTTGCCAGTGGTAGTTCACTCTTTGCAACATAGTACGCTGTTTTAAACTGATTTTCAGGTTTATTTTTAGTATGTTATTTGCAATTGGTGTTTGTTCTGGGAAAGATATTGCAGACTGAGCAATAATGCATTTCTTGCATTTCTCATGGGTTCTGATGGGGGCTTTCTTAAAATGACTGGTCCCAGTAACAAAGGCGCTTGTCGACTCAGAAATCGAGGGAAAACCAACAACACACCCGGCAGAACATTATGTTATTTACACGGGTGCACATAAGTGGTCCGCATGTGCGCATTCGCTGTCAAAATAAAAGACGCGCACCAGATAAGATTCTTCACCCTGACCTGTCTTATTTGGCTCAGCAGAACTAAAATATATATCCTGCTGCTTTTACACACGCACTCACATAAGCTCAGCGATTCTCTGCGCGATCAACCTCTCACATGTTTAAGCTTGCTGCGGGAGATTTCACTTGTCATGTTTGCATAGTAAGCTAACGATTGATAAGACGATGTCAGAGGAATTGGTGCACAAATTATCATCACTCACCAATCAGTACTGTCGCTCTCTATACACAGTTCGTGCGATTGCAAAGTGAAAGCAAAAAACAAGCGCAAATTCAAACGCGATATCAATATGTCACATATTGACAGTGGCTCACCGATGCCAATGACATAATTACCCAGCTACATTTCCGAAAGAATGCAAAAGCATTGACATATATTTTTGCTTCCTACGATAGGCCGACGGGCAGGGCAGAGATAGATTTTGGTAGCCCGACTGGAAAAATCGCTAGCCCCAGGACATCGGGCTAGCGATTTTGCGAGCCCTGTATCTGATTGAGGAATCACTCATCTTTGAAAAAGAGAGTTTATTACAGAGAAATGGCTCTTTCCAAAATAAAAGCTATACTATACGCTTCTTCTGGGCTATATTCTCAGCAGCATATTAAACATATCAGGTCCCCATAAGGAGAATCATGTGCTAACGGCTGTCTAAATGACTCGGGTAAAGTTTGTAGCATGTGTGCTTGTTGTTTTTGTCTGCTTCCACTTGTCTTTGCACTAGCATGATGTCGGCGTAAATGTGCAGTCATATTCGTTGTGTTCCCACTAGTGCTGTCAGCGTAAATCTCGTTGAAATGACGTTAACGCCACAACACGGCAAATCTCCGTTAACGAGCTACCCCTGATCGCCCCGTGCGTGGGGCTAGACGGCCAACACGTTAACGAGCTAACTGCGCTAACACACTAGCTCCCACCCATGTAATTGAGCATTGCGTGGCACATCCAACATACTGTTTTACTTTAGTCCATGACGCGCTTACCTTCAGGGTCATACGTCACATGAAAACCAAAATAATTCCAAACGCCAGATCTGAATGAGGGTGGGGGAGGTTCAATTTGCCATGTTGCCAGGAGAGCTTAACTTCTGTCTCGCTAGCTTGCCCTGTGCTCAGTGAATCTGCGTTCGACTACTCCGCCTAGGCTGCACTGTCGAGCGCAGATCCACTGAGCGCTCAACACAGACAGCATCGTCAGAAGGAAAGTTGATAAACTAAGGAAAAAATTTTGTATTGTTCGATACATATGCGTACCGAACCGAAAGCACTGCATCGAACGGTTCAATATCGATACGAGTATCGTTGCACCCCTAATTATGTGTATGTATATATATATATATATATATATATATATATATATATATATATATATATATATATATATGTGTGTGTGTGTGTGTGTGTGTGTGTGTGTGTGTATTTACTATCATGTCCTAAATAAGAACATTAATAGACAGGTTGTATACTGGCTTCAGAATTTATTTATTTTTTTAATGCTTTGCAATTACAGAAAATGTGTATTGTAATTATTGTGGCATATGTATGTATACCTATGTAATGTATCCCTGCCTTAACAGGTGGGGTAATCTGAACAAAACTTTGCATGCGCGTTGTCACACTTACTGCGATTATTGAGATCTGTTTTCTAAAAAGGTTCATTATAAATCCGAATTCTTTGGATGAAAATGTGATGTCACGTTCTCTGTTTGCATTTGTTTCATGTGTCATGTTCAACTTAACGGTCATCAAAATTTGTATGTGGAACAGAATTTTGTTCAAGTTACCAATAAATGTGGATTTAGAGACTCAGGGAAAGATAGTGATCTACAGCAAGAAGGGAAAATCAATGAAAGTGGACACTGCTGGGGAAAACAAGACACAGGTGCAAACAATCAAGACAGGAGGTGAAGTAAAGCACAAGACAACAGAGGCAAGTAACTGCCAAAATAGAAGAGGAAGTGAGATTACATACGCAGGGAAAAATAGACTCAAGAATAAAGTTAAAGAGAAATTGACACAGGGAGGTGAGACAGAAGACACTGCAGTAAACAAATAAAACTGTAAAGTTGAGACTAAATTATATGATAAACTAAAGGTTCCAAAAATGCTCAAGAAGAAATGAAGATCAATAAATAAAATTATGGACATCTGAAAAAACCCTGAAAAGTTAAAGAAAACCTAAAGTCAGACCCAGGGTCATGATAGCCAGGCCTGGGGAGAGTAAAGCAGACACTTCAACCGTAAAAATATGTGTGTGCTGACAACTGATCATTTTTCTCGTCACACTGAAAGATTTACAGCTATTATTTACATATAAAGTGAATTAAAGGACAGCTAGCATTTCCTCTGTAGACTTTTATTAAATAGTGATCTGGTTCAGCCGGTTTAATATATTTAACTATCCTCCATCTTGTTACATAACAGTCACACTTTTCCCCCCTGTGTCTTGTGAATCATTCAAAAAATAAATAAAATTCCTGAGATACAGGGCTGAATAATGCTTAGGCCAAAACAAATGTGCCTGAAATTAAAAAAAAAAGAAACAGTTGAATCATTCAAATCTTTAGAGTCTGTTTTTGAAACTGTGACAGAGCCTTTTGTGCGCTGAGATTTCAGATCAGAACAAGGTTTTTTTCTGTGCAAAGTGATGTTCCCCTTGTATTCCTGCCATGTTTCTTGTAATGTACTATACAACCATGGTTTGGCTACAGAGAATTAAACATTTATCATTCCAACACAAGAGGATTGGCACAGAAACAATTGTTTTCTACAGAGAAAACATCAGAGAGAAGTCTTGTTTTCTCTAAGCGCTACAGTTAACTTTCATGTTTGTCTAAGCAGAGCAGATAGCGTCTGAATTATAAAGACTGTTTACGTATCGTGACAGCTGGTAGAGCCAAGCTAGAGGCTCTGCATGCGACACAAGTGTTTGTAAGCCTAGCATGACACAGGATCTGGGGGATGTGGATGCATTGTCGCAGAGCTGCTGAGGGCAAAACTCCAGCGGGGAAATAACGGTACGAGGAATTTAGTTAGCTCAAGCAATGAGAAGAATTAAACTGGGCCAGAGCAGAAGTGTGTGTGTGTGTGTGTGTGTGCGCATTTAAATCCATCTGTTTCAGTCACTGCACTCATTGTATGTAAATTTCAAAAGCGTTGTGTTAACAGCTACGCTTTGCATTGTCTGTGAAAACCAGCAGTACTTAATCTGTGCCATCCTCCTGCAGCCAGGCTTGTGGAAACGCTCTCACACAAGCACACCGAGCTGCTGCGAGGCCACAGGCTGCTGCGATGAAAACTGTCAAACCCTTTGTCAAAACAAATCTTTGTGACTAGAATCCCACAAGATGTTTTAGTTTCTCTTTGTTTATCTCCATACTTAAGTCTACCATGGTGGTTGAAGAATGGAATTTACTTCACCTAAAATAACTCTGATTTTAGGTACTGGTCAGAACTCAAACCCACTACAGGGACATCAGAGATAAATCATTTTGTTCTGTAGTAGAGCTTTGAGGCAAAGCTTTGAAAATACTTGCTTCCTTCTCTGTTTGAGAACAATGTTCTGCTTCCCTGTCAGATTCATCAGTTGGTTGGTTGGTTGGTTTGCCACTTTTGGTCGGGACTGAAATGTCCAGTGCTATGAACCTCTGTATTTATGGTCACGAGTAAAACTGATGATTATGAGGACATAATTTAACTAGAACCTTTTTGTGTAATCAAATGCATTCACCAGGCACTTCATTAGGCACTCCTCTTCACCTGCCTATTAATGCAAATATCTAATTAGCCAAACAAATGTTCAAGCTGGGGGTGGTAATGCTGTGAGGGATCTTTTCTCAGCACACTTTGGACCCTGAGCCTAGTTCTGCCAGAGGTTTCCTTCTGTTTACAAAAAAACGTCACCAAAGTGCTTGCTCATAGGGGATCATCTGCTTGTTGGGGTTTCATTGTATTATTGTAGGGTGTTTACCTTACATTATCAAGCGCCATGAGACAACTATTGTTGTGATTTCGCACTATATCAATAAAATTGAATTGAATCGAGCAGGATAATGCTCTTCATGTCACAGACTTCAAATTCTCTCAACAAGTTTCTTGAACATGAAAATGAGTTAATTGTACTCCAACGGCCTCCACAGTCACCAGCTCTGAATCCCACAGAGCAGCTTTGGTCTTTGGATATGTTAGAACGAGAAATCCACATCACGGACGTGCAGCCAACAAATCTGAAGCAACAGTGTGATGCTATGATGTCATCATAGACCAAAATCTGTAAGGCATGTTTAGAGCATCTTGTTGAAACCTTGCCATGAAAAATGAAGCGACTTCTGAAGGAAAAATTTAGCACTACCGAACAAAGAGTGCAATGAGTCTACGCGCAAATCTATGACATTTCTAACATTGGGGCGATCGTGGCTCAAGAGTTGGGAGTTCGCCTTGTAATCGGAAGGCTGCCGGTTCGAGCCCCGGCTTGGTCAGTCTCGGTCGTTGTGTCCTTGGGCAAGACACTTCACTCGTTGCCTACTGGTGGTGGTTAGAGGGCCCGATGGCGCCAGTGTCCAGCAGCCTCGCCTCTGTCAGTGTGCCCCAGGGTGGCTGTGACTACAATGTAGCTTGCCATCACCAGTGTGTGAATGGGTGGATGACTGGTTGTGTAAAGCGCTTTGGGGTCTTTAGGGACTAGTAAAGCGCTATACAAATACAGGCCATTTAACATTAAGTCTAAAGCTAGGGTTTTAAAACATAACATATTATGCTCAAAATAAAACCGCATGCTTAAAAATGTTTGAGGCACTAGCACTGTGCATCTGTCTCTCTTTGTAACACTCAACAGTAGTCACCCATCATGCTTGGATTAAATATAATTTTTCCATCCCTTTTATATCTTGTTCTTTTCCCATGCTCATCACTGACATGAAACTGACAGATCTGGTGGAAAAAAAGCTGAGTGCAGAATGTAAAAAGTGAAATTCTGGCACTCATTAGCTGATATGTCTTCAGCATGTTAAAGCTCAGCATAACTGTGTGCTCTGTGACTGCCAGGAAAATTTTTGGACAACCTGCACTAATGCTCCCTGTGCTGCTGATTCAGTCAAGCATCGGTTCACAGGATCAGCAAAAAGGGCTTCTTTAATATTTTGGCTTCACTTGTCTGGAGATCAAACTTATTTTTTAATTTCTGAACGCCATTGCTCTTTATGTCCAGTCATTGTAATTGTCTACTACTTGGAACATCATAACTAAAAAAAAAGGGACGTACTAGACAAAAACTGTTTTCAGATTTGGAGTCAGCAAGTGAAATTAAAGTACAGGTGAAAGAAATAGATTTAGAGTTTTAACAGGAATAGGGACGACATTAAAAATAAAACTGTCTTGTCTGTTTTCATTTTAAAGCGAAAACATCAGATCAGAAATTATCTCCGTCCTCACATTTAACGCAGGATTTCTGAATAATGGAAAATGTTTCAGCTGGCATTGTGCGTGAACATTAGAGGATGTCAGGGTGCAGTGTGAAGGTTTGGCAGAATAATGCAGGTCTCACCTTTCCAACGCGCTCCTATTGAGTCCGATCATTCACACCATTCATGCTGGAAGCTGTGGACAAATAAAACACATTTGTGATTTCAACAAATGGGGCTTCGCCAACATTGAATGTACGAGCTGGATGTTCCTCAAAATATTTTTTGATGTGTTGTGACCAAATTATAGGTACTTTAAATGTTTTCTGTGGACTCTCGCATTAAAAGCCATTATGTACTGCTTCACAAACAACTCACATGAATTCAACAAGGTCAAGGCAAACGTATCTTCTACAGCAGTGCTAAAAAATATGCATCTCTAAATATCTCCATTTACTAACATGGTATAATGTTTAAAATGTTACATTTATGTTTTAAATAAATGGACTTTAAAGGCTTTAAGATACAGCAGTTTCTTACAGATGCCTTATTGAGATTGCTGGTTTAAAATGTTACTTCAATCATCATGCTACAACAAAATGTGGCTCCAAAATGCTCAAAGTGGTCCAAGATGCTCATCTTTTTGAGGCTGAAATTTTAAGTCAGTTGTTACCAATCAGTTGAATCATATTGCTGAATGTTCAAATTATTCCCTACTGCAAATAGCCAATATATTGAGTGATAAAACTAAACATTTTTCAGATGTAACATAGCTGTAAATAACTGTAAACAAAAGATGGACAAAGCCAACGTGACATCACCCAGTGGATGGTGAAGTCAGGATTGGAAGTTTTAATTTATTTCAGCATGAGTTTTTTGTTTTGTTAAGAGGGTGGAGCGAGGAAGATCACAGGAAAAATATGGATGGAATAATAATAAAAATGTTGTGTAGTCCCATTTAAAGAGGGAGATCTGCATCAGATCGAGATCAAGACAAATTCTTGCAAATTAGTGCTAGAAATGCAAAATTAGAATTAAACATTGGAGGACAAACAAACAAGCACAGTGAGCCATATTCTTTTTTAGACAACAGAAAACTGCATTACACTGACAGCCGAGCAGGAAGCTACCTGCTCACGATCAAAGGGAACGCACCTTTGAGCCTTAGAAGAATTTATATTAAAAATAAATCACCATTTATTTTCATCATAATTCTGATGGAAAGTTTGGCATTTTCATAGACATCATAAAAATTGATCTAACACACTGTGTCTGCATTTTTGAATCTTTAATATTTTGTGTTTTTACCTCTGTGATATGAATAAAAAAGGCTGAGTCATAATTTATCAGCTAACACAAGTGAGCTAGGGCAACAAGATGAGTTTATAAACTGTACAGGTGCAATACACAATCCCACATACCAGCTAATCAAGGTTAAGCAACAGTCTAAAAAAAGCCAAACCCTATAACTGTACTCACCAAACATAAACATCTTGGGTGGTCACCTTGCAGCCACGATATTAGTCAGAAAATCTGTAAAAAAAATACTCCAAAAGTCTTCAACAGCACAAACACAGCAAAGAGGTCCAACTTAATGAAGAGAGCCATTCATCTCAGAGTTCGTATGAAGAGGGAAAATATCCAAGACCAAATCTGTTTTTCCACCAGGCTGTAAATGCTGTTTAATGCTGTAAACGTAGACATTATACCATGGCAGTCTGAGGATTCACTTGCTTTGGAATCAGTGGCCTTAAGATGAATTCAGTTTCTGCCACTTCTGAGTTTGCTTCACTTTTAGGATTTTTTTTTAATTTTTAAAATTATTTTTTTATTTTTAGAAAATAAGTAGTTCCCAGTCTGCTGCGCGTGGTTGTGGCATTCATTCTAAAATGAACTGCTAAGCCCCGTTTACATAGGCCCAGTGATTGGCCTGTGATCCCATTGTGACCAATTTCAGTGGTTACCAAGTAGCATACAGTGCTACTATGACTGTTGAGAAACTGTGACAAATGCAGCACAAACAGGAAACAGACTGTTCACCTTCAAAGTAAAAGTTGTTCCTTTAGTGGTAAAACAGCTTTTACCTAGAAGGCAACTGGATCTTGTTTGTGTCAGGCATCGTTGCTGTTTGGGGGTATTTGAGTGCTTGCAGACAAGTCAGCATCTTCCATGCGACTGTGGCAACTCTAGCAACCAAAGCAATCACAATGAGGTTTTTGTTGCAGGGCACTGTTTGCCAAAGATTTTACTAAAGGGAAACCAAAAACCTTGAGCAGTTACTCTCGTACCAGTTGTGGAATACGTCCAGAGGATTGCTAAGTTGGTTCCCAATCAGCCTAACATGCCCAAAAAAACATCAATCGCATATAGTTCATTCAAACCGGCCATGCCACCTGCATATGTCACCAGTTTACTTGATAATATTTATTTGAGAAGGCAAACAATTATCTTTTACCTTTCAGTTAAATCTCAGCATACATGCATAACTAGGATATTGCTGAAGCTAAACAACATACATGCTTTAACATGTATTTCTAATATTACAACCTCTGTAGGTGTCTTTCAGCGTGCTACAGTCTGATACACCACGCTTGAAAATTAAACGGCACTCTTCAGCCCACCTGCATCCAATTACACTCAAAGAGCCTGATCAGTCTTGACTGCAGTGTCTCATCAGTGCTTCTGTAATGTAAAGGTTTCTGCTGGGAACTTCCTGCCGCACGGATGGTGCCAAGGCGAATTAAACACTTTACAGAAAGGAATTGCACTTTTTGTCAGAAACTTAGAAAGAGAGAGAGGGAGAGAGAGAGAGACTGGTTGATTAAAATTTATGGCATGTAGAGAGTTTAAAAGCTTTGGGGTATCATTGGGATGATAGTTTTAGTGGCTAAATGGCTTTGGGTCATTCATTTCATGTGTAAATTTGGATAAAGCCAAAGTCGACACATTCTTCAAATGCTAAGACGCATGTGTGCTTCTCATTATGATATATTGCCGCTGCTGTTATTGCCGTTGTCTAATGGGATTTGTGCCAATAAAGCCTTGCTAGATGTTTTAGCTGTCACAGATATTCAAATGTAAACAACAGCATGAAGATTATTTGTTGCTCCTGTTTTCCTAATTCTTTTGTTCCTTGTAATATATGGTTTCAGGGTTTTAAATCTTCTTTTCCTCATTCTTTGTGAAATTCCTCTGGAAGTGCAGTGTATATATTTTCCATTTCAAAGAAATCCTGTTAGTACACTTACTGTCGGTGAGCAGAGAAGATCACTGATTACTTCATTCCACTTTGTAAAAGTTTATTTTTTTCTTGTTTCTCTGTTTCAAAGACTTTAAAATCACATTTTCTCTCCATGGAAAATGTGTGAATTCAATCAAATGTTCCTCAGAGTCTTCAGTTATTTAAATAAAAAGCTTTTTATCTTCAAGGCTTTAAAATGTTATATACTGAATCCTGTAATTGTCCTTAATGATTACAGTGGACATGTGTATAGCTTCGTCCCCAAGTCATCAGAGTCTTAAAGGATGACACCTTAAAAGTGTAGTGGAAACTTTGGGGCTTTCTTTTCATGGCATTAATCATAAATGAGCCAGCTGCAAGTGCAGTTTTGGCCCCTTTTCTGCTATTTGCAGTGATGATCCTATAATGATCAGACATTATAGGCTTTGCAGCCACGAGTGAGAAGATGGTTGCCTGCCCATGATCTTTGTGTGTGTGTGTGTTGGCATGTTGGCAGCCGTTTACCTCATCAATACAGGAGCGGACTTTTGTTCCATTTGACTCACGCCATCATTGTCTTGTATTAACACCTTCAGGAGATCCAGAACACTGCAGCAAAAATACTAACTGGAACTGGAAAGGGGAACCATATGTTTCCCATATTAGCTTTTCTTCTTTTGCTCCCTGTTAAAGTCAGAATTGAATTTTGCTTACAAACATGTTTTTCCTCACATCTCGAATAATCCTACCACGTCGTATCTTAATGAACTCATGCCTCTTTTTGCTCTTTACTCTTTCCCCTTCCCCAAATGCCTCCCTGAGCCTGGTTTTGTAGGACATTTTTGTTCAAATCGAGTTTTTCCTTCCTACCATCACCAAGTGCTTATTTATAGGGGTCTGTGTGGTTGTTTGAGTTTCTTTCTAATATTTTACCTTACAATATAAACCACCTTAAGGCGACCAATTAAAATCAAATTGAACTATGGAGCTCCTGAATTTTGATAGAAATGGAAATACAGTTCAATCTCAACTATTATTTTTAACTTACAGTCATATGTTTGAGTACAAGCTTTTGATGAATGAGGGGTTCGGGACGATAAGCCGTATTTTATTCTGAATCTTTCCCTCATCTGATTTTTTTAAGTCTGTGTAGAAAAATAACAAAAACTGTAAACAATAACTGACTTTTGCTACATTAGAAATGGTAGTTTTAGAAAGGGGTGCTGCATATATTAATATGTGGTTATTTGTGGTTCCCAAGTAAAAATCAGAAATTGATCAGCAGACTTCATCCTCTGTGGACAGTACTGGTCCAAAATGTAAAAACACTGACGTATTCATTCACACACATCAACCTGGAATGTTTAAAAAAAAAAAAAAAAAAAAAAGCTATTTTGCTTTCATATTTTAATGATGAATTTTATTCACCTCTTTAGGTTTTTTGTCAACTTCCCATCGGCCAAACAGTATTTTAGCCAGTTTCAGCACATGGAGGATCCTGAGGAGATGGCGCGGAGCAGCCAACTCCGGCAGCATGCCTGCAGGGTGATGAATGCCATCAACAGTGTGGTGGAAAACCTCCACGACCCTGAGAAGGTGTCGTCGGTGCTGGCCCTGGTGGGAAAAGCCCACGCTATCAAACACAAAGTGGAACCCTGTGTACTTTAAGGTAACTTTCGAAAATGACCCGTTTTTTGGGCTTTTTTTTAAACTTTGTTTTAAACACTTTTAAACATGTTGTCTGCGAAACAAAGCAGGGAAGATTATTGTCAGGGGTTCTCTATCCTGAATAACTAGCAGTTTAATAAAGGTATTTTCTTGCTTCAGCAGCCCCTTCAATTATCAAAGCAGGCCAAAGAATTGTCTCATTACCAGTCTAATATCATGGGGGATATTTCACTTTTGCCACTTTACTCAGGACAGAATTCCTGTTTTACTTGTTTTTCTGTTTTATTTCTCAAATGTAGCTGCAGTGTTTTGCTTTGTGTGTGTTTTTAATAGAAATACTTCAACCTTTTGTGAAGCTGGAGGCTTCAATCTTTACTTAGACACATGCAAACAAATTATGGAAGAATTTTATGGAGCATCAAGTTTTCAAGTTCATCTTGTAATCGTTGTTCTGTATAATGTAAAAACATGCATGGGCATAAAAACCAATAATAACAAATGCATTAATTTAGTCCCAGATCTTTAACCCTGTGTTGAGTTTTATTTTTGGATTTATGATTTGTTCTTTTGGATTTAAGGAATATTTATGTTCTAGCTCTATATTTGCCTTGAGTTTAGTATTTCTTAGAGCCTTGTAGTTATTTATATTTCTAGTTCTTGCTTCTTGTTTTATTACTTCATGTAGTAAACCGCTTGTCTGTTCCATAAAATTGCCGTTACTGGAGTTGTTGGAGCTCTGTGCGCAGTAGCGTGAATGACGGAGACATTCAGACGTGTAACCTGTATAGAGCAGCTTGTCTTGCGCTTAACAAGAATAAGCTGCATAAAAGTCTTTGGTACAACATTAGTTACATTTTTAGATGTCTGTAAATTCTCTCTCTTTCTATAGTTATGCTACATGCTTCCATGTGCTCAATTTAGCTCAGTCGCAGCTGACCACGCCTCGAGAGGTCTTTGCGCAGCAGACATTCTGTCACAACAAATTTTTACTGGAACCTGAGATCCTCCCATAATCATTGAGACGCTAGAAGACTTATCAACAGATGCATCGATAAATGCACTTAGATGCTTCATTAGCCTGAGAGGAGCTGTTTGCCAACTCACTGTAACCAGGGCACAAACTTCGAAGGAGCTAAAAATGAATTCAGAGAAGCTCTCAAGCAATGTGACATACAGGCACTGGAAGCTTTCCTGGTAGACAGATAGTGGGAGTTCATTTTCAATGCTCCTTCTGCAAGTCATGCAGGTGGCGTCTGGGAACGCCACATTTGGACCATTCATAACATGCTGAACGCCACTACTGCTCAGTGTGCAGGAGGATGATGGCTCTCTTTGAACTCTGTTTTGTGAAGCCAAGTCTATTGTAAATAGTCACCTCTTGACTGTTGATGGTATCAGTTACCCAAAGGCAACTGAACCTCTCAATCCAAACCATCTTATAATAATGAAATCCAAAGCTGCCCTAACACCACCTGGCAAATTTGTGAAAGAAGCAGTTTGTTGCCTTTCGTGTTCATTCTGTCCTAGTCTCATCTCTGTGTCTTGTCATCAGTTGTATCTCCATATTTTGTTACCCTTTCTGTCTCTTCTTGTGTCCCGTTCCATTGTTTGTTCTGCCAGGCTTGTACGTCTTAGTCCTGGTCTCAGCATATGTTACTTCCTGTTTTATTTTGATAGTCCCTTGCTCATGTGCTTCCTCTTTTTGCTTTGTTTTGCCACATTCTGTTCAGCTGTGCTCCCAGGTGTCTCCACTCTGCCCTAATCTCCTCTTGTGTACATATTATCTGTGTGTCCTTCTTTTCTCTCATGGTGTGTGTGCCTCTGTCCATCTGTTTATCCTCAAGCTTGTTCCTTTTCAACCCTGTGTTGCTTTTGCTAGCATAGATAAAGCTGTGATTTTAAGTTTGCTTCCATCTGTTGAGTCCTGCACTCTGGGTCCACTCTCTGCCTGCCAGACATTCTGATCATGATGTTTACATTACTAATCCTAACCCTAACACAGACGCAGGAACACAGACGCAGGAAGACTGATCTTAAAGCAAGCTGTTTGAAATAATTCAAAAGGTAAAACACAAGTCCAAAAAGAGAACCTGGAAAAATACAGAAACAAAAGCTTGAAAACACATGGAGAAGGATCCAACAGTGCCTGGATCGGGGAAGGATTGGGGAAGTGGAGAGAGATGAGGAAAATGAAACAGTTGAACTAGATCACAGACGAGACACAAGACGAGACAAGGGAAGCACGCTGGAAGCAAAGCACAAGGAACACTAATTCACAAGATAAAACAGGAAGTGGGAAAATGCATACAGGGATTTACTACAGGAGACTTGACACAAGAGGATAGAGCACTGTGGGAAGAATTAAACTCCCACTATTAAACTGAGGCAATTAAGGGGGAAATACATGAAACTATCTAAACACTAAGAAAACAAAGAATCGTGGAATATTGAGCATTCCCTAATCTTTTAACAATAGTCCATAAACATCTGGCAAATGAGAAGACCAACGGCTGGACTTTTGGGAGAGGGATGTCCTATCCTCGTCTGATATAAGATTCAGTCCTTTATTTAGCAGGGGAACAATCCTTCTGAAAATCTACACCCTGGAGTTTTTCAGAAAATTAGTTTTCAGTGATTTATATGTGGACGAACAGTCCAAATTCCTGAAAAAAGACACGTATATATGCGGAGAGCTGTGACACTAATAAGTCCTGTTAAGATCAAATCTCCTTTACAAGTGAGAGAAATGCCAGGTGGCAGCTTTTTGGTCCCATAACATATCAACCACTGCAACAAAAAAAGTGCAACAAATACATTCTATAGAAAAACCCACAACAGTAAAATAACAGCGGCCACTTAAGAAACAACTACATGCCGCAGGAGTTAATGTCTCTCTCACACTATCCCAAATATCCTCCTCTGTCACACCAACTCTCTGCGTTGCCTCCTTCACTACATCTATGAATCTCCTCTGAATCTTTTCTTCCCGACTAGCAGCTCAATATTCAACATCCTTTCTCCAATATTTCCACTGTCCACACTACCATCATGTGAACCTTCTCCTTCTCTCTTGCTATCTTTTTAAATTAAAAAAAGTTTTAAGCACAATTTAAAAAAAAACAAAAAAAACCAAAAAAAAAAACAGCAACAACATCAGTCTTTACTTTGCTTATAGCTTTCTGTAAAAACGTATATGTGTAAGGTGCTTCACAAGTAAATACAGTTTTCCACAGACCTGGAGCACATTAAAAAGTTAGCTTTTAGAGAAGCGTAGACAGAATCAGAACCAAAAAACTCATTTTTGTATACAGCTCATGTTTTTACATAACACTTGTGTTATTTATTTATTTATTTATTTAGGACAGTGCATGTTAATGAACATAAATGTAAAATTTTTTTTACATGAATGTAAACATACCAGATTATAGCCAAGGGCTAATTTCCATCTGTTGTCCTTAAGCATAAAAAAAATAGACACAATTCATATAAATTCATCGTTCATTCATAATTAAAAACTCCATCACCAAACTTACACACCATTCTGTTCCCAAATAAAACATTTAAAACTATAAAACTCATACATGATCACACACTTGATTTGTCCATAACCAGTTTTTAACCTTTGCCTTAAACAAATTGAGTGTAGAGCATTCTCTAATGGGTTGAGGAAGACTGTTCCACAGGTGGCCACCCTTGACAGAGAGGACGTTCTGCCCAAATGCTGTCTGTCTGTGGGGTATAAACAAGTCTCCTCGGATTGAAGCTCGAGTGGTCCCGTATGAGCTTTCTTTATGCCTAATGAACTGCTTTAGTGGTGGTGGAGCAAGGGAGTGTAAGACTTTATATATTAAACATTATTACATTCAGTGTTCCTCCTGCTCCATCTGACGGGGGAAGTAGATTATTTCTCTTCAAGTCTTCTGAATGTTGTGTTGGTTCATAAACGCAACAGTAACGAGAGAAAACTCTACCACCATTTAGACCTGCATTGATCACTCTGTGAATAGGTCATTAAAAAAAATTAGTCCCACTGTATATTCCTTGAATTTTCAACCTCACGTGTTCAAGGCCCGACTTTTTTTTCTTTTTTTTTTTTAGGCCAGTCATACATTTCATACTTTTTGTTTTGTTTTTCATAATGTGTCACATTATGGCCCGAAGTTTTTTTGTGTGTGTGTGTGTTTTTTTTTTTTTTTTCTTTTTTTTTTTTTTAAGGTTGACTTAATGGCTGAGACAAAACTGAAACTGACAGCCAGGTGGTAAAACTGAAGGTGCTGCACATATAAGTGAGAAAAAACTAAGAAACTCTGTACAAGGAACAGTGGGGAGATATGGGAACAAGAAACAAGCAACAACGACTGAAGGAGAACATCCAGATGTTTGTCCAAGCGAATTAGGTACCAAACAAACACAATGACCTGATAATCACCTCTGAGGACTGTATACTGCAACATTTATGTTTGAGAAATATAAAACAAAACCGCAGTGACTCAAGGAAGCACCAAGTTGCTTCCTGAATGTCCAAACGCTCCGTACAGACATCGATACAACCAGAAGTCCTTAGATCTAATGACCGGATGAAATACGAGAGGCCACACTGTTCACTGATTACATTCCTAATGCCGGCCACTGGGCAGGATACAGAAATAAATCCTACCAGATCATCATCATCAACTACCTTTATTCATTTAGTTTAATAAGATAAAGGGTTTGTGGCATAGTGGTGCTGCAGTTAACACTGTTGCCTCACAGCAAGATGGTCCTGGGTTTGAGTCCACTAGCAAGCTGGAGACACCCCAGTGTGGAGCTTGATGCTCTCCCTGTGCCTCCCACAGTCCAAAGACTTACACGTTGGGTTATTTGGTAATTCTTAACTCCAACTGTCGTCACATTTGAGTGACAGTTAGCCTCACCTTCAAGTTGATTAGATAATTTCTAATCCGTGGTCTTACGAATGGGAAGATTAGGTCTTTTACTCTGTACAATATATTCTCTCACCCAAGTAAACTGAAGGCCATGTGTTCATGTAAAGGATTTTTTAGAAAGAGGGAGACAAAGTGGATATCCTCTACTGCCATTGAAGATTGCTTAGAAGAAAACAAAGCCTCATATGCTTTGACAGTTTAGCAATAACTCTCCCCCCCCCACCAACCAACCAAAACCCCCCCCAAACCAAACAAACAAAGAAAAACCCCAACACAAAACAAACAAAGATACATTTATGTCCTAAAAGCTTCAACCTCTCCAGCACGTTTTACATAAATCACATTAATAATAATTAATTATTTTTACCTGTTCATAACAAACCTTAAACACACTATTTTAGTCCACGTTTTATGAGAAGCTAAGCCTTGCTTCAGCCTCTGTTCTAAAACGAGCTGTTGTAGCTCCTTGCAAACAGAAGGCTTGAATAGATGGTAGGCGGGGCTTCTGTGCTCACAGCCGGAGCTATGTGTCTGAGGTGACCATGTTTGGGATATCCCCTCTTTGTTGCAAATCTGTAACAAATTACTTGATGTCTCCAGGTAAAACCACACAAAGAGGGCTATAGTTTTGATTTTGCCAGCACGGTAACTTTCATCCATATCACATTCATGCAGCTGCTCAGCCCATAGAAATCACATAACATGTCAAATATGACTCAAAGCTTTGATAGACCCCCCCCCCCCCTCATAACCTCGTGTTGAGAAGCTTTTGTTAAATCAGCATCAGCAGTTTGGTTTTATTGCCCCAGTTCTGCCCAGGTCAGCTGACTTTATGGCGGGCTGCCACACTTACACTGAGCTTTCTCTCTCTGTGCTTTTGCTTTAGCCACCTCTGCTGCTCTTTCTCTCGACTTTGTCATTTCTGTTCCTTTGTTTCGCCTGTCCACCCACTGCTTTCATGTTTTACAGTTATCATTTTCAATTCTCACCTGTCTCGCCCACTTCTCTGTAACGCTGAAATGAATTCCTATTTCTCCATCACTCTGTTCCCGCTTTACCCACAGAACACAATTTTTCTGCATTACTCGCACCCCCACCCTTATTATCTCAATAGACCACATTTCCCCTCGCTCTCCGTCTCTCTGTGGCTCGCTTAATGAAATTTGTTTGTCACCCCTTCCTCTCAGATCCTGAGCAGTGTGATACTGGAGGTGTTTTCTGAAGATTTCCCAGAATTCTTCACGGCAGAGGTGCAGATGGTGTGGACCAAACTGATGGGGGCGGTGTACTGGCATGTGACGGGGGCCTACACAGAGGTGGGCTGGCTCCAGGTCTCCAGCTCGGCAGTGTGAAGAGTCGGGAAGAAGAGGTGGTAAAGAAGTTTTCAGTGGACTCAATGAAGTTTAAAGAGAGGCAAAATAATGTGTTTAAAATGTTGATGGAGATTTTGCGACGATGGTTTCACAGACATGGATCAGATTAACATGGTAATCCGTGCAATTTTGTTTCTTTATTCAACTTCTTTTGGATGCATTTTGGTGCTAAGCTTTGCACGTCTCGGAGATCAGATCAGTTGGACACCAAGTAATGTAGCCAAACATCATTTTATTCAACTGCTGTTAGATTTCCACTTACATCAGTGGCGCTCTGCTGTGTTATCACTGCTAAGGCTAACTATCAGTTCGACATCCGCACACACTGCTGTTGCTGCCAGAGGCACACAACCAGTCACTTTCTGTGTAGCATAAAATCTTCCTTTTTATACACCTGCTGAGATAAGACTGCTCCAAAAGTGTTAATGAACTTCTAAAATCAATTAAAAGGTGACCAATCCTTCTGTTTGTAAGCCTGTCAAGCTTTGCATTCTTGCAAAGGGCTCAAAATTGTAGCAGTGGCAGATGCACTTTATTTAGAGACAGATGAGGATAAAAGCAGAATTTGCTAATCGACATTAGCTGTGCAAGTTAATATATTTCTAGAGTTGTAAATATGAAGTGCAACTGCAGCCTGCAAGTACCGTAAAAGACGAAAGAATACGTGTGAAAAATGTGGAAGACTTCTTTTTTTGGATGTCATATCCGGCACTGTAGCAATCAGAATTATTGTCTGAAGGCCAAGAAAAAACTCCAACAGATTTATTTTCCCAAGCAGACCATTATGGCTTTTGCTATACTGGTCCACTTGATGGTCATATTTTATTTTTATTTTTCTTGTATGAAGGTATCTTACACAAACACAGCATTTTTTTCCCAGACAAAAATTACTGAAAAAGATCACCTTTTGTCAGCTAACAATAACTAGAGATGGGCCGATGGGGACGTTGTTTCCATGTAAAACAGAGATCCAGCTAAATGGACAAATTAAATGCATGTGTCCTTGTTCCTTTTAAAACAAAGATGATTGACTGACAGCTAATCGATTTACTACAAAACTGTTAATGGACATTCATAGTTCTTCTCCATTTATGCAAACTACTGATGATTGTTTTTAAAATAAATAAAACAATTTCAGACATCTTTTCAAAATCCCTGCATCTTAAAACAGTTTAGAGTACAACAACAACAACAACGAATGAGAGAATTTTAGCTTATTCTTACATTTTTTTTTCATATTAAACAGTAAAAGGTGAAATTTAATTGTATTATATTTGATTATATCACCTATGTTTGAATAGGTTTTAAATACATATGCTTGTTCTAATGATCTAATCGGTTGCTGAACGTGGATCTCTTGCTAGAAAAGTAGGTCCAGGGTCGAGAATGTTTGCTTGGTATGTTCCTGCAGTCTTTGTCCCCCAGACGTTTATGGTACATAATAGGAACCTCTTGGAACGTGTTACAGGGGTTAGCCTTAGGAGGAACTCTCTCAAAGCTAAATAAAATGGGATTGTGTGACTGCACAGCTAATTTGAAGCCTTGCTTGAATGAAAAATAGACATCCATGAAAACTGTAATTTAAAATGTGTCAAATTCTACCCAAACGCAGCAAAAGGTCTAATGTGTTTTATCAGAATACTGTAGAAAAAAATCCCACCCCACCACATCCAGAAACACAAAGCTTGACAGGCACGCTCTTACGAACATGTATTTTATCCATCTGGAGCAAGAAAAGACATTTATTTCTGAAAATAAATGCGGATTATACTTAACAGAGTTCATTTCTGTGGAAACCTGCAGTTTCAAGGCGACGCACATGAATACACTTCACAATACTTTGAAAGATGGAAGAAATGCTTAGACACAGAATGACTTTTAGCTATTAGAGGGGGCAGTTAGTTGTTGAAGCCCCAGCTACGGGACCATGGAGCTGCTGACTGTTAATAGATCCTCTTTGTGTCCTGCTTCAGTATATCCTCATGTTCAGGGGACGTGCGGCCCCTTTTCTCTCTATTTAATGTCTTGTTTAACTTTACTGAGGTGTTGTTTGTATAAGTGTACAGTGAGTAAATGTGCACACTCTTCTACCTTCGTTTACAACTCAAGGACACGACCTGTGGATGCGTAAAAGAGGGCTGCTTTGCTTTCCCCCCCCCTCATTTCATCTCATTGCACACACACTAACAATGTGAAAGTGAGATGGAAAATATCAGCAGGTGCACGCTTACACTTTCACGCACAGGCATGCCGTAAGACGTCTCTCATGTGAATATTTACAGGACGGTCGCTTAGTTTACATCTTTAAAACCCGATCAGAGAGTCGTGCTGCTTTGAAGTCTCCATTAAGGGCTTTAGAAACCCACTCTGGAGGTCTGTGGAAAACACATCTGTTTCAGAAGTGCCATCAGTCGGTTTCTTTAGATCTCTGACCAGTCGAAAGCAAAAAAAAAAAAAAAATCCAAGTATTACAGAATGTGGCCTGTGCTGCCTTCTCGTTACCTTACCTGACCTCACCTTCTTTGAAGTTCACGTGCTCCTGTTTGCAGTCCCCATCTTCTCAAACACACACAGCAAATCTGTTTAGGCTGTGGACACTTGATCCAATCTGCAGTTTGCGTCTGCTGCAGTGACGTCTTGTTTCTCCCATCTGACCCCCGTCGGCATCAGCATCTGGCATTAATGAGGAGGTAATGAGTCTCCTCTCCTCCTCATTTGGCCATTCATCTACTGTAACTTCCCATTGCCTCTGCTCGGAGCGCGTCACTGAGAAGGAAAACAATTACGAGTGGACAGATGGCATTAAACCCACCGCGGTCATTCACAACAGCGCTATAGACGTGCATACACGTCTTTCATTGACTGAAAGCAGATTCAGATTCTCGATTACAAACACACAACACAATCAAAGGAAAAAAACTGGGATGCTGTGAAAAATGTAAATACAGAAATGCAATGAGTTGAAATTTCATTAACTCTTATTTTATTTATAATAGAACATACAAAACAAATCAAATCATTAAAATGAGAAAATGTACAATTTTTAAGAAACTCATTTTGAATTGATGGCAGCAAAACATCTCAAAAGTTGGGACAAGTCAGTGATAACCGCTCTGTAGCATCCTTTTTCTTTTAACAACAGTCTGTAAACATCTGGGAACAGAGGAGAACAGCTGCTGGACTTTTGTGCCATTTTGTCTGATTGAGGATTTTAGCTGCTTAAAGGTTCCGGGTCTTCTTTTGTTGTGTTTTTCATTTCATTTTGTTGAAAGGTTGGGACTGCAGGCGGGTCAGTTCACATCTTGAATGATTTGAGTAGAGAACAGTTTCTACTTTGACTCAGTCCATTTTAAAAGAGCTTCGGCTCAGAGAAGGAGGCACTGTGTCTGGATCGTGTTCACATGTGGCTTCTTCTTGGCTTGAGAGAGCTTTTAGTGGCTGTCATTGTGATCTGTGTTCAGACGATGTTTTCTGGAAGCCTGTGCACTGATTTCCATGACAGAATCATGCCTGTTTATGTTGAACAGCATTATTCTGGGTTATTCCATTTGTAGATGGTTTTTTTGCATGTTAGTGACTCTGTTTCAACTTCTTTTAAGACGTGTTGCTGCCATCGAACTAAAAATGAGAGGTTTTTCCTGAAATTCTAAAATGTCTCTGCTTGATCATTTCTATAAATAAAATATGGGTTTGAGATTTGCACATTCTTGCATTCTGTTTTGTTTATATGTTATACAGCGTCCCAGCGTTTTTGGTAAAAGCGTTCTCTAAAGTTCTAAGTGTTTTGTTTTTGTCTTGCACCAGTGGGTTTAAATATTATTCTGTCATGATATCCTTTAGAAAAACAGCCCCCTGATGTGTGATTGAATTTTTACCAAAGAGCCCAAGTGAAGAAAACACTCAGTGCTTGTTTTTAGCTCATCTGACTGAAAGACTGATGCCTTGGTGAAGCTCGGTCATCAGGTGTCGTAGGCCTACAGTACTGGTCTGATTTTAGTGAAGCTTGCACACTTATCACTTCACCCAAACGATGCTCAAGGTTAATGTTAAATGTGTTCTTTTATGGGCCCTTTATCGCTTTCACTTTACAAACTTTAAGCATATTTACAACTCACTCGCACCTGATGTACAGAACAGCATTCGATTCAGTCCATTTAGCAAAATCATTGACATAAAAGGATAAAACATTGCATGCGCTACAAAATAAATAATAATAATAACTTTGTGAAATATCAAAGGATGCGATGACTTCAAATATTACTTTTGCACACATGTTGCATACTACTTGGTCATGATGGAGGGCGTGGTCACGATGGGGTGAGGGGGCGTGGTAGCGGAGGGCGAGGTCATATTGGTTGAAATTCTTTTGTTAAAGAAGTTAAATGAAGAATAATAATAATATATACTAGCACATGCCTCTCTCACAGACAGAGCTGAATCAATGTAGGATTCAAAACTAACCTTTATTCAGGTTGAGGACAAAGGAGTACAAAATCCTTCAAAGAGACAAACAACAGAAACTCCAGGCACGCGTGAAGGCAGAATACAAGGGAGTATTAACAACCACTTTGAGCTCTAAGAGAAGGAAGATCGGGCAATTTATACACACAGGAGGCCAATCAGGAGGCAAACAGAGGTGCAAACAATCAGGAGAAAAGCACAGGCAGGAAGCAAAACTGATGTAAGAAAGCTAGACTTCAAAATAAAACGGTAAACAAATGAGACGACACTTGAAGCAGACCAAGAGCGGCTATTAACAAAAGCTGGGACACAGAAATGAACACATAAGGGAACCACAAAACTAAACATTGCATTAAAAATGTTCAAAATTCAGAAGTGAGACTAAACGACCCAGACCGTGATGACGTGACAGTAATCTGTGAATGGCGATGGATCGTGTACCTTATGAGCTGCTACATCAACCACCTTGTGCTTCACTGACAGTCAAACAAGGCCAAGAATTGCTTCATAATTTGGATTCAACTCTTGCTTTTACTTGATAAATTATATTTGTTTCTGAACAATTTGAGCAAAATTGTCTCTCGAGTGGGCCTCGCTGCGTCGAGGAAATTAGTTTTATTATTGGCTCAAATTCAAAGACTGAAAAGGTTTTTAAATTTGTCTACTTGTGTTTGTACCAAACAGTTAACCCTGTAAGCCTGAACCACAAAAATTGCCAGAAATTTCAAATTGTTTGTTTGAACCATTTGACAAAGTAAGAAAAATAATTACATATGAGTTTTCATATGAGTTTTATTTTATATCATTTTGCATATAAGAAAAGGATTTAATGGGGTTAGGGTTAACAAAAATCAAACGGATGTAGATGTCTCACAAAGTGTCAAATATGACGCATCTGGTGTTGCAGGGTTGATCCTCTAATTATTGCATATTTTCAGTTGATGATTTAAAAAAAAAAAAGAGTTTAATTATAGCAAAAACTTGTAAAAGTGGTTGTAGCTGCTGTTGATTTAAAAAAAAAAAAAAAAAACCCAAAAAACGGTGTGATAAAAGTCCTTATGTGGTCATCTCCCAATACTCGCACACCAGACGTTGATAAAAAAAAAAGCAATTTACTTTTTCTTTTGCTCTGTTTTTGAACAGAAACTCTTTTTGTTAACGATTTATTTAGACAGACGAGGCGGTCTTCACGGGGAGGTATGGTAAATATCTCCAAGGATCTCCTTTGAAATGTCCCACATGCACACAGAAGCAGAGAACAAACTTCTTTATCTCACAAATACCTAGTTTACATCCCAAGGTATTACATTCACATAGCGGCTCAGTTTCACTGATTAGCCCGCCATAAGAAAATGTCACTTTGTGATCTTTAGATAATGAAATGAAAACACTAATTGCTGCTTTAACGACTCTCGACTCCTGCAAATGTTTACTGAAAGCTCCCCTTCCAAGCTGAGCTGTGAGCTAATCTCTCACAGCAATGAGTCAGACAGGTGGATAAAAATACACGCAGGAGTCAAACAAACGTCAAGAAAACTGTTTCCACTTGGGCTCAAATCGCTTAGGAGGCAGTAAACCTGCTGCTGGTCTTGAATGATCTGGTTTAAAAATGCACTGCGGTCCTTTTCAAAGCTGCAGGCTCTCTGCATCTCGCCATCTGTGTGCAGCACGAACCTCACCACAATATAAACACACATCATTATGTGTAGACACATCCTAGTTAAACACATCGCTGCATTGCTTTCCACACGCACACGTTGGGCATGTTCTCACATGCAAAGTTTACTACTGCAGCATCTATTGCAACATAATTCACTTATTTTAATCTAAAAATGTAAATTTTTTGGCTCATTCAATCCATATCATATGTTCATGTTCATTCCCTTTCAGCTAATAAGGGCATCACAGCACATGTGGACTTGTGCGTTTTTGTTGTGAAATGTTCCTGTCTATGAGTTGGAAAGTTAGGACTTTATATTTTTCTAAATATATCTCTGAGGAGGGTTCTGTGTATTTCAGTACTGTATATGCATATGTAACTGTACACTGTTGCTGGGAGCGAATTCAGTGGCTTTGTAGTGTTTTTGAGCATGTTTGCACAGACTTGTACCTTCGCAGACCTGGTGAAAATCAATCATGACCATCAATAAACTCTACTTGTAAATTTGTCTGTCTTTGTGTTTTTTAAAGATTACTGTGTACACACTGATGATTCGGATCAAAATGGGAACCAAGCCTCTGGTTTTACCTGCTTTTAACTACAAACAACCAAGAGGTTCAAGATGTGCCAGGCCGAAGTGAAACTGAAATGGTGAAATGATCAGTTTCCTGCATGTTACATAATCATGCCTGTTCAGGTAATTGATTGTTCCCTGCATCTGCACGACACAACATTACATCCAGGTTACATCACCTGTGTGCAGTACAGTGCAGTACATGAGTGCTTCATATACAGTGTTGGGAAGGTTACTTTTAAAATGTATTCCACTACAGATTACAGAATACATGCCCCAAAATGTATTTTGTAACGTATTCTGAATACTTTGGATTACTTAATATATTATCATGCTGTTTACAACTACATGAATGTGATTTATTACTATTACTGAAGGTCCGCGGCTCTGAACCATAGTAAAGGGACCTCTGGCTAATACCTCGGGTTCCTACGTAGCTTTACTTTGTTGTCTGCGTAAAGTTTGCTAGCGAGAGACAGAGAGAGGCGTTGAAAGGCTGCTCCAACGGAACTTATTGTTTCGGAGGAAAACACGAACACGGTGTACAGTCGAGTCTTAATAGCTTACTTACAACTGGGCTCGTCAGGCACTCTTCTTGGCTGCAGTGGTTGTTATTATATTTACATGCTTCCAGCTCCCGTTTCTGCTCGATGACAACTCTTAGTTTTCCACTCTCTTTTTTTCTCCCTCCTCGCACTCACAGACACATAACGGGTATGGCAGTCCATTCTCCCAGCAGCACGGACTACACTGCCCATGAGGCTACATTCTTTAGGGCTATGCCTGTAGCATTCTGCCTACTAAGGCTGTATCCCAATTCAGGGTCTGCAGCCTTAAAGTACGCAGCCTCAACGATCCTCAAGGGCCGCATACTCAAAGACCGCTAAGGCCGGAAGTGCGAGGCTTGTGAAATGGGACGGTCTAGCCTCCGTTGCGCTGCCCAGGTTGCCTAGCAACCATGATACTAACAGCTGGAAACGTGTCATACAGCTTTGTTTGACAGAAATGAAGGAGAAAATCTTTTGTTCATTTGTTTGTTTGTTTCTACATGAGCTTTGATCATTCTCTGTAAGATTAAGGTCAGCTATTGAACGGCGTATATTTTAAAGTAAAGGCTTTAAAACCAAGTTAGTACAAACGTCACTTATGTCACATAACTTTGCCGACATGTGGCCAACAGTAATGTTTTAATGTTCTTCATTATTAAACATTTGCACATAAATAAGTGACATAATATTCAGTACTTAAAGTTTACTCTTTGGCAGCCCCTCATCCCCTGTTTTTTTTCGGTAAAATTATCCACACCCACCGCCGCGCTATGCATTCTGGGATATGTTGGGCCACGAAGTCTACACTGCCACACCCTTAAAATTCAGGGAAATGAAGGACGCATTTCAGGGCCGCATTGGGACAACCTTCGGCGCGCCGCTGTGACGTAATCGGCCTTGAAATGCATACTTTAAGGCTGCAGACCCTGAATTGGGATACAGCCTAACTTAGCACAACAACAACAACAAAAAGGCGCTCTGTCACCCAGGAAACACACAGTCACAGAGAAAGCACGTCACCCTGTAACCATGGCAACGGTAACGCTGCCGCCAGGGGCAACAGAACATAGCTTTCAAACAAAACCCAAACAATCCTGACTCGTGACAACATGAAACAGGAAAATGCCGCTGTGTAATCCATTTATTTCAACAATGTAACTGTATTCTAAATACCACCTTTTTAAACGGTAACTGTAACGGAATACAGTTACTCATATTTTGTATTTTAAATACGTAACGGCGGTACATGTATTCCGTTACTCCCCAACACTGTTAATATACGTTAAAGGTTTTTTTTTCCTGTCTGAAAGAGAAAATTTTCCTTGTCTTGATTCTGGCCGCTGGAAGTCCCAACAAACCTCCAGCAGAAGTGAAGATCATCTGACGGTAATGAGACGGTTTGAGCGTTTGACTCACTGCTTGAGTCAAACGTGGATTTTTAAACACAGTTCTGTGTTTTACCAGCATCTGGATCATTCTCTTTAACTAAGTGTGACGTAATCACAAAAAGCTTGTTTTGAAAAACTGGTCACCTCCTACGATCCAAGCTCCTGTTTAGTTTTAATAGATCCTCTTTATTTGAGAGAGTGACTGGAGAAGTGTAGAGGAGGCCAGGAGTTGCACTGTGTCTTTGTGGCCCCCGGGCATTATGTTTGACACCCCTACTTTAAATCATTCACTGGAACCATATCATAAAAACAAGCTGTGGAGGGAGCCCACACATGTGGGGGGTCTCTGGGGCTCTAACTTCATGATTTGAGCATACCCTCCAACAAAAGTCTTGTTAGGATATGACTGGAAGTTCTTAAGGAGAAGAAGAAAAAACTAAATGTAAAACAGCTCAGTAAGACATTAAAGGAAAGGCAGAGATTTAAATAAATATAGAACTAAAGAGAGCAAAAATTTCAAGCCCCGACTGAAATGTGTTAGAGTTCCATAAATGTGGAGCTCACAGGACGAATGCTGCTTCTCAGTGGGAGGTTTGGCTGGTTCATAACATATCAGCAGATCAAAAATGTAATTCTGTGCCGAGCCCGTTCGGTGATCTATGAATGAAACGCGTTTTGAAATCAATTCTCGGCCACACGTGGAGCGCAGATCGGCGAGCTGGTGCGACGTGTTCCACTTCATTATGAGACGAGTACAGCAGCAGAAACCCGGCAGCATAGATGTTATTAAGGTTTTTTTTTTCCTCAGCCAAAGGTTGAACGTGATCCAGATAACACAGTGCAGCACATACACTTACACTGATGTACTGCTGTACAGAATTTGGCCCAGTATTATACCTTTTATGGTTTAAGATGAATCATTTACAGGCAAAATATCTCGTCAGTGGGGAGGCACAGGACTGGGTGTTTTTATTTTTTTTTGCTTTGAAAAGCACTTGCAAAGAAATGAACAGTCTCTAATGTTTGAAGTAGTTTCATTTTAACAGAACATCAACCAAATATGCAGAAAGAACATGTATGTGTAATACAAATGATACAGTCAGATATTTCTAGTTGCTTAGTAGCAGCAAAATGAGGTCTTGCATTAGTGCAGTGGTTCATTATTGTGGCTTTAGGTGTGTTGTTCTTACTGTTGTTGTGGTGGTTATTTTAGATTTTGATATGTGTGAAATAGTTTCCACTGTTTGAGGACCACCATGACAGACTCCTGTAGTGATTAATTACATCCGGCTAGCATTCATCTCCAGGCTGTTTCGTTGTGAGTGATGAATGCAGCCACGTCTCTAAAACGTTGTAGTGTGAAATTTGATTTATGGCAGAGACATTAGAAGAAAGAGGCCTGGCACTTGAAAAGTCTTAAACTATTAAACAACAACAAAGATGATGATCGAAGTTCAACTTTCAGAGTGAAAAAAGATTTTAGGTCTCATAAATGTTCCTGCACATTTATATGGTTGTAACTGTGACATGGTTTAAGTGGATTACTTTATGACCTTTTGTTTTGTGTATATAGTGCATGAGTACACATTAGCGAGTGTTTTTAAATTAAAAATTGTTTTAATGAAACAGCAAAGTCAGATGAACCAAAGGTGTTTCCCTCCACCACACGCAGCTTGTGCAGATGTCCCTCTTTATGTGGGACCATTTTAATTCCTCTCTCCCTTTTTCCCCACACGTTGAGACAATGTCCCGCACTGTGATTATGAAAGTCTGACTTTCACCCAATGCTTGGAGGCCTGGCGAATGCTGGGCCCATCAGAGAAAGAAGCTTTGCAGACTTTGGTGGATTTGGTGGAAACTACCACAAAAACAATGAACTGTCAGATTATGGTGGGAAATGCAGTCTTTGTCTTTCTTTGGTTAAAATTGTTCTTCAGTTTCACACGAGGTCAAACATGGCATGAAGTGACGCAGTGTACATGTCACAATTGATGAAATTGTCACACATGGCTAAACGAGAAATGTGTGAAGATCTATGGATGCATCCCTACTGAAATACAACCACACTTAGAAGCAGCTGAAATAAACAAGAATACAAGAATAAATAAAGACTATTGCATGGAAAAAGATGTTTTTTTCGTTTGTATACACTTAGAAAGGCAGTTGGAAAAAGCTACTTTCACATTAATCTGGCTCTAAATGTAAATGTGGCAACGTTCACTGTTTGTTGTAATTTTATTTTTAACCTGGATATTTTTACCTCCACCCTCAACTGCTTTTTTGTTACCTGCCTATAATATTTGCCTATATTATCGGAAGCACAAAGCCTTTTTTTTAAACAATAAATCAAAATGTTGTTGTCGATAACTGCATGATCACTCTAAGATTAAAGATAAAAGCTGTTAAATCTAGCTACCAGTGTTTCAGAAACTTCCTAAAATCTTCTAAATATTCTGTCTGCAAGTTGGCATAGAGACTCTGCTTGGCAGTCTCACTGTTTAGTGAACCAGAGATGATTAAATGGAATTAGATGTAAATGTTCCTAATCAATGATTAATGGTTGCCTGCTCCCTGCTTGACGCCTCAGGCGCGGCTCTCTCGACTCTATAAGGCTCCAATGGGAGGTTCATGCAGGGAGGAAGATTTTCATTTTTCAAATCCATAGATAATTTATTCAAGCCATACATTTGATTATAAAGTGTTGACGAAGACTTCTTATAGTTGCTCTTTAAATACAGAGAAAATGAGTTTTATAAAAGGATCTGCTCAGGTTATACTTCTAGGTTTCTGTACAGTGTTTGAACTGAAAATGTGCTTGCAGCCTCATAGGAATAGATGTAATACTCAGAAAAATCAACATTACTCTCTTGCTGCCTGGCTTGAGTGTAATAGGAACAGGTGAAACAGGTAAACAAAATCATGAGAATCAGAAAATAGTCAGTCTCCCACGAGTGCATCCGTTGCGCTCAACCATGGTCGACAGGACACTGACTTGTCACCATGGCTACACATTTTTTTTCACTGCCACATATTGTCATTTTCAGAGAGCGCCAGTAATGTGGGCTTATCACATCCCGGGGGCAAACACACCTGGACAAACTCCACTTTGACACCACGCGGAAAACACACAAAAGCCAAAAATATAATGCCAGGGATTTATATCTCGGCTGATACCCTGATCTCAGCTCCTTCTTCTGTTCCATGATTAAATCAGGATTCCACACCGATACGCTCGTGCTCATCCGTCTCTGTCAGCAGGCGTTGACTTATTGGGATTCATCAGGTGTTCAGAACACAAACTGACACAAATGAGTGGAGCTCGTTAAGAAATCCCCTCTGTGTATCTCAAGCTGCTTTATCGGTGAGGAAGGTTGCACCAGTATGCGCTCTGCTTAGGCTCGCTGCATGCAGTTCAGCTGTAATGAAGCTGATTAGTGAGTTTCATCTTTTTGCCTTTTGTTATTTTTTAGGGCACCAATTGATATTTATGTGTTGTAACCTTATTTTAATGAAAACCAAAGAGAACTTTTATCTGATTCTACATTTGCCCCTCAGTGTTAATGGTTTCTGTTAATAATGTCTTTTTTTGGAGCAGCTTCACTGTTGTTGTCCTTATCAGCATCTTCAACAGCTGAACAGGCTCTGATAAACCCACAGCTGTTCGGCACAGAATTACAAAGCTAGTGATTAGTGAACAAAGAGCAGTATTCGACAGCTTAAGAGCCAGACAACCTCCAGGTTTTTGGAGGTGGTGGAAAGCAAGAACTTAAAGGAGAGAAAGCAGCGGACATAGATTCATTATGTGACCAGAAACAATTTATTCTGATATGATTAGCGTGCTATGGTCAGAGCAAAGCTGCTGTTCCTATGCATAAAAATGAGCCAAATGTGGCGATTCATTCATTCATCTGTCAAAGATGCTTCCTGGGTGAGGTGATCTTGGTATTACTAACTGGAAAAGGGGATCCCAGGCTTTCTGAGGATATTCTGATGAGATCGGGGCAAAAAACATAAAAGACTGAATTAACTTTCTGGGATAATCTGGAAAAGTGTTTACTAGGGGTGTAACGATATACAAAATTCACGGTTCGGTTCGATACTTTGGTGTCACGGTTCGATATTTTTTCGATACAAAAAAATGTTCGTGCCTTTTTAATTTGTCATTTATTAAAATTATAAATATATATTTTAACTCAAAAGTACAGTTTTTAAATGTAATGTTGCTGAAACAACAAACTAATAAAAAAAAATTAATCTGATTGAGGAATCACTCATCTTTGGAAAAGAGTTTATTACAGAGAAATGACTCTTTCCAAAATAAAAGCTATACTATACGCTTCTTCTGGGCTATATTCTCAGCAGCATATTAAACATATCAGGTCCCCATAAGGAGAATCATGTGCTAACGGCTGTCTAAATGACTCGGGTAAAGTTTGTAGCATGCGTGCATGTTGTTTTTGTCTGCTTCCACTTGTCTTTGCACTAGGATGATGTCGGTGTAAATGTGCAGTCATATTCGTTGTGTTCCCACTAGTGCTGCCAGTGTTAATCTCGTTAAAATGCCATGTTGCAACGAGCTTAGCTTCTGTCTTGCTAGCTTGCGCTGCGCTCAGTGGATCTGCACTCCACAGTGCAGCCTAGGCGGAGTAGTCGAACGCAGATCCACTGAGCGCTCAACACAGACAGCATCGTCAGAAGAAAAGTTGATAAAATAAATAAAAATTTTGTATTGTTCGATACATATGCATACCGAACCGAAAGCACTGTATCAAACGGTTCAATATCGATACGAGTATTGTTGCACCCCTAGTGTTTACATAGTAATAAGTATTCACCCACTAAATTTCACATAAGTGTTGTGTCCATTGTTATGTCTGGTGTTTGGAGACTGCTTGTAATGTCAGGATAATGCATATTCTGTGAGTTCACCTGTATTCAAACTGATCAGATGTTTGATCAACTATAGTATGGTATACAGGCCCCTAAAACAAACATATCAGGGATTTTATTCCTACTGCTGGAGTCCAAAAGGTAAAACATGACAGAGCTGTGTTGTCTTGATAGCTAACATCTGTACCATTCTGCTGATGGCTAAGGCGGGGTTAACATTTTAGAAAATTCAAAATAGTAAATCTTATTAAGTAGTTTTGTTGCTTTACTGTCCTGATCTGACATTCAGTTCTTGGTAGTGTTGAATTAGCCTTATGTATTTCTGTTTGGTTTTATTGTAGTTTTGCTATATCTATGGAGTTTGGTGCCTGTGTTTCAGCTTTCTCACTGTTTCCCTTCATATAAAGTTCAGTATCATTTTGTTCATTTGTCTTGTACACTTAGTTGTCATCTTTTGGGTTGTTTCCTGTTTTACTTTGGTAGATAGTTCTCTTTTGTGCCTAGCTCTGGCTGCGTTCCTTTGTAATTGTCTTGATTACCCACACCTGTGTCTCATTCCTCCAGCTGTTTCCACTTCCACGATTACCCCATATGTATAAATAGTCCAGTCCTTCGCCTTTGCTCTTTGTTGTGGTGTTTGTGTGCACATCTCCCTAAAGGCTTGGCTTCCTGTTTAGGCCCTTTTGGGACTGTGCATTGGAAGTTTTTCTTTTTTTGTCCTGCATTTGGGTATTTCCTTCACAATACACAAACACAAGAAAACTACAGCTCAAAACAGCTTCCTTTTGTAAAAGAATAGAAAGCTATTTTAAGCAGAGAGCCCAACAGGTAAACTCATCTCTCTCATTACCAGAGATGGGCAGTAACACGTTACTTTTTTTTTTTTTTTTTTTTTAAGTAACGCGTTACTTGTAACGCGTTACTGTAATCTGATTACTTTTTCAGGTAACGAGTAAAGTAAGGGATTACTACTGCAAAAACGGTAATTAGATTACTGTTACTTTCCCGTAGGAACGCTGCGTTACTGCGTTACTAAAACCGTGATTTTTTTTTTGCGAGAATGTCTCATGACAGTGACATAAGCGAGTGCCACGTTTGTGACAACAGCTGTGTGCAGATCAACAATGGATCATATAAGATAAGATAGAACTTTATTAATCCCTCGGGTGGGTTCCTCTGGGAAATTCGATATATCGAGTGTGGGAGAGAGCGTGCAGCATTTAAAGCATGGAAGTACTGACCTTACTTTGAGTTTGATTCCATAAAAAGTGACAAAAACATTAGTGTCCGTTGTGCGTGGGAAGAAAACTTCTTTTTACAGTGAAAAAAAAAAACCCCTAAACTTCCAAGCAAGCACCGAGTGCGCTACGACGTAATGGGAAATTCACAGAGAAACTCGCGGATTCTTCCACTGACCGCTGCGGCACACCTGCACCAGGGTAAACCTCCGCCTACCCTACTCCTGCTTTACAGGTGAAAATAGAGCCAAAGGACCGCTAGTCTTTGATGTTATTTATTTTCTGCTGTGTTTTACTTGCATCTATTTGAAAGAGTGAGTGTAAACACACACACACAAAAAAAATATTTTATGTGCTGGAATGTGCAGAAAATAAGTTTAAACGTTAAACAAATTTCTTCCAGTCAGAGAATGTTGCATATAATTAAATTTTTGCTTGATGCATAAAGTTAAAAGATTAAAACTAATAAAACAAGTTAAAAAAGAGACTTTTTCATTTGATTACATTTTGTATGATGGATTATGCAGAAAAAGTAGAATTTGGCTGAAAGATCTATCGCTCTATCACCTATTCAGGTTGTAAATCGTGTTTTTAAAAAGTAACTAAGTAATTAATTACTTTTGAAAATAAGTAATCAGTAAAGTAACGGGATTACTTTTTTGTGGAAGTAATCGGTAATTAATTACTGATTACTTTTTTCAAGTAACTTGACCAACACTGCTCATTACAGGGTAAAATATTCTAATGGTTGGTGCACAAAAACAGAAATGCTTTTCCCCTGCATTTCAGCAGCGGGCCTGGTACACCTTTGCTTCATGTCACTGTTCTTGCTTTATCCAGATGACAATCACTTTTAAATTTAAAGAGCCCTTCTTTTCCTTCATGCACCTCCTGTAATTTAGACATTGGTCCTAAATGCATAAAATCCTCTTAACTTTGCCCCAACAAAAATGTAACACTCAAAAAAGGCAGGCCAAGCATATAAAGGCCAACACAAATTACAGCTCTGTGACACTTAAATCCTCTGGTTTTGAGGCACTGGTGAGTCTGTGCAGCTCTCCGTCGACATAAAGCACAAGAGGACCCCTGAAGAATTTTCCAATTAGGAGGCACGAGCATGTCTCAGAGCTAGAGATGAGATGCACAGCCACATCGCTGTAACTTGACATTCCTCACAGCCACTTGTGTGAACTTCCATCAGTCTGGCGTCCATGCACCAGAAGTTTCACGACAGCAGAGTCACAGATTCAGGTGGTGAGGAATGTCATCAGTGGTTAAGAATATCCCTGTCCTGCTGTCTGGGAGAAATATAACTGCAGTCTAGTGACACAGACAGCTGAGACCTTTAAGATGTTTCAAACTGTCTTGTCTTTGACCATTCTTGACTTATGTTGCCAGGTTATTTTGTTCCACCTGACAACAGTCATTATACAACCTGAATGGGATACAAATTGTAAAGTGGATTAAATTTACTGATGTTCAGAACTGCAGATCATTGTCATATAAAATACACAGGCCTCTGTTGAAGATGTTATACTATTGTACAGGATGGAATGAAACCAAATCGAATACGATGCCTCCAGTTTTGTTACCATCAGTTTGTTATAACTGATGTAAGGAAAAAAGACCAAGCTGGAAAACTTAAGAAGCCTCCATTTTGTCAGTAAATAAGTCAAATATTGACTAAAATAAATGCACAAAGCGATTTCTGTAAAGGTGCCGACGCTGTGTGCATGTTAAACCCATCTCTTGCTCACCATCTATCTTGCTCTCTCTGTGAAGTGAGAAATTGTCCATAGAAATTTGGTAATACCATGTTCGGATGGTTATTGTCATTACAGTTATTTAAAAAAAAAAAAGAGGATCAGGCAGGCAGGAAAAACGTTGGTCAATTTCAACAATGTCATTACTCCAATCTTGTCCAGTCATTTTCTCTCTCAGTCATCTTTGAGCCAATCAGCCTTCACTCTGTGGTTTAAATCCGTGCTCTCTGTCATTCTCTCTTTCTCATTCATGCAACCCATTTCCTCCCCATCTCCACCTCACCCAAGTCTGAGCTTTACCCAAGTCTTGCTCTTCATCATCACCAGCGTCTAGACTCCAGGGGTTCTGTCCTAAATCTGATCACCGCTGGGATTCTGTGCCTCCATGATGGTTTATTGGAGTCTAAAATCCAAGTATATCAAAATTTCTCTGTCTCTATAAATCACATTCACTTCTTCCAAATGATCTTATTAATGAGAGATCATCATTAATCATCTCTCATTTAATGAGAGATGATTAATGCCCAAATACCTGATAAATAAGTAATGCGTTAAAGTTCAGAGAAGGGAATTAGGCTTTATAGATCTAAATTATTTTTTTGTACCAATTGTTTTTTTTTTTTTTTTTTTTTTATTCATCTTTAGACATGAAAAAATATTTTTAAACATGTACTTTTCAAAGAGGTTTTTTTTTTTTAACATATCCACTTAGATGGACAACTGCTGTGTATGGAGTGACGAATCAGTGTCCAATATAGTGGTTTATATGCAGGTATACCATCAACACTGACACAAATACAAGAAAACAGCCTTTAAATAGCTGTCCACTGTAGTGACCGCTATGCGTGAAAGGGTTAAAATAGGAGTTTATGGAGATTGACTCATGTTTTCAGTCAGCCTCAAGTGGCCATTTAAGGAACTTCAGTTTGGCCCTTCTTTGCTGGTTTAATTTCTTTCAGCCCTGGAGGTTTGTTTCCACTTGGTTTAATTGCACAGTTTGGATGAAGAAATCCAGACAGAGAAACTGAAAGTGGCTTTAATGATAACAAACGAAGCTGAAGTGCACAGTCGGTCCTGAAGATGAACCAGGAGATAATTGGGGAAATGAGGGGCAGGTGTGGAGCAGCTGATGATGAGGTGACTGGGGAAAACTTAGGCAGGCCGGCCGGGCAGGGTGGGTTGTTGGATAATAGATGTTACAGCAGCTGATATTACATGCTGCAGAAAAAGTTGGAGAATAACTGAAAAAAAAAATCCAGTTGCATTTCATGGAAAATCAAGCAGTGCAGAAACATGAATCATGCACAACAAGTGCGCACACACACTGTAGCTTATATGTGCAGTGCAGGGCTGTTCTTTAATTCTGCAGCATATCATCTTTTCTAATCTGGGATTGACTAATCCTCCTGTGTTCCTGATCCAGGCAAGGGGAGAGACAAACACCTGGTAACTGGGAAATGGTTTTCTCAGCTGTGCTTAAGGTTTACAGAATGGGTGGAATATTTTGAGCCTGCTTTCTCTGTGAATGCAGGGTGGTGGTGGTGGACTCTTGGGACCATGTGCACCACCATCATGTTTCTCTCTACTCTGGCTTTTGTACTGCGCCAGCATTTCTTCAGCCGAAGTAAGACGTAAGTTATTAATTTTTTGTTCATCTGAGTTCATGGTTTTTGTCTTTGTTTGGAGCAGCAGTCATGCAGTACAAGTACTTTCATTTTGGTATAATAAATCTGCTACATCTTAAACTCATGTTTACCTGCACTGGAGATTTGACTTTGGTTTGACTACTGAAAACACAACTGAAAAAAATTAATTCTTGAAGGTGCAACAGGTGACTGAAGAAGTATTTTGGCAATCAAACTCTGTATTTTAGGATTCATTTAATTATTTTTTTTTCAATTTAACAATGTTTTTTTTCTACTTGTGGAGCTTAATATCACTTAATATCATTTAAGTGGACCTGTTTATACCACTGCTGTAATCTGCAGTGTTATAATATTATATGCTCATCATGGTCAAAGTAAGTGCTTGAATGTTTGGAGGCAATCCCCAAACATTCAATTTCAGATATATATATTTTTTTTTACTCCTGGTTCAATATGATGTCAGAGTGAGTGGATATCCCTAATATGGTGATCTCAAGCACATGGCTTTATCTGCAAACACAACAGCTCTGCCCACCTGCTCTTCACACCTTTTTACAAGGGGAAGCCAATCATCAGTAAGTTGCCTTTGGGGGGGACGAGCTAACACAGCAGCAGCAAATGGAGAATGAACTGAAGAGGTTCACCAAGGTTCAGTAGTTTATAGAATGGAAGAATATAAACACAAAGCTGAGCGACAGCTTAATATACTGCCTTTAAAGTGATGCTCATTAACAGTCAAATTCATTCTGAAATGCTCCAGAAAATAATGATTAATCGTTTATGCAAATGTAGAATATAAGATTTTGTTCATGTATTCATTGTAGTCGTTAGTGGTATTTACACCAATTTTTTGTTGCCCTCTCACAGAGACAAAGGCATACACACACATATTTGTGATGCAGTTTTAATGACTGTAAGTGCGCATTTGCTGTCACTAACATGCTTCTTGGTTTAAATCCTGACTTCTGGTTTATTTTCAGCACTCTCTAGGAAACCATCCCTTCTAAGTAGTGATCTAATGGGGGAAAAAAAGCACAAAATGTCTTTACTCTCTGACCTTGCTCAACAATACAATCATAAGCATCATGCGACTTCTATGTGATCCCATGTCTCAGAATCTTTGAGAATCAGGTAACTTTTTAAAAAGCAATGGAATATATTTTGCTTTCATCACTTGCCCTCGATGAGAAGGGGTCTTTTTTTAGGATTCATTGCTTCAGATGTGCTCATTCTCAGGTTGGCACATACTGATTTGTCCACACGGTTATGTATAATGTGGTGCGGCACCTCGGTTGAAGATTTATGCCTACTGCCAGAGTATGAGAAAGCACGGACAGCAATGTGAGTTCTTCTTGCCTTCAAATGTGCAGTCCCTGGGCTTGGTCTGTCGCTGTATCTTCACCTCATAATGATGTTCATCACTTACAGATGAACATAGCAATTATTTAGTGTGAACAACAGTTCAGTTTAGGACTTGTTCAGAGGTGACTGTGTGCTGGAAAACAAGCAATGATTACTGTGAAATGTTGTTGACTTTCACCTTTAGTCAGCTTCATAGTGACTTCTTTCACTGAAGGGAATTTCTGAGAACTGGATGCTATTTTTAGCTAGAAAGAAGTAAAAGCTGACTGGAAATACCAAAATTATGGTGAGAGCTGCTAAAAGACTACTAACCAAAAGACTACAATTGCAAAGATAATCTCATCCATAATTCAGTAACACATTATGTATAGATTCAGGATCTATACATGATAGTTGTTGTGGGGGTTTTTTTTGGGTTTTTTTTTTTTTTTTTTTTTTTTTTAACTCTATATTAATGTATCTAGATCCATATATTTATTTGTCTGTATCTATATTTATCTAGACTTTTCGGGTTTATCTAATTTTACTGAGCAGAATTTGCGTGTTTGGAGATGTTGGTTCAAGCATTTGAAATTACTGCCAATGAAAATTGGAAAATAAATAAAAATCTGTTTCTGCTAACTCCGCTGTCATAGGCTAGCTAGCTCCAACCACAACTTTATTGACATTTGCACCATGAACACATCACAGTAATAGGAAGGAAGAAGGACGTGTTGAGACTTTAAGCTGTGGGATGTCATTATTCTCTTGAGACGGCATCTCCATGTCACCACTACAATCAATGCCAGGCTGTAGCACATGAAAAATCACCTGATTTAACATTACCAGGCATTGACCTGCCAATCAGATTCAAGTTCTGTTAACTGGAAGTACCTGAATGTCATTTGGGGTTGTTCAGGCACGCTTTAATCACTGTGTTCTAGTTTAAGAGGGTTACTGCTGTGCTTCCCATCACCCTCAGTCACGTCAGATTGCTTCGCACTTCCCGAGCCTGGTTCTGCTTAAGATCTCTTCCTGTTAGAAATGAGTTTTTCCTCCCCACTGCTGTCATGTGCTTGCTCATATGGGATTGCTGGGTATCTCTCTGTAAGACATATATTTTTTAAAAGTACCTTGAGCTCCCTTTTGTTGAGGACTGGTGCTACATATTAAAACTGATCTGAAATGTGGCCTCCTGACTATTAACACCAGTCAGAGTTCTAAATACAGTCTCATAATAACGCAGATATTATCTCAAGTATGATATCTGAATAGGAGTTTAATATGAGCCTGTTAATATATCCTGTGATGGATTTCGGCCTTTTTCTGAGGAGCACTATTTTGCTCAGTAATTGCCTTGGATTTAAACTGTCAGTTTTCTCAGTAATGCCGGCACATCCAATAATACGCATCCTTTTGTTCTGGCGTTAAATAAATGCAGAACAAACACCCCAATTACACCTTAATCTATTTCCTGTGAGGTTAAATTGAATGTGGGTTAATGGAAAAGGTTTTCTAAGTTTTGAGAGCTGATTTTTAAATGAATTGATAATTATATGAAACAAATTCACACAAGCTAAAAAATTCCTATGACACAATATTAAACATACTGCCACTGAGACGTGTATCGATCCATTTTCACACAAACATACCTATATCCAGAGTTTATGCACATTTCACATCATGCCAGTACCAAACCAAACTCCCTTTTGTAGAGTCTTTGTTTGATTTATACATTTTCACACACTTTTAATTGAACCCATTATGCTAATTTACAAAAGCATATTTTTTGTTCTTGCACTCTACTAGAAAACATTTGCAATAGTTGCAGTTCAAAATTATCTATATCTTGTTTCAAGGTGGTACACTTTTCCTTAGTTCATCAAGTGTCTTAAACAGGCTGTTTTCCCCCTGCTCTCTTATCATAAGCCAACTTTCTTCTGATTGGCTGCACCATGCAAGCAGAAGGTTTTAACAGCAGGTGACAGAGCCTTAAGTATACTCCACTCTTGCTGACACCATGCAAACACAGGAGTGGAAAACTGCTGTCAGAACGACCCAATATCATGGCAAAGCATGTTTGCATTTTACGCTTCGCCTCTCCAAAACATGAAATAGACACACATGCAGAAGTTGCTGTAACAGCAGAGGGAGAGAGAGATACTTTATTTCAAGCAAAAATCCCAGGAAAGAGTTTAAAAAAACTTTACAAATACAGTTACATGTTTTTAGCCACCTATCTTAATAGTTTCCGGAGGTTATGGACCCTGGAATGTACTTCATACATTTTTGTGCCTTTAAATATATTATCTGCCCCTGCTGGTAATGCAACTTCTGCATTCATGTCCGTTTCATGTCTTGGAGAAGCAAAGCTTGAAATGGAAACTGTCACGGTTCTGGGTCATTTTTGCATTATGGATTATTTTCTGGTTCTCTGATGCTTTGTTTATTATTATTATTATTATTATTATTATTATTATTATTATTATTATTATAAATCTATGTTTCAGTTATTCATGGTGAGGTATTAGTTCTTAGGTTGTCTCGTGTTTAGTATAGGTTTAGTTCAGTGTCAAGTCTGCGTCTCTGTTTCTTGTTTCCTGTTTTATTGTGACGGTTTGTCTCATGTCAGCGTGTCTAGCTTTGCTCCCCCTAATCTCTCCCAGCTGTGTCTCCCTCCATTTTCCCATCCTTGATGACTTCCTCAGTGTATTTAAGCCCCGTGTTTCTTTGTGTCAGTGTCGCGTCGTACCTTCAGAGTTGCCTGTGTGTTTCTGTGCTCAGTGTCATAGTTCAGTTCAGTTCACGTTTTGTTCATCGCTAGCAATAAAGCTGAGGTTTTTCAGTTGCAATTCAGTCTCCGAGTCCTGCGTTTGGATCCTTGTCTCCGCCTGCCCGCACACCGAGCCCTGACAGAAACAGTGGACCGCCATGTTTAATACACATTTACTGTGATACTCAGTTGGTCAAAAACATTTTATTTAGAGCAATCTGAAGCCAGAGCTTTTAGCTCAGAGAATATTTGTACTTTCATCCGCCATAGTTACTATTATGTCACAGAAAATAAACAAAAGCATAATATGTTCACTTGTTTCTACCCAATGATCTGCAAAGAAGATTGAATCAAAGGGTTGTGAGCCTCAGCCTAAGATTGTTTCTCATAGAAGTTCATGTTGGAATTTGAGGTCTGCTTAGGGAAAATGAAGACAATGAGCCCAAAGTGTAAAGCCATCTTACCCTAACCCTAAGAATTATAGTTTTGCAGTATAATTCATTGTTGTATTTAACCATTTTAGGCTTTTTGGGGACCATTTTCATCCGGGGTTGGGGGTTTTGGCACCGTAGACCTGATATGTGAGAATTTGATACTGGTTAGCCTGTAAAACATCCTTTGTATGGCATATAAGCCATATTATGATGGGTTATGTTATATCAGCATAATATATTCTCTGTGCCCCCTATCCGCTCGATCCAGCAGCATCATCACCCAAACCATATACAATGTTTGGTGGTGCGAGCACATCTGAAGCAGCCTGTTTCCTGCTGTGGGAGAAAGATCTGACTTTTTTCCCCTATGTTTTCTAAAACAATCCAAAGTTAGTTGTGAAAATTTTCCTATGTAGACCCTAATAGCTGTTTTCCAAGTGTAATGCACTGATTTTGTCCTCGAAGGGATTGAACAGTCATCATTAGGGTGTTGAGCGTGTTTTCTGCGTGGTCTCTGAGCAATTCCTTCAGTTAACAACGCGTCTTTAAAAACTGCAGCAAAACCATGGTTGTTGTTCCAGAAACTTATTGTGCAGAGAAAATTACATCAAAGCGGGAACATTTCACTTCCCATTTAGGTTCGCATCATAAAAGATCCTTCTCATTATAAGAAAACAAACAAGTGCAAGCTGACCAGCAAAACAGAACTTTTTTTTTTTTCTTCTTCCCAGAATGCTGATCTTATACCTCCATTATCTCATCACTTATCACCTTCACAAGTACTTTTTTCATTGCCGTATCCTCTCTCTGACCCCCCTGTCCCCCACTCTCCCACTCCCTCTTCCTTCACAGCTTTCCAAAAGGCTCGCGGGAGAAGGAGTCACCATCGGTGGAGAGCAAAGACACTGACAAGTGACACTCACTTAATGGACATCCAACTCAGGTAAGCATTAATGGATTTTGGTGCCACAGATCATTTCCATTAAATAATCACAGATAAAAGCTTCTGTTGTGGCATTTATCGGTGAACCCTTTTGTAAAACAACTTTTTGATGTAAGAAGCACAACTTCTTTTCAGAAAGCGCTGTTTTCCTGTTTTGTTTTGTTTTTCTCTCCGATTCACCTGCACCAGTAGTCTTAGTTTGTTCATATAGTTTTTACTACTTTTGATATTGTTCCTGGGCAGCACGGTGATGAAGTGGTCAACACTGTTGCCTCATTGCAAGAAGGTCCTGGATTCATATCATCTATCTGGCTGGGGCCTTTCTGTGTGGACTTTACATGTTCTCCACATATCTGCATGATTTCTCTCTGGGTACTTCAGCTTCCTCTCACAATTTAAAGACATCTAATTAGTGAGTTAAGGCTTGAATGGTGATTCTAAATTGGTTATATTTGAGAATGGTTGCCTTTCCCTCTGTGTTAGCCTCTCAACCTGTGGCAGCTGGAATGGGTTCCAATCCCACCGCAACCCTGATAAGGATAAATGGAAGACTGTTTGTTTTAATTCATGGAAAAATATCTTTTTCAGAAGGGAAAGCCATCCAGCTGAAACAGATGATACGCTCACTTTGACTTCCCAGATTCATCTATATTTGAAGTCGTGTTTTTAATACTGCACACGGACATGGTTTAAAAATTTTAAGTCTTTATTTCAGCCAGCAGTTCATATTCATATTCCCGTCAAAAATATTTTGAGGAACATCCAGCTCCTATATTCAGTGCCCTGTTTGTTTAAATGTGTTTTATTTGTCCATAGCTTCCAGTATGAATAGTTTGAATGTTCAGACTCAATAGGAGCATGCTGGAAAGGTGAGACCTGCATTATTCTGCAAAACCCTCATACCGCACCCCAGCCTCATCTAATGATCACAGCCCAAAGCCAGCTGAAGCATCTTCCATTATTTAGAAACGCTGCACTGAAAGGCAATCTATCATTAAAAGATGTGCATTCTCTCAGCTTTTGTTGGACTGATAATGGGAACGTAACAAGGCAGCACTGTCTATACTGCTACCTTATAACGTCCAAAAACAATGACTACCACCGACAGTTTGGCTCTGTGTTAACAGAGATCAGTTTCCAGACTCGTGTTACACTTTGTGAAAACTGTGTTGGCCCTTTGAGGAGCTGGTCGCGGTCAGTGCTGTGACCCAGCACACTGCGTGGAGGCGACATCATGGCTAAGAGAGGAGACAGCAGGGCAGCCGATGCATTGTTGCCAGGGCACTGGAGGGATCTGAGCGAGTGGAGCATAGAGAAGAGACAAAGCCACAGAGTAAGACTGTTTTTCCACAAGCTGTCCTGAGCATGTTCTAGTCTTGTTTTCTAGGTACAGAACAAACTGAGAGCATCTGCACATTGCTGACTACTGCCAGCACAGTCAATACTCAGTAATTTAGATGGCATGCTCTCTATTTTGGTCAATTCAATAACACACTGATTATCGATCAGAAGATCAGTCAGTGTCACTGCTCCTTTATTATGTCTGCAAATTATATGAATAATTTGCATATGACTTTTCTCGTGCTGCTTCTTTCAAGGATACAGCAGTTAATGAATTTAAGGCTCATCATCACAAGTACTAATGCATTGAGCTTGTTAGTGTTTGTCAGATTGAACTGACTAAGCTAACCATTAAAAACCATCATGAGACAGGCTAGTTTTACTAATATTTTTTTACATTATACATGCTTCCCTTAGGCAATATTATTAGAAAACACTGTGTATACATTTTTATTGCTATGCAGATTTTACCCAGCGTTATCTATCTATTAAGCCCAATGACAAAAATCAACTAGTTAACCTAGAGGAATGTCTTAAAGAAATAAAGGCCTGGATGACTTCTAATTTCTAAATTTAGTTAAAATTTAGGTACGCAGTTTGTAGAAACTGGTGTATAACCAGATGCTTTTGTTATATGACGTTACCATGGCCACCGGTGAGGAATCTCGTAGTCATTTGTGATCAGGATATGTCCCTCAATGTGCACATTAAACAAATACGGAGAACTGCCTTCATTCATCTGCTCTGTACTGTTAAAATGGGAAACATCCTGTCTCAGACTAATGCTAAAAAGCTAGTTCATGCATTTATTACTTCCCGGATTATTGTAATTAATTTTTGTCATGTTGTTCCTTTAAGTTCCTTAAAAAGCTTTCAGCAGATCCAAAATGCCTCCACAAGAGTACTGACAAGGACTGGAAAAAAAGAGCATATTTCTTCCATAGAGGGTTCTCTTCATTTATTACCTGTTAAATCTGGCTCTGTCATAACTTGAAGATCTTATAATACCTTACTATTCTACTTCATTAAAGCCTGCAGAAGGTTTCTTCCATGTTAGTTTTTTCTTCCTACTGTTGGCTAGTGCTTGCTCATAGGAGGGTGTTTGATTGTTGCATTTTATTTTTAATATTGAAGGGTCTTTATCTTGCAATATAAAGCACTTTGATTCAACTGATGTTGTGAATTAGCACTTTATGAATAAAATTGAGGAGAATTTGATCTTACTGATGAGGTCTTGTTGCAGTAGTAATTCTGGTTAGTTACAACAGGAACTGCAGGTTCAGACATTCGGTTTGAGTGCTTGACGGACAAGAAAATGGCTGAATGCTCCAAATCAAAATATTGTAGTTCTGTGGATAGCAAACCCACCTGAACCAGTGAAGGAGAGCTGGATAGTTTGGATGTATCCATAGATTAGCGAAATGTTATGCCATATCTGAAAAATAACTCGTAACAAAAACTGTTTCTCAGAATAAACGACTCTCTCATTTTCATCCTGGTAGTTTCCATCATTTATATTCCTTAAAATCTGCAAAGCTTGTGACTTTTTGGTAACTTGTTACTGTCCTTGATGAGTAAGGCATTACACAGGCCAACCTACTTGCTATAAAAAAATTTTTAAAGCCTTCCCTTCATGTACATTGGGTAAAAGCCAGACTTCAGAAATATTTGTTTTCTACAGAACCAGTAAAAATGTGGGAGAAAAGAGTCTTTCAACACACATTCGTTCACTTGGTGATGGAGAATGGTGTCAATTATATCAGTACAAATCTGCCATAGGCGTTTTACTGGTGACATTTAAGGCCATAGCATATAATACTCATCTATTCGTTCAGTTGACCCATGTGCCCTTTTGGCATTGTTAGATTTAAAGACATCACTTCAAATAGGATAAAAATGTTTCACCATAGGTGAACACTCAGAATAACTGTGTACTGTTTTTCATGGACCCTTTCCTCCAAAAGCATAAAATGGACACAAAACATGTCCAGCAAATACCCTAAAAAGAGCCACCAGATCACCTGACAGCAGGAGTCAAGTGCTCAAGATCGTCCTTTAAATGATGTCTTGTCTATACATGCTTGTATATATGTTTACCAATACAGGTAAAACGCTGCCTTACAATCAGGCAAGTTCTTAAAGCCCACCTACATTTTTTGTTTTTTGACTGAGCTGATATTAAAAAATGTACCAATTAAAGTATTAATTAGTTTGGTTAATGAAGCTGTGAACACAAGTAAATTACCTCAGAGTGACCATGAAGCAGAACTGCACCATGCTGTGCTCACAGCAAATATTAAGAGAGACGAGGACGAATCAGCCCATCGGCACAGATCTGTCTCCAGCTGTGTGTGAACTTTTAATTTAAGTGGAAATTAAATACCTTAACCCCTTCCACCCAGGAGGCTGTGTCAATTATAAAAGCACCATTTTTCCCAAGTTGCCATGGGCGACTCATTCACTAAACTACTACCTATGACAAAGATTCTGCTTCAACGAATTGAGTACAGCTGCAGTGCTGACACATTGGTATTACAGACTCTAATTTATCCTTTTTATTTATAAAAGTCACTGGTCATGGCCGGTCTGAGTATTTCTGCTGAGTTTTTTGCACATATCCTTGTCTGGGGTTTGCAGAGAATGATCTGAAATGAGAAACTTTTCAGTTCTCAGGGTGAGAATACTTTGATGCAAGAAGTCAAAGGAGTAACCAGACTACTTCAAGCTAAAGACAACAGTAACTCATTAGAATCACAGTTTGCAGAAGAGCATCTCTGAACTTGCACAGCCTCACTAAAACTGGAACACTGTTAAAATGTTGGCTGGTCTAATGAGACTCAATTTCTGCTGCAACACTCAAATCGTAGGGTCGGAATTTGCCTTCAACAACATGAAAGCAGGGATCCATCCTGCCCTGTGTCAAAAGTTTAGGCTGGTGGTGTAATGTTTTGTGGCACACTTTGGGCCTCTTTGCACCAACTGGACATAAGTTATGCCTATCTGAGTGTTGTTGAAGACCAGGTCCATCACTTTATGACAACAGTGTACCCATCTACTCATGGCTGCTTCCAGCAGGACAACGTATCAAATCACGAAGCTCAAATCCTCTCAAACTGGTTTCTTGAACATCACAATGAGCTTACTGCACTCAAATGGCCTCCACAGCCACCAGATCTGAGTTCAGCACAGCACCTTTGGGATGTGGTGAAACAGGAGTTTCACATCATGGATGTGCAGCCAACAAATCTGCAATGATTGTGTGATGTTGTCACGTCAACATGGACCAAAAACTCTGAATATTTCCAGCATCTTTTTGAGTCTGTGTTACAAAGAATTAACTCCCCTCTGAAGGAAACAAAACGGGGTCCAGTCTGGTGTTATATATACTGTATAAAAGAATAGTAATGATGTATAAATCACTTTCTTCCTGATGACCAACTAAAACAACAATTACTTAAAAAAATAACTAATGAGTAACTTTGTGTCCCTTGTTGTAAAGGTTTACTCCAAATCAATGAGACAAGAGACAAAAACCAGAAAACATTTGTAATTGCTGAAAAACTGTGCTTATGCTGGACCTCCTTACACACTTAACATGACCTTGAGACAAATGTAGAGCATCTTCAAACAGAAAACGTGTCCTGTAAAGTGAGGTATGTTGTTTAAATTGGTTACACTGAAGGCTGCCCTTTCCATCTAAACTGAAGCAGACCACCTGTGTGCATTAGAGGTGCAGTAAGGTTGCTGCCTCCCGGAGCCTCTTTAATATTTTATCAACCAAAATGTGAAAGCTCTCTGTATGCTCAGATCTGTGTCTGCTGTGATCAAAAGGCGCATGAGCCAATTTCGTTTGCAACATCTTTCTTTAAATGATGAAATACTTCATTTTGTTGCTTTCCCTGTGTCCCCTTTGACAACCCGCACCCACCTCCTGCTCCACACAGAGCTGGGTTTTAGATGTGGAAGCTGTGCTCAGGTCCATGGAAAGACAGCTGGTAAGTTGATCCAAGTCTGTTTTAATAAAGGTTAATAGATATTATTATATAATAAATCTAAATCAAAATGGTAAACTCCTAAAAATTTTTAATTTAGGGCATCGTCTGAAGTTTTTCTTTCTTGCACGCTTCTCTCACTTTTGGTTCAAACCTCTCCGTGTGAAGTTTTGTGTTTGTTTGTTAGCTAAACTGGTGTTTCTAAACTGTTGGTAGGTGTGGATATAATTGTGAATGGATGGTAATAAACTCCAGAAAATGTAGGTGGAATTGGGTCAGGAGAAACTGCCCTGCAGCAGGAGGCATTTTACATCAGTTATATTCTGATTACTGCCTCTCACTACAGTGTGTGGATTATTTGCATCGAGTGTGCATTCAGGCATCACGCAGGTTAGAGGCCGTTTAATGACCAATCTATTCCAACTGCAGAGCCTATTTGTATTCCCACAGCACATCCATCGAGGCTGCAGTGCCGGTCGCGGTCACGGATGCATAAGAGAAGCAGTCTGAGTGAAACCAAGCCTGAAAATGTCCTTTAGTACACCAGCGGTCCCCAACCCCCGGGCCTCGGAACGGTACCGGGCCGCGAGAGTTGTAGCGTTATTTTGTTATCGTTAACTCTGTTTTCCTGGGTCTTTTCACGTGTGTTATGAATAAATCTTCCTTTTTTCGGTACCGGTACTAGTTTTATTTTGTTGTATTTATCCGCGACACATTAAAGGCCGGTCCGTGAAAATATTGTCGGGCATAAACTGGTCCGTGGCACAAAAAAGGTTGGAGACCGCTGCATTACACCGTAAATGGACTGAATCTGTGAATCGAATTGGATATTTAGATCTGGATTTATTTGTGATATTTTCTTGAAAACTTCAAGACAACATCTCCCAACATTACAAATTCAGTTTAACATGTCTTTGTGAAAGGGGGCAGAATGTCACAGCTGTTAGTGCTGTCACTCTGCAGCAAGATGGTTCTTGCTTTTAGTGATGTGTCGGTCGCGAACGAAATGGCTCTTAGAGTTGGATCTTTGACGTGAACGACGCGAGCCGGCTCCTTATCGCGAGCCGTGGGTTTGTTTGTTTTTTTCCCCAAAAAAAGCAACAAAACAACCTGAAGAGCCAGTTCGGAGCTGAAAAGAGCCGGCTCTTTTTAGTGAGTCGAGCCAAAAGAGCCGGTTCTCTAAAAAAGAGCCGGAAATCCCATCACTACTTGTTTTGAACCTCCTGGTCAGATAGATGGAGACTCCAAATACATGTCCAAGGACGTGTTTCTTAGGTTAGCTACTTTATTCCAAGTTGGCCTTAGGTATGGATGTTAGCAGCTGTTGAGCTGCTGAATGTATCCCAAACCCCTAATATTACCATATATCTTGTGAGAAAAAGGATGGATCAGTGATAATAGAACTTGCTCTTATGTAGCGCTGTTCTACCTTACTGGATGTGGGGTATGTTTAACATTTACACTCCAATAAATGACGAGAAACTCAGGGTTCTTGCCCAAGGGTACTTTGGCATGTAGACTCATGGATTAAATCACCAAGATGACCTGCTCTACCTCCTGAATCACAGCCAGGAGGTAGAGCAGGTCAAGGACATCGTTCAGATTCCGGTTGACTTTATCACTTTGAAGTTGGGCAAACCTTCAGCTCTGGTAAATTTTCCAAAACTTTGAGTAACCTGCTAACAAACTGAACCAGTCATACAGTCTCCTCAGCAGAAGTAACGACTGTGTATTTTCAGTTGTGTTTAAATGTTTTTTTCAAATGTATACCCTAATGTTGGCAGTGAAGCATCAAACTAAAGTTTCTTCTTTTTTTTCCTCAGAATTCTCTTCTGGAGAAATGTCCTCAGTCGAAATGTGGAAACAGCCCAGTGGGTCCTCCATCTGCTTTAAGCCACAGCAGGTCTCGCTCCAGTCAACAAGCTGATCCGTAAAGTCAACTTTAGATGCTTTTCAACTTTCTGAGCAAAACAAATCCCATATTTTTGCCCCAAACAGTCACTTGGAGTAGACAGACTTTGAGCACTTCTTGTTGCCGGTTTTCCTTTATTCCAGCGACAAAGAGCCCACAGAAGTGTACGCTCTGTGCCACGAGCACCAAACCTGCTGTGATTGGCAGCTTTGTTGGAGGGTTTGTTTTTTTTTTTTTTTGGCTTGCTAAAATCCCTGTGCAATAATCTCACCTCTTAAGTAGTTGTTTGACATTACAGGGAGGAAAGCAATTTCAACTGTTCCATAAGCGATGAAAACCTGACGGTCTCTGGAATGACTGAAAAAATTTCTGTCATTACCGAGCTGCCAGACCAGAAATAAACAAGTGTTTTCTGTGATGTACACGCACAGCCTGCTGCATCTTTATTTGAAGGGAAATCCACACCCACACCCCCAGCAGCACAAAAAAATTAAAGCTCCCTGGCTTATTCGTTTCTATAATTGAGCCTTTTGCTCTGCACATGGATTCACAAGCATGTCGAATTACGACTAAATCATATAGCGTGACAATGGGCCCCCTATGCACAGGCTCTTGGCAATTAATACTGTTTTTCATCTTTTTATGGGCTGCATCATTTCCCTTGCCGACAAATGAGATCTTATTTCCTGCCTGATTACATAAGTGATTGGATCCTTATTGATATTAAGGTTGTGCGCTGCCCCAGAGATACCAGTGTGCGTTTAATGATACGTTCCAGTGGGAGCGACAGACCGCTAAGTTATTTTCGAAAAGGGACCAAAACCGCCTCTGTGGCGGGAATATGGCCGACTGTTATGCATCTACTCTATTAAGAACTCCATTATTGTGAATATCCCTGTTTGTCACTCTGACAACTGTGTACAACAAATCCCTCCGGCTGAAGTACTCCACTGGCAGAAGCCCGGGGAACTAATGAGCCTAATATGTCCCCAGGAACGTCGCCTCTGCCAAGTGTGCACTCTAAATCCTCCTGTGTAATCAAGGCGGTGCAGGACATGGATATCTGCAGATAGTGGCAGTAGTACTTCCATATCTCACTGTTGTCTCCTGCCCTGATGGGTCTGTCTGACTCAAATTACTAGGTGAAAGCGGGGTTTTTGTGCTGCCGGTAACGTGGAGTAGCTTGGGTAATGACTACGGTCTTCCTGAACACTCTGGTAGACCATGGGAGTTAATCTAATGAAGGGGAGAGAGCCATGGTTCATAATTGCCTGAGAGAGAAGCTGGAAGAAAGGTACACATGGAGACTCAAACCTGTTTTTCCTGCGCGCTCCAAACTCAGATGCTGCTGCAAAAGCAGGAGAGGAATCAAGAGATGCTGATGATAGTCGTGCATGTTAAGGACACAGAGCATTTAAACAATCAGACCTGTTCAGAGTCGTTCTGCACTGATACGGTTTTGAGTGTTAATGTTTTAGCTGATTTTGAAATGGGATGTTACAGCCTGCTGCTGCAGACTCTTGGAGTTTGAGGTGAGGACCCAAACGCAGACGAAACGAGGTGTGGAAACAAACTTAAATTTGTGAGCCTTTTATTTAGGTTTTACACAAAGACACAAAATAACGAAAAAAACAGAATGTAACCCAAACCTGTAACATAAACTGGGAAAACTACTAAGAAACCATGAAACCTGGACACACAAGGAGAGATGCGCAGACAACCTGATGATGAACACAGGGAAACTCACGCAATAAATGCACATGAGGGTGACGAGGGAAGTGGAAACACACGAGGAACGCAGCTGGGATGAATAGGCCTAATGACACAAGAGGAAAGCAAAACTGAACACGAGATAAGAGACCATCAAAATAAAACAGGAACCGCGCAGACTAAGACACACAGACTTGACACTGGGACCGGGAAAGAACAGGAGAACATGGAAACAGAGGGAGATGAAGGGCTGGGGAGACATGGCATGAAACATGGGAACAGAAAAGCGAGCGGAGACACGGAGGGAGACACAGACATAACGAACATATACATACACATCAACAAGAAAACATGGATCATAATTCTAATTAAACTTACAACCTAACCAGGTCTAAACTCTATGCAAACTGTAAACACTAGAAGTTAAACATTTCCCCAAAATAGCAAAAAGGGATCAAAAATACAAAATGCACTCAAAATGCTGAGTCAACGGCCCAGCACGCTGACATCGGAGAGGTTATAAAGACTGATGGTTGTGTTTCGTATTCACGTCAGTTGTCCTGTTTCACTAATTTGTGCCTCCTCCTGTGTGTGACCTGGAAATCAATCTCAGTACACCATGTTGTTAGACGTGTCTCAGCTCCTAAAAATACATCTGCAGGTCGGAGCGGAGCGGCGGCTTCGCTAGAAGAGCGATAACGGAGGATACACACGTGTATCCTTTTACAGAAGGATTTTCTGTCGATTACTGTTTCTATGTATTTTTAATTTAATTAAAATTGTCCATAAATATAAAAAAGACATTAAAGGGTTGACTTAATGGTGTGTTTCGGATAATTGTCCTGGCACATAACCTGACTGAGCTTGAACTTCAGGGCATGAGCTGATGGAGAGACGTCCTCCTTCAGGTCTTTCTGGTAGAGAGAATTGATGTTTCCATCAGTTACAGTAAGTCGTCCTGAAGCAGCAAAGCAACCCCAGACCATCACATTACCACCACCATGTTTGACTGTTGGTCTTTGTTGTTTTGTTTTTTTTAAATGAAATGCTGTGTTAATTTATAACACGTGTAACAACACTCAAAACATCCAAAAAAGTTCATCCTTCTGTCTCATCAGTCCACTGAATATTTTCTGAAAAGTCTTGAGGATCATCAGGATTGTCGAGATGTTCTTATCTTTCTCTCTTGCCAAATGTGAGACGAGTCTTGGTGTTCTTTTTGGTCAGCAGTGGTTTTCTCCTTGGATCTCCCATGGATGCTGTTTTTGCCCAGTCTCATGAACTCTGACCTTAACCAAGACAAGGAACAGAGTTCCTTAGACGTTGTTCTGGGTTCTGACCTCCTGGATCAGTCGTTGATCTCCTGTGAACATTCACCACTGTTCCAAGTTGTCTCCATTTGTGGATAATGGCTCTCACTTTGGTTCACTGGAGTCCCAAAGCCTTAAAAATGTCTTTGTAACCCTTTTCAGAATGATAGACGATAGATGTTTCTGTGTATCATGACATGATCTGTTCATTTTTGAGATATTTTAGCCTGCTTCACTTTGTCAGACAGATTTTTATTTTGTGATTCAACAGGCCTGGCAGTAATCCGGCCTAGGAATGGCCAGTGAAAGTGAACTCAGCCACAAAGAAATGTGGTTAATCGCAGTTACAATATTAATTAACTTTTTCCACAAAGGATAAACTTTGTCTTAAAAAAAATCAAATCAGCATTTAAAAACTGCATTTTACATTTAGTATGGTTATTCTTATCTAATATAAAAGTTTTTGGAAGATGTTATACGTGCAAGTGTGAAACATTTTCCACAGTTGTAACTTTAAAGCAAGGTGAGGAGGATCATTTTGTTAAATACCCCTTTGCCTCACCTCCTCTGCTCTGGGACTGCAATGTGAGGAGAGGAGTCATGGATGTGCAGTGGAAATGAGAAGGGGAGTGTGTCTATGGCTAACGTGTGGAGTGCAGCGGTTGAGATGCATTGTCCATAATATCGAGTAGTTTCTTAAACATCCTCCTATTCACCACAAGGTCAGACATCACAGAGATGGACTTTCACATCGATTCATCTGCTGCACAAAGAAGTTTAGTCTTAGACATGTTAGGCAGGACAAGTTTAGACATTTTTTTTCAAATAACAAGAACACGGCTGAGTGACAGTATCTAAACACCCAGCTCTATTTACCGTGGTCGAAAATGTTTGTATTTGGGAAGAATTCAACGGTTATGATGACGTTTTACTGGGAAACAAATGCAGTGACAGAAAGCAGTAGCTGTGCAAACCCACAGCAGGGCCTGGATGCTCCGGCTTCTTAACGTGACTTGTTAATTTTTCATGCGGGTGCTTACCTTCGGCAAACATGGCTGACGATGACCTCACTGCTCTTCATTTTCAATGGGTTCTCTAAAAACTGCCTCTCATTGCTTCCTTAATAATAAAAAAAACCTCAAATTACAAGCCACCATTTCCTCTTTTTTGTGTTGTTGTTGTCGAGTGTCACAAGTCGAAGCAGGTGTCACATATTGCTACCATGGCAACATCAGTTTTTGGTCTTCAGTTAGCCTGAGAGTAAGGTGTCTATGAATTAATCGGTCTTTATTCTTGTGAGGCTGGCAAAATAACTGCAAATGTATGCAAAGAGGTATGCACCGAACGTTCGAACAGTTAAGAATGCAAACTGTAAGAAAAAGCAAAAAACCTTTGACATGTGGTGGATTACTGAATCAGTACATTACTTTTTTAGTGGGTTAAAAACTTTGTGGTTATTATTGACTGTTTGGTTGGTATAGGAGGCAAAATGAACGTGAATCTGCACTGGTATCAGGTGACAGTACCGCGAGGATGTGGCTGCAGTGGATAGATGCAGTTTTCACCTCACGTCCTCTTGTCCAGGCTGACCAAGGACATCGTTCATGCTTCTATTCAGATGATCCTAGGTTTTCCTTCTCTTTTTTTTTTTTTTTTCAGTTCAGTTTTGAACCTCTGAGCTAAAGTCGCTAAACTTTACCAGGTGATAGAAAACACTCTAAACCCACAAAAGGGCAAAGAAGACAAAACTGGATCCACGAGAGAGAGAAAAAGAAGTAGGAAGAATTTTTCTTGTATCAAATATTTTTCTTCCTCTGTAGCATTCGTCACTCTTCTACCAGTTTATTTATCCATTGTTGTGATTGGGCAGATACTGCTAATGTTGCCCCTTTAATGCAAACATGCAGGTGAATACCTGGGTTACCTTAACAATATGCTGATATCGCTCCGTGCGACTGTTATCCTGATTACTGATGATAGGTTAAGTGAATCCAGATAAAAAAAAAAGTTTGGGTATGTTGAACCTGTCAGAGGTCAGGGCCTTGATGAGTGAAGACAGAACATTGTCTATAGCTTGTTCATTGGAAATGAGACACAGGTGGAAACAATTTAATGCTGGTGAAACTAATGAGACATTAGAAAACTGTATCGTAACATACAGACTAAACAGGGGAACACATACAGTGGGGCAAAAAAGTATTTAGTCAGCCACCGATTGTGCAAGTTCCCCCACCTAAAATGATGACAGAGGTCAGTAATTTGCACCAGAGGTACACTTCAACTGTGAGAGACAGAATGTGAAAAAAAAAAAAATCCATGAATCCACATGGTAGGATTTGTAAAGAATTTATTCGTAAATCAGGATGGAAAATAAGTATTTGGTCAATAACAAAAATACAACTCAATACTTTGTAACATAACCTTTGTTGGCAATAACAGAGGTCAAACGTTTACTATAGGTCTTTACCAGGTTTGCACACACAGTAGCTGGTATTTTGGCCCATTCCTCCATGCAGATCTTCTCGAGAGCAGTGATGTTTTGGGGCTGTCGCCGAGCAACACGGACTTTCAACTCCCGCCACAGATTTTCTATGGGGTTGAGGTCTGGAGACTGGCTAGGCCACTCCAGGACTTTCAAATGCTTCTTACGGAGCCACTCCTTTGTTGCCCGGGCGGTGTGTTTTGGATCATTGTCATGTTGGAAGACCCAGCCTCGTTTCATCTTCAAAGTTCTCACTGATGGAAGGAGGTTTTGGCTCAAAATCTCACGATACATGGCCCCATTCATTCTGTCCTTAACACGGATCAGTCGTCCTGTCCCCTTGGCAGAAAAACAGCCCCATAGCATGATGTTTCCACCCCCATGCTTCACAGTAGGTATGGTGTTCTTGGGATGCAACTCAGTATTCTTCTTCCTCCAAACACGATGAGTTGAGTTTATACCAAAAAGTTCTACTTTGGTTTCATCTGACCACATGACATTCTCCCAATCCTCTGCTGTATCATCCATGTGCTCTCTGGCAAACTTCAGACTGGGCCTGGACATGCACTGGCTTCAGCAGCGGAACACGTCTGGCACTGCGGGATTTGATTCCCTGCCGTTGTAGTGTGTTACTGATGGTGACCTTTGTTACTTTGGTCCCAGCTCTCTGCAGGTCATTCACCAGGTCCTCCCGTGTGGTTCTGGGATCTTTGCTCACCGTTCTCATGATCATTTTGACCCCACGGGATGAGATCTTGCGTGGAGCCCCAGATCGAGGGAGATTATCAGTGGTCTTGTATGTCTTCCATTTTCTGATGATTGCTCCCACAGTTGATTTTTTCACACCAAGCTGCTTGCCTATTGTAGATTCACTCTTCCCAGTCTGGTGCAGGTCTACAATACTTTTCCTGGTGTCCTTCGAAAGCTCTTTGGTCTTGGCCATGGCAGAGTTTGGAGTCTGACTGTTTGAGGCTGTGGACAGGTGTCTTTTATACAGATGATGAGTTCAAACAGGTGCCATTCATACAGGTAACGAGTGGGGGACAGAAAAGCTTCTTACAGAAGACGTTACAGGTCTGTGAGAGCCAGAGATTTTCCTTGTTTGAGGTGACCAAATACTTATTTTCCACCCTAATTTACGAATAAATTCTTTACAAATCCTACCATGTGAATTCATGGATTTTTTTTTTTCACATTCTGTCTCTCACAGTTGAAGTGTACCTCTGGTGCAAATTACTGACCTCTGTCATCATTTTAAGTGGGGGAACTTGCACAATCGGTGGCTGACTAAATACTTTTTTGCCCCACTGTATATAGCAGGGGCAAAACAACAAACGTAACAAAACAAGGGGCCATGACATGAGTTTGACTGCTCGGTCTGCCTACAGTCACAGGTATAGGGAAAAAACATGGATGGGTTTAAGCAGAAAAAGTACTCCTTCGGTTTTAGAAAAAGCTCTTTCCGCAGTCTTACTGCATGCTAAGAAGCCTGCATCTCCAGTTGTCTTCACAGGGGCATTATCAGTGATTATGTGCCATCGTAGAGGATAATCCACTGCAATCAAAATGATGTCCACACAGAATAAAAGAAGAATCTCAAATAAAGCAGCAGTGCAATTTTTTTCTTGCTCACATTTGCTCCTGTAATCCTCACCTGATAACCAGCCACAGGTGGAGACAGTAAAATAAAAGTCTGATCAAATGTCATTCAGACACAATTAGCACAGAACAGCAGCAATAACCGCCCTTCAAACTCTCATCGAAACACCTGCATGCAAACACTCTTTCGCTGTTCCTCTGGGGTTGTATAGGTTGGGGTTTTGTCACGGGGGGGTTTGAGTGGGATGGAGAGGTTATGAGAATAGCATGATGTCTGCTCAACCAGCATGCTTTCTTCTCTCAGCACCACCGAGGTACCACTTCAGACCAAGAGGGGCAATATACAGGAGAGTTACTTCCAAAGGGTCGCATCTAAGCATCATGCGAGCTGACCCTGTGGCAGGAGGAAGAGGCGACAGGGAACCACAGCAGTGGGCTGGTTGCCTCATACTCATCAAAGCCAGAAAAAAGCAATATAGCCTGTTAAAGACTCAGACCACGAACAAAACTTTGCAAGAAATAATGAAAAACATGTAGCCTATAACCCTTAATAATATTTTAATGAAACTAACCAAAATCCCATAAACCACTGTCAAAGGCAGAGCTCCACATGACTGATTAAATTGACTTTTTGGAGCCCGTTTGTGGGATTTGCTGAGATTTGCATCAGTAGTCGTGTCGAGGCTTGTGTCATAGATCATCCCAGTGGTTTCGGATGGCGTGAGGTCAGGGCTCTTCGTAAGCCACTCAGCTGTGTGTATGTGGGCATTGTCATGGTGACCTTCTCTAAACTGTGTCTAGAGAATATAACTATCTAAAAGCATTAAAATATTCTGTAGGCTAAAAATCTAAGGTTGAACACTGAAAATGGCAAAAATGTTTGCAAAGCTTCTGTCTTTGAATCACTCAGAATATCACCACAGTAAATGACTTTCTCAGAGCTATGGGAGTTTTCTCCTGCACCACGAAATCAGCGAATGCTTAGAAACAGGTAAATTTCCAAAAACATCAGGAGCGTGAGCTCTGATTCTGGAGACTCTGTCAGCAACGCACACACCACCCTAACCTGTGCCATAGGCAGTGTATGTCATGTGTGACAATCCATAAATTAAACATAAGTGAAAACCTAAGTCCACATATGACCCCAAATCTGATACAAAATGTGAATAAAAAATAAATCACGAGGCAGTTCACACTCTGGGCAGGATTTACTTTCAAGAGAATAGTTTGTATTTTGTGTGTATTTATTTTATTTGTCCTTTTTAAGAATAATTTTAGAAGTTTGTAGTGCAATGTTTGGCTTTTATTATTTGCCCCGTTGGCAGATATGAAATATAAAAGTGAGGTCAGAGGTCAAATCTGACATGACAATTATAATGCGATATTTATAATACCCATATACCATGCATTGCGGGCCAATACAAACAAAGGCATGAGAATTATAGGCAAAGTTTTAAAAATAAAAGGCATTTTATGAAAGTTTGACCTTATTTGAACTTATAGAAGAAGTTAGAGGTCTAAGGTCAAACTTGCTATTTGATATTAAAAAAAATCAATCAAACACAAAACATAGGGAAAACAAAATAATCCTAATAAATCATAACTCGTCATGTTCAAAAAGGATTAGGAAGAAGCTTATTTAGCCCCACCCCTTTCTTCTGTTTCTACCACACTGAGATTTTCAAATCATTATATTCTGTTTTATTTACATTTTACACAGCCCAACTTTTTTGGAATTGGGATTGTATAAAATATAAGTAACTAAAAGAATAACGCACCACAGTTGGATTCATGTGTGCTCCCTATGGTTTGAAATATGAAGTAACTTTAATTGTTGTAATTTCAATGTGTTTGTCTGAAAAGGGTCTTTTGTAAATAAGACATTTAGTCTCAATGGGACAACTTGTATAAATAAAAGTTAGATAACATAAATATGTCCAGCTGTTCCTGGGGACAGGAAATATGATGGTGTGTCAATAATCTTTCCCTAAACTGAGCTGCTTGTAGGTTTCTAAACCACAAATTTCTAAGTGGAAAACATCAAGATACCAGCAGGAAGTCGACCACCACTGTCTCCTGGATCATAAACCTACAACTTACATCACCTCCACTCACTTAACCTACACTTGCGGATGCTGTAGGTGCTGTAGGTGGCTAAAACTCTAAAATGATAGCTAATATTGATGCAGCAAGTGTTTCAAGGATGGGTGAAAAAATGCACCTTGAGCAGAATGGTGAGGTTCGGTGGCAACTGACAAAATTATGTAACACCCAAGAATGAGACTGGATTGCACATGGATGGCTTTAAAAGAAGGAGCCGAGGACAAAACTGGAAAATTAAAGAAAAAAAAAAACAACAACAGCCACAAGACACGATCATGGCAAAGGAGCTGGACAGAGCTGAGGTCAGACATACTTTCAAATAAGCTAAAAATAAATAAAAAACAGAATTTTGATCCACGACTGATTTTTTTTTCAGAAACATGAGCATAAATATGGCGTGCCTTTGATTTGTACACCTACAGCGGGACTGACGTAAGCTTTATGCTTTAATCTGAAGATTTGACTCCTGCCAGCCATCACATTTCGCCCTCTGCAGCCCACATCACATCTCAGTAAACCCCCCCCCCCCCCCCCCCCCCCCCCCCCCCCCAGGGCTTGTCAGTAATGCCCACTGGCCAAGATATTCACTGAATCTGAAGAGCTCCCTCTGATAACCCCAGACAAATAGATTCAGTCATTTTGCAAGCCTGCATTTCACCCCTGAGACACAAAATGTATCAGTGCTTGGAGCATCATGCTAATCCAGCTGCCTCTGCTCAAATCTGCATGACCATGCTCCACTAATCAGGCCACGAGAATGGAGGTGACCCAATAAACCACGTCCACATTTAACAAGGAGTGATTCCCCCACTGCAGAGGAAGAGGCCTGGGCTTTCCCCCTGTCTGCTCCTCTTGGCATAACTTCAGTTCACCGAGTGACTCAGCCCTCTGGATGCCCCGTGGCAGCCGGGAGGCAGCTCAAGCTGAGCTAAACTCAATTTGCTGCTGGTTGTGTTGTAAGTCAAACAAACCTCTGAAAAGAAATAACACAAGCATCTCCCACATGAGAGCTACTTGATATATTTAAATCCATTAAAACATAAAATGGTATTAGAGAAACGAATTACTTGTCATTTTGACATAACAAATTGATTTAATTTGGACTTTGAGAGATTGCGAGAAGCATTGCTATTGTTTGACATTTTATTGAATAAGAAATAATAGAGTGCATCATTGGCTGATTAATTAGTCTATTATTAGTGCAGGCAAGCATAATGAAGCAGCAGCAGCGTTTCCACAGATTTAACGTTGAATTGTCAGCCAAACAGCAACAAACACTCACTGTTAGCGGACAATGAGAGCCTTTTTATTTGTGCAGTTAAGTGAAAACAATACATGTGTAAAACAATGAAAAGAAAAGTGGATGGCAGGACGGATGAGGTAACAATAATTAATCATAATCAAGACAAAGAGAAACAAGAAAGGAAAACAAGGCAGCAAAACCAGTCAGACAGAGAGAGAAATTAAACTTTGCAGGTTTCAGCGTTGTGCAGGTTGTGCTGTCGCTGTCTGCTCGCTGCAGTTGCTTGTTGGTTTTCTGCCATGCTTGAGGGGAAAGCAGTGTCTGCCTGATCCACAACTGCGGTTCAGACTGAAGTATCAAAAACTGAGTTTATATATATATTTAATGATGTAATATACACTCACCAGACATTAGATACTGTAAACCTTGCTGGTAGCAGGTTGGACCCCCTTTTGCCTTCCTGACAGTGTCACACAGCTCTTCTTCCATGATGTGAATGTCCTGTTTCACCACATCTGGATAACCTTGGATGCTATGCTCAAGAAACCACTTTGAGAAGACTTGAACTTTGTGATATGGAGCAGCTGGAAAGAGCCATCAATAGGTGGGTACACTGTGGTCATAAAGGGATGGACATGGCCAATAGCAATATTCAGGTAGGCTCTGATGTTTAAAAGATGTTCATTTGGTACTTAGGGACCCAATGTGTGCTGAGAAAATATCCCCCACACGTCAAAGCACCACCAGCCTTAACCATTAATATAAGGCAGGATGAAACCATCCTCTGCTAATTTCTGACTGTGCCATTTGAATGTTGCAGCAGAAAGACTCAAGACTGATCAGACCATGCAGCATTTTTCCAAACTTCTACTGTTCAATTTTACTGAACCTGTGTAGCTTCGATTTCCTGTCCTTGGCTGACAGGTGTGGTCTTCTGCTACTGGAGCCCTTCTGCTTCGTTTGTTGGTTGGAACAAGGGATTATTTCAGTTACAGTTGTGCTATCAGCTTGAAGCAGTCTGGCCATTCTCCTCTGACCTCTGACATTTCTCCCAGAGAACTGCCGCCCACTGGATATTTTCTCTTTGTTGGACCCCACCTTCATAAAGCCTAGAGATGGTTCAGTGGAAAAATCCCAGCAGATCAGCACATAAATATTCTGAAGTACGCAGAGTAGCTGATATGGCACCAGCAACCATACCACATTCAGAATCACTCAAGTCACCTTTTTTCTAAGTTTTGACCCTTTGTTTAGAACTTCAGCAGCTCATCTTGACCATGTCTCCTAATTGACTGGGCTAATGCAATATGATTAGCATAATTAGCATCTTCTATTTCTAATACAGTTTGAAACCATAAAATATGCATTATTTTTTGGTATAGCAGAAATATGTATCAGCACAGACAGACAAAGAGCTCAACCATGTACCCCAGTGTTACTGACATTAGAATTTAAACACATGAAAAATTCCGAGAGGAGGGAAAAAAAAACTGTCAATCTAATAATTAAAACACTTTAAAAGACTTCTGAAATCTCCCACGGTAAAAATGATCCTGCTGCTGCTCCACAGGCAGCGACAGAGTGCAACTGAGCATGTGCAGAGTAATTGTCACCACTCTACTTCGTTTCTATTAAGGGTGTCACAGCAGCCTCCACTGCAACTGCCCCCTTATGTTAGCATGCTGGCATCAAAGCACAACAGAGTCCCTGCAGCTTCACTGAGCTGCTAACACTACACAGGCATATATATTTAACTTTCCATGAAGCACACAGCCAATGACAACTTTATTAGTTTTAAATGATACATTTCACAATGCGTGGGTGTACATTTCTCATGGTTATCACCATTAAACCTATGATTTCAGAGCTAGAAATATTTCATTGTTTGCCAGCAAGCGACAGCTTTACATAAGTCTTACATAATTATGGCATCTCCTTGACAAAGGGGAGGGTGGGCATCCGAAGAAACAGAGCAGAATTAAGGGGCAACTGAAGGAGAGTCAGGCAGACAGGCAAAACCTTTCTGCGAGCCATCAGTGCTAAGCGACCCAGACAGGGAATCTGTCATGTTGGATGCCAATGCAAACTAAATTCTGAGGTATATGACATTCCTTCCTCCCACTCAGTTATCTGTCACTGTGTTTGTGTGCGCGTCAAGGGTGTGGGGTGGTGGTAGGGCAGAGTAGCTCTCTGAGTTGCACGTTATATAAGCAATAATGAGGGTAATGTATCGACTGTATTGATATGCACTAAGCTGACATCTGCACCGAGTTGCCCTAACAACAGATAATGGCTGCTTATCAGTTATTAAGCTTGTGCCAATGGGTTCATGCTCAGGAGATGAAACCAGATGGTGTGGATAGCTAGTGATGGCAATTACATCAAACCAGGACACGTGGAAGCATACAGCGAAGACACGGTCGTGTTCATTGGCCTTTTTGAAAGGAAACCTCTCGAAACTATATGCTCAATCTCTTGTGGGAGTGACAGCAGTGTCTCACAAGTGGCATGAAAAACACCGTGTGCAGGGACGGCCCTCTTCCCCTCCTTCAATACCAAGCGGCAATAGTGCTCACAGCTGGAGAAGGCTGGAAGTGAGACTCTACTGTCTCCATTCACGGCTCCTGTGCCGCTCCTCAGCTGTGCCATTTTCAATCAATAGCTTTTAGGAAATAAGCATCTACCCTGCAGTTTGGATTGAAAAGGCTCTTTTGTTGTGAAGCCCAGAGTGTGAGTAATGATTTTGCGTTGTACGTTTTTCAGAGGCATTTTCTTTTCCCCTTGCAGTAAATTACATAATATGTTCATGTTCATAGTGAACCCTGAATGTCAGCAGGGAGGGAAAAAAAAAAATTATTCACAGCTAAAGCAGCAATAAAGGTGATGCCTACCTATCTTCTGGTGTGAAGTGGATGAAAAGCTGTGCAATTTTAGCAGCACAAGACTTGCATGTGAATAAGATCATCTCATTTCCCCTCTGGCTCCAGGTGTTTACTGGGACCACTAACTCCCATCTGTATAGCTATATGTTTACCTCCTCCTCCTCCCACTCCCCCTCTTTCCCTCTGTGGATGATGTGCCAGTGCCGGGAGCAAAATGTGAGAACGACTTTGATTTGACCAAGGAGAAATCAGGCAACTTCTTATTATCTTCTCATCTTTCTCCTGCAATAATAAGACATAACGTATGTTGACAGAAATGTATTATAGCAGCGCCGATGACAAAATACATTATGCAGTGCACACTCAAAAGTAATGAACTCATGTACTGAAAGTGATCTTTTGCACAACAAATGCACCTCGTATGATGCATTTGTTGTGTGGAAGGTAATCAGGTAAACCGCCAGTGCTAGAAAACATACCTGAAACAACTGCCTTTGAGGTTTCCAGATATCGTTTGTGAAAAATGAAATAAAAAATATGTTCATTTGCACAGCTCAGAAATTTTGTTCAGTTTTTCATGTTGCTTGGTGATAGTCACATTTAAAAGTCTCTGTACTTTAAACCATCTTTTGTGGCCATCAACTGTCTTTTTCTAAGGCTAACACTGCCATCTGTTGGCCATCTGACGCAGCTGCTGTGTTCATATGATAAGAAAGATTGAATACAACATTTTTATTGTACCTGCAGAGATGAAAAGAAAGGAGACTGAAGATAATAATGCAAATTAATCCACAGGTGTTGCATTCAAGAAAGAAATGGCACCTGTTGAGCAGCCGTTCTTAAGGAAGGGAAACAGGACTGAAACTGGACTGAAAATTAGTGGAAACAAGTCTGATGGAAATATGAGGAGAAGGTCAACAGAGAGGCACCAGAGTGAGTGTCTACAGCCATCTGTAAAACTCTATGGAGGCTGTGTTGAGTTTTTTTCTGGGCTTCATTTAAGCCGGTAGTGATGGAGATCTTGTTCAAATTGATGGAGTTATGAACACAAAAAAGTACCACCATGCAATATTACCTGGAAAGCGTCTGATTGCTGTACTCTTCAGCATGACCATGATCCCAAACACACTTACAAAACTGTGCAAACTCTGGTTTTTCTTTTCATGCTGCATTTCCATGCATGTTTGCACGTTTCAGTAAATACAGCTAAAATAGAAGCACACTTCTGTATATTTGCTACTAGCCTCATCAAGTAAAAGCCAAGCGTTTAGAGTTCTTTATATTTTTTTAAATGGACAGCCTATCATTACACCAGCCATTATGCTGTAAATGAGAAGATAATGTAATCCCCAAATGACACAGTTCAAAACTTTTGGGTCTCTGGTACATGTTTATGCAATATTCTATTCTAATTCCTTTTTGTTACATTTTTATTTCATGCTCCTTTAACTATTCATGTTTTAGAATAGTTTGTTGTTATACATATATAACAACAACTTTTCCAATTCATTACCACTGTGGGTCATTAAAAAGAATAAGTGTAGTTAGTTGAGCTGTGACAGGCTGGCGACCAAAAGCGAACACATACAAAAGTGTGGACTCATAAAAGCACAAAGTATCTCTAACTACAGTAGAAAGAGAAGAGGAAGCCCATAGTACAAAACAGACAAACGAGTGCATCTCCAGTTAAAGAAACAGGTGACCTAACAAGTTCTCAGCCAAAAGCTTCAATACATAAAATACCCATCAAAGTGTCATGATTCTGGGATTTGAATCTGAGGTTTTATTCGTTTTAGAAATGTATGAATCCAAAAACAGAATTATTGTCTGTTTTTGGATTTCAGGGTGTCTTGTCCTTAATGTTGTTTATTGTGTAAGTGTGATTTCAAGCTTTTTCACTTGTATTCTCTTACTTTTATGTTCTGGGTGTTTTTTCTCTGTTAGCAGTTTGAATTTATTCGTTCTTTCAGTGTTTCATCTGTAGTCATCCATTCTGTAAAGTCTCTGTGAACACCTGTTTCAGTTTTTGTTTCTTATTTCCTGTTTTATTTTGGTAGTCGTGTATCTCCTGTGTTTTGCACTTATTTTTACTTCCTCTGTGCCGTTATCCTCATTAGTTTCACCTTTGTCTTGTTTCCACAGCATCTCATTCTATTGATTAGCTCTCAGTGTGAGTGAGTGAGTGAGTGTCACAGTCCTGTCATTCCTTTGCTCTTTGCCTCAGTGCCTGTTTAACCATTTATCCGGCCCTTTTGGTTCCTTTCTGTGCCCTTGTGGACTTTTACAAGCCGTCTCATCAAACTCACAGTTTGCTCACTTTTTGTTAATTCTACTTGTCTCCAGAGTCTTCTTTTGTGTCCTTATCCTGTGAATGATGACTCAAAGTCAGCACTGATGAAATGGGTTCTGGATGCTGGACTTGTAACGTTGCAAAATGGGCCATATCCAAGATAGGAAAGAATTAAGCTAGTTAAAGAACACAGACACTGGAGAGAGGATCTTTGATAAAAGTTGGAGGTGTTTGGGTCAAAATGTGGAAAAACATAAACGGATACTGGACGAGTGCTGGACTCCATTTGACGAGGGTGATGGAGGAAATGTTTGGTGGTAAAGTGCGAGTTATGCACAGGATAAAATTGATCTTGAACAATAAAGTCTGTCATTCCATTTTGCAAACCTTTGCCAAAACACTGTGGCTGCCACTTTGTTGGAGACAGTTTTCTCAAACAACAGGACAATGACCCAAAGCACAGCTCCAAACTATGCAGGAACTATTTAGAGAAGAAGCAGTGAGCTGTTATTCTGTCATGCAGTGGCCTGTGCGGTCGCCGGATCACAGGCCTGCTGAACTGTTGTGGGAACAGCTTGGCCACGTGCTGTATTAGAAGTGCCAGAACGAGTACCGATCCAGCTCGTGGGAGATTCTTCATAAAGCATGGGCTACAACTTCACCATATTATCTTATGAAATTCAGAATGCAAAAGTTCTGTCTCCTGCGCTCTCCCTAAATCCACATTTCAGCCACAACCGATTGTTACAGCTTCAGACCACACAGTGGCCAGGCAAATGTGAAAAAATCAGGTTGGGAATCCACTCTCAGGTGTTTTCTTAACGTTTTTACAAATGATGTGCATTCCCCAGAAGGTTTCAGTAGATCTATGGACTGCCTGCTTCTCACTGAACATAAAACAGACAAAAAGACAGGGCAGTTTAAAAGGGTACAGCAGCAAAAGAGACAAATATTTCCCTTTTGAGTATGTAGAGCGCAGAAAACAACAAAAACAAAAAAAAAACAACAACAAAAGAAACGGTGTAAAGCATCACATCACGTGAGACCCACTTTCAACAGGTCTGTGGTCACAACTAAATTTTGCTTGGCCCAAATGGCCCCACAAGCGATTATCAGAAAAGGGCATCCTTAATCCACAATAATTATTCAGCGTTTTTCTTAACAAGTGGTCTCAGATGAAATTAGACTCTTAGACCTCTTCTCTGTTTCTGTTTTTCAGCCCACAAAGAGATATTTGAGCTAAACTCATTTTTTAAAATCCATCCATTCATGTCCTTAGCCACTTAGATTGGCGACCTGAGGGCGATTGGCTATCACAGGACTAACACTTTGGACTGCGTGTAAACCCAAACAGTTTAATGGTTTAATTATTTATATAGCACATTTAATTACAACAGGAGCGTAGGAGAGTTACTTCTTGCAGAGAGGTGAGAGCACTAACCAGTGAACTGCCCAAGTCTTTGGTTTGCACAGTTACATCTGAACAGACAATAAGATAAGAAAACAAAGTGGGAATGCTGTTTGAACAGCGCCATGTTAGGTAAACCAAACACAGCATATCAGCACAAACACACACCAAGCACGGTGGTATAAAGGTAAGGATTTGGGCTTGTTTTGCATCCACGGGATCTGGACACCTTGCAGTCGTGGAGATCATGAACTTATCTACATACTAAAGTATTCTACGGGTCAATTGTGAGGCCAAAACTGGGTCAGGTAAAGGAAACAATTGCAATCACAACAGCAAAATTACAACAGACTGGCTAAAATACATCACGGTGTTTAAATGGCCCAGTGAAAGTAAAGACTTTAATCTGACTGAAATGCTGTGGCAGGACCGTAAGAGAACTGTGCATGAATGAATGTCCGCAAACATCAATGAAATAAGCCAGGTTGTAAGAAAGATGTATTTTTTAAAATGTATTTTACAAGCTGCCACTTAAAGCAGTGATGTCCTTAACTATTTTATTGGCAAGCTATATGATGTTTATATTTATTTATTGTTTTGGGTTTTTTTTTTACATCCTGGAAAGGTATATAAAATAAAGTAATAATACTATATATTAAAATTCAGTAGAAATACTATAAATGTTTTACAGTAACTTGATATAAAATTTGTAGACGATTTTTTACAGTGCACAGCCGCCTCCATAGGAAACATAAAAAACATGTTAAACATTTCTCTATAGGTGTGTTCAGGACAAGTAAGTTGTGCAGGTAGTTTCTTTTTTAACTCTTAAGTTATTCTTCATGTGCTTGTTTAAAAACCTGCATTACTGAATGCCTCAGTGGTCAGTGGTTTTCTGCTGTGATGACAGTGATGACAGACGCGCATCTGTTCTATGTTTGTGTTTTGTTCGTAATTGTTACTCAGTTCAGTTTTATTTGTTCAGGGACTTTTTTTTTTTTTAAATTTTACACAGTTACTCCACTCTCATAAACACTAGGGGGCAGCATACTGCGACTTTTGCAGCCGGAGAAAACTACTGCACAGCAAAGTTCAATGAAAACTGAATATGAAGCCAGCGACAGACAAAGAAAAACACCGACAAATGTGGGGATGAATTAAAAATAAAAGCTGGATTTTGCGTAATACAAATCACATACAGCGGATGATGAGGGTATATCTGTAAATAAATAAATAAATGTGCATGTTTCACGGACCTGAATAAAGCTAAAGGAAAACAGGTTTTGATTTCACCAGGACTGTAAATGCCATTATCTATGAAATCGCATAAATAAAAACTCGGTAAAAACAAAACAAAAAATATAAGATTTTTGATTTAAGTCGATTAAGCAATGTTAAGTTGACTGATTCTCCTATTGCAGAAACTTGTTTTTAGCTGGCAATAAAGGAAAAAAGAAATAAAATTTTATTGGAATATCTTACTTTTTAGAGATATTTAATTGTTTTTTTCTTAATTAAACTTTCAGTCATCGATTAGTTATTTTATCTTTATCCTGTTAGTAGTTTGAAAATACTTTTAAAATTTGGATTTCATTTAGTCATATGATCCATGAAATACCAGAAATGGCTCCACAACAAAACAACAAACTTACATTTTTGTAGTGTTAAATAATTTTATTTATATTAATATTGTGACTGCGTGAAATATCTACGTTTTTATTTTCTGACTATAAGCCATTGACTAAACCCTGGCAATTCCTAAATAAGGATAACTTGAAACCTTAGGCAGCGTCCCACAAGGAGCTGCAACGCTTTCAGTGTTGGGGCTCTTATTTTGAAATGTCACCGGATATGTAGCGTTTGATTCCGTCAGTCTTCACAGCGGTCCGGAGCAGCCTGTCAGTCCTCCGGTCTACTTTGCTCGCATCATTCACGTTAGCTATGTGACTGTGTGGCTGCTTCTTCTGCTTCCCGGACCCCCTCTGCGTCCCGGTCTCTCCGGTCCGGCGTCTGTTTAGGATGGATCAATGCAGAGCTAAACTGGAGTCCACCAGTCTGGTGAAGCTGTACGGGGAATTTACGGGGACCAGTAACCGAAAAGGCAGGTGTGCCGTCATCCTGACCGAGAAGGACCTCGTCGTCCAGAGGCTCACGTCGGCACCTGTCGGACGGAACAAGGTGGTGCTCAGTCTGAAGGACTGTGTCGGCTGCCGGGCTTACCGGGGAAATGACAGTGCGGATAAGGCAGCGTACTTAGTCGCCTACTTTTACCCGCTCAAACGGCGGTGGATGAGTTCCAGGGTATCGCGGCAGAGAGTGGAGCAGGGCTTTCGGCTCGCCTCGCTCCAGGACCCGCAAGCTAACCTGGAGGAGGCAGAGAAGTGGGCTCGCGCTGTCCGAGAGCGCTCTGCCCGGCAACAGTTTCCTAGAAACGGTGAGTGTTGGATAGCAACGACAGCGGAAAGTTTGCAGGTAGTGATAGAAGCAGGATCCCACGCTGCAATTACATTCATCTCTGTATGAGTATACCACTGTGATACTGAGGCAAATATGAGTTTCAGTCGTCACCAAATCACTGTTATCCCACACCTTTGCTCACTGGTGAAAGAGAAAGGTTAGTGAAACGAGAAAGGTGCAGCCCTTTTTATGTGTATTTTATCAAAAAGTAGGCAGTTTGCGTATAAGCAAAATGCTAACATGTTAAAAGGTAGTCTTAATCTAAAATCAGTATGCTCAGTTATCCTCGCCTCGTTTTGCTGACATAATTTAACAAAAAGACTAAAACAAGACACTTTTTAATATTTTATTCTCTTTTACTCCGTTTCTTCGTTTTGTAAGTGCAAAACATCGTGTAAGTCTATTTCTATTTCTTCTATTTCAGTTAATTAACCCCCCCCCCCCCCCCACACACACTATTTAACCTACTTCAAAATCTATGTAGGTGTTGACCTACATCTTCTTTTAATCCAGCATATAAAGGCTTTTAGTGGCACACAGTGCATTGTATTTAAAGGTAAGCTCAAACATATTTGTGGTCTGTAAAATGTTAAACAGTCCAAAAAGTTAGAAGTTTGCTGTCATATGAAAAAGAAAAGTGGTGCATCCTCACAAGCTGGAAGCTTTGACCTTAAAATGTTGAACAATTTTGAAAATTAATTGATTTAAAATTAATTTTACTCAGAGTAGCTTATTATCTTGTTACAGTCATACTGTGTTATTTATGGTCATGGATTGTAGTGGGAGGAGCTTTAACTGCTTTTACCCTATGATTAAAAAAGGTGATGAATCACTAAGTCTGTTCTTTGTTGTTGTTTTTTTTAACACAATTACACAAATACCAGAAGCATGATTAAATATAAGGTGGCTTTTATTTCTGTTCAGTTTCTGTTAGATTGTTAAAGCCTTAAGTGGTTATTAAAAGCAATGTAATGTACCATTGATGAGTCATCACCTTAAAACTTCACCTTTGTCTTCCTTTTTTTTAAAATGCATTTCTCACTTTTCAGGTTCTATGAAATTGTAAAGTACAATTTCACTTAATGTTTACTATACAGGGCCCACTGGTTGTCTTTCTTGTCTTATTCTTGTATCAGTAAATTTTTCCCCGAAGCACCACTGTTACTTAGCTGTTAGTATCCTTATTCATTTCCTATACCAAACAGGTTTCTTGGCACTTTGTCAGATCTCTCCCGAATACCTTTAAACTGCTCCTTGGATTAATAAAACAAAAGAGCCAGTCTAAACAGAGTCGTGTTTCAGGATCTTTTAAGAAACCTGAAAAAACCACAAGGGATTATTGCTGCTATTGAGTTAAGGTCCAGTCAAGAGGTATGTCTTGTACAGAGTCCTTACTATCAGTTCTGCTTTATCATATTTAACCTCCTGCTTACATGGATAAAACAATAGTCATGGTGTGTTATGGAGAGTCACTTTTCAGTTCAGTATTTTCAGCCTCCTGCAAACAAACCCACTTGACATAAAAACACACCTGAGAAACATGAGACAATATTGATTGCTTCTTTTGTTAACGTAATGCTGAGACGTATGATCATTCCAGTGGGAGCTGTTCTATAACCCACGATTATACTAAAGATAAGTAAAGAAATTATTTGTCCTTAAAAAACAAAAATCCAAAACACTTTTTCCATTTTCTGTCATACATATTATTTCCTTCACACAGAGCACTGTGACCCAGTTAGCATTTTCCACAAAATTTATTTTTAACAAGACAAAATATACTGCAATTCTGCTCTGCCTGTCATTGCCAGAAAAGAAGAGAGTAGACTTTAGTAGCTCTGGAAAGTATCATTTGCTTTGAAATGTGTTGTAATATAAGTGCACGGGTTGTAATCCGATACAGTGACTGAATGAGTGTCCCAGGTTGGGACAGCAACCCAAATAAAAGAGGCTCAATGACTTCACCTGATCTAGCTCTGCCTCTCTTATCACTGGTTTATTCAGACCAATGCTTTGTTTTTGGCCTAGTTTTTGCTTCTCACGCTGTATACTACTGACTAATTTAACACATCAAGTGTCATTGTTGCAATGATGGCTGCTCAGTTTCAAGCAAAAGTAAAGAAAAAGAGATAAATAATTTTGAAGTTCCACTGAATGCTATTTCTTTTTGGTTGTAGTACTTGTAGTTTTTTTTTTTTAAATTTCATGTTTGCATGAGGTGTTTTGTGAAACAATAGGTTTGATTTATTATAATAATAATAATAATAATAACTTAGATCTGTATTGTGCCTTTCAAGAAACCCAAGAATGTTTTACATAACAATACAAAAGAGATAGGAAAAGCTTTGTTAGATAAAGAGTTTTTTGATAAAGATTAAATTTATCTCACATGTTTGCAAGAGGTGTTGATGTGTAAACCAGATAAAGAGTTGCTGAGTTCTTTCTAATCTCTTACACTTACCTTGACTACCAAATACATTGGTTTTACATAGTCAAAAACTTTCCTATTTTGGGAATTATTCTTCCTTTATTGTTGTTGTTGTTATTATTATTATTATTATTATTATTATTATTGTTGTTGTTCAGTAATTGTTCAGTAGCACCATCACCTCACAGCTGGGGCCTTTCTGTGTGGAGTTAGCATGGTCTCCACTTCTCCACAGTCCAAAGACATGCATGTTAGCTTAATTATTAGGATAATTGCGTGTTTGGTTTACTGTAAGGTGTGAGCGTGAATAAATCTGTGTTAGCCCTGTGACAGACTGGCAACCTGTCTCACAGGTGGGGTAGACTCCAGCTCCATTGAAGATGGATGAAGTTAAGATAACAAACACTGAATATTGTTCTTGATTCTTATACATTTTCCAGTTGATCTTGATTGCCTCTTTCCTTGGCTGTTTTTGCGTGCAGCTGGGATTCTCGGTCTGCGTCCATGGCCAGCTTTTCTGCTGCATTATGTATGCTTACTAGGATATGCTCCCTGCTGAGGTTAGATCTGGGTGCTATGCTTTCGTTGCTGCTGTTGGTTGCAAACTAGTTAGCTGGAGCTGTTACAGACTTACAGTATGTCTATTCCTTTCTTACTTTCTGTGTGAGTTGGAAACTGTTCATTACACTGACAAGCAGTAAAAAATAGTATGCACGAAGTATTGTTTTTACATTCACACCATTTCAAATGTGGAAAAATAGACAGGTTGATTGTGGCAAACTGTGTTTATGCTATATATGACTTGCTGGGGTAATTTTTTAGTCAGTTATTTCTTCTTTTTTTTTTTTCATACAAAATGACCAAAACATTGTTGGTTTATTGGTACCTTATATTCTAATAAATTGTTGATATTTTAATTTTAGTTGCTAGTTACTGATTTGGGGGTCTAGAAACATTGGAGTGAGGAAGTGTTCCTCTTATATTTGATAGTTGTAGTAATAATAAAAGATTAATGACTCCTTGATGAAATCACCTGAATGCTGATTTTCAATTATTGTCACCTGTCTGGGTTTTGTAGGATAAAGAATCAAATAGAAGTACTGAGAATAAAATATCAGCTGAAAATGAGTCTATTTCAGCGCTACCTGCTGATGTGTTAGATTTCTGAACATTTTCACAGTCAGTTGTGGTAATTTCAAACCTCATTGTAGCTGCAGGATCTTTGGTATCTTTGGAACAGGCTAATATGATTGCAGCCTGAAAGGGTGTCTCCAGTTAGTTACTCATTGTGCCCGAGGCCTCATGAACCATACTAAATCATGTTCAGGAGCTCTGCATCCAAACCATTACTCTAAATGAGGTCAATGCAATCCTTTCTGACCTCTCCATCAGTATTGATGCTTGTGTCATTGGCTTAATGTCAGGTGTGCTCAAAGAGTTATTCAGAAAACATCTATTTTCTATACACTCATTTTCCTTGTGTTTGTTTCCTTGTGAGATAGCTTGTATAGGCATATTTCATGTCTGCTCAACTTGTCCAGTATTGCTTCTCTGCTCTAATGGTTGACACTGAGTCAGCTGCACTTTAGATCACACATAGTAGTTTGCATGATAATGATCATTTATCCAAACACCTGTTAGAGGCATGACTGAAACCACCACAAGCTGTCATCTGTTATAGCGGTTTTGAATAGTTTTTGGTGCTTTTTTTGTGGCTTAGAGAATTGGTTAGGTCACAGGCTGATCATGATACCGCTGTAATTATGCAATGAAATAGTCTGTCGTACTTATTCTCACTTGTATTCCAATTAAAGTATTTTCATTGAGAGACATTGAACACAGCGTTGCTTGCTCAGAAAAAGGAAGTGAACAATATATTGCAGGTCATTACCAGCTGTCGGTTAGCTCTGTGGTGTGATGATGTGAAACCTTTGAAAAAATGACACGAGGTGACAGATGAGTCAACAACTCGCCACGATGGCGCCAAAAAAGACTGACGCATTCCTTCTTTGAGAATTACAACTGACACCTCAGCTGCATTACCTGTGTTTTTTTTCTTAATGGTATTGTCCTGAGGTTACAAACATAAAATTTGAATGAAAAGACTGAATTCACTTGTTGACAGCATTATGATCATAAGGAAGGAGATGGTATCAGACAGAGAGCTTACAAGTATTGATTAAACCCGACAGAATATATTGTCATCTCGCTCGAGCATGTGGCTGCTGATGTCAAATGATAATGAACTGCAGCACTGCAGTGCAGTGTATATAGTGGAAGTGTAATCAGCAGTTATTGTAATTCCATTTAATCTGTGAACGAAAATGTTACTGGTGGCTACACAAATTTCCAAAAATGGCATAAAAACCTGAAGATTGTGTGTTGTTGTGTCACACAACAACACACATCTATGAGAGCTTTAAAATTAGACAAAAATGATGAAACACAAAGAAATGACAATGAAAACAGGCTATTTCTCAGAAAAAATGGCCCCGTGAAAGAGAACAGCGTGCTATTCAAAAATGCTGCTTAAGGATACAAAAACCTTAGCTCAGCAAGCTGACCCAATCAAATTACAGAGATCTCAACCAGGTGGGATAGCTGTAGCCCTGTGGTTGCTCCAGTCTACATGCCCATGTATCTTGCGTTATATAAGAACAAGTTCATTTACCATTGCCATTTATATTAGCAGAGCAAATCATAATAATGGTAAACAGGGAAATTAAAGGGACAATAGCTAAACTCAAAGAAAGAAACTCTATTCCCCTCCGTATTGTCACAGCAGATGGTTCTGTCCATTTGTTTGGCATCTTTAGTGAGATTTTGCAGACATAAGTCACTTTGTTCTCACAGGTTGAGAGACCTGTACGCAATCATTTAGTAACTATCAATCATGAGGGGAAAAATGATCATTTCCCAACTGGCTGTGTGTAATTGGTGGAGGTTAATGGCAGTCTTTGGCAAAAGGATCGCTAAAGTCATGCATGACTGCGACTTGAACCACCAGCTACCACCAGTTGCTAGGAAAAAATATATATTCCAATTGGTTGGGAAAAACTTCCTTGTGTGTTTGGTCCCAAGTATATTGCTGTGGACATAGTTTGAATGGCTGTAACAATATAATATAGTGTAGTGTGATAAAGGGTTTTGGAACAAATCGACCATATTAGCAAAACCAAACAAGCAAACTGTTTATTCACAGGGATGACTGAATGGGGCACATTGTAAACCTGAATAGTGTGTCCTTGAGGAACAAACAAAAAAAATGAAAACGTGATGATACTAGATGGATGATAATATGGGAGCAGCTTGTTTTTCGTGATGTTGGCTCAGTGTCGACTGTAGAATGATGTGCTGTTTGTGTAGAAAGAGACACTTTTTGCTTAGCATCATGCAGTCACTAAGATTGTCACTAGGATTTTTGCACTAATTTGTAGAACAACAACATCAGCCATTGAATTCTTCTAACATTTAGTTTAGAGTTGCAGTCCTACCACTACTACATTTTTTTTTTAAATTAATTAATATATATATATTTATATTTTTTTTTAGTATGGGTTTTGTAGTCAGTCAACATCAGTGCAGAGTTGAACTCCAGGGCAGAGCGGTGTCATTGTTTGGCCTCTTGAGACAATGTCATTGTCACTTGTAGTTCCTCATTGTCCGGATGATTTTGCTTGTGTGTGTTTTTACCATCAGACGTTTTTGAATTTCAGCATCTGCTACAGCCATGACCCCAATTTCTAGTTTTCCTTTACAGCCTTCGTTATTTGGACGATAATTTAGGTATTGTGTGTATAGAACAAACAACACTGCTGTGACTGTTATTATTTATCTCTGTAACTGAAATCATGAGTAAGGGTTTTGTTCAGGTAGTTCTGTAGTGATACACTGAAGGTAATGTTTTGAGTCACTACAGGGATAATGATTTGTGCTAATGCGGTGTAACTGAATATGAGTGTGAAACAATGCAAATGGCTCTGAAGGATCTTATCTGACGTTCTCGAGGGGACTGGCATGGCTTCTTTTAGCTGCAAAATCCAGGCCTCTCTCAGCCAGTCGATGCCGTTACTAACACATTACCTCAGGCTGAGAAAGTTGAAGCTGGGACACTGGTTTTTGTCCTGCTGCAATAGTTTATAAGTGCAAAGTAGAGTTCTATGTTATATGAACAAGTGATCAATCTTTAGAAGCGACCATTTGTTCTTATTAGCAAACTCAATGTTTTTATTCTTGGACTGTACCAGAGATTCACATCTGTAAATAATGCTTATTTGTCTTAAACTGGGTCTTGGTGCTGCACTCCCGTTCAATCACTGTGTGAAATAAGCAGTATTAACTCCTCTCCATTTAAGCCAGCTTTCTTCTAATTGGCTGCCCATTACAAACAGAAGGTTTGAACAGCAGGTGGGTGGAGCTGTGTATTTGAGATGACTGCATTAAGGAAAAGAGAAGAGTAGAAACCATCTGTCAGAAACCAAACGTTTAGAGGTATTTGACTACCAGGGAGTGCTCACAGGATACTTTTCATAGTTAAAATCACGTACAGCATTGTGCTACTGTAAAATCTTGAGTCACCTCTCATTTCTTTATGATTTGGTAGGAAAATGGGACATGGGTAGCAGTTTATTAAAATGTGCAAACATACATGGAATGACTGTATAAAAGGCAGAAACAGAGTTTGAACAATGCTAAGAAGCTTGAAAGTCTATATTTAGTATGATCACCTTTATTCTTCAACATAGTCTGAACTCTCTCAGCCAAGCTTTCTTGTAAATTCTTAGTCAGTTTATTGTCATTTTTGGCAAGATCTGCAGCACCACTTGCTGAAATGGAGGCTCAAACTCTGACAGAGGCTGGATCCGTCGTTGTTTTTTTTTCTTTTACAATTGGCTGTAGACATTCACTGCTGTACTTCTCCTGCATACCAAAATTTTCAAATTTGGGTTCATTACATCATAAGACCTGTATTTTAAAAATACATATTTTAAAACGCAGATCTTTTTTTATAATGTAGTAAATACGTCTACAGTAAACACAAAGTACAAAAAGTGTGGGTGCATATGCAAACACAATAAGTACATTTGATAATTAGACACAAAAAAAGAGCAGGTGCCATTATTTTACAAATACATGTATTTGTATTTCAAGAAATTTATGTTTTCATCTGATTTTTGCCTTTGTCAACTTTGGTTTGTCTATTGCAAGTCGTTTGAGAAAGTGCACTCATTTCTTTGACTTTTTTTTTTTTTTTTGGGATGGTCATATTTGAACTAAAAGTTATGTACTGTAACCAGTCTTTCCCCTAAATTAACCACTACCTTCTCCACCCTGTTTGTGGAGGGGAAGCATACCTAGACACATAGGCTAGGCAGGCTTTTTGGTGACACTAATTTAATGCATCATTTTCAAGCATGTCACCCCTAAATATGATGTTCTCAGCATAACCCTAACACCAAGTCTTAACCCTTAAAAAGGCATATTTGCATTACTTTATAGGAATGTAGTCACACGCGTTCTATGTTTGTCTTTGGTTTCCTGTGACAAATGAGTTCAGTCATTCATTCATTTTTAGATGAGCGGTTCTCGAGAAAGCTGCAGACTGCAGTCTGCCCATCCTGCACGTCTACGTTTTGAACAGATGCAGCCACACATCGAACACACACACACACACACACACACACACACACACACACACACACACACACACACACACACACACACATTCAGCAAGTTTATCGTTATAGCTGTCCTATATTTAGAACAGTAACTCTGTGTTTTCTTGTATGTTTAATGGGCATCTGTAAATTGTAGCTACAAAAAATAAGATAAGTTACGGTCACTAAATAAGCTCTGCATTATTATTGTCGCAGCCACAGTCTCCACTGTAATTCATCCCAAAGATTAGCTGTTCTTTTTGGCCAGCCAAATTCTTCCACATCAATCTCACTCATCCGTGTCTTTATGGACCTGGTGTGCAGTCATGTTGGAATAATGACAAATTGTTCAAATAAAGAGGGGAGCGTGAAATTATCCAAATTGTTTTGATATGCTTAAGCATTCAGGTGCTTGACTTTATAAACCCGTGGCCATGGAAGCGATTTGAGCACCTGATTTAGATTGATGAGTGAATAGTTTGGGCAGTATAGTGCAGTTTTACTGTTCTTCAATCGTGGCATTTGTTTAGTCAGATTGAAGAAGTTCAGAACAACAACCCGGGTGTGGTTTTTCTCACATTTAGAAGCATGTTTAATTTAGTTCACACTCTTCTGATGAATCGGTCGTGAACTGTCAGTAGTAATAACGCTTCTCAATTCTTGGAAGTGAACCTACATATTTTATTCATAGCAGGTTGTCTGTGTTGTACAGGATCAAAAGAGAAGTCTACAATAAGCAGAGCTTCATGAGTTCTCACTGCAGCGTTGGAGGCATTGGTGTGTGCAGTCAGACAGCAGTGGCAGCAGCAGTTTTCTCCCTGTGGACCTTACCCAACATACGCAGCAATAGAACTTGATGTGCTGTCTGTAGCTCGAGTTCAGTGTCTCGTTCTCTCACCGGAGCTCACTGTAGGTACTGAGGCTCGCTGCAGCTTTGTGTCCGTAATGCCCCTCTCTGTCTAACTATGAAAAAATGCAAACAGTACAATACATTTCAAAGAAACCCCGTGAGACTTGGATATAGATGCAGGAGCTGAATACAAAACAAGAAGATGACTCTCTGTACATTATAGCAGTGAGTGCAGAAAGTTTTCTGTCCTTCGCCAGATTTCTATTCTCAGAAAAGGCTTCTCAAGTCATTCTTTGATACGCCGACAGCAGCAACCACAGTCCATTCAGGCTACAGCAGAGCAGCTGCTACACCTAAGAGTAAGTCAGTCTTTCCTAGTTTAAAAAAAAAATGTGGTTATGGGTTTTTTTTAAGGTGGAAAACATTTACATTTCTTCCAAACAGCAGCAGTGTACACTTTTTCTTGTATATTGCTGCATTTTAGTTTTGTTTTTTTGTGCTCTTGTCTTGTGACTTTACGTAAAAAAAAATAAAAAAATAAAAAAATTTGAACTAAAGGCCAGTTTGGATAACATTAAGTATCTTACTTATTGGTTGTTTTCTAACCTCCCTTCCCCAATCTCACTCTAAGGCCTAAAATACACAGACAGACAGCTATTACATCCCCTTTCTCCTTTCACAACCTTTCCATTTATCTCTTAGCTCAGGATACAGTAAGGGCAACTGCGTAATATACATGCAGGGTGATTTCAATTCAAACCTCAGTGTCGTAAACTCTCTGCCTTACTTAATATAGATTTACAGAAGGCTAACCACTGCCACCTCCTCCTGCTCCTCAGCCTTCCACACCCTTTGTGGTTCTGGCTCAGCAGAAATTTGCTTGTGAGCTTGAGGAGCTTCCACTCTTTGATTTACAAACCGCTTGAAGAGTTATCACCTCAGTGCAGCTAAGTGCTCCTGCAGTTAGCTCCAGTCAGACGAGATGTGGTTTCTTTAAAGGCAGAGCCTATGATTCAGTTTCAAAAGGAAAGTCTTAACCTAAAATATCACTTTAAAATATTCTGTCAGGGCCTTTAATGGACACTTTGTTTTCTGAAGCATGGAAAGTTTCATTTAATCAATTTGTAAACACAGACGGTAAAGCTGAGTATACACTGTGCTGATGAAAGATGACTAGCGTGAAAGATACTGTTTGTCGTGGCTTCAAAACTCACACAGTCTCCTGTATGAGGTCGATTTTTCTACAAAAAGAATTTCAAACAATGGCAGAAATTTGGGATGATCAACTCACAATGTGACTGCCACTACGACCTACAGCTGCTAACCAGCCAATAGGAAAGCAGCAAGCATGCAATAGTGTGATCAATGTCACAAAGACACAAACAATAACAAACTCAAATGGAATGCATTGTAGTAAAATATGCAAAACCAAGTGTTTGGAATTCCAACAAAGAAGAAAATCTAGTTTAGGTTTGGTATCGGAAGCTCGTCTGCACGATATGTCATTTAACACTTATCCAAAGTTAACTTGCTAAAGAAGACAAATAGTTGAGGAACTGTTCCCACGATGGAGCCCACAGTTCAGCTGGGATTATAAACCATACCATATACATGCAACAAACTCAATGTCCTAACAGTTGATTAGCTTATTATGCTCCACAGTTTGTCTTATAATGAATTTATAGGATCCTAATAAGTATACTTATAGGATTTTGCACGTTGATTTGACTGCAAAAACATAATTAATGGCAACATGGAAAATATGGTGATTTTTGCACCCTTTTCATTAAGGCTCTCATTTTGTTCAGTATTGAGATCACGTTTATTTATTATGACTATTTATTGATTTTAATGACATCTCATGTAAACAGAACACTGATCTCACGTCTTCACATCTCAATTTTGTATTAAAAAAAATTGGTCGTCCTTATTCACATAGCTTCTTAGGTAGGTAGATGGATAGATATTTTGGCGAAGGTATGTGTTTGTTGGAAAACACATCTTTGGCCAAATGGGTGCGATTGGTTGGCAGGTTTCGGTGCATCTTTGCGAGCTGGATGGATACACGGTCAGTTGAGCCTGTTCACCTGCAGGTAGCGTTTTCAGTGGGAGAAACATTTTGTCACTCGTCCTTGTGATGACTTCAGTGACCAGAATAAACTTTCTGGGATTTCCTTACCTGGATGATTGAGCATGTATTTTCAAAACCTACACAGGCTTATTTTGATGGATGTCTGAGGTGATGGTAGTTAATTAATGGTAGCAACCACTTCATTGTTTTTCTTGGGCTTCATGCATTAATTACAGTGCAGTTTGTGGTATGTTTTCAGGTGGTTCTATCTAATCTGAAGTATTTCCAAACAAGCTTGTCAAGCCCTGTTGTTCTGTTTGTATATCTGTCTTTTAATTTGTTCTTGCTTATCTAGACTAGTCCAGGAACAGCTGTGATTGTCACATTCTGATTTAGAAAACGCTTGAGTTTCTATTGCTTTGCGTTTTATGTAGAAGTAGGTGCATTTTAAATTTCGCTCCATCATGCTCATTTAATTGTGGGAAGCCAAAATCATGAATGAGATTAAAATTCAATTAGTTGTAGAACCCTAGAAACATTTCTCTCAGATGTAATCACTAAAGTGGCTTCCACTATTTATTAAATTTTTGTTTCACCTCATGTTTTTGGTGGGCTACGTTAAAATAAAAAACCCATTAGAGCGACATAAGAGAATTACTGATTTTGAAATAGTTTAACTCATTGAATCTGTCACATTGCGCAGAGCTGGAAGAGCACGTATTGTGTCAAATACAGTACGAAATAGATGTTAATCCAATAATCTCTTAAATGTGGGAACTGGATTCCTTCCTAATGGGTGTTGTCAAGGCTTAGAGTGCAAATCTGCACTGAGCAACAGGCAGAAGTGTGAGCACAGCCTGTGGTGCATCTGTCTTTCCTTCTACATGTTCTTTAGGTGAATTTTATGCAATAATATTAGCTACCAAAAAAGGTCATGTAATGTTGTCTGGGATTTCATAGACTCTTCTGTGGGTTAATTTAACACAAATATATGTAAATATATGTAGTTACCTATCTCTTAGTTTTGAATTATAATGTTTTTTTTAACTTCTTGGCTAGTTGTAATCATTGTCTGAATCATGGTCATCTTTTCCTATATGTGAAACGGACATTAAGACTTAGAGCAAAATATAACCCGATGTCTCATCTCTCTCTTTAAACCCCCAGTTTTCACTGAGTTTTGACAGTTTGACTGGTCCCATCTGCAGATTTATGCTGGCCGAGATGCGGGCCCAGCAAAGCGTAATGAAAAGCTCGGAATTTTTCATCAAAAATTGCAACATTATAATTTCTTAATCACAGACGGTTGATGCTTTGTCATACTTCACTGCTGAAGGGGAACTGAGATACCGGAACTACTGACTGATGAGTGCAAGTCATCACTGTTAGTCAGACTGAGTCGTAGAGCAGTGATCACACTTCAAACAGAAACAGTGACCATGTAAGGTCACAGAAATAACGAAGATGCAGCTTGATGAATATCCCTGTGTCCCTTCCTAAATACAAACACTGAATTTATATAACTTCAATTAAAAAGAGTATTAAAAAGACCGGAGAAGTTTTCACAAAAAAATTGGAATAAGTGCATTTGAAGTTTACCATGAGACATTCATGTCTGTGTCTGGTTTATACAAGCAGATACAGCAGGAAAAAGAAAAAGGAAGCTGTCTGTTCTCACACTATATATGCACCCAGAAAGCTACTATAAGGAACCTTCCCAGAAAATGTGTGTTTTTTTTTTTTTAATGTTTTTTCTTTTCTTTTTTTACTGCTCCTGGGTTTTCCCTTTCATTTAGGTTGTTATTTCCTGTGGCGAATAGCTCAGTAGTGATTATTCCATTAAGATCTGGGACGGTTCCAATGCTGTTGGTTTGAAGAGAGCAGATGAGACGTCTGTAATCACAGATCAAGTAAACGTAGTTGAGGCGCAGAGCATAGCTTTGTTGTTGCAAGTTTCCTGTCATTTTGTATCTTGATTGTTGTTTGTGAGGTTACTTTTTAATTTACACAGTTCCCTTAATCGCCTCATCCAAGATGCTGAGTTTCTTTTTTCACCAATTTTCACCAATTGTGTGAAGATGTTCCAGTTTGACTTCTGCTGCAATTGTTATTATTATTTTTTTTTATGCTTTATTTTTTATGATAAATTGATTGGCATTTGCGTCAGCAGGGCTTTCATCAGGACTATACAGATCATCAGCAAATAAACAAACACGACGCTTATCTGCTGTCATAAAACTCCAACCAGTAGACTGTTTAGAAAAAAAAAAAAATATATATATATTTATATATTTGCTACAGTCTTTTGCATCTTATATTAGATGTTTTGGCTCAGTGCCATGTTGCTGCTGCAGCAGAGTTAATGATAGAGGAGGAAACCCGGAGCGTGGACAGACAGACGAGAAGATAATGTCCTCTGGAATGTTTGTAGAAGAGGAGGGGTGCCACACAGGAAGTGGCATAGGACTGGGTCTAGCCAGCAAGAACTGCTGTGTGGGTGTTGGGATGTGCGCGCGCACACACACACACACACACACACACACACACACACACACACACACACACACACACACAGACCAAGGTCAGGGCGTTCGGTGCCAGCTGTCGTGCAGCTGATTCATGAGGGCACTTTCTTGTCTTTCCCTCAGGAGTCCAGTCGCTATGATTTTGAGATTACTGCATCTAAATGATACAAGGAAATGTGACGTTAACGCTCTGCATTTATAAAAAGACATAACCAGCCTTTCTTGAATGCCAGTTTATAGACTAATGTGATTATTGTGTACCGTTACATACAGGTTTTACCTGCCATTACCGTTACCCGAAGGACCTTCTGCTAACCCGAAAAAGAAAAAAGAAAAGTGTAAATGTTTTTGTTTTTTATTTATTTATATGCTCTCATTTTATATGAGCTCAGATTGATAGGCTGATACGTTTTGCTTTCATTTAGTCGCAATAGTTTCCCTCCCTGTATGTGTGTCTGCATATGTAAACCCTCTTCTCAGATACATGAAGCAGAGCCCAGTGAAGTGAAGATAACCTAAAGTAATTAAGGTTACGTTACTGTGAAGGTAATAAAACAACGGAGAGAGTAAGAAAAAAGTATTCCTGTTTCCTGGATCCATCCATCCCACAAAGCATCAGCTCAGGGGAAACCCTGCACTTAATTGTACACAGTTCACTTGTTCAGGCTCGGCCTTGGCCACTGGAGCGCCTTGAGGTGACTGTTGTTGTGATTTGGCGCTATATAAATTGAATTGAATTGAATTGGAGCTTATTGTACCAATGCTTTGGTGGAATTGCAAGCATTATCTTGCAATTCCACCAAAATGTGGTGTGGCTCATTTCTGAAGTGACACAGAAACTGCTCTCACACCGGTCAGAGTAGTCCTGGGTGTATTTTCAGCAGAAGCCTCGTCAGTTTGCACAGAGAGGACGAGGAGTCAGCAGGCCAGAGGAAGGATAGAGAGTCTGGTTGATTAACAAAATAGAGGAACCTGCGCATGTATTCCTGGAATTACTACAATCAAGGACACGGGTATTGAGTAACACTTAACAGTTCTTCTGCTTTACTGAAATAAAAGGAAAAAATTGAATCCTTGGGGAAAAAATGAGAAGTAATTAAAATGAAATTGCATACTTAAAGTGAAAATATACAGAAAACCACGTCATATTACTTCTTAAATCAAGTCCCCAACCTCTCCTTAGTGTCTAGAGCACCGATGACCTTATACAGGAAAATAATAGTGGGGATAGTGTGGGTTGTCCTCTATTAATGGATAAAGTTTTATTTGTCACTAAAATACTTAATATATTTAAAATTACTCACTTTGGGGATTCTGATTCATGTTGATTTATTATACTGTGATTTAAATGTAGCATTGTGACACTTGTATTTTTCCTTTATTTGCTGTTCCCTTCTGAGTTATTCCAGCAAACTAATAATGAGATAACAAATGAGAATAAATTAAACAAGCAAATATACTCAGGTGTGTCTATTGGCTCTAAAGCACGAGCAAAGATCGAGCTTTGCACCACATAGTCCAGATTCCAGAATTACCGGTTTAATCCACAGATGCTGCAATATTACTTAGATAGTGCTAATAAAGTGGCAGCAGTGTGTATAAAGTTATGGCAACGGTTCAGTTCAGGATTACTGAAAAAAGACTTAACGCCTGAAGAGTTCACCTCAGGTCAAACTGTTAAGGTGCCGTAACGTGTAAACCTCTTTCCGACCGGTTTCTCTGCATTCCAGCGGTATCACTGTCAATTAGGTTTTTAAGCAGTTAGACACACTCATCACTAAAGCATTTTCAGTTGTTCAGCTGTCAGATGTGCTAGGATGAAAATCCAATCAACTGCAATGCAAAATGTGAGAATTCTCAGGAATATCACTGTAGGGTTTTTGGATATTGAGTTGAAACAATATGGCATGACACCCAGACTTTTTTTATTGGATCACACTATTTTTAGAAGAGTTTATTCCCCCCACCGTACCTGTTTGTAAAATGATCCCTTAGCTGCAGCTTGTCAAATGTAGCGGATAACTTCACCAGAGCTTTTTTTTTTGCCTTTTATTTTAAATATTTCCCATCTGACCTCCAACAAAAACACACTGAAAGGGAGAGGAGGAATGAGATGGAAAATTCATGAAGTAGTTTGCTTATGGGTTTTGTGTGGGGAGGCAAGAAATGTTCTTTCTATAACTTTCTAAAACATTTGAGATATCACCATGATATCATCTTTCGTTTCTCTCTCAGAGCTCGTATCGTACTTTGCATATTAAGTAATAATCTTTCAGATAAAATGGACCTTCTAGGCTAATGTGTAATTTTTATATTAAAATGAGCACTTATTTACCTTATACAGGTAAATACAAAATCCAGTCAGTCAGTTCTTTCCCTTTAAGTCAGCGTTCCTTTAACTGGGCGCCCCTTCATAAGAACTGCAGGTGGATGCTGCTGCTCTGATTAGAGTCAGAGCTCTTCAAAAGGACGTCCCCTCTCACTGCCATCACGAGGATTCGAGTTTTAAAAACTGACTGAAAGAGCACTCTGAAAAGATTGCATTCAGGATTGCTGTACCTAATTAGTCCTCCTCAGAGGAACAGAAGGCCAGCAGCAGTTCCTCTCTGTTTTGTTTTGTTTTTTAAGCCCCCACACCCAGTCTTCTTCACTGTGTTAAAAAGATCACTGTGAGATCTTTGTAACCCTCTGATAACTGTTTCAATCCCTAATTTGCATCAACCCCGCAGTTAAAAATTTAGCAAAGAGCTCAGAGCTGTGCACATTCATCTTGAGATGCAAGCTGTGTCATTGGACTAAGTTAGTGTGTGCCACTGACCTTTGTTTCTGCTTGTGTCCACAAATTTTTCTGTCAGGTCTGTGCACAAAGTCTCCTTATCAGTGGGTTCTTAAGTAAATGAGCTGTATTTCATAGCAGCTGCAGGTACATTACAGGTAATATCACAAAATTAAATTCAGATTAAATAAAGTACATTTATCACATTAAAAGAATGCACAAAATTTGCAAAAGATCAGCTGATGCAGAAAAAATACCAAAAACAGTGGGTCAACACATGCATGCATCAGCCAAAAATCAGTTCCCATTAATGTGCAGAACATTCAAGGCTCTAGTTCATGCTGGAAGTGTTTCTGTGTATGGCCCATGTTTCTGTCGCTGAAGGCATTCATTATCATGACCTTTTATCCCGCTGGGTCTATGCAGGCGATTCAGGCTTGCACTCCATCGGTTCCTTCCTGTTGCGGTATTAATGAAATATTTTAGCAGTAACAATCATTTTGCACCTCCATCCTCTCCTTTACACGAGGCCAAAGCTGGTTAGGAGAGATAAGGCTACTGTTTGTGCGTGCATCTCCAAATATACCAGTGTGCAGATTCCCAGGTGTCCTGGCTTCTGGCTTTTCTTATGTAGGAACATTTAGTGCTGTGTCTTTTGTGTTTAATATTTTATGGCATTTCAATAAAAACTACTTCCTTTCTTGGTACAATGTGTGTACCCTTACTGAAATGTCTAAATGCTAAGGGGTGACCTTATTATTAGCCAACTCAATGCAAATTTGCATTTCAGCTTGGCACAGTGGATGTAAACACATTACCCTGATTAACCTTGCATCTTGTGTGCATAAAAAAATAAAAATAAAACAAAAACTATTCATCTCTCCATCTCTGTTTTTTCATTTTATTCACAAGCATTTTTTTTATGGCACTACAGAACACATACATCATCCTGCCAGGCCGTCCTCCCACTGGTGCTGAAGGGGCACAAAACACTAAAGAAAACAAGGCGAGAATTATGATGGTCTATCAAAGATAAAGTATAACACAGAGACGTGCGCAGTATGAAAAATATCCTATATAATATATAATATATATATTTTCTTTAAATCATTTCTCAAAGAAGCGGTCAAGTTTCACTTTCCCAGTATACAATTTGTGGTGTATCTTCAAACCCGTCGTACTTATTCTGATCATATTTGTGGATTCCTTTAGTTACATTTTCTTTCCTCTGCATTGTAGGGGTGTTGATGAGCCAAATGTCCCGCCCGTGCCAGATGATGCTGCTGGTGAACCCACAGAGTGGGAAAGGACAAGCACTCACGCTGTACAACAACCACATCCAACGAATGCTGAATGAAGCCGGCATTAAACACACTCTGGTTATCACGGGTGAGTCGCAGGCACATATTCTACGCTCATTTTGGTTTGATTTTTAATAGATGTTTATTAAAAAGAACTTCACATGTGCACTTTGAGAGCAGAGCTGCAAACAAACAAAACAAATCTGTCAAGCTTTTTATTCCCAGAGAATTCAATAACTGTAACTAATTCATTCAAGTCTGAAAAAGACTTGAAAATGTAAATTAATATTCACTCTATTTTTGTCTGATTTACCCTCATTTGAAAAACGAGACAGACACTTGATTTGTGCCTGATGGATTGATGAGTATCTGACTTTTAAGATAAATTGGTAATATTTAATGAATCCATCCAAGGAGGAAAAAGTCCTTGAGTAAGATCTCTGTTTGCTCCACAGGACTGAAAGAAATCATCTATTATACATGAATCAAATCATCTTCTGGGATATTTGAATTGCTGGCTCAGTTGACTGAGTGCTTAATAAAATAACGGAATAAAAAGACACTGAATTGGGAACGTTTATGTGGTTAGCTTAAAGATTCACAGTCAGCTGGTGGCTTTCTGCACAGAGTTTACATGTTCTTCCTCCCACAGTTAAAGATGTTGTGTATGAGGATTGTTGGCGAGTCTAAATTGGCGAGCTTTTTGTTCTTTTTGGTCAGCCGTGGCTTGGATGCCATCTTTGCCCAGATCGTTCTTGCTGTTGAATCATGAACTCTGACCTTAACCGAGGCAAGTGAGGCCTGCAGTTTTTAGATGTTGTCCTGGGTTCTTTTGTGACCTCCTGGATAAGTCATTGATGCGGGGATGCAGTCTTAGAGTAATTTTGGAAGGCCAGCCCCCCAGGGAAGGTTCATCACTGTTCCATTTGTGGATAATGGCTCTCACCATGGTTCGCTGGAGTCCCAAAGCCTTAGAAATTGCTTTGTAGACCTTTCCAGACTGATTCCAATGACTTTGTTTCTCAGCTGTTTCTTTGCATGATGTGTCGCTCTTTGTCAGATGTGTTGCTCTTTGAAGTGATTTCTTGAATCTGGCACTAATCAGACCTGAATTTGACTACTGAAAATCAGCTTTCCTAAAAACTGGGTTAATCACAGTTAATTCCTGATTTAAGAGTGGCAAATACTTTTTCACAGCGCTGTACAGGGGAGTTATCAGGTGTGGGTTTTGATGTTTATGGGCTGATAATTTTATTGTATATCTTCGGACCACCTTCAGATCTGGTGGGTTTTTTAAAAGGAAGTTCCATTCTCTTCCCTTGACCCTGTGCCTCTTCTCCAGTGTGTCAGAACCGTTATTCTTTAGCTTAATTTTCAGTAAGTGGATAAAGTTACAGGGAGACACAGCTGGTGATTAGGCAGGTAGTGAGCAGCAATGATGTTGGTGTGGCCAGAAAAGTTACAGTGACACACTAAATGTTCATCCTCAGCACCCTAAAGAAACTGCAGTGAATTGGAGGACTAATTCATGGAGCAAAACATAGTCGGTGTATTAAAAAAATGATAAGCAGATTTGTCTTGGCATCTCTTTTTAGCTGAGACGCTGAATTTATGCTTAGGCCTTAGACGTGGGTTTGATCATTTTAAATGAGAAGTGGATGCTTAAAGTTTGTGGTGAAATCACATTGCGAGGGAACATTGCGAGTGGTCATAATAGGATTTCCAGGGAGGAATCTAAAAATAGCAGATGCACTGATATCGGTCCGGAGGAGGGTGAGTCAATGATCTTAAACAGGCCAGGTTTGTAATTTTTATGGATGTATTGCTGTAATTTTTTAATCACACCTCATATTGTAGCAGTGCATACTTACAAGTCAACCTCCCACTAGCAGGATGAGTCAATGATAACACCAACCAACACACACAGCTCAGCAAAGGCCACACCTCCATTCATGGATCTGCTTTTCTTTCCCTCTCTCTGTCTCTCTATCTACTGCTGCCCAAATCCTCTTGTTTTCATGCTGCTGCCACCATTATGTTGACCAACTGCCTCTGAACCGTAAGCATGCTGTGCTGTTATGTAATAACTTTGTGTGCACACACTCAAATACACATATGGATAAAAACAGGTCCATCATAAACACACACACATTCACACAAAATCCCCTTTAGCTGTAATGTGCTTTGATATAATCTCACGGGCCCCAATTCTGACATGTTCACCGTTGACTCTGTAATCTACTCTGGATAGTAATGATCTTATAGTCCGTTATGAGAAACTCATCTAAAACTGTATCATGGCAGACAGATAATTCATCAAATCAGTGGAGTTTTTTTTTCTTTGAGTGTCTGTTTGTGTTCGTGAATCAGTGTCGTGTAGGTTAACAGACAAAAAAAAGTGATTTTCATCACAGTTGGCGGTGCACCAAGAAAGAAAGGAGGGCAGAGGGAGAACAAATCACAGTCAGGAAGAAAGAAGAAGAAATCCTCTTACGGTGCCGTGCAGAGAATGTCGAAAAGACAAAAGACTTTTTATGATTTCAGAGATGTACTTTTAGACAAGTTAATCCCGGAGAACGAATAAGAATAGATTAATCCTCAAATCTACATCTATGTAACAGCATGGCCACTGACAGGAGAACTTGATTACAACAGCGATGGACAATCTGATCAACTTCTGAAATAAATGTTTCTCTCTAATCTCTCTCAAATAGCCTAGAATTATGTCTCAGTACTAAATATCTCCACCAGGCATGTTCAGAGACCAGAGGTCAGGTGGTTAAAGACAAAACGTCTTTAAACAGGGCAAAATACTGTGGGTAGTTTTACAGGTGATTTACAAACGTGATGCTTTCCTAACCAAGGTGTAGTCAGTCCAGTTTAAAGTGCAAAAAGTAGCACAAGCCTTTTTTCTGCTTTAAAGATCTGCATTCCTGTTGTAGTATCTGTACACTGGCATTCACAGTTTTTTGTGTACTTTGTGAACCTTTTATGATTTTTCAGCAGGTGAACGTAAAATCAGTGTTTTCAAACTCTGAACATACTTAATTTTGCACACTCAAGGTGGAACATCACAGTGAACGAGCGGTGACCGAAACTCATTTTTGAGTTTAACTTTAAGTTCAAAGTTCAAAGTAAGGGGGCACGATATGGCCTCAATATTAGATCGTAATATCCCTTAAAGCCATCCTTTACGACCATGTAACCACGTCAGTAATACGGACTTACTGCTTGCCTTTCCTCTCATATGGAATGCAACTACTGACACTCAGTTGAGTCATTTATTTACATTTGGTCCACACCTTACCTGTGCCTGACGTGTGATTCTTGCTCATTCCTGGGTGTGTCTCTTTGTTTGTCTGACATTTTTACATTATTCATATATTTATGCCTCTTTGCGATATGATATGGCACAGTCCTAGTTCAAAGATCACTGGAATATAACAACTGCTAATCTGCTGTTTTTTTTGTTTTGTTTTTTTAAAAAAGAAAGAAAGAAAAACAGAAAAAGAGTGTTAACTAAGGTGCAGCGTCCGAGTCGAAAGATGAAACCAAAACAAAAGTGCCAAAAACTGCAGCTCCTCTTGTGGCAACTTGAGGCTGGTTTCAAAAGAGTCGATCACCACAGATTCCCATGTTAAAATATCCCACTCTGCTGCATTAAAAAGCATGATGACAGCCTGGTGCGAAATACTGTACTGGCCTCTGGACTCTGCTAAGCCTCATCCACTAGTTCCAGTCATTACATTAGAGCTCCTCCACTACCTGTGACTATTTTGTATTATTATGTTTTCCTGTCATTTAAGAAGGAATTAAAAAGTGGTCAGTTTAAGTTGTTTATACCCATAGATGCAGTGTTAGCTCATTGCCTGTGAAAAATATGCTTTATAATGTGTTTTTTGGCACCCTTACTTTGTAACAGCATGTTTGTCTGCTCCTGTGTGTTAGTGGCATCTGTATGAAGCATACGGCTGGAAGCGTTTGTGGATGCTCTTGTAAGCGGATATTAACAAAAGTGGACAGAGTCATTATTGAATCTTGCTGTGTGGCAGCTGCGGGCACTGCCAGGGGTGGAGGATGGATGAAGGATGACTGCACTGCTGTGGGGGTCCAGTGTAGAGGAGAGAGTGTGTTGTTCTGTCTGTGGTTGTGTTCTTGTTAGTGCACATGTGAAGAAGGCCTGCTGATTCCTCACAGGCACTCTGAGATGACTGTCAGACAGTATTAATTAAACAATGTCATGCTTTTCTGCTCCGGCTCATAAACTCAATACAGATTACAAATATTTACCAGAAGAGATGGCTATTCCCTGAAACTGCTCTGTTGCTTTTTCTGTCTTTCTTGTTCAGTCTTTTGTTCTTTCATTTATGACAGCACTCGTCATGCTCTTTTGAAATCTGCTGTACATCTCGGAGCTCTTATTCTCTGTTGTGACCCATGTGAGGATGTTAAAACATTTATTGCATGAACACTAGAAGAAAGGGCAACGAGAGAGCAGGAATTTTCCTGGATCTCACAAAATGTTGAAAGGAAACTGTTTAAAAATCTATCGCAGCCTCCTGTTAAGCAGGAATCCAGGAAATCACACTGGAGCTGTGCAATAAAGCTGCACAAAGCGAGTGACATTTTGACAGCTGCTGTAGACAAGTAAAAGGCTCAAAATAGTAAGGAGACATTGATCTCAAATGCCAGAAATCCTGGGAGATAACACGGCATACCCGGGTACAAAATTGGCTGGGCAGTGATGCTTAAAGGGGAGTGCTGCCAATTTTACACATGAAGATACATATTACAGTGTTTGACAGTCCATATTTTGTGGCGACTCTCAGGAGGGACCAGAAATGAACCCTTTAAAGCCTGAACGATGAAATAACTGACAGAAAAGTAGTTTGTCTGACAAATTTAAAAATATTCATTTGCTTTTCTTTTCTTCTTTTTCTTTTTCTTTTGGTCTTAAAAATGTCTTGTGCAATTTATTTAGGTTTTTACTGCTTTACTCATGTCTCCTAAACCACAACCAATCTAATATTATCAGAGTGTTAATCTGGAATACTGAAATACTCTGAAAATCAGTTAAGAAAACTATACTTTGTCTATGTCTATACTTTATCCTCTATACTCTAGCGTTCATGGAGGCACTCATTTTTAGGCTTTGAGAGCTGCGTAGCCAGTGTAGATAACAATTGTGGGAATACTTGTTTGATATGGAGGTTTCCACTTAACCACGACATAGTTTGTGTTAAGCTGCAACTAACTTGTAAAGTTGGTCCACAGCTTTATTGTCACTGGGTCGAGGTACGTTTTCCTCGGACACACGGAAAGGAGGGCGGTGGTGTTTAAACTCCTGTTGGCTGATCTTGCTTGAGGCCGAACTGAGGGCGGGAAATGTCTGTCAGCCCATCTGTGTCTCCATGGATCTGCGATGAGATGTTTTTCTGTTACTGTTACTACAACCTCAGAAGTGCTGGGTCAGTGGAGTGAAAGCCAAGAATTAAACAGAGTGTGCGTGTGTGTGTGTGAGAGAGAGGTGGGGGGGGATATAATTTTTACAATTGTGTGTGTACAAACTTTGGGTGGCTTCACCGTCAGGCCGCTCCCGGCAGCTGAGAAAGCTGTCGCAGTGTTTAGTGTTTCCTGCTCCACACACACACACACACACACACACACACACACACACACACACACACACACACACACACACACACACACACACACACTTGGTATGTTGTGCTGTTTAACTGTCATCACCTGCTGTCATGTTGCTGGAGGAGTGCAGCTGCTTAAAGATTGCTGCGGGCAGGAAACGTAAAAAGCAAGGTGGAGGTTCATTAAGCTGCCTTTAGCTGGAAGATTAAGGTCGACAGGAGGACGAGGCTTTCTGTTACCTTACATGCACTTAAACCATCACAACAGAGGAATTTGATATGTGGAGAACTGTAATGTCATTTGTGAGGCTGTCATCTCAAGAAGAATGGCATTTAAGGAAGTGCACCCAAACAGGATTTGTTTATTTTCAAGTGACACGGTGCTCTTGCAGCTGTTCAAGCCCTTGCAGGAGCTGATGCTTCAGTGCCACAGATGGGCCGGTCAGTCAGCTGGTGGCAGGATTTTACTGTAAGCCAGTAGGCTGAGATTGATGATAAAGTCTTTATAAAAGTAAGTCTTACCACTTCTCAGCCATTATAGTAATGCCTGCAGGCCCATTTGTAAATGAATGTGGAGTCTCTCAACTCTAATTTCAATATTCAAAGGGACCTAAAAACTGCATATATCATATCACTGACCATCGGGTTTCAAAAAAACAATTGAAAAGTTTGTGGTTTGGTGACAGCATGCAGTGTAGAAAAGAAAATCACACAGGATGTTGACTTTTACTACAATGTTTTCTGTGAAACAGCATGTATTTGATTATGGGCTGGAATCTGTCTTCATCGTGATCCTCTCACAGTGGCCTGTAATCTTCTGTTGTAGCCATCTGCTGCCCTCGTTTTCACAGCTCTGCCAATCTGTGCCAATCAGTTCCAGAGTCAGTCAAATGTTGCTCAACATGAAATTGCAGTCGGTACATTGCTGTTAAGTACCTGTTCAAAGCTAGAAACACAAAAGTTCAACAGCACTTGATTTTGTCTCCTCTCCACTGCAGCAACTACTATAAAAACCATAACAAGCAGTTCCACCATCCCCTAATGGTTTGACCGATGTGAGGAGCTATCCTTCAGCCACACCGCAGTGTTGCTGCTCTGCAGCTTTGTTGCTGATTGGAGGCCTTTTAAACCTTTTCAGTGTTCAGACTCTGCGCAAATAACTAAATGTGATGTGACTGGACTGATGAGGAGGAATTGATTCCTTCATTCTGTGGGTTTCAGGGAAGAGGAAGTAGAAAGAAAGGAAGAAAAAAATAGATCCGTCACTAGAGAGAAGTGCATGTGTGTCTGTGTGCTGGGTTAATTAATGCATGGAATCTGCATGTATCTTTGCATTAAAATCAGAACTTTAGGCATTTTTACAGAAGTAACCCAGTAATGAATTACTTCATATTTCTTCATATTTCACGTTCTGCTATTTATGGTATGTAATGATCGGTTCTCAGAGCTGTGAAAATGTGGTCTGGTCCGAAAAGACACCAGGACCAAACTGGCTCGCAACGGCACTGGAGGCGTATTAGTGTATTAGCATAACTAACAGGCTGCTGAATGAGAGCAGTGTCTGGTTTCTGTGTTTCTATTTAAAAAAACAAACCCATCTTCAACAAAGCAGTGCGTGGTGGTATTAAAAAAAAAAAAAAAAAAAGTTGTTCTTAATAGCTTCTTAATAGCTTTTGTAAGTATGAAATATAAGCACCATGTTGAATATGTAATACTAAATGTCTAAATACTTGATACTTTTAGTGGGGATACAGTGAGAAATCCAGTGATTCCATTATTTCAACAACCTAAAGTCCAACTTTACTGAAATGCTTCATCGTTACCTTAATTTTTTTCTTATCTAATCAAATGAGAGAATGATTGCTGCTTTGTAAAGAAAAAATAAGAAATATGAAACACAGAAACACAAACCAGTGGTGCTGCTGTGTGTGTGAGTGTGTGTTTTACGCCTCGGAGCACTTCTTCTGCCCTTTAACCTTGAAACTGTTGAGAAGGAGACTCTGACAGTGAAAGAGCGATACAAAGGATTCCTACAAGAGCAGACAAACGCGAATGGAATATTCAAAAACCTGATTAAGAAAACTCACGAGGCTTGTGCAATAAAATGTTCAGATGTGACACGCGTGTGTAGGGCTGTTCGATATAACGATATATATCGGATGACGATATAAAAACGTCTATCGTTTTATTTTACGTTATCGTTTGTTTCGTGGTGTCGCAAAATAAACTCTTTACGGCAATATTTTTCCATCGTTAATTTCTTAAAGTTCTCTCTTTCTCTTATATATTTTATATAACCACACTAAGGACGGACAAGCGCCTGTTTTTATGCGTTGTGGTTAGCAACAACGACGGTAAAACCATCGCGTGTCCGCTTGTTTATGTTCCACATAAACCTTTCACAATAAAGCTCAAGATCCTGTTGAGACTTTTCAAAATAAACTGAATCACGTGAAAGAGCAGATTATTTACGGATGAGAAGTAAAAAAAGAGCCGCCAGGTGCTAAAAAAATAAACCTTAGACTAAAACGTTAGAACAGGCTTTTCCCCGCAGCACGCCGTGTAATAAATACTCACAAAGAAAACGGCGGCTGTTACAACTTATGTCTAAAAATGTGTAGTTTCATGCATCGGTTAAAACACTCGACTCCAGCTACATGACGCGAAGCTGGAAACACATCCCGCAAGTCGAGCTGCCCGAGATTCACAGAATTTACAGAAAATGTTACATTTTTGTGATTTATATCGTTATCGGGACGATAGAATTCTTATATCGGGATATGAGATTAAAACCTTCTAAATACTCGTGGTTTTGATGTTGTGGTTTGTTGGTATGTCCACAATAATTAGTTTTTGGGGGGATTTGTCACCTTTTTTCTGAACTTTTGTACACGTGTACCTGCTTTGTACCCATCTGGATTTTTTCTCCTCATTTTAAAGTCTAAGCTTTAATCATGAACACCAAAAAGTAGAAAAGTTTACTCCTGTACCATCCAAGCAGCTGGCCCATTAGCGACAGACGCGCATCAGATTATTCATTCTCGGAGTAATTTGACAGAGTGCTCCTGAGTAATTTAGCTCTCTCAATCTAATTGGCGGTGTGACAGGCGCTTCATTTAAGACCATATATCAACTTTCCCTCCCACGGTGATACTTTAATTTGGAAACTGAAGGGAAGGAAGACTAAAACTACAGGAGGAGCAGGGATCTACTCAGACTGCCTCAGGTGTTCGTGTTTGTGTCATGTTGCTGTCTTTTGGCTGTCCTCGCACAGCTATGCTATTCAGCTGTAACACAAGTAGCTACACCTCTGAGGGCCAACCATGACCTTCCTCTGAGGAGGAATGAAGCTGACATTTTGAGAAGGTGTCCCCCTTTTCAGATTTCTCTTCCAGGAAAGACAAACCTGCATGAGTCAACATACTTTACATATTTTCTCTGTTTGTCTTGCAGAGCGGCAGAATCACGCTCGGGAGATGGTGAAAGAGGCCGACCTGTCACAGTGGGACGCTTTAGTCATCATGTCAGGAGACGGACTTCTGTATGAGGTAAAGACACACACGTGCACTATGTTCATAACCAAAAACACCACCGTAATCTCAAAACCAATCCAGCTGGAATATATGAACTCAGCTGTTTATTTATTCAAATATACTTTTTATAAACTGTATGTATGCCAATCAAGTATGTTTCATTTGGCCAGATTCTATTAAATATGTTTACATCGTTTTATATTTACATAAAAGCAAATTATGTGAAATCAGCATTTTTGGGCATAAATGTTTTGATTGTATGGTCATTTTTTAAAGACATGGGCAATTTCTGACATTTATTAGACAAATAACTAAAAATGTAGCCTGCCAATCAAAAAAGAGCAGGCCAGTAGAAACAGCAGTCAGCTACTCAACCCACCAAATTCACCTCACAGTCATCCATCACACAGACAGTGTTAGGTTAAATGTACATAGACTCTGCCTGGGTTATTTCGGTCTAAAATGGTTAAAATTGCATTCCTAAAAGGTAAAATGAGTGAGTACAATGGCGTAAACACACTAGTTTTCTATTCTCTCTGTGAGCACATGAATATTAGCACTCCACAGTACTACAAAAGATTGTGCTACCAGGCTGGATGCTGACTGTTGGAGCCTGACCAATACCGGACTTTTGGAGCTGATGACAATGACATATTAGAGTTGAAATGGGAAAAATCATGGGTTATTGTTTCTCCCCACCACAGTATTTCATACAATACTTGCTACATAGAATATATACATATGTACAATGCTAGAAATTTCAGCAACACAGTGTAGCAGTGGTTAGCGTTGTCAGCCCACACAGAGGTTTCCTAGTTTGAACATTTCAGCCAGCAGGAGCTTTTCTGTGTTTTTCTCCCCTGCCTGCATGGATTTTGTTCAGGTCTTTGGTTTCTTCCCACGCTCCAAAGACATGCGTATTCGGTTGATTGGTGATTAATTTATGTTAACCCTGTGATAAACTGGCATCATGTCTCAGGTGTACCCTTCCTTTTCTCCTATGACAACTGGGATAGGCTCTAGGCCCCCAAGTCCCTGAATTGGACAAGCAGTTAAAAAAGTGTATGGATGGATTGGTGGTTGGAAACTTGCTGTGCAGATGCCATTCGACTCTGCTGCACTGCTGCATGCACTGCAGGTGTTTCTAAGAGTATCATAAACTGTTGATATGATATCAATATTTACAACCTGCATTACTGTACTTTCAGCAAAAAATACATTGTAAATGCAAGTAAACTATGGACAAAATTGGGCCACACTTTCTCTTGATATCTGAATGTAGCTGCTTTCATCAAACACCTTGTGAAAAGAATCATTCTAAAGAGCTCACTGAAGTCAAGCGTGTGACTTTAACAGGATACTGCTGCTGCAGCAAGTCAGTTTATGAAATTTCTTCCCTCCTAAATATTCTATGATCAGCTCTAAGTGCTATTATTGCAAAGTGGAAGTGTGTGGGGACCACAGAACCTCAGCCTTACAGTTCCAAACCTCCTCTTGCATTAACATCAGCGCAAAATCTTAATTGCATGGCTTTCCACGGTCACCAGCTCCTGCTGGTTTGATGTGCAGGTGGCCCCGTACTTTGGTCCATACAGTGTATATCTGTCACTGGCTAGCTGACACAGTAAATTTTTCAGGCCACCTTACTGAGGCTGTATTTTCTGTGTGCGTCAGGTGATAAATGGTCTGCTAGAGAGGCCAGATTGGGAGGAGGCCATCCGGACACCGCTGGGTATCCTTCCTGGTGGATCAGGCAACGCCTTGGCTGCATCCATACATCATTACTCTGGGTGAGGCACGCACACACATGCACAAATCAGTCATCAGCACTCTGTAGAAACCTCAAAACCTTGAACCTTTTTTTTTTCCAGTTTTGGACTGTTGGATAGATAAAGTAAAACTTTATAAGACATCATCTTAAAAATAAAGATCTTTTGTTTTTGCAATTTTAAAATTACGCTAATAATTAATGAGCAGATTAATCGGTAGTAAAAAATGATTCGTTTCTCATGATGAACCTCTGGTGTAGAGCTCCACCGAAACCAGTCCAGCCAGTCTGTGAACACACCAGCCTGAGCCACACCATTACACGAGCAGCATGCACATACCTGTGGTTAAGTGATTTAAATCACATGCAGTGTGTAGTTTCAACCAAACAGTAGCTGTCATTAGTAATTACTTTCTTAGCAAGTGATTGTAGCAGGAGGAGGTCTGTCTATTTTTATTCTCACGTAAGAACAAAGATCTGCAGACAAGGACTCTGAATCGTGGCTCTGATCCCTTTAAGTATGGTTCAGTGGGGCCTGTTGAACCTTCTGTTTCTCATCAGTCATATAACAACAGCTTTTTCTGTAAAATGTTGTGGACATGTTACAGAAATCAATAGGATGTATTTATGTGCAGCGTTGCTGTAGATACAGCATCTTTTGCACAGCTGAACCTCAGACACACATGGTCCTGACTCCTTTTGGTGCTTTTCGTTGTAAAATGCACTCCTCTCATCTGAATTAATTATTCATGACTCATTCAAATGGGTTATTGTTTGGAGATCATTCAGCCTGAACACAGGACAGAAAGAAGAAGTCAGAGGGACAGAAGATAAAGGAACTCGTTTACTCTATACATGCAGTGACATTTATTATAACACAAATACATACAAGCAGCTTACTCACGTATCACACACTATCCCTGCAGTGACACAGTTTGGTCTGTAGTTAGTGGGAAACTCAAACACTCAGAACATAGTTGATGGGAGGAGTTTAAAAATCAGTTAACCACATAGCACCTAATAATAAAGCTGTCCTCAGCTGATATCAGCATATGTATCAGACCACGTTTATCTGTAAATGTTCATGTAACATAAACTGTTACTAACTACTGTCTAAAAAGAAAAAGACCAGTGGCGTTGTTTATGAAGTACAGTGTCATTGGTTTGAGTCTGAAACCTGCAGTACATCAGGGGTCAAGGACATCGTAATGATCCCTGAGGGCTACAATCAGCAGAAGTCACTCAACCATCAACCAAACAGTTAAATACAATAAATATAACATCATAACACAGAAACATCTGGAATAAAATATTAACATTAAAAGCTGTTATTTAAAAGGTCAGTGGCAGCAGATGTTATGTTTTCCTTTTTTTAATTATCTGTGCAATAATAATGATGATGATGAGAAGAAGAAGCATACCTTGTTTTTTGTTGTATTTTTTTCCAGTTTGCAGTAAATCCTGAACCATTTATTGGTTACATGACATAATTTACTCATTGCCTTCATATGCTGGGCCACTGACTCCTAAATCATCTTCTTGATGTGTCAGGACTCTTTATGCACTCATACTTCCTTGTAATTACCAGAAGCATAAAACAGGACTGTCACTCTTAGCAGGGCACGATGCCAAATCATCACTTTGTGCGGCCGTTTCTGTTGCATCTTAACATGATGCTGCAGTCACATTAGAGAAAACAGTGGATGGACACTGGGGCACGTCCAAATTATTGCAGTCGTATGCAGTGAACGAAACAGTCTTGACAACAATCTTTTAAATGGTCAAGTCAAAGAAAGAACCAGGTATGGGCGACTCGCAGTCAGTTGCCATCTTCAAAGCCACTGGATTTGAAGATTTGAAACATGATTAACAAACACAGCCTTGATTTTATGTAGGAATATAACAAGAGTGCAACCAGTTGCAAACCAGTCGAGGCCCCAATTGCAAAGAGATGTTTTACAGACAAGTTGCACAAATCAACACAGACTGATTGATTGATTGCAACATGTTGCCCTCAGGGTGTTGCTGGTTAAGTTGATCAGTTGGTCACTGTAGCTACTTGCAGTTGGTCTCCAACAGCCATTGCCTACAATTGTTTCTTGGTTAAGGACTTGCATCTCTGTTTAAGTGGCTCGTGTCAGGTGTTCTCAGTTCTTCTTACTGGTATTTATTTCCACTAATAGGCAGCTCACACCACTGGAGAGTGTACGTGCCTAAATCATCCCTTCGTTTGGTACCAAAACATGTGACACGCAGTTAATTTTCTTACAGGTGGTTGGTTTGTTTCATAAAGATGTGGCTTCTTGGTCCATTTCTATACAAATTTGCGTCCCTCTATGTAAACAGCTTTTGAACTGTGGCTTCTATTTGTGTGTTTAGATATTCTGCTCTTTATACGCTAAAGTCACCTTGTGGGAAATGGGGAAAAAAAGCTTGTTTAAGTGCTTTGAGGCGCTTCCTTTTCAAGCTGCTTCTTTTTTTGTAGGTCACATGAGCTTTATCTGAGCGCCTCGCTGTTTTATTTAATTAAATAATTTTTCACTCAAGTGTTGTTTTTTCGGCGGGTGTTTTTTGTAGTCAAGCAGTTTTTTGTCCTGCTGTCTTGGATTTAAAAAAAATAATAATGGGGGGGGGGATTCCAGACTAAATAAAAGTTAAAGTGAATATAGTCAAACTGAAGAAAACACCTCTCACTGGTGGTTTATTCTTTCATCTGCCAATCAGCTTCTCATCTCAAACAATAGTCTTCCAGTGAGAGCGACAGCAACAATGGGAGGAAGGGACCAGATTCTGCATTGTTTACTCTCCTCTCACAGTCCCGGGGCATCCAGAAAATCTCTCCCTCTCTGTCCTGCAGTAGCCCTGGCCAGAGTGTATTTGGTATTATTCCCAGCTGAATGTCGGGTTCACCGAGGCTACGTGGATCAAACGAGCGACAGCTAGAATGTATTTGGTGTTATGCAAAACACTGGCAGTGTGCAGGTTTGCTGGCTGAGGGTCTAATTTGCTTCTGAGCAGGAGCTACAACGTCATCCAACCATCAATGGCAAGCCATACAGTTCTATATCGCTTGTTACAACGGTACCACCCCCACCACATCCGTCATCCCATCAGGAGAGCAACAGATTTATTGCCCACTCAGACAGGAATAACAAGGAAATGACATAGAGAGCAAAGCCCACAGCGCCAGGCGCACCACTGATGCTGTGGACACATGACAGAAGACTCCGCGGAAGCGGCAGGCCCTGACAGGAGTCCTGGATGGGTGCAGCAAGGCTTCGCCGCTTAACTAACACCAGCAGCTTCAATATGTGTCTGTCACAGGCTGTAGTCTCCCAATGCTTCAAAGCTACCACCATTATTCCAGTTTGAAAGAGACCAACCACTTCAGTGAGCTACACTAACATTCAGACCTACTGACTGTAAATAAAAGATGGATAGATATGGAAAACGGCCCATTGGCTCCCTCTATCCATGACTTAATTTCACACTTTCCTGATGAGTTAGTTGTTGAACACAGTGGGATGTTTGTGTTGTAAAATGTGAAAAAATATGTAAGTCAAAGTCTAAGAGGATAAAGCACATTTTTAGTGCAGTTGTACTTTTATACTTACACAGGTCAAGTGATCCAGGAGGTTATTTTTATATATTCTTATCCATGAGTGAGACCCACAAATAGACCTTGATGCATCATCAGTGAGCAGAAGAGTGTGTGTTATAGTTAATGTCACTGCATGTTTAATATAGGAGAGAAATTAGTGCATTGAAATGTGGACAATAAATGCAGTTTAACCTCGGTGTTCCTCAAGGCTGCATACTGGGACCCCTTCTGTTTTCATTCATGTTCCTGTCCACTTCACACACAGTGATTACGGCTGCTTAACAACAGAAACAGTAGTTCTCAGATTAAACTCAAGCGATGACTTATCTGCTGAACACCTTTAAGACACTTTGCTTTTCATCAGTGGACATCAGTCAAAGGAAGATGGCTGCCGTTCTTGAGCCTCCATCTGAAGCTTCTTTCTGTTAACACTGAGCTTCTCCTCCACATTGTTGCTGTGCACTTACTCTATACTTTAAGGTATTGTACAATGAAGAGCTACTTTTGGCTGGTTCCCTATTCACAAGGTAGGCAGGTAGCTCCACATGTTCTATCTGTTTTTGTTTTTTGACATCAGATGGCCTTTCTGGCGCAACCCCAAAGGGATTTGTGTCTCCTCCTGGGATCAAACCGGTGAGCTTTCATTTGTTAGGTAAATCACTAAACTTAAGATCGTGTACCATGATTGGCCAAATATTTGACTATTCAATATTCGTTCGTTGGGTAGGCATTCAGTTTTTCATTTTGGGTATTTGAATCTCTCTTCTTAACCTGCTTTATTTCACCTCATTGTTGCTAACATGTTGCTAAATGTTTGACATTTTTATGCCACAAACAGCATCCTGCTGCTCTCTGATCGCGTCTTGCTCTTTCTTCTGACATTGACAGAACAATCTCTCTGAAAGTAAATGTTGCTGAAATCTGCACACAGTTGCACGCTGCTCACAAAGGTTTATTTCTTTGCTCTTTATTACCCCAAACAATCCAAGAGCACGTCTATAAATCATGTTGTGGTTCGGTGCTCTATAAATTGAATTAATACTTTTAACACATAAAACTGAGAGGCGAAGCAGGATGAGCTGGAAATCGCCTTATAATCAGATTATTTCTTGACCTTTTTACCAGAGCGTGATTATACAGTAACAGAGCTGTGAAAATGTAGATGAGTTTGTTTGGAAAGCTAGACTGATGAATAAATTCAGGATGTTGAATATGGAGATATCTGAGCTCCGCTGAGACGTCCAGTCCTCGCTGTAATTGGCCGTTGGCTGTAACAGCCGGCAAATCTGTGGGTGCGTGTTAACGTGACCTTCCACCTCTGTATCCGTTCTCCCAGATGGGGTTGTCTTTGTTATCTGAAGGCCCACACTGTCCTTCGCCTACACCCCCACCCTCTGAGCTTTGTAGGGGCTCCACCTCTTCTCTCCCCCACCTCAGTGATTTCAGATAGCACAACAAGGTCGCTGTTAGCCCTGTATTGTATAACGCCACTTTTTAAAGTTCACTTACAAAAACACAAGGATGCCTTGACCCACTTCCTAAAAATACAGAAGGAGCCTTTCTGTTTTATTTTGGTGTCTTTATCTTGTGTTTGAAACCAGATTTTTAACTGCCTCCTCCTGCCAGACTGATGAGGGGAAACTCTGTCTGCAGAGTCTCAAATGATTTGTTGTTGATATTTTATGAACTGAAACATAAATCAACACTGAAAATCAGCTTTAGTTGAGGGTCTAGATTTGTTTCCAGTTTGGATCAGACGCCTCTGCTTTACATTACAAAAGCCCGTCGCTCACATTTAAATAGATTTCATTGCAAATAATGATTAAATGGAACCAGAATGGAAGCTGTTCTGAGGTGGATGTTTCTCTTTTTATAAATAAAGCTTGGATTGTGGATCAGGAGGTAGAGCAGGTCATTTCGCAGTAAGTCTGTGGAGGAGATCTCCACCTCCACAGTTTGCATGTTGACGTGTCCTTGGGCAAAATGCTGAACCCTTAAACCTGCTCCCCTCCCATGTGACTGAGTGTGCAGCAGGAAATGCATAAATGTGCTTGTACAGAACAAAAAACACAAGGAGAATGTGGCCTGTAGAGGTGATTTCTAAATTAAGCTGTAGCAATAAAATAAATATAAGTGGTCTTTGGGTTTTTAAATGTCTAACTTAAATATTTACATGTCAACGTTTCAAAATCTTGTCGTATATTTACTTTAAGGCTGAATATTCTGATTATTTAATAATATGCACACTGCTTTCTTGATTAACTGATATATTGTTGTGAGTTGTTATTTTTAAAAATCACATTTATCCAACAGCTGAAGATGTACAGTTAACAACGATATTAATTAATCACCACAATACATCCTAAATAATTTACTTGCAAATCACTTATAATTTATTCATGTGGTTGTTTCAGCCTAACTGTGGTCGTGTCTGAAAGCAGGAGCTGCCATGAAGTGTTTAAATGTCCCCTCTCCTCCTGCAGAGCCTCTCCTGTGACCAGCGAGGAGCTCCTGGTCAGCTGTGGCTTCCTGCTCTGCAAAGGTCTGGTGTCCCACATGGATATGGTCTCCGTCCATCTCTGCTCCAGCCCCCGTCTCTTCTCCTTCCTGTCTCTGGCCTGGGGCTTTGTAGCGGACGTCGATATAGAGAGCGAGAAGTACCGTCACTTTGGCGCCGTCCGCTTCACCATTGGCACGCTGGTGCGGCTGGCCTCTCTCCGTGTCTATAAGGGCAGGCTGGCTTACCTGCCCGCCACCAAGGACCACAACAGCGAGGAGGCTTTGAGGAGTAACACAATGCTCTGCAAGGATCGGGTCCCCCCCGTGACACTACCTGCTGTCAGAGACTCCTCCTTCCACAACTCCTGCCACTCCAACAACTCCCTCAAAGTGAGGCGGGTGGAGAGCACGCCTTCCCGAAGCGCCACCAAAACCCTCCCCGGCCCACACGATTCCCTGCTGCCACCTCTGGATCAGCCGCTGCCCGACGACTGGGTGGTGGTGCCGGAGGAAGACTTTGTCCTCATGCTGGCCATGTACCAATCCCACCTGGCGGAGGATCTCCTGGCGGCACCGGAGGCCACCCCGGACGACGGCGTCATTCATCTTTTTTACGTTAGAGCGGGGATATCGCCCACCGCGCTGCTGAGGCTGTTCCTAGCTATGGAGAAGGGTGCACATCTGACTACTAACTGCCAACATCTGGTGTACACTAAGGTGCGGGCGCTCAGGCTGGAGCCGTACTCGCCCAAAGGAATAATTACAGTAGACGGAGAGGTAGTGGAGTACGGCCCAGTACAGGCCGAGGTGCACAGAGGCCTGTCGAGGTTAATCACTGGATGAGACTGAACAATCTCGACTGCCTGCTTTCATCTCTGCTCTGTGACGGCGTTTAACAATAAATGTGTTTCACCTGTCGCATCAGGAGCTGTGCAGCTGCAGGAGCAAAGCAGCGGATTCAAGCCTCCTGATGTTATTACATTAAAATGAGCGGAGTGTTCAGTATTAGACAAATAATGAAACAAACTCCAAATAATGCCATCAATTACACTAAAAATGACTTTTTTTCAAGCTTAGCTTGATATTTTATTATTAAACATTCTTTTCACAATAAGAGATTTTAGTACAGATATTTTGACCTGTAAATCAACACAAACGGAGTCCGTTCAAAGTTGATGTAATTGGCTCATTTTAAGCTCCATACTAGAGTAACATCAGTGGCTCCACAGTGTAGTGGTTTACACGCCCCGGTTCTAATTCCAGGAAGAGACACAAATCTCTAAAACTGCTCGACGACATCAGAAAGATTCAAGAGTAGAGAAACAAATGTCTCAAACTGAGTGTTCAGCTCAGTTTTTCCTCACTTCCTGAAGTCTGTGAATATGTTTCTTTAATGGTTTTTGTTTTGTTTTACAACATTTGAAAAAAGAGGAAATAACCATTAATTTAGCAGCACAAACAATTCAAAAAGATCTGATGTAACAGGCTGTTATTGTGAAAAGATTTCATTTAAAAGTATTAAGCATCATTAGGTTTTTAATTCTGATTATTTAATGTGACTGTTAATTTAATACTGAACACTCCGAAGCCATGACTGTGTGAACGGACGGCAGTCCTGCCTCATTTGAGCTAAAACACAAACACATAAAGACCCACACGTTTCATCATCCATTCATCAAACGTTCAGCCTCCGGAGAACGAAAATCCATCACCATCTTTTTCCCGGCGTCTCGTTTCATCGCGGCTGCACGAACAGCGACGTTTGTCTGCGTCGCAGCAAACACATCAGCCAGAATTACAGCATCTTATGCAACGACGGGGGATTAGTTTTCTCTGGCCTTTACACTCCTCTGCAGTGCAGCGTGTATGTGTCTGTGTGTGTGAGAGAGGCTGAAACTCGTAAATGAAAGCCTTTATGGACGTGACCTTCAGGAGGGAAGGTGCTCGTCTGTGTCACGGGCGACGCCAAGGCAGGAAAACGTCTGTTTCTTCATGTTATCTTAAAGTGAACCGCAGCTAAGCACATTGTATAAATAATCATTAGATATAAGTATTTATATTTAATTTATTTATATTTATTTTATCATGTATCAGAGCTCCTGCACCAGCGTTCCTGGTTTCTGATCAGAGGACGTCACGTTGTTTCGCTCTCTGAAGAGTTTCTCATTGTTGCCTTAAACTCGTTAACTTGATCCTGTTTCTTAAAAGCACTAAAGGGTATTTCACACATTCAGTAGCGCCTCCCCAGTTCCCGATTTTTAAACCAGCCACGTTAACTTGTCCAAGCAGAATTGCGTCCAACATATCTTCATCCAGCCTAGAGGCTGTGTGGGCCTCAGCAAGTGAATCACACCAAAATTTAAGTAGAAGTCCTACTGGAACGTTGGGAAATTGACTTTCAGCTGTGGAAGCTGCTGCCTGGCATCAGTGGATCCAGACTTGTCTGGGGGAGAGTTGTTCCCTGATTGCCAAATTTAATAGATTACAAATACGAATATGTATTCCATCGTTTAAGTGAATCACGGGTTAGAGTTGGGGTCACTGATGACGACGGGTGAGAGTGAATGTAAAGAAGCAATCCACCTTAAAACACAGTAAACAAGCGGTCACACCCACAGAAATCTCACACAGCTTTGGCACCGTTTTCACCTTCATATTTCCCTCGTGACTCAGACTTTCTTTTGGCACGAGATTTTCATAAAGCGGCAGGAATACATCAGAGGAGGAAAATTCGTTAGAGGTTTTGTTGACATAAACGGGGTGTGAAATCTGCGAGGCGATTGCTGCGCTTCCATCTTCACTTGCGACAGTTTTCAGTTTTTGTGTCTGTTTTTTTGTTTTTGCAGGATGAAACCGCTCCAGTGAAAAATGTTCACAGGCACATTTTGTGTGGATGTGAATTCTGATTAAGCCCGATTTGTTTTTACACTCACAACAAACAAAACTCCCTCAGCCGTGTCGTCGTGCTGCATGCCGGACCTTAAAAGCCGCAGAGCTCTTTGCCCGTTTAGAAAAACCACTACACCTCCAGCAAGTGTTTAAGTGCTCGCGGGTGGAGTTTCTCCCTCAAACAGCTGTGGCTCTGCTCCTCCTCACTTACGTGATGCTTCTGTTTGTATTTTTTTCTCCCTTGCCTCGCTCTCTGCCATCCCGTCATCCTCACCATAGCACCCATCATCTTCTTCTGCTTTCAGCCATCTATTTGTTGCTTTTGGTGCCACTGCAGAGCAGTCACAGCGCACACACAGTGGCAGATTTATCATCACCGAGGTGTCCTTAGCATTGAGCTTTAAATCACAGAGAAAATGGCTGCAGATTTCAAAATGTTTGTGAACACTGAGGAGCCTTAAACAGGGGTTTTGGGTGGAGCTGGTTACAGAGTGTGAGGGAGTGGACATGGAGGAGGAGAAGGGGGAGATATTGACTTGTTAAATGCTGCATGAGGTGGGCGGTGTTGTGTTCCTTCCCCCTCACCCCGGGAAATCATTGGGGAACATTAGTAGACTGTCCAGATGCAGTGAGTCAGAGGAGGACGTGTTTCACTTCAAGCTGAGCAGTAAAATGAGGGAGGGGAGAGGCGACGGTGATCTTTAAGTCCACATACGAAGGAAAGTTGTGGAGCTTCGATGTGCCTACAGAGTCGCAGTAAACATGCTGATGTTTCCATGTTTTATTCAACACGCCAACGACTGTTTGAATCTGCAAAGGCTCAATCGTTAGAGACCAAAATTTGTTCCCTCTTCCGTGTTTTTTGCACAACGTACGCTTGTTGCCAACGCCACGTTAAAGCCTTCGTGGGACGTCGAGGTTGTGCTTCCATAGTATAAGTGAATCACGGGCCCTAATTTAAGTTTGTTCAATCGTGCTGGAAACCTGCTCGGTCCAGCTGGGGGATGAAGCAGGATCAACCTGCTATGATGATGTTCAATTATCTGGAAATTTGACTAAATTTAGAAGAAAAATAAACCTGCTCTTAAGCAGCAGCAGGTTTTCTGCTCTGTCTGAAAAAGCAAACATTATGTAACATTAAATGTTTTTTTTCTAATGCAGAGTCCATTAGAGCACTTACATCTTTTATTTTTTATTTTTTTTTTCAGTGCAGTCAAATGTTTTATGTCCTGTGGTAGTTTCATGTGCCTTGATTGTGCTGCCCCCCGGTGGTTTGAGTGTGGCAGTGCAGTTAACTTGCTGCTTTTGGGTCAACTGAAGAAATGCTCATTTGTTTTTTTTGGACACATTTAGAGACACCGATGAAAATATTTTATTATGAAAATTAAAAATATGCGAGAAATGGATTAGCTCTGACACGTGCTGACATAAAGTCTGCTGAATAATCTTATTGACCGATCTCTGATCTGTGCGGGGGAAACCATGGATATGGGCTCAAATTGTGGTCATAAATATTTTGTACTTGTAAATCAGGATTTGTATGTGTAAAAAGAATTTGTGTTTGTGTAAAAAAGATTCGTGTGTGGGCTTAGCTAAAAAATACGTGTGAAACTCTGCACTCAAGTTTCAAGTTACAAGTACAAATTTTGACCCCATTTTTCTTCCTTTCATCTGATTGGTCAATGTCATGTCAATCACAAATTTAACAATCCAATCAGAGAACAGATGGGTTTGGCTGTCATACAACATATGTACAAAATATTTATGATCACAATTTGAGCCCATACATGGAGAGTCAGACCAGTTTTCCTCTGTAGGTCGATGTGACTGAAAATCCGAGTGATAGGGCGATGAAGGACCTGACTATTTGCTGTTTGTCTTTATCTGCTGCTTCTGAACCGCTGTCATCTTCTGTGTTTCAAAGTTTACGGTGAAGGGAAGATGAGTTGTTTTTATTTTATTTTATTTTTCAGTCATGCTGATTATTGAATGATTGATTCTTTATTCTAAGAGAGATCTATTTTTCCATTTAGATGAATGTAAGTTTTCTAAACTAATCAAATCACTCTACTGACGTGCTTTTGACTGAAACAAATAAATTGAATTATGACAAAAAAGACAAACTAGTGTTTGGTTTGTGAAACGCTGGCTGCGTCCTCCTCCTTCCTGCTGTCAGGATGAACTTCTCCAAAAATCAGATGTTCACTGAAAGGTTTGCCTGCACAGCTTATCTTATATGTAGGTCAGGGACACAGTAATTGCGTCCACGTGGCCTGAATACAAAGGAGGAAGATATCATCATCATCACCTGCACAAGGACAGAAAACTCAAAGGAGAAAAGTTTAAGTCATGACTGGGTCATGCGTCCTGCATCTAGCTGCATCACAGGGTGATTTTGCAGGTTTACTCTCAGGTGTGTTACTGCTTCAAAACTACACCTGAAGACATAATCTATCACTGACAGGAAACCTGCAACGCAGTTCTTTAAGATTAAATGTTCAAGTTGCTTTACAATTTCTGACATTGGACCAAAATGAGTGGGTAGGCATGCAGCGCTGCAAACCTCTGATCTGGTGTGTTAATGAGGGATGTGTCCAACTCAAATCCACCCTAGGGAGGATTATTGAGGACAAATGTTCCACATTCAGGGCTTTTGATAAAAAGTTATATTAATCTTGAGTAAATATGATAATTAAATAGTTGTTGAAATTGTGGAGTTCATATGTCTCCACTTTACCAAGATCTGAAAGAAGACCTGGACTGCCATCCTCAGATGAGAGGAAGCTGGTTTGGTTGTTCAGGAACAACCCAGGAGCCACTGAAGCTCAAGGAGTTATTAGAGGGTGCCAACCAAGAAAGAAGCCCCTACTCCAAAATCATCATCTTCAAGCTCGACTCTGCTGCCCACACAAGCCAAACGCCTTCAGGAGAAAAGACTGAGCTTTTTGGTTAGAGGAGTAAATGTAAGGCTTTCAAAGAACACTGTACCAGTTGTCAAGCGTGGTGGTAGAATCATGCTTTTGGGCCGTTTTGCTGCCTGTGGTACTGGTACATGACACAAAGTGGTGGAATAATAAAGAAAGACTACCCCTCCAAATTCTTCAGCTTCCCCTCAAATCAAGAGCTAGACAGTTGAAACGTGGACACAGATCTTCCAACACACTAATGATGCTGAACACACAATTTTTTTTTTTTAAAGTAGATAAAGGCGGATACATTTTAGCCCTGGGTGGATTAGAGAAAATCCAACATAAATTCAAACTAGCGCACCTAATTCTTGTTTTTTAAAATGATTAAAGATGCTGTACAATCATCCCAACCCTGGAAAAAGAACTTATCAAGAGCCCAAAATTATGACATTCATGCCCATGATGTTCATATGACAATCTCAGCTGATGGGCTGCAGGAAAATCAATTTGTTTTATTAAATTTTCTGCCTCTGCTGACTCGAAATCTCCGTTTCACGGATACGGATTTATTTTGGTTTAAACACCAGGAGACGCTGGCGCCTTCATTTTGACCTCGACCCGGTCTGAGAGCATTTCAGCTTCATCATCTGGAGGGAAAAACAAAAAAAACTACAACACAGCATCTCTCAATGTTTCAAACCATTCGTGTGTTTGAGGCAGTGTAGCTGAACTAGCCCCGAGGCTTTGCCATATTCATCTCTACAGCAGCCATAACTCTTTAATTCAACCCAATGAAAAGGGACCAATTTCTTAAACAGTCAGACCAGTGCATTCAACCACCAACTTTCTAATCACCAGTCCAAGTAGGATAACAGGTGAGGCTGGAGTTCATCCAAACAATGGACAAGAAGCAAAGTTCCCTCCGGACAGGTTGATAATCCAGCGTTAAGAAGACGATCATCTGTGCTCATGTGCCGCTCCGTACACCTGCATACTTTGTTTTTCTTTCCCGTTCACAGCTGCATCAGGGTTTGGATACACAGGTAATTGAACCTGTTCATTTCCAGCATGTCCTCCACTACAGCAGCAGGCTTGATTCACACTGGACCTTTTAGCTCCTCCCCCTTTAACCCAACTTTTTTCTGATTGACTGCAACTTGCAAACAGAAGGTTTGAACAGCAGGTGGGTGGAGCTTCTGTGCCTAAGATAATGATATTCAGGACCTCCCTTCTTTCTGACATCATACAGGTACAAAAAAATAAAAAGTCACTGTAAGAGCTTGTATCTGACAGAGAAACAGGTTAAAAGTGGAGCAGGTCGCCTTTAATAACACTCATTCATTACCGAGTTTGTACTTTTCAGGTGATTTCCTTCTTATTATTTTTGTATCCGGCGCAAATAAAGCCACAAAGCTTCTATGGTAATGCTTGCAAAGTTTAATACATCACTGTACAGTCGTCTTAAAGCAACAAAAGTAAACCATTAAAAAGATGAAACAATAAGTACAATACACACTCAGCATTTTGTACATACTCTACGCCCCGACTCATCACAACTCAAGTTTGTGTTAAATATATACTGTATGTATTCATATATTTCAATATAGTCATGATGTCTGTACAGAGGGAATCAGGCTACAAATTATAACTTTGAGTTCCTTTTTTTGTTTGTTTTTTTAAATATTATATCAATAACAGGCCACTGTGGAAATGTAGACATCGTACAGTCAAGTCTTGTGTGTAGCCCATTCGAAAGGCTTAAAGCAACAATGTTACATGCTTTGGCTGTAAAACAAACCTCTCGCAATAATAATAATAATAATAATAATAATAATGGTTTCAATCTGAAGAATATACACACATACACAGAAAATTATACAAAGCGTCATGGGCTTGATATCCTGTCGGACTTTTATTTTGAGATCTAGAGATGGATTCACATTTTCTGTTAATGCTTCTGTTGACAAATGAGGACGAGGGCGAAAGATGAAGATGGCGGGAGTAATGTCACCTCCTGGTTCTCGGTGGAGCCGGGGAGGGAAACGCGCTCCTCTTGAGATGTGCGACATTTTACGAACAGCAGCATGATGACAGGAGGTTTAAAAAAAAAAAAAAAAGAAAAAGAGAAAAGAAAGGAAGAGGGAAACGATGCTAGAGGCAGCAGTAAAGGCAGTGAAATCATGAAAAAAGTCAAATCTGAGAAGAGGAAAACAAATCACGGATGCCTGATTTCCACATCTGATACAGGGGGAAGAAAAAAAAAAAAAAGGGGGGGGGGGGGGGAATGGAAGACAATACAAAACAAAAAATACCCTCATGTTTATTTGTTTATTAATTATTATAAGTCTCTAAACGCAGCGGCTCTTGGCTTGTTGTTTCTATACTTTCATACTCTTCTGTTACTGCTTTCTCATCCACAAACACTTCTCAGCATCACAGATCAGGACAGGCAGCGCTATTAAAGCATCACAGGGCATGTCTGACCTGTCCAATAATAATTACTAATAATATTTAGTAGAATAAGAATAACGAATGCAATTCTTTGAAAAGTTGTAAACACAGAATGCAGATTTTCCTCAGGAAGCACGATTGGACCCAAAGGTTTGAGTTTCACAGCTTTGTGGAAACTTTGTAGCTAAAAACCCCTTCTTTTTTTTTTTTCTCCTTTCATCCAAATGTAAGATATTTACTGTAGAGGCGTCATCCCATTGGTCACTTGAATCAGAAAACTAACTAAAAATGAACAATTAGGCAGATTAATTATATCATCAACAAACATTCATACTCGACTGCAGTTTACGTTCTGATCTAATTCAACTGGGCACGTGCAGTTTGGAGGGGGAACGAATCAGAACACGGCAGCGGTGGGAAGGGGAATGAGAGAAGGGAAAAAACAAAAAACACTTGAGCAGGATTTTAGTGGTTTTTAATGCGTGTCCAGGCCTGCGTGGGTTAATGAGTAAAGCAAGACACAAGCAGCTCTGTACACAAGAGATCATTAAGAACAATTCAAGTAAGGCAACATGTTGACATGAGATGGCGGAATGGATGCCGTGTGGATTTTTTTTGTTGTCGTTTTTCATCGTTTAAGTTGTGTCATCTGCAGTGATGTGGGGTTGACTACAGTTCAGTGAGTAAAACCACCTGAAATGGATCAAAAGTTCGACGTTGGCGTACGAACCGCCTTGATAAATCCTCCGACTAAACTGCGCCACATACACTCGCCCGACTGGCCGCACCGCGTGCTCCTCTGCACGCACACCAAACAGCTACAAACCTCCAGAGGTTGATTCGTATGTAAACTTTGCCACTCGATGTTCGCCGCGTGCTCCGGTGATGAGCGAAGGAAGATGCCAGCGAGCGTGTGGTGGTAGAAGTGGTCTGTGGTTGGCAGTTTTACTGACGTTCGGCCTGTTCTTCTGTGAAGATTCGCGTGAGTGTGTGAACAGAGAGAATTTGGCAGAAAGCGTAACAACCGGTGAGAAAAAGTGGTTTTATGCGCGTCGCCTCTCCCAAACTTGATTGTCCTTTCGTTCGTTCGCTCGTTGTAGTGCAGGATGGTACAGTGATAACATCAGTAGTGCTACAGATAGCTGCAGTCGACCCGTCGCTGACCGGGAGCTGGGCTGTGCAGTTTTTCAGTGGTACCCAGTTACTTCTTCATCCGGCAAATCCCCCCCCCCCATACGGCAGAGGATGCTGGAGGCTAGTGGGATCATGAGAGGGGGTGTAGGAGAGGACATGGCACTGATTCCTCATCTCACTCTTTTTTTCTTTTTTTTCTTTTTTTCTTCTTTTTGCATCCACGCCACCACAGTTCTTACTGGCGCCACTTTTTTCCCCCTTTTCTGTTTTTTTTTTTTTTTTTTTTTACCTGCGTCCATGAAAAGATGACAGTGTGTGAATGACGAGGCAGCTCCCTCAGGTGTGTGTGCAGGTGGGTGAGTCGCTCTTTATGCTTCGCACTCGTCTGCAGGGACACTGAAGGAAACAAAAACATGATCAAATCGTCGTCCCGAGCAGAGCCCGCTCACGCTCCCGATCAAAGGTGCGGCTCTCTTGCAATCGTGGTTCGATTATGGGGGCAAGAAAAGGCAGAATGTTGTGGAGTTCAGGGCAGCAGGAGCAGTAAAGACTAAGAAATGGAGGTAAAGGTTAAAAATGTGGGCAGTGCTGGGGGCTTAGTGCAGCTCTGGACAGGGGTACAGCAGACAGAGAGCTGTAGCCCCCCTCTCCCAGACAACAAGTAATGGATCCTCCTCGACGGCTTGAGGCGGATGAAAAGGTAGAAGAAGAGGAGGAAAAGGAGCAGGGAACAGTGCAGTGGCATACTGGGGAAAGGATGAGGAGGCACTTACTTGTCCTCTGTGTGCTCGGGGATGCCGGCGGCTGCCAGCGCAGCTCGGTACTGCTGCAGCACGCCTCGGACGCTCTTCACGAATCCCTTTGAAAGCGGGAAGAGCGGGAAGCCAATGTCGGGGTAACCGCTGCCCTCCGGGAGGAAGCTTCGGTAGCTCTTTCTCCTTTTCTTTGGTCTCACCACTGGCTGGCTCCCCGAGGAGCCCGCCCCTCCTGCGCTCGCTGCGGCAGAACCCGACTCGGACGTCCCGGTGCGGCTTACGGAGCCGGGCCCCGCAGCGCTGCCCTTGTTTTCGCTGCCCAGAGAGCTGTTCCCCAGATTGCTGTCGCAGTCTGAGTTGTTGCTCAGCTCCTGCTGAGAGGCTGCTGTGGTGGAGGGACTCAGTCCTGAATCCTCCAGCTCCTCCTCCATAATACTGGTGACGCCTGCTCCCGTGTATCCCTCCTCCCCCGCCTTACCGGGGCTGCTGTGGGCCACCGCCACGGGCCCCGATCCCAGGGCCAGCTGCTCATCCAGAGGCTCCACAGATGAAGGTCGGTCCTTGGAGTGCTGAGCCCTGGAGTACGGGTGTGCGGCCTGCCCTCGCTCCGCAGAGTCGTGCAGCTCCAGCCACGACTCCAGCCGGTGGACGAGCCGCCAGCCATTAGAAACAAAGTGCTCCTGGATCTCCTGCTTGAAGACCTCAATGGGATTCTGGAGGAGTTGCGTCATAGACTGCACCATCTTGATCAGAGCCATCTCATTGTAGCAGCGACTGTTCTCGTATCCCTCCTGGAGGCCTCGGTCACTGTCGAAGCCGGCCTCGTTGTAGTAAGGCTCATTGACGAGGATAAGGCCTGCAGGCACACATCGAATCAGGATTTGTGAAAAACAGAAAAATAGCTCAAGACTGTGAAATCTGCTAATTCAACTGCAACATTTGAAGCTAAAAGATATCCGAGATTTAAAACCTGGATTCTGTTAGTCTGGCAGGCTGCAGATGTTGTATGGACATGGTGTCATGTCTGTGTGTGAGGCAGATATATTTAGTTGAGTAACTTCTGAGCAAATGAAAACATGAATAAAACATTTTCAGCTGCAGAGAAGAGAAGCAGCAGTGTGTGTGTGTGTGTGTGTGTGTGTGTGTGTGTGGGTAGCAAAGTGCTTCTACGCAGTGTACCAGGGGCATGGAGAAAAGTTGTCGTACCATAGGCACGAGGAGTGTGTGTGTGTGCTTGGTATTACAGCAATCTGGGGACCTACATCAGTTTCATGTTCACAATGTGGGGACATGTCTTCCTTGTGAGGACAATGTACTTTGTTAAGTTAGGAATGCAAGCTTTAGAGGTCAGAGTAAGTAAAGGTTAGACCAGGGTGAGAGAAAATCTGCAGGAAATGAAAGTGAGTCAGTGTGAGGTCCTCTGTAGTGATGGATGCACAATCTGTGTGTGGGTGTGTGATTGCACTAACCTTGTATCGAGATGAGGACTTGCAACAGGCTGGACTTGCTGGTCCATCTCTCAGTGCCCTGCAGATCACATCAGCATTAAAACAGCTCAGCACTGACGTCTCTGACTAGTGAACCGTTCACTTAACGCTACAATAAGCTAAAGTAAAGTCGTCCCCAGATTACACTTTTCTCACATTAGATTACAATAAAACATCCAAAGGTACTGTGTGTGTGCAGCCCGGACACTTTAAACCCCAAAACATTCAGCAGTTATACAATTCGTACTTTAGGTTCATATGTTGAGAGTTTAACTGTAACTATAACCTGGTTGGTTACAGTTACAGTGCTGTTTCTAAGTTAGTCCTCTATTCTTTTCATTAAAGGTGGAAGAAATGTGTGTTATTCTCCGTGTCTCCAGCTATCTTGTCTCCCTCTTCTCTTCCCTGAGCCTGGTTCTGTAGGAGGTTTCTTCCTGTTAAAAGGGAGTTTTTCCTTCCCCCTGTTGCCAAGAGTCATATATCCACCCTGAAATCCACACCACTCTAATCATCCATAGTGGTTGAATCAGCGAGTTGAATGAAGCAACAGTGGAAAAAAACAAAACAAAACAAAAAACCAACCTACTACAATCAGGAAAATCTGAAATGTGACACCTCGTACATCAGACACACCAGAAAGACTCTACTGACTGCCAAGTCCAATTAATTTAAAAGTTTAAACTGGTTTAACAAAAACACTTCAGGGTGATCAACTGAATCTTTCAGGCTGAAGTTTGGAGAAACACACTTCACTGATGTTGTTTATGATTGGGTGATGAAGAAGAGGGACAGATTGGTGAACACTGTACTGCAGTGACCTGATAGAAGTCCACTGAGAATACTCTGAATCATGTGCTCGGGCTACAAAGACCATCTTGAGGCTGTCCACACCTCCGGCACTCACCTTGCCTATCCAGGTGCCCAGCAGGCTGACGCAGACCTTGCCGTTGTCGTAGAGGTTGGGATTGAGGCGGCCGCTGCACTGGGACAGGTATCGAAACAGAGGCGGCACAGCTGGGTAGATGTTAGGCAGCTGGATGTCAAACAGGAACACACCGTCCTCGTAGGGCGTACGAGTCGGCCCTTTGATCAGAGCCGAGAACAGGTCCTGTGGTGGAGCGACAAAAGAAAAGTACATGTTTGATGTTGTAATCTAAAGGAGGCCGATGTTCAGGCGTCTGCAGGAGAATACGTATGAGATAGCAGAACAAAGTACAGCGCAGCAGACGTAAGAGTAAAGCCTGGCTGCTTCTACCTTTCATTCCCTGTAATTTTTAAAATATTTATTCTTTTATTAATACTTTTAAACCTCATGCTGGCATTTGGGTTTGAAAAAGGCCCATTAGTGACCATGAGGCTTTTAAGAACTAGCAATTTCATTTTATGCTGTCAAAACGACTTTTTCCAACTTAAAAATGTAAGTTGTGTAAAAGGAATGAAAATATTTTCTGCACATTTGTGGCCTTGAATCTCTGCTGAAGGCATTTTTTTAATACAGCGGAGAAAACCAAAGGCTTTTGAATTACTACATATCTACAGATGGTTAATTTCACCTAAATATGAAGGTGGTGGTAAATTTGTGTCCTTGTTTAGTGTCTTTTAGTAAATCTACAGATTTTCCAGCATTAAATGAAACCGTCCAAATTTGGAGCATATTACTAAAGAAGAATAATCTGTTTAATGATTGGGATCATTTCCTGCTCCACATTTTTACTCTTTGACTCCACTACACTAGCTTTGCATAACCTACAGTTCAAAATAATCCTCAGCTTTTACGCAACCTTCAACTCAGCTCTTCAATTAATCTACACTGTAAACAAGACAATTTAGCTCCTCCCCTTTTAAGCCTTCAGACACGCTCACAAATTTTCTGTTTCCGAGAAGAAACCAAAGGTGGAAAATCAGGAAAAGCAGAAAAGTTTAAATCTGAAAAATGACAATAAAAGCATGCACTGCTTTACTTTTGCCGGCATTAATGACAGGAAACCCACCATGCGGTCCTCAAAGGTTTTGACCATGATGCCATCAGGCAGCGATGTCGCTAGCAGAGCCATTTCCTTCCTCACCGTGCTGAAGAACTTCTTCGCCTCCGCAGGCTGGAACTCCATTTTCTTAAACGAGTGAGTTTCTGTGACAGACAGAAAGGAGGACGGCGACGAATGATGACTGAACACGACCACAGTAAGAAAGAAATCTACACAATTAACTGAGCATTCAGTACACAAAACGATGCGTTCACAGGTGCGACTGTGTTAGTGAAAACCATGCAGGGAAAAAATAAATCCTAAAGCAGCAGATCAGGCTGATGGTGATCTAAGACCCACTTCTGACACGACGTGTATATTTATTGTATTTGCCGTTCATCCTCTGTCCTCCTGAACGATCTGCAGGTCTCTACTGGACTTACAGGTTCAGCTACACCGATGATGTAAACCACCCGATTGTGCCCATAAACCATATAAAGCAAACATGGACTCAACATCTGTGTTTTGGCCGCAGCTGTGTTTGTGTTTTGGAGCCAAAATTGACCATATTTAGATGAGGGGGCGGGGTGTTTAGTTATCAGCTACGGCGAGTTTGGGAAACCATCCGCAGAGGCCATAACTGTTTTCTAGCAGGCTGTAAATAAACTTCTGTTGTCTCTATTTTTGAAGCCAGCTTAAAGGAAGTGCACTTTTTTAACATTTCAAGTTTACTTCATTTTTCAGCTCTGGAGAAAAACCAACAGCAACATCTCAGCGCATTTATGTGGTTTGTCAGTACTTTTTCTTTGTAAAGTTAACAGACAGAAATTCCTGCCTCAGACAGTCGAGCAAGGTTCAGTAAAGATCAAGACACTGGAAGAATAAAACCAAAGGAGATCTGGAGGAGGACAGATGGTGTAAAGCAAAGACAACAAGCGTGGGGGAGGAAGAGGAGGCGGAGGGGAAGAGAGTCACAGGTTACACATCTGAATGTCTTACCTGGTGCCCACTCTAGCACCGAGAACACCTCCCCCTTGGCACTGGTAAATGTCACACCAGGTTTGCCGCCGCTCTGCTGGCACAGTACCGGCGTGTCACTGAGAATCTCACTGGGCCACTCCTGCTGACCTACGGGTGTCTGCGCTTCCTGCTGGGGCTTTTCATCTCCAGCTCTCTCTGCCTGTAAGCAGCGACAGGTAAGACGCGGTCTAATGAGCGGAGATATCTAAACGAGGTAAGAGCAAAATGATTGTACACACCTGTTTAACACCCGCCTCCACCCCTGCTCCCACACTCCCCACTGCCTCCACCACGGCTTCCATCTTCTCCTCCTCCACGATGGCCACGTTGTCCAGCGTCTTCCTCAGGTTTTCCTGGAGCTTCTTGATATCGTCTAGGAAGCGTTTCTCCTTGGTCGGTTTTTCTTGGGTCGTCGGCGTCACCGAACTCGCCACGTTAGTCGTGGAAGCGGGTTCGACGGAGGTCGGGGAGGTTGGGGAGCCACCGGTCCAGAGCTGCTCCACAGTCATGTTCTTCAAGCTCTCCAGGATCTTCAGTGCCTCTTTCAACTCCCTGAAGCCCCGAGAGGCTCCATCCTTACCGGGTTTCTCCGCTCCGTTCACAGCTCCTCCTGCAGCGGTTCAGACACAAGCCGACAAAATGACCACAAAAGCAGTTTACAGCAAAAGACAGAAACTGTTTCTTTGATGCGAAAGCACCGTGTGATGTTTGATTATTGACTGCATCAAATTTTTTATTGTATTTGCTCCATTTGACTTTTTTTTTTTTTTTTTAATAAGGGGTTTAAATATATTGTTTTATATACACAAACTAGTCAAAATAAATGCAAATAAATCCATAAAATGTGGTCAACAAATTCCACCAAAATACCAGAAACGACGTCACATTATATATTTTTTAATATCTCTTCACTCTTTGGATGAAAAACATCCACGAGTCTTCAGTTTATAGGTTAATTTCATTTTTTTTTAAACAGCCAGGTATCATAGTTTTTAGCATCCAGTATTCAAAAAAGAAGAAAATTTGAACATGTTGAGGGTTATTTTCAGATTAATAAACAAACATGCTGCTCTAACAAGTATTTAAGGCAGCAGGACAGTGGATGAGTCATAGTGAACTACAACTAGAGGCGAGAAATATAATATAGGAAAATGCCATCAAGATAAATACTGAGATGTTTTGCAGAATTTTAGAGCAGTGTGTGACTGGAATACATAATACTTGCCTAAAGGCATGAACTGCACTATAAAGTTTGATGGCAGATGTATCTGAGAGCTCATATACCAACATCTGTTGGTTTCTTGTTTCTCTGTGGTTCGTCACATGGTCCATTTAATGGCTGACTGGTTACAGCTCCATCCAGCTGCAACCAGCAGCTTTTTTCTGCAGCTGTTGATGACAGCTGTCTGAAATAAGCTCGTAAGACCAGACTAATATTTTTTTTGTGTGGATGAAACTTCTTCCAATGACTTCCTACCTCCACCAGAAGCAGGACTCGCCATAGACGCTTCGCCCTCCTCTCCTGAGACTCCTTTGGTGGGGCTGGTAACCCCGGCTTTGCTGCCCTCCTGCGGTGGGATGATGAATGTCGTGGAGCCAGTGGGCGTCGGGGTCGGCGTCGCAGTATCCGTGGCATCCGCGTTGTTCACGTGGCTGTCGTCCTCTGGGGTCAGACCGTTGTCAGTCTCCCAGCTGTCGCTCTCGTCCTCCCACTCCTCGGTCGACAGAACGCTGCTCGTTTCTTCCACCGAGTCGTAGTCCGTCTCCTCGATCTCCGATTCCACGTTGTAGAGGTGCTGCAAGCGCGATCGGGGGTCAGAAACAAACGTTTCAGCTGCGATTACGCAGACATCACAATGAGCTTCAATTGCTTACCTGTGGCAGGACAATGGTCCTCGAATTGTCTGCCCACACCACCTCTACTTTGCTGCTTACATCCACCCTGTACACCTGACCAACTGACGTCTGAAAGGAGGCAAATATAGGGACGATTATCAGCAACAATACAATATGAAGACTAAGAGGGACAAAAGTGCAGCAGCTAGTGTGTGAAGTACTGCCTAAAAAGCCTTTTTAGGATTTGATATTGACTTTTCCCCACGGAGAGGTGCAAAAGAAGCAAACTGTTTCGAGGCTGGGAATCAGTAGAGGTTCACTCCATGTAAAAATCACCCAAATCTGAAAAGAAATTTCCACCTGACCTCCTCAGAATCAGCCGTTACGATTTTTCTGTATAACAACTTGATGAATGAAGCCCTGAAGGCCCTCAACATACAAAGAAGGTGGGCTTAACATGTGGACTTGATTCGTCTGGATTTGAGTTCTCATAACCTTTACAGTCCAGGAGAAAGACACGCGTCATTTTCATGACTCTTAAAAAAACAAAACGAAACTGAGTGTTTCGTGTGTTGGGCGGTCGGTTGCATCATTTTACCTCATTTTCACAGTCGTTCTGTCCGTTTTCCGAGTTCCATATTCTGATGACGATGTCAGTCGTGCGGAAGTGAAAGTCCGGATGATCAGCGATGTCGTAGACACTGACATCCTCCTCCAAACCGATGACCTAAACAACACAGACACAAACGTTTATGGCCTATTTCTCCTCGTACCTCTGTCGCCCACAAACATTCAAACATTGATCGTTTTCACAAGCTTTAAATCACAATCGTGGTTTTTCCTCCTGACTGACCTCCACGTCGTCACTGGTGGAGTTGAGTTTGATCCATTTCACCACACAGGTTCTGCCTTTGTGATCGCCAGACTGGATCATGCCGTACACCCCGGGGTCCTGCAGCGCTTGGGCTGAGGTGAGCACACATGCATAGCTTAGAGATCAAAGTAAACTCTGTAAAACACAAATATCTGTACTTTTTGGATTCCCGTTTTAAAGAATATTATGATGTGAAGTTAACCTCTATGGATTCTACATAAAAACATTTTCATTTGCCGAATGGCACTACCGTACATGGCTGTAACATCACCATTGTGATGTAAATCCTGGTGTATTCAGGCCATTTTACAGAGACTCTTTGGCACAGTTACAGAAAATGACCTACATACTGCAGGTACTAAGTGGCAGAGAGGCCCATACACAAAAATACCCACCAATCTGAGATCAAATCTGAGATAAAAGCTTTTCCTTACGTCGTTTATCTACTACAAAGTCGCCGGGGCAAAACTCGTGGCTGTCCAGGTGCTGGATGGGGTAGAGGTCGTTCGATCGGATCCCCTTCTCCACCCGGCCGTCCTTCCACATCACATCAGCCGTGGTATTCGTGGATACGACTTCCACTGCCACTCTGCAAAAAAAAAAAAGAAAAAAAGAAAAAGATAGCAGAGACCTCAATCTTCTCTCCGATTTCTCAGTTTTCCTCAGATGACTTTTATCCTGCTTCACTGCCATCTGTCTGGTCCTGCTGCATCCATTGTGATAACAGTGTGCAGTACAAAAGTGGAACACTCTTACACTTAACCTCAAATGCAGCGTGTGAGCCGAGTATGAGTGTGTCTGTGTGGTTGAGGAAATGACACCATCACTGAAAGACTTGATGGATCGAGTCGCAAACCCTTAGACAAATGAGAGCTGGATGGACAGACATGCAGTCAAAGCGAGAGATGGCAGGTCTTTCCAAGAAAGCAGCTGCAAATTTAACAGGAACAGGTGTCATTTCCACGTCTCTTACAGACAACTCTAAAAACATAAACAGTGGACTGCTAAGTTCCTAAACAGCCAGAAGAGCTGCTCGAACTCTGGTGACAAACAGAAGAAACTAGATGGAATTTACTCTCGTGTGCCGGCGTTTGTGATTTTAACCCACCGGTCTCCGGGCTTGAATTCGCGGGAGAACTTTGTCCTCTTCTTCTTGTGCTTCCTCTTCAGGTTGCGGATGGAGAGCGGGATGCTCTTCTTGCGGTTGGTTCCCAGACCGCCGCTCTGAGAGGAGGCTGTGGAGCTCGCTGATGACGTTAAAGAGCTGCAGTGAGGGAAACAAGTTCTTTATGCAAAAGCAATTTTCTGTGTATTAAGCATGCAAAAACTCATTTTTCCCCTCAGTCAGGCTGTGCAGTATTAGGTTTACTGAGTGATGTCTTTGGTCTGAACTGTAATAAAATGATGAGAAACAAAGTGGGTCCAGTGTTGAACAATAAATTTATGCGCTCAACACATACAGGAAACATTTTAGACACAACTGCGCAACAGATCTGCAATAAATCCCACATTTATGAGGCTTTTAAGCTCCACGTGATGTTGAAGTCACATTTAGAGCAGTTTTTCCCGCTCAAATTTCCACTTTGGACTGTTTACTCACACGCGCATACAGCACTTTATTTTGTGCACTCTAAGCATTTAGTCTTCATGTCCATGACCAATTTAGAGTCACCAATTAACCCAACATGCATGTCCTGGGACCGTCTTTGGTTCGAGACACGATGATTCAGCTGAACTGTTACTTTCTCTAAACCAGGATTTAGTCTCTCTGGTTTCCAACAAAACACATTTCCATCCCTTTCAGTTTAATATAATACTGAGTTAAAATGTGTAGAGCTGTCCGATATCTCAATTTCCCCAGAATCTCACACTTACGCTGTGTTTTCATATCTTTGTGGGGACATAATTGACATAATGCTTTTTCTAGCCACTTAGCCTAAACCTACCCATAACCTTATTGCAACCCTGACACTGAAACCACATTTTGAGTCTCAAAATGCCTTCAAACTCGTGGGACCTGGATTTTGTCCCCATAAGGGCTGTTGGTCCCACAAGCATAGTAATCTTACAATTTTTGGTCCCCACAAAGATATGTAAACACACACACACACACACACACACACACACACACACACACACACACACACACACCTGATTTTAATTAACAAGCAGCTCAGCTGTATTAATGATGTACACTGAACCTAAACATCTGCCGGGCATCTCAGCTGATTAATTACAATAAGCAGAATAATTAGCAGCAACTTCGACATAACAGAAAGCTGACTTTTTATTTCCTAATGCAAAAAAAACCCCCTCTGTAACCTCTGTAATCTAACTGAACCACTCACGAGGATCATCACAAATATATATTAAAAGCGTTTCCTACTGTCAACCTAATTCTCCTCCATTTAGTTTTAGACCAAAATGGTAAGCCCTCACTTATGTTTTCAAAAAAAAAAATTAAATATTACACGAATTAACTATGAATTTTAAAATTATTAACATCTACAAAGAAGCGGTTTGTATAGATGTTTGTTTTAAAAGCACAGAAATAAAAGATGGAAGAAAAAAAAAAGACATCGTTGAGATTCTACCACACGGTAACACAGAATTCATTCAAACATGCCTTAAATTATAAATGATACTTTTCTTATTATTAAAAGGAAATCGACAAGGATTGTGTCAAGTTTTTAATTTCTTAAATTTGAATAAAAATGACTCAAAGCTATAATAAATTATATTAGAGCATTTTAGAATTGCTTATAGATAAATTAAACAGCATAAATGTTTTTGTAAAGGGTAATAACTAGGACCCTGACCTGGTGTCGTCGGTTTCCTCTGCAGCCTCGTCATCAGCGTCCTGCTCGCCGTGTTCAGCCGAGGCGTCGTTCTGCGAGTCCGGAGCGTTCTGAACGGGAACCGCGGGACCGTTGTTGTTGTTGGGATGATTCGAGTCGGTCTGTTCAGATCTGTGCTCGCCTACAGGGAGAAACAAAGTAAAAATAAATAAATAAATAAATAAAAAAAAAGGATTATTTACATTCATCCAGTCAAAAGGAAAAATCATCAAAATTCTATTTGAGAAAGAATTTAATTAGCAACAAAGAAGTTATGGTTCTGTATAACCAGGTGAGGCTCTATAGTACAAAACCTGGTTATTTATATATGCTAGAATTGTATATAAGAGCCACTGGAAATAAACAATATAAGGAGGTGGGGAGATTATAGGCTCAAGAATATTCTCCTTAAAAAAAATGTTGTTTTTTTAAATTAAAAAGGGACTGAATCCTTCCACCTCTTAAAGTTCTCTGAATCTGATCTCTTTTTGATACATGCTGTATTACTGGGTGTGTGTTTTATGATCTTCTGGATGTTTTGGCACCTTGTAATTCGGCGTTCTCCGTCTTCTTCCCAGAATCCTTCTTGAACATCCTTTTCAACTGCGCACATGCACGCACACACACACACACACACACACACACACACACACAAGCAGTGAGATAGAGCAAAAGCTTGAAGATGATCAAAGAGTGTTTTCAGGTGCTATCAGTCCTTCTAACACTGAGTGTTAACAAACATTCGAGAGCAACACTCTGAAAATACACCAGCATCAGAGATCGTCCCCGCTCTTGTGTAAAGCAGCTGGTTTAAGGCGCTAATGTGCTCCTCTGGGGAAAAAATAGCTCTTTACAGAAGGAAACAACCAATTAAGAACACATGAAAAGACCAGTGCAAGTTTATCCACACCTTTCTGGCAACGGGGTCTTCAGGCAAAACAGGGGCACCCTCAGGTCCATCACAGGTGATGCGTGTGGCATCACCTTTGGCCGGGAATACGTAGAGGGCCCTCTCTCCCAGCTGCCTCTGGGTGTGGTCGTAGTAGCCCAGACGCCTCACCCTAAATCCAAACGGGAGAATGACTTTAACTTAAAATCTAAACGATATCAATACACGGTGCAAACTGCACCCAATAAGCAACGGTAACAAGAGCAGCTTGTGTACGGAGGCAGACGTAGCTGAAGTGGGCACGTGTGGATGAGTCACTGCACTGACCTGCAGAGGTTTTCCTGTGTGATGGTGGAGGCAGGCGGATAAACGCTGTCAGAACCTTTGGGCGAGTAGCTCTTGGTGATCCACGTCACTTTCAGCTCCACCACCTTCACCTGAAGGAAGCAAGATGACATCCAAGTGAGTGTTTACATTCATGAAGAAGTACATTTACACATAAACTCCAATTCATTAAAAACAACTGAACGTGTTAATTAAAAGAATATTGTTCCATCTGCCTGAATTCATCTCTCGAGTGATCGCTAGCTTTCACTGTAAAAGTAAATAAACATTTTAATTACAAAAAAATCCCCAAAAGGCTTAAATTAAGATAAATAATTCACTTAATGGTTTTACTGTTTCTTCCCATTTTTTAGAAAGGGCCCCAAGTGGTCCAACAGCTGTTGGTGTGATTAAAATCAAAGAGCATTTTCTTATTTTATACAGAAGGGAAGAATTCAAAATGTTCATCCAAAGATTTTAATTTAAATTCAGTCGCTTATTATTCAAACGAGAAAAGTTTCAAGGCATAACAAACTCTTATAATAACCAACGAACCCTAAACGGGTTGCTTTCCATCTCACATAATGTGGCTGCTGCATAAAAGAAAAGATTGCGTACCTCTTCTACCACCACCCTGAACTTGCACTTCCTGCTGAGCACAGGTTTGACCCCTGACAGCCACTGGACATTGGAGAAAACTTTGGCGGGACCAATCAGGACCTGTCCCGGGTAAAAGCCGTACGCCTCGTCAAAGAACAGACCCTGGATCCCAAAAACAACAAGAACGTCACAAAACCAAGAAGTGAGAGTGCAACATAACAAAGATACAAGTACATGTATGAAGCTTCATCAGTGTAACTTTTATTAAAACACACAATGCCAAGTACATTTTTAATTTGTTTTTCTTGAAGCTGCACAAAACCGTGAGGAAAGAAAAAAAGTCCGCAATGGGATGAATGATCTATACTTCATATTGATGCTCATCAGGGAAAGACTAAAACTTTGGGCCTCTGAAAGCGCAGACCCTCTCATCCTCATCATCTTTCCTGGAAATGCCAGCATTAGTATGTGCTGCTTTTATGTGTGCTTCTTTTATCTCAAACATAACCCTCCACAGCGCAGTTTGGACCTGCGGCACCTTCGTGTCAGAGTAAGCCCGGGATTAAATCTGAAGTTATCTACTAAGCCTAAAATCCTGCTCCATAGTACAGGCTCCTGGACACCTGAAGCTGAGGACTGATCCTCAAATAACAGCGAGCACCAGAAGAAATAAAATACAAAGACGGGAGCAGCACGAGTGGAGAGGGACAGCATTATCAGAGCATGTTCAAACTTAATTTTAACAATTTCACACACACAAAAAAAAAAAAAAAAAAAAAAAAAAAAAAAAAAAGGTGAACAGACAGCTGTCACTTAAATTTCAGCCTCTGTGGGGGGTATGACCTCTGAGCAGCAGCCGGGACAACACACGAACAAAGCGAATTTACCTGAAGTGACAGATCAGAGCCGGTGGCTACGTACCGAATCACTGACGTGTGGACAGACATCATAAAGCTTGGCACCGTCTTCCACGCTCATGGAGCACCTGGAGGGAGCGAGACGAGACATTCACTGGATGTGGCACCGATCGACGTACGTTCACGCGATCCAACAGACCGTCACATGGTCACGGTACACACTGCCTGCACACGCACGTACGCACGCTTTACCTGGCTCCATTGGACAGCTTGAGGATGATGTGATTGGTCAGGTCGTACACTTTCCCCAGCCAGAAGTCGTAGGCGATGTAGTCGCCGTACATGAAAGACTGAAAGCAACAACAGCAGGAGCACATCAGCTTCACACTGTGTCAGAGAATTAACTTATGAAGGGCTTTTTCTTCTCGACTCGACTACATTCTGCTCCTCGGTGTAACCTGACTGCTTAAGAGAAACTGAATATAGTAAATGTATCTAAAATCCAACAATATGAGGACAACTTTGGATAACAACATCCAATTACATCATTTTGTGTCCATCGTTTACTCAAACGTAACAAAAGGTGCATTTAATCCTCTTAATGACTGATGCCAGAAATGATCTTTAGAGTAGTTTCCATCCACATTTGTTGATATTCATCTGTGTTTTCCTGCACATAAAAACATTTGTCTTCCACCAAAGATGTTCTGGCCTTTCAATAAAGGAAAAATCACTTTTAAAATGTGCTTTCAATCCCTTTAAATTTCCTTAAGATGGGGTTTAATTTACTCAACAATTACTCATAAAAACGAGAAAAACATTCTTTTAAATCAATGAAAACCTCTGGGCAGCTGTGGCATAAACCTTACATTGGTTAGTGGTCTTATAAACTTGTTAAACACTGTATATTTGGACCAATCAGAGTTAAATGTATGGTCACCCCCTCAATGGCACAGTTTGAGGTAACGAAATCTGATTTAAATGTCAAAGTATTAGAATTTATTTCTGCACTTCAGTGCTTAAATTTCTGCAATGTGCACAATAAACGTGCGCGGACGGTGACCTTTTTAAGAAGATCGCCTCGTTAGCACTTGTTGTGGGAAGTGAGTGACTCTCTGCTGTCCCTGTGAGGTGCAGCTGACAGGACAGCAGTGATTATGTTACTGAAATCAGCTGTAAGGTTTGTAGACGAATCCAACAGTCGGTAAAACAGCTACACGAGTGCTGTGCACCGCATTTGATCTCAGAAAAGGAAATAAAGACTAAACCCATGCAGTGCTGTGAAAGCATCTGTGTGTGAGAGCAAAGGCTAGTTAGCAGCTATGAGCCAGATTCACACTGCGAGTTCCAGCTTTGCGTTTTCCATTCAGTTTAACATCAGTTTGTTTCCAGAGCTGGTTTGCTCCTGTCGGCCTGTTTAAAAATGTTTCCTTTTAATGCCGTTTCTATTCATGTGTGTGTTTTCTTATTAATACGTTACAGGTCGTATTAGGAAGATGCTAAAATGTAAGATGTTTAGAACAGCAGATACTGTAGAGATACTCCACTCTAAGAAGGTCAAATGTCAAACTTTTGCACCACTGTTTCCATCAGGTTGGACGTGTGGATGAATCTGACTGAAGACTAAAACTAAACACACTTCCTGCATTTTTATTATAAAAAGATTTGTAGGTGCATAAAATGCTTTTAATAGCACACACATACCGGTTAGTGTGAAAAAGAGCTTTTTTCTTACTCCTCAAATGCGACTGATGTAAAACACATTTAAGGTGGTCGTGCATGCTTTATATCTTTATGTGTTACATAATTCAAAGGTGTGTAAACATCACGCGAGAGGTCTCAAACAGGACTTTTATTTCACTGGTCTAAGCATTTCCACTTTCACTGTTGTAAATAAATTCAGTCCGATTTCTACTTCCTGAGACTCGAGCTCTTGCTCTTTTTAATTTCTCCCAGCTAACTGGGATTAGTCAAACCTGGTAAGTATCGTTTCTGAAAGTAATTATTTTTAGTTTGTTATAGGCTTGCTTAAGAGCCTAACACAGCAGAGGCAAGTATAAAGTGCAGAAAAGCCAAAATGCAATGTCCCCATATGAAGCTACAGAGTCTCTAGAGGTCAATTTAGGAAAGTTGTTCTGACCAGGACCACCTTCCCTGTTATTAGAAGCCTTTGCTTGCAGTAAGAAAAGCAGTTAACTTGAGTAAAGTATAGATTATTTATATAGGACTGTTTAAGGCAAGAACGTGTCACTGAGTGCTTAAGTTGAATTCTCCTCACGTCAAACATCCACAAACGTTAAAAGAAAGAAAAGCAGAGAAACTAATTTAGCTTAAAGCAAAGCAGGGCAGAGGTTCTCACGCTGAACTGAGTCTTAGTAAATTTGGTCTTTCGGCTCATCTTCTTACCCAGATGTGCTGCAGGTCTTTGCTGTTGACTGGATACAGAACGCAGTTGGTTCCAACTAATTTCACTGCACACTCGATGTTCATGTTGGTCACGGAGCCACACTGGTTATCCTGAAACACAACAGAGACGCACATCAGCCTGTTAGCACCTCAGACCTTTTAGGAGTTTTTTGCATGCACAAGACCTCGCACTGTGAAGAAAACCTCAGAGCTTAATGTTTCATTTGTATTCAGACTGCGTGTTACACGAGGTAAGAGTCTCCTTTCAGTCCTCTACACGAGCAGACCTGCAGTAATATTCAGGTCATGCCTGATGCAGCAAATGAAACAGAGTGATGAACAGTGACGTGACTGTCAGAGGGAAAACGAGAGAGCGGCGCAGACAGAGAGAAGGTGAAAGAGTTCCAAACAGGCGGAGGGCCGCACTCACATTAGAGTTGTTTCTTCGCACGAAGTCTCTGATGACGATCGATCGATCTTCAAGTTTTAACTGCAAGAGAAAGAGCAAACGGTTTGAGAAAATGGTGGCTAACGCAGCTGAGTGACTTCATGGTTAAGACATCTCAATGCTCACAGAAGCTGCTGAGTGTGTGACACTGAAATTGGATCATCATCTTCTTATAATAACCCTTACAGCAGAGGAGAACGCTGCACATCAATAACTCTAATGGAGCCTGGACACAGAGCTGGAAATTAACCAGCAATGAAATCTATTCGCACTCGGACCATAAGAGCGCTACTTATGCAATTTGTCACACGGGCATCCTGTCCTCACCCACACGACCACTCGGCAGAGCTGCAACGCCCTCTGAGAGCAGATAAACGACTCTGCTGTCCAAACAAAGAGATGCATTTCACTGAGCCGGCCAGCAGGAGTGTTTATTCAGCACCGGACGAGTCAGCAAACACAATTTCACTTTCAATTGCTAATCAAAACACTGAAATAAAAGAATACAGATCCAGTAAAACTGAAATGGTTTGTGGATAGTCTGACGGGCGGACAAAGTCACAGCTTGCAGCGATCGGAGAGGGCAGAAAACAGAAGCTGTTGGACTAAACTTGGCATCGGATCAACTCTCAGAGGGAAACATTGTTCCTGTGAACTGAATTCTGCTGTGTCACGCCATGCCTGTGCGCAGGAATCCAGACTGAAAACAGGCCTGCAGTAAATTAATTAAAAAACAAAACAAAAACATGCCTGCTGTAATGAACAATGGCTGAGCAGCAGCTATAGAGAGTTTCAATGCTTTTTGGATGCCAACACACAGATGGTTTATAATTAATGCTTAGAGAACAACATTAAAAAACGATCAGCAGGTAAACGGCATAAAACGCCCTCCTCATGTTCTACCAGGAGTGTGAGCTCCCCGTTATCAGACTGCTTTACAGCCCGCGTCCAAATTCAGTTTCCATGATAGATATACACCTTCTCTGTTCACACATGGGTTTTTCTTTAGAGAGGATACGTTTTAAAACGTTTTTAAAAATCCACTAACTGCTGGCCTGATCTCTAAATATGACTAGATCATGTACACAAACTACATAAAGGATGTCAAATTAATTTGACATCATGGGCAACATGAGCTGAAGTGGCCTGGACTACTGAAGACTGCACTTTCTGCCCATGTAAAGAAGTTTTGCTGCGTATTTAACCCCTGAGATGTCTTAATGATGTCTTCATTTCAACTGTACATCGCAGTTTTTCTCCTTGATAAAGGAATAGACCCTGCCCTTTACTGTGGATTTTATTTCACTTATATGGATATCTTGGTTTCTCCTTTAAAAAAAACAAAACAAAACAAAAACAACTCCGGCTCACATCCTTGCTGTGCATTTCCTTCACCTTTAAACCACAGCATGCAGGACTTCATGGGTTCATACATGAAACAGATGAAACACCAGTGAACAGCTTGTTTAGTTCAAGGCCATATTTGTGCTTTTCATATGTATACCGCTTCCTTTAAGATACGATTCATTTATCCCAAACTTGGGAAATTCCTTTAATTTCTTATTTGACAGATACGGTAAAATGCTTTACTGCAGCGGTCTCCAACCTTTTTTACACCACGGACCGGTTTATGCCCGACAATATTTTGATGGACCGGCCTTTAATGTGTCGCGGATAAATACAACAAAATAAAACTAGTACCGGTACCGAAAAAAAAGATTTATTCATAACACGCGTGAAAAGACCCAGGAAAACCGAGTTAACGATCAAAACGATAACAAAATAATGCTGAAAACCGATTAAAAACCCTGAAAACCATACATTTCACACCTGAGCCTCAACTCTCGCGGCCCGGTACCGGTCCGAGGCCCGGGGGTTGAGGACCGCTGCTTTACTGTACTTAAATATTAAGTTTACTCTACTTTTAATCATTAAAAGTAGAATAATCACAATTAGAAGTATTTGTGTTACCTCCATAGTGCCAGTAGTTATGCTTGACTAAATGGTATAATGCTAGCTAACTCAGTTGTTGTTGGGCTGTTGATGCCTTTACATGGAACAAACTGCAAAAAAAAAAAAAAAACTTGTCCACAAAACTTTGAATCCCACGGAGGCAGGTGCTTTTCATGTCACCAGTTTGTGCATAAACACCATGCACTACACCCGAGAGGACAAAAACACCACCTGCTGTTACCAAAAATTCATCTACAAAAATACTGGCGGTGACCAGTAGTACCCTTTAGCCTCCTAGTAGAGACACCTACAGCATGAATTTCAAAATGCTACGTGACTGTGTTCTGAAGTTTTCACATTCATAAGATTTTTAGAAAACTTGACCTTTGACTTCTTAACCTTGAGGTCAAGGTCACTGAGACTCAAACTTATTTGAGATTTTTAGTAGAGTCGAGGTGTCACATTCACAAACTTGTGAATGTGATCATGTCGCTTGCGTGCCCGGCAGGGTCAAAACAATACCCCATCAGACTTTTACGGCTGAGGGGGGGAAACGTTCAGGGTCCAAAATCACCAAAATGTGCAAGAGGGAGGTTTTAACGCCTCAGATTGCTACATTAGGTGTTAAGAGTCCAGTCAGGGCAGAAACACAAAAGTGCACCAACGTGAGACTGTAAGACGTGGACCGTTGCTGAAGACACAGGACTCTAAATGGGGGAAGTGACCCAGAAGTAGCTCTTCAGATTCTCTAAATATGAAAAGAAGGTGTTTTAGTGCTTCTTTCATTCTCCTTTAGGACGAAATACACTGAACCACCCTTGAAAGGAACAAGGAACCAGGATAACACAGCCCCCACCAGGGGTTCATTACCTGGGACTTTCCATCAGTTCTAGACCCAAAGAAGCATCTTGAGAGGTGAAACATCTTCAAATAAACCTAAAAAAGCCTATTTGCCTTCTTTTAAACTCTAAAGATGACACACAATTCACAGAGACACACAAATAGTACAGCTCATGTAAATGTTAACCGAGCGTTATGAGAGGTGAACTCTGAACGGTACACTGCTGTGATAAAAATCGGACTTTCATGAAGTCGTTCACCTGAATGAAGAAGCTCTAAACAAAAACGATGAGCTGCGTGAAAATAAAAAAGTGAATTTCAGGCTTAAAGCAATTCACTTTGCATTTGTTAGGTCCTCAGTTTGATCGCTGCCATCTTGTAGCCTCATTTATTAATTTTACAGCCTTAATGAAAGGCAGGAGTTACCCTGGATAACGATAGTTGCTCATCCTGTCCACGCCTAATTTCAATACAACCACCTCCTCTGTTCCTAGACAACTAAACCTTGTGTCCAAAAACATACAAGCGAGAAAAGTGACTGAATGAAATGAAGAAACACCAGCACTAAATACCACCACCCTCGCAACAGAGTTTTAACATTCCTATGCAGCAGTCAATCAGGTGCTGGCTCCCAAACTGGCAGTCAGTGATGAAAACTTTGAAAACCCCTGCTGTAAAAAGATGACCTGTGGGCGGGCCTATTTGGAAAAGATGGCTTTACTGGCAGGAAGAGAAGTGGCAGCGAACCACCAGGCAAAACACCAGAGTTTGGACAGACGCAGATGGAAGTAGAGGAGAGAGTAGAAATCGAATAAAAACAAGGCAGACTGCATATTTAGTACAGAACTGGAGGTGGGGATTAGGGCTGGGCTATATCATACCGTTCACGGTAATACCGGTGTAATGTTGGGCAACGATAAGAAAATGAAATATCGCGATAGAAACGCGCATGCGCAGTGCCTTTGTTTACATACGCACATGGCGGCGACGCAGAATGAGAGCGAAAGCGGATCGTTAACTGAAACGGATGAACCAGAATTGGTTTGTAAAAATGCTGCAACTTCAGTGGTGTGGAACTGGTTTAGCTTTCGTCCGTCAGATACACAACAAAGCACTATTTTTGGTAGAGCATGCTAGCGGGCCGTCGTTATTACCGTGTTTTTTAGAAAATACGGCACACTTAAAATCAATCCTTTGAGTTTTCTGAAAATCGACAGTGCCCCTTATAATCCCGTGTGCCTTAGGTATGAATTCTGGTTGCGTTTACTGACCTTGAAACGATTTTGTGGTACACGGCGCTCGAAAATCTGTCAAATGTTTTAGTGCGACTTTGCTAAGCTACGAACCCGCACCGCTTGATGGATTGTCGGAGCATTACGGCTATCGTAGTCAGGAGCCTCGCGGAGTGATACGTAGTGTGCTTCAACATAATATTACCGTATTGTGTGTGTATAAGCTCTTTTAAGTTTTGTGGATATTATACATGGTTATGCTGAGGATATGTCGGCCAATTTCCACTGGAAATGCCTTTTGGTTAAACTGTCCGCGAGGAATTTGCATTTGCACTGTTGAATTTTTATATAACTTTAATGCACTTAAAAAAAAAAAAAAAAAGCTGCTTGTTTAAGTGAAAATACATTGATGGTTTTTTTTGTTTGCACTAATAAAGTTGAGGAGTTGTAAAGCATTTTGTCTAGTGTCAATTATATCGTCAGTTATATCGTTATCGCAAATTTTCAAATGTATATATTTTGGGTCATATCGCCCTGCTCTAATGGGGATGGAGAAAAACAGGAATATATACTTATATCAGACTCATGTGTAGGTAAGCAGGTAATACTGCTATTATTAGAGCTGAAACAATCAGCTGATGAGCTGACTGATCAGAATACTAATCAACACAATCCATCCATTTAGTTTAACTGCTTATCCACTTCAGGGTCATAGCGAGGCCAGACCCTGGACAGGTCGCCACTGTTGGGCTGACACAGAGAGAACGCCACTCACACTTTAACTCACACCTGCAGCCAGAGTCACTAATTAACAAAACATCACTCCTGTCTTTGGACTCTGGGAGGAAGCTCGAGTACCTGCAGAGAACCCACACATCTACAGGGAGAACAGGGAATACAGCCGGCTGACTAGAACCCAGGACCCCACAGGACCACTGTGCTGTAATACATTCCACAGTAAAGCATAGCAGCATGTTTTAATTGGCTGAAAGATAATTTCAGCCAATTAAAACAATAATTAGTTAAACGAGGAACTAAATGGTACCAGGCTTTCCCGGCTCCTAAACTTACTATACATGTGACAACGAGCTCAACTACATTATTATTTAGTATTATGCATCTCTCTTGACCTAAAGGAAAATTCAAGCATTTCAATAATGTTAAACGTTTCTGATAAGTGTGGACCTTCTGGGTCATTTTATACCTGCACAGCAGAGATTCAGAAACGGGGCTAAACTCTGCATCAGGACAATCAGCACACAACTCTTCAATGTTTGGAAATACATTTTTCATTTTACTGCAAAGAGTTGGACTAGAAATGAGCACAGCAACAAGAAGGTGCTGGAGATAACAGTGAAGACTGTATGGCTGCAGTTTGTATGAGTAAAGATGCCCAAACATCCTGTTGAGGACAGTATGAAAAGCACCTGCAAGCACACACACACACACACACACACACACACACACACACACACACACACACACACAGCAGCTCTTCAGCTTTATCTTACACTGTAACCCAACTCCTCTGGTTTCTGGGAGAGGAGCCACTGAGTGTGTGTGTGACTGTGTGGAGGGGATATAATCGATGGGTCGCCATGTTCCCTTGTACTCGATTAAACATCAGCTTGTCATCTCCTCATTTCTCTGCAGCTCAGGATTAGAGCATGTACACACACCAACTTCTGTCCCTACTTATCTGAAGCTTTTAGCCAAGAGAAGAGCTTTTTTTGGACAGACCCACAAATGCAGCTCTTCTTCATTAATATTCTTTCAGTGCTTTGTGCTGCAGTGCGCTGCTGTAGTCAGAAACGCTGCGTTTAAAGCACAGGTACAGAAACATAACCACCGAGTGCGAACGTGCTGGTCAGGCAGCTGTTAAAAGTGTCCTGTTGGTATGAAAGTATAATCCACTTAACATGTGTAACTGTAATTTTAATCCACCGTACACCTTGTAACTGGATTATGTCATTTACACTCTGTTCCTTAATTCTGCTAGGGAGCTGCATGCCCCCGCGGTGGGAGCGACGACTCTCCAGGAAGAGGTGAAGTTGAGGAGGAGGGACGGCGCTGCCATCCCATCGATCAACGCGTTACAAAAGTGATAAAGCAAAAACATTTTCCCCTCCTGATACTGTTATCTCTCAGCAGAGAGGATCTCCTGGGCTTACAGCTCTGGTAGAAGCTGCTTTAACCACCAATGAGCTACATGCACCCAGTTTTGTCTTACCCTTGATTTAACTGTATGTTTGTGTTCAGCATCAACACACATGAAACATTCGAAACCTAAACGTTAGAGTCTTTTTTTTTTTTTTTTTATTTAAAATGCGTGAGTTGTACTGATGTCTAAAAATACAAATGGTCACCATCTTACCATCTACGTCTCTTAATGCCTAAATGAGTGATTTAGGCAGTAATTGAGGAACTAAAGGGAGATTAAAAAACCCATATATTCCACCTTTTTTTGGCTGATCTTAAGTGCTCTTGTTTCATCCAGCAGTGTCTTGGTTGAACTTTGCATGACTTACTCTCTTTTACCATGTGTGTAAGAAAGAGAAAGACTTAAAGGGAGGTAGGGGAAGGGGCAAAACAGCGAGGACAGAGAAAAGACGAGGAGAATCATATACAGTAAACACTGGACAGCCTGGTATCCCCGCTCCAAGTATCTAGATTTTGTCTTCACAGTTATTTGAACCATACCTGGCCTAGCCCCTTACCTTTCCTTGGAAAACCCTACATAGACCAAGCAACCCCTAACAACACAGCTACTGGGGCCAGTAGATGAGGTGTTTTGGGTGTGTCCTGGAGGGGATCTGGGGACAGAGCCAAAACACGATGGAAGGACTTTGTCTCTCAGAGAGCTTGGGATCGCATCAGTGTCCCGCAGGAAAGGTCAGGACGTCACTGCTCAGACTAGCAGCAGAAACTGAAATCAGTGGAATCAGAGGAGTTTGTGTGTTATGTATCTGTGTGATAAATAGTGAAGCTAAATGAAAATAAAACTGAAGTTGTCATTTTTGGCAACTTCAATCACATCGATAGCACTCTGGGCCCCCTTTCCTCCTGCTGTAAAACACATGTAAAAAACCTCGGTGTCTACATTGATGGTTCTTTTAAATTGAATAAGCAGGTGAGTGCAGTAGTTCAGTCCTGCTTCTTTCAGTTAAGACAGCTAGCCAAGGTAAAGCCATACCTCCCGGCTAACGTCTTTGAACGTGTTATTCACCTTTTCCTTACTTGCAGATTGGACTACTGCAATTCATTGTATTTTGGTCTAGACCAGGCCATCATCCATCGTCTTCAGATGGTCCAAAATGCTTTTAGCTTCTTTACACTGGCTTCCTGTCTCCTACAATTTAAACTTTTACTTTTTGTTTTTAAGTCACTTAACGCCCGAGCCCCTCCTTACCTGTCTGGGCTCCTCTCTGCTTATGCTCCAGGAAAAACCATGAGGTCTAGCTCAAAATTAATGCTGTCCATCCCACAGACTAATCTCAAATCTCGTGGTGATAGAGCCTTCTCCGTGGCAGGTCCCAGACTTTGGAATAGTCTCCCCCTAAATATTAGATCTGCACAAACACTTGAGCAATTTAAATCACAATCGCTGTTTGAAATGTGCTATATAAATAAACTTGACCTTGACCTTAAAATAAGTCAGAAGCCAAGTACTAATGAAAGGTCACAGCTACTAAACTAATGATGCAGAATTAAGATTATTCCAGTGCACAGTAGCTTGAAAAGCAACATTATTAAACTTGGATGTTGATAGAAAAACGTGAACCTTGCAGAAATACTGATGTTCGCAAAAAAGTAAAAGACAACTTTTAAGTTTTAAGCACAATTTGCTCAGGTTTGTGAATTTACTCTCACATCTGATTTTTCTGCAGAGCAATCTGGTGAGCATTAATTTAGCACAAAAAAAACAAACGAACAAAAAAAAAAAAAAAAAACCTTAAAGAAATCCTCCACATTAGCAGTGAAGCGATGATATCTCCTTAAGGAGCAGAAAGAGTTTGACAGCTTTAAGGTTTGTTTGGAGGTCAAATTAAAATGAGGCAGCGCCGTGACTTTGTGAAATCTGAATCTGAAAGCAGATGAAGGAGGAAGGTTCCTCCTCGTTACTCACATGATGCACACAACTCCTCGAGGCACCTTGAAATCAAAGCTGTGTCTCTGCACCACTGCTGCTGTGGTGATTTATGCATTTCTTCCAAAGCCACAGGTTCACACACACATGCGCACTAATTAAAACTGGACTTTGACACGCTGAGTGAATCGCATATCTCTTGACATTACCGGTAACACACACACATGCACACACACACGGCTGATTACCCTGCTACACCGATGGGTCACAGCAAAGCAGTTGACTGTTGCTATGGCTCATATAGAGATGAGGAGGAGGGAGGCGGTATGATGAGGTGGTGGGCACAGACTCCGACAACAAAAAGGGGGGAAAAAAAAAAAAAAAAAAAAAAATGTTTGTGTGTGGCACTTGCCTCGGAAAAAGAAGAGCAGCAACCTTGGTTGTCTCTTCATCCATGCTTTTAGGGCAGAAGTGGCCAGATTGATAACAAGAATCGATGGAGGCTTTGATTTTCCAGCCTGATTTGCACGAGTCATTATTCAGGTGCGGCACAAAGATGGAGAGGAAGATGGATGCTGCAGAGAACTGCAGCTTGGGGGCCACGCCTGCTCTCTGACAGACAGCTTTCTATACCGGGCTCACTTCTCCTTCACTCTGTTGTCCATACAAAGAAGACACCCGAGCCACAAACACGGGCGCATTCAGTAGTAACAGGTAACATTTCTCTCCACACACGGCTAACTTCACTGAATATGAAGCCAGAAGGTGAAATTCCACCCACAGATGCTGCTAAAAATCTGTGATAATGAAGGTGCGACGTAGCACAGCTACATCCTGCACCTCCGCCTTCAGCCACAGGCAAACTATGCTTCAGCTCAGTGGCATTTGGGCAAAAAAAAAAAAAAATAATAATAATAATAATAATTTGCAGTTTTGAAAGAAGAGACAAACAAACTGTAAAAGAGCAAGTGAGGCCTTCTGGGTTACGTGGATCCTGTGAGAACTGCGCTCTGGGTGGCTGCCGAGTTGTTTGTATGTGAATGACTTCAATGATTTGTAAGTGCACAAAGAGTTGGCTGAAACTGGTTTAAAAGCAGTGTGTTAGCATACTCAGTAACTGAGTAAGCCAAGTTCTACAATTCAGGTAATCTGTTGCAGAGCTACTATAGGTTCATATTTCATAGTTCCTGCTTGTTCTGAGCTAGATAGGTACAAGGTACAAGACTGTGTGAAGAACTACTTTTTAACTGTGAAAAAAACAAAAACAAAAAAAAAAAAACCTGCTCATCCCAGAATGCATTGCAGTTCTAGACATACGCAGACACTCACTCTGGATGAACTTCTTGAATTTGAACCTATTAATCATCCCGTTGTTGTATAATTGTTTTGTATATATTTTATCCTTGTTATCAATATAGCACAGTGCTTCATGCTCTACAGCAATCACCACTCTCGCCATTTCTGAAGTTTACAGTTTATTAAGCTACCCGTCTTCACAGGTAGAAACATTTCCATGGTAACAGAGACTTCCACCAATCACAGATGTGGTTTCAATTTAGGACTGTGGGCACAGTAGTTCTTTTCCGCGACTCCGGGGGGTGGGGGTGAGGGAGTCTGCTTTGGATGATTAAAATATTATGACTCTTAATCAAAATCCCTATGTGGAATCTCAATGGGATTATTACCTCACTGCATGCTGGACTATTTGTGAGCAGCAAGATTTCAGAAGTCCAGAAGAGGTATTAACTTTTCTCAATCATGTAGACATCCAAGTATCAAACAAACCAGATACACCAAAACCTCACATAAAGGTTGGGATGACCATTGAGAAAGACTAAGCTCGTTCACATCAAACCTGCGTTTCAGGTAAAGCCAGTACACTCAGATGTAAATGTACAGTAGGTCCGTCAGGACGATGTAAATTACATGTGCAAGCTAATTTAAAAAAAAAAAAAAAAAAAAAAAAAAAAAAAAAAAAAAAAATGTATTGAAAGTTTTATTTATTTGTGACTCAAAAATACTTAAATGACTTTGCTAAGCAGGTCGCCCTGATAATAACAGACCTACATGCACGGGCAGAGCTTCGCCCCATGCAGTAGCTGAATCAAAAGCTAAATTAGCTCATATATCAAAAGTTTTACAATTCAATCAAAAATTAAATGCATAAAAACACGAGCTGTGTTGTGAGTAGTTTCATGATGTTGAGCTGACTCATCACAGTCAGTCTTTGAGTGGTGCTGCAGTCTTTTCTCACTCGTTGCATTTAACAGTGCACCAACAGCATTTGTCCACTTCCAAAAACTGATCGTTAGTTTATATAATTCATTAATTAATTAGTAATTAATTAAGACTTCACAGTAGAATGGAACAATGTCAGACTCTGCACTGTGGGTCTGCTGAAGCTGATTATGGATAAAACTGAAACGTGTCCGTGTTGAGTTAATGTGAACAGCCTCTGGATCAGATGTGTGTGGTGTAGAAGCGACTGATGTAACCGTCTCAAAGGAAACAGGGTCATATAAAACATTTTAGATGTTGTTTGTAGCATCTTTTCAGAGCCTGATGGTTTATGTTCATAATTAGGGCTGAGCATTTAATCTGTTTTCACCTTCAATTACAACTTTGGTTCCCAATGATTTACAGATTACTGTGATCCCAATGATTTACTGATCATCAAACCTGTTGCCATAACAACAAGCCAATGTTTGTATACACTACGGTTTTGTGACTGTAACCATTGCGTTACACTGACACAGTTTTCCTACCATTTTTGTGTCTTTTAAAAGCCAATTTCATTCCGTGCTGTTATAACAGTCACCAAATTCAATTTGTTTTTATCTTTCAGCAAAGACAAAGTACCTTAATCTTTGACACAGTTTGCCAATTCTTCTGCCAAGCGCATCTCTATTAAGCATCTAAACATAATGACACGGTGAGTTAGCGTGGGATCACTGGTTTCATTTTCATCAACGCCACTGATTAAAATCTCATAGGACTCAGAAAAAACATTATGATAAATTTCCACTCATTTTACATTTATGTAAATATTTTGTGATGTCCTCCTAATGAAGTAGCCGCAGACATAGCATTAGCTAATGTCCTGCTCCACCACGTTGTCTACCAATCAAAAGGTTGATAGTTCAATCCCCATGTCGAAGTATCCTTGGGTAAGATGCTGAACCCCGAGTTGCCCCTGATGCATCCATCAGAGTGTGGGTATGTGAATCTTAGGCTTGTATGAATGCATGCGATTGTGCGTGAATGAGGCTTATAATAACTTTGTGAATGTGTTAAAAGTTAAAACAGCACTGCAGACATTAACTTGACAGCTGGCGTATGTAAAGGGGCTATGAAAAGAATTCTAATAATAACTGTGATACACACTAACTAACTGCTAAACACTACACAGGCTGCTACTAATTCAGCACTAATTACAATACCGTTAAGAGACCCTTTATAATAATAATAATAATAATAATAATAATAATAATAATAATAATAATAATAATAATAATAATAATAGTAGATTGGATTTATATAGCGCTTTTCAAGGCACCCAAAGCGCTTTACAATACCACTATTCATTCACTCTCACATTCACACACTGGTGGAGGCAGCTACGGTTGTAGCCACAGCTGCCCTGGGGCAGACTGACAGAAGCGAGGCTGCCATATCGCGCCATCGGCCCCTCTGGCCAACACCAGTAGGCGGTAGGGTAAAGTGTCTTGCCCAAGGACACAACGACCAGGACAGAGAGCCCGGGGATCGAACCGGCGACCTTCCGGTTACAGATACACTTCCCCCTGAGCCACGGTCGCCCCCTTTGAACTTGTGTGGGTTGGTTTGTGCACATTAAAGCCTCTCGCTCTCACACTAGTCTGAAGAACTGCTGTCACAGCTTTGTGATTGGCTGTCTGATGCTGCACAATGAGGTTCTCACATCAGACACTGATTCTGCAAGGATGGTGATCTTAAAATAAAGTAAATACAGTAATCCTGAGTTTATTTAAAAGTGATGAAGCAAAAAAAACAAAAAACAAAAAAACAACAAAACAAAACAGATCAATGATTAGTCTTTGCAGTTTTGTTTATAAGGCAATAAACTGCATCACCAATAAATCCTCACACCCTGATAACCCTTCTTGCTGCTGCAGGACAGCCTAGCTGAAGCCTATTGATTTGGACACAGGAAGGGTGCACGGCTCTATTAAAAACAGAGAAGGCACAAATCCTTTTACCGATGAAGACCACAGGGGATCGACAGAAGGACTAATAGCACAGTATCTATTATAGAGCAATCTCCTTGCTGTGTAATTTGAGAGATGAAACAAAAAAAAAAAAAAAAACCAACAAGGAGCACTAAGAGCCGCAAGACAGAGCGCTGTACTGTATATCAGCAGGGAAATGAGTAGCAAAAAGAAAAAGAAGAAAATGCAGTCACAAAAAGGTGGAGAATAGAAGATGGAGACAGGAAGAAGGTGGTGGAGGATACTCGAGAGTCAATCATTAAGACAAAGAAATGGATGTGGGGAAAAAGAAGGAAAAAAAAACGTCAGGAGAGAAGATGCCGAAGGGGAGGAGGGCGCAAGGAGCTGGAGACAGGGTGTGACGGGGAGAAAATGAGGATGAGCTGTGAACGTGGTACAGACGAGAAAGCAGCCAGCCCAACAAGTGGGAGATCGAGACAAGTCCCAGGAGAGAGACAGAGAGTGAGGAAACCAGAAAAAGCAGGAGCCAGAAATAGACAAGAGTGCAGCAAAAACAGCAGATAGTAAAATGGAAATACAAAGGGGAAGAGCGAGCGGGAGAAAGTAGACTGTCTCCCCACTGGGCAGGACCAACACTGCAGAGGAAAACAGGGAGGATGGGAAGATGAAGGAGGGAGAGAGAGTGAGGAGGAGGAGGTGGAAAGGAGGCTGGCTCCTTAAGCAAGGCAAGTCACCTCAGAGTGCAGCTATTCCTGTGTGTGTGTGTGTGTGTGTGTGTGTGTGTGTGTGTGTGTGTGTGTGTGTGTGTGTGTGTGTGTGTGTGTGTGTGTGTGTGTGTGTGTGTGTGTGTGTGTGTGTGTTCCATTATCCCATCCAGTCAGCACCACATTACATCAACAGTCTCTAACACGTCTCTGTCAGGACGCTGGCTACGGCTGTATGAAGGAAAAGAAATATCAATACAAAATTTAAACAAAAATAATAAAGAGCGAACAGGTCCAAAACATATTAAAAATGTAAAGAAAATAGTGTGGTAGTCTAAAAACTAGACTAAAATTACTCTGACTTTTATTACAAACCCTTGAAGTGGACCTTTGGTGTATATTTCCAGGAGGTTTCTTGGACTCAGTAAGAGTAGCTTTGCATGATTCACAAATCAAAATACTCCTCATTCGTCTTATTTTGAGCCTTTTAGAACAAACCCTTTTAGCTTCTCTGCCTTTACAGTCTGTCTCCATAATCAGCCCTCACATCACTGATTGGCTGGCCCTCATGAAACAGAACGTTTGGTGGGTATGAGGACATCCACTCTTGACATCATACATATAAAAAAAAAAAATAAAAGAATTTAAAAAGTCTGAGCTTTTAGCGCATAGTTGAACACGCACTAATAATTAAACTACTTCGTATCAATATGAGTAACCATACAAGTGAGGCTGAAATCAGAGAGAAGCACATTAGCTCTACCTTAAAAAAAAGAAAGAAATGAGTCACAATAACAAGCGCTGCAGTGAACATGACGTTATTCTGTCCATTTAACTGCGTCAGAGCATGTAAACACCAGATTATATGAAAATCACATCCCACAACAGCTGATTTTATTCAGAATGAAAAAGCTGTGAATGCAGCTGCTGTTAATGAGAAGGTGGAGAAGGTGAAGGAGGTGGGGGGAGGTGGGGGAGATGAGGAGAACGCAGGGGAGCGAGAGAAATGAAGAAGGGTGGGATGGAGATAAAGACACGTTTGAGAAAAAAAAAACAACAAAAAAAAAAACTCTCAGACACAACAGGCACCTTTTATCCTTTAAAATCATCAGTTCTGATGATTTAATGTCTAAATGAACACTTAAGTCACTTTTCTGTAAAAGCTTGAACGACAAGTCTGACAAGTCGTGATGAGGAACACTCATGTTTCACTTTCAAGTTTCAACGCGGTGCTGACAACAGTGGAATTAATGCAGGGATTAAGGTTCCTGTCTGCGCTCGTCTCTCGTGCAAGCATGTCTGCTCACTGTAGACACGGCAGACAGGAAACAAAATTCATCTCCCGGGTTACAGTAAGAAAACCGTGACCTCATACATTACACATCAGTTGGTGTTCTATGCATCTGTTAACCAAGCAGGAGAGAAGGCTAACGTTAGCCCCACTCAAACTAATCTGAGATCAGACTTCAGTTAAAACCGAATGTAACCAACGGCTTAAACTGTTCTTTGATTTACACCATATTAGTACAGACAGTGTTTAACCTCATCCATTAGACTCTACTCAGGTTTGACTGTTTCATGACTTTAGACTAGTGAGCTAGTCTGATTTTACTCCCTGTCCTGGTCGTGGGCAGGTCTGAATACCTGCTGGACATCTAGTTTAACCAGCTCGGTCTGACAACATCTCAGTGAAAATGAAGTTTAATGTAGGCTGTGTCAGAATAAACTGGCACTGCACCAGAGCAATGTGTAACCAAATTCCCAACAGGCAGCATGGACTTTAACCAGCAGGAACAGATGGCTGCTGGTGCCACGATTAGCCAAACTCTGCAAATTAACACAGCACCAGTGTTTACCCACATTTTAAAAGGTTGATTTAAAAAAAAAAAAAAACTAAATTGCCCAAACCCTCATACAGTCTGTAACAACTTGGATGTAGCTTAAATGGAAGGAGGATAACAGAGCAAGATGATCCATGAGGCCTGAAGTCTTCAGAGAGCACAGCAGATTCACAGCTTGTCCCGTCCATTTCACACTTTAACAACAAAAGCCATGACCCCCGAGGAGGAGGTCTAAAAGGTGAAAAAGAAAAACATCAGACATATCCTTCCTTTACCTGCTGAGCAGCTTCATCACAACCTACCTAGACATCCTCCATGTCTGTCTGCATTTTCATGATTGCTCTGATGGATAAGACAACAAAGCAAAGTCACCGCACATTTAGCAGCATCGTAGTCGTGTGCTGTCTAGAGCACCATCAAATGCTGTCAAATCAATAAACTATCACACACTCAGTACAGCATGAGCTGCACTCGCTGCTCGTGTGTTTATGGGTAATTGATGGTTGAAAACAGCAGCCGAGGAGTCCTCAAAGTTATTGCTTCGTGTCTATTTATTTTTGACGTTTCGGCGCAATAGTACACGGACTGATTTGCATTTTATTTAAAACTGGTTAGAAGTTTTTCCCATTTTCTTCCCCCTCTTATCATACAGTTAAGTTGTCTTTCCTTCAGCATGCGCAGCACTTTGTTCATTTTAAAATGTGCTTATGAATAAACGTAATAAACTTAAACTACTTTAGTGTAACAGCAACGCACAAAATGACAGTTTCAAAGAAAAAAAATGAGAAGTTTCTGCTCTATTTTTCTTCGAACAATTCAAACAAGACAGCAAGTCGACTAAACATGATTTAATGTTGACGAGCAACATTTTCAGATTTTCTCATGATCCAATAAAAATAGGTCTAAACACTGCATAACTGTTCTAGTCGTGAAGCTTGTGTTTTACCAGTCAGAAACCATCTCCAAGAAGACAAATAAATAACTTTAACCTGAACATTTTCTTGAGGGATGAACACAAAACAGATGTTTGCATCCACTATTCACAGACTTTTGCAGCTACCTGATGCAGCATGTACAGTCAGCATTAAAGAAAAAGAACTTCATGCAATTTTAGGAGGATTTCTTCAGGTGTGATGAGCAGCTGCAGTGCAGCGCTGCAGCTGCTTCACTGTTCTTCGAGGAAGCGTACAGTACGGTGGCTGGTGCCCTGCCCCTCGTCTGTTTGTTTCCCTGCCTGGCACCTGCACAAACCATAACCAAGGCTCTGGGCTCCAAAGCACCGTTGGGCGGGCCTTGGCAACAGCTTCGTGTCCCAGATTACACCAACGTCTGCCAGCCTACCACGAGCACCTGCGGGAGGCTTCTGAGCAAACTCCACTGACGGGTGCATACAGTCATCTGATGGGTATTAGTGCTGAGCAGTGTGCGACATCCGAGTAGCTGTTTTGACAATCGGCAACACTCAGGTGACCTTTAAAAGACATAAGACCACAGCTCTGAAGGACTTAATCAAATTCTACTGATCCTACTTTTTTAATTTTTAAAAACAAAAACGTTTGATTAAATCCAACTTGAATTGCGGCAGGTTAAACACAGAGGAACTGGCAGGATAAATGATTTAGGTTTTAAACAAGCTGAGCAGACTAAACAAGTGGAGATAAGCAATGTGATTAATATCATCCGCTCAGTCCAGGCAGTAACTGTGTTTGCTGCTTTATCAACTAATCAAGCTTAATCAATAAGGACGACACACGCAGTCTGACACCACAGCGAAGTGAATGAACACTCAATTCTTCCTTTGTGTGTATTGTGATGTATTGCGCGATCGTCCTGCAGTCAAACTGGACTTAAAATATTTGTGTAATCCAACAGAGTGTCATTTTCGGCTATGTAAGAAACAAACAGGGAGGCATCCACACAAACCCCTTTCTGCACCCACAGGAGTCGTTGTCTGCTGGCCTGCTTAGGAAAGATGCAAATGTAAGACACTTTGCACTATCTCCACTTTTCAGACCCTTTAGTTAGAGCCATCCTTTATATACAGTCTATGAATGCAAGCCATGTTCTCGTTAGATAACTGAGCTACAAATGCACCACAAGTTTGGTAACTTGAATAAGCAGAGGTGAAGCCAAACACACACAGGCTGTCCATCGACCTGTCAGTCAGAGCAGCCACACCCCAGGAATAAAATTTCAAGCCTCTTCGTACAGCTGTTATAAAGTGATAGAACTGTGGTAAAGACTAGAACATGGACCCTCTCATTCAGACCTCCACCACTGGCGTCATTTTTAGCCACAAACATTACTGCTTGCTTGCCATGTAATGAGTGTTTGTATAATTTGTATCATTACATTGCTAATTCCCACCCCTAAAGCTAATCACACCTATTCTACTCAGTCAGATTACTCAGTGCATTTCTTGAAATACTGTCTTCAGTGATTAATTTACAGTCACTTTGTTTAGCCTCCACGTGTTTAACAGAAGAACCAGAAATAAAAAAAAATAAAAATACAGCCCGACCTCGTGTTTTAAACGCATTTCAGCAGTAAGATGATCTCTTCAAGTGCTCGGCAGCGCTGCAGCTAAAATGCTTTTGAAGAGGCGAGGGCTCGATGGGACTAAAAGCAATGTATGTGATCATGACCAGAAGATGGATAAGAGGTGAAAGAAAACCGTGTGGTGCAGTGGCCCGAGTGTAAATCAGCAGTCAGCCCACACGGGAAAGACATGTTTCTATTGTGTAGGTCAGCTGGGGGGGTTGACCACACTTGTGTAGCTGGATGGATGGGGGCAGGGTGGAGGGCCAGGTTGACAGATGGGAGTCACCCTGCGGTTACAGCATTCAGCTCTTCCTCCCACTTGAAATTTTGATGGATTTTTTCCCCCCCATTTGCTGCAAACAAGAGCAATAAACCTGTTGTTCACACAAGAATTTGTTAAACTATAAGCCTGAGAGACAAACAGACTGATGGCTTCCATCACTGTTTCCATGCTAAGGATAGCATACAGTGAATATAACTCCCGCCCTTGTAGGGGTGTTCATGATTTCCTAATAACAAAATAGTCATCTTATTATCAAAAAAACAAAACAAAAAACAAATAGCTTATGTAACCATGATTTCTCTTATACATTTGCATTTTCTTCCATCCAGCAACTAGTATGACGTAACACAAATCTGCTATAAACTAGCAGGAGTCAGATCAGCAGATCTTTTCCAGTGAGATCCAAAATTTTTAATTTTATTAATTACAAACTAAGCTCTACATGATCAGGCTTGAACCCATGCTAAACATGCTTGAATGTACTGTATGTTGGGATATGTACACTTATTCCTTTTTATGTACTTTGTTAAAAATTGCTATTCACTCAGGACCTGCACGATTTTTCAAAATTCCAGGTTTCACCAGACTGGCATGTTTTAACAGCACCACATAGCGACTGTGGTACAAGAAAAGTGGAGTTGTGGTACAAAACTGCAGAACTGTTCCCCCCGTAGACCAAACAGAAGAAACCTGCACAGACGGACTGCTACAGCTGCCAAAAGGTTCTGTGTGCAAGTCACAAGTCTACCAAAACTATTCAGTAATTTGAGAGCACTTTGAGTTGAAGGACAATCCAAAGAAAAGGTTCCCATATAAACGCAGCATCAAGCTTCCCTAAATAACTTGCTCAGCAGTGCCTTTAAAACAAACAGAAAAAAAGAAAAACCTTCCAGCACGATGAAAAGGCAAAAATAAATGCAGTAAGACCTGGAGTCTCCCTATTCACCGGGATTTATTTATGTCTATTGATCCAGAACTTCCTGTTTCAGTTGCAACATAACTATAATGGCTTAGCATAAGCGACAAAATGCTAATGTTTTATTTCCTCATTTCACCGTGGGGTCAAGCACTGCGAGCAGCCGAGTGGAATTTATTAATCACAAATCAGATCAGTCTGATTTGTATTCAGAGCAGTGAACCTTAATGAATGCATAATGCTGCTAACTCGAGGGCATTGTAATGGGCAAGAGCAGCGAAAGTGGGAGCTCATCATATGACAGCACGCCAAGAAAGCCCTGACAATTCAACTGACTCTGAGAGCAGAAGGTGGGATGAAACCATTCCCAGGGTACAGAAAAAGCCTGCACATTACCATAACAGCCACCTGGGACTAAACTGTCAGCATGTCTCATTTCCAGTCAACATTTTTATTTTTTTTTTAAATTCACTTTCTCATGGTGTAATTCACTATTTCAGTGAGGTTGGTCTGAGCATGATGGGCTGATGTTAATTAATGACCCATGACAAAAGTTCAGCACGCTGACTGGAAGTGGAAGCAGACTCCATCGTATGAAGTTTTAGCGCCACGAAAAGGGAAAGGCCGTTTCCTTCCTCAGAGAGAACAATTCCACCTACCTGAATTAAAAGTCACCAAAGATCAGAAAGCACAAGTTTTGGTTGGTGCTCTTGGATGGATACATCACATCCATTGCTTACATCTCCCAGAGCTGCTGGACTGCAGTTTGTTGGAATTTCCTGCTGATTTTCAGATTCAAGCACGTTCCTGAACATCCCAGCTCTGTTTGCTTGGTCAGGAGACCAAAAACTGTAATCGCCAGTAGAGTTTGTGTCTTCTGACATGTCCAGAGAGAGGGTCTTGGCGGAAACACTCAAAAAGCACCGCCTGGTGGTGGTGATGTGGTCAGGTATGTATAGTTGGTATATGGTGTCATAGGTTTGACAACACGGAAGATGAGGTCATCCATTATTTAGGTCAATTATTGCTATTGTTATGTTTTAGGACATAGGGTATTTTCTGCACTATGAGGCACTTAAAATCCTTTAATTTTCCTTATGTATGAATTCTGGTTGTGCTTACTGACCTCGAACCGATTTTATGTGGTACAAAAATCTGTCAGCAAATGTTTTAGTACGACTTTGGTAAGCTACGAAGCCGCACCGCTTGATGGACTGTTGGAGCTACCGTAACCAGGAGCCTCGCAGAGTAATCAGGGTCCAAAACTCCGTCCGCTTCAGGACCTGAAGTCAAACGAACACTGACGCATCTTTGAGAGTTAAAAACTGTCTAAATTCTTTCATCTGTAATAAAATGATCAGTGTTGCTGCTTTACCAGGTGTAACAATTAAGTTTAACATCCAGGCATCCATGAAAACAGAATTTATTAAATTTAACGGAGTTAAAAGTTAGCAGGAAGTTAGCTCGCTAGTTTCCACCTAAACATGATATACCATGTCCTGACTGAGAGATTTCTGAAAAACTTAAAACATACAGCTCTGCTATCACTTACAGCATAAATGAAGACCGAAAACTAAACAGCAGTGGCTTTTTAGGGTTACTGAAGTTGGGCTAACAAACACAGTGAAGCTAGAAGATGAACGCTAACTTTTTTCCACTTGATCCAATGGTTGGGGACAAATGCAATCGCATGGCAGGATGCTGTAAACTTCAGTCAGGAGAACAACTGAGATAATCCATCCACAATACGAGGTTAGTGATTAATATACTGCAACAACATGGGAATAGAGCAGCTGCGAGAGAATTCCACATTAATCAATCAATGGTACGGAAGTGGAGGAAGCAAGAAGAATGAGTTTAGTAAAGTTTGACTTATCTGACCGTTTTGTTTCACTTAATGCCCCTTATAATCCTGTGCGCCTTATGGCCCGAAAAATACGGTAATTTAACATCTGTGAGTGATACATAAACTGACAATCACATAAAAGTAATCATAAATTAAATCATATAACAACAGTTGTTTTTCTTGTGCGATTTAATGGTTTTATTGGCTTGACATAGCACAACAACTCAAAGTTTATGGCGTCGAGAGCTGCTAACGCTCTGACCGCTGCTAACGCTCTGACCGCTGCTAACGCTCCGACCGCTGCTAACGCTCCGACCGCTGCTAACGCTCCGACCGCGACAACCTCTTTAACATCAGCAGCACAGCTTCTCATATTGTCCCCACCCTTCACCATATCAGATATCGGGCAGGCTTAAAAGTAAACACGGATGTTCTCAGATGTTTAGCGCAGCCGTCTGCTTTTACTGTTCCGTTATCTTTACTTCCTTTACTCTGCTCGTGACAAATGCAGTGAAACAGAGAGCAGAGGAGAGGAGCGAAACTGCAAATGGCTGCAAAATCCAGTAAAGCCATACAGTGAGCTGAAATGAAACAGACCATAAATTAAGTAGATAACAAATAAAACGCGTCTGTTCTTTTTATTTTTTAGTTTCATGTGTAAATGGGGCCCTATGGCAAGTAAAAGGGAAACATCCCCCCCCCCAAATAGCTATTTAAATGTACACTGATGTCGCTGGTGCATTTTTAAATAAACAAAGTAACACCGAACATGTCGTACACGATGCATGTTCACACCACAAGCTCAGCAAGCTTGCCGTTTCATTTTCACTGTCCCTTCCTCGATGTGCGTTATACTAAAAAAAAAAAATCAATGGGACCGTGTTGTAACGTCAGTCAGGAGGGTGACCACAATGCCCAGATAGAGTTTTTAAAGAGTCTGCAACATGCAGATAAGCTCATAGTCGTTGATAGTTTTTTATATCAAAAGTAATACCAGTGGCGTACGAGGCTGCTCGATGGGGCACCACGCCTGCTGACAAATCTTCATTAAACTGACCACTTTGTTTAATCTCATACTGTTTCTGGCAACACTACGGTTGTGTACATTTTAAATCTTTGCGAGGCTTCCTCGCTGTGCAAGCAGAGAGTTTAGCATTTCAATCATTTTAACTTTGAACGGTTTCACTTTCATGCGCTAAAATGAAGCAACAAAGAAACTACATTAGACTGATCGCCTTGTATCATTTAGAGTTTGCACATAATGGTCGCAATGTCCAAAATCCTATTTTGCTGTGAAAATGTCTGCTTTATGAAACCCGAGAGTAACTCTAAGCATCACTTTTCTCTCCAATGATCGCTCCTAAGAGAAAACGTGAAGTGAAAATGAGGTGCAGCCTGCAGAAAAAAATAAATAAATAAAAAGTTGAAATTTTGTGCAAACAGCACCTTGAAGATGTGCAACTTTGCATACTGCAGGATGTGATCATGAATGATTGATTAGGATGTAAAACTGTACTCTCAGGATTTATGCAAAATGAGCTTGCTGAGACTGGGCGTGCAGATAAGCACAGGAGAAATCACGAATACGACACACAATGAAACCCATACATGTGCACATCGACACAGAGGACATGGTGCTGCGTAAACATCAGCGTCATTGTTTAAGGGGCGCGTCGTTCTGCCTTTGTTCTGACTGAGGTCTGAATGACACTCAGACCAGAACTTTTCTCATTTAACTGGAAAGACAAAGCAAGGCAGCGCTGGGCTCTAAAATAGGCTTCTTCTGGTCACATCCTGTCTCTGAAATGAGTCTGTGTGAGCTCGTTCCAGGCCTGTCCTCCTTTAAACTCTGTGACCCTTTTCCACAAAGCCCAGGAGAACCCCAGAGAAGCTTAGAGGATGCACAGAACAACAGGTTTGCAAAGTCTGCACCTGCTAAAACGTCCTCATTATCTGGTGGTAAAATGGTAAAACTGCACAAAGATGTACGCAGCAATTTACATGTCTAACTGAACTGAAGCTGACAAGAGGTTTTAGAAGGCTGAGACTGTAGTTTATACCGATGCAGGTCAGCGACTTTCTGTACCAACATCACATATGTACTGTCCAGATTCGACTGAATTCAAGGTCTGATGCTGAAGCGCTCCACGCTGCTGTTCCTCGAGGCTGGCTCCAAAATCCAGTCACTACAGACTTCCATGTTAAAATGTTCAAATTTACAGCATTAAAAAGCATGTTAACCGCCCAGGAGAAAAATGGTTTTAATCTCTGATTTTTTTTTAATAATTCATCCATTTGAATGCTGGAGTTAAGAACGGTGCACAGTGAGGTGAAGAAGAGCATACAGGCAGGGTGGAGTGGGTGGAGACGAGTGTCGCAGGTGATTTGTGACAGAAGAATAGTGGCTAAAGCAAAAGGGAAGGTTTCAAAGATGGCTGTGAGGAGAAAAATAAAGGGAGTCAACCTGGAAGTGGCAGAGTTCAAGATGCTCAGAAGAAATAAGGCTATCAGAGGGATGGCTCTGGTTACGGTTTTGGAGAAGAGGTTAGAGAGGCAGGGCTGAGATGGTTGGACCATGTGCAGAGGAGGGATAGTGGATATATATGACAAAGGATGTTGAGGAGGTTTCATGGATGTAGTGAAGGAGGACATGCAGAGGGCTGATGAGACAGAAGAGGATGCTAGGGATAGAGTGTGATGGAGGCAGATGTGAAGACCCTTAAAGGGAGCAGCTGAAAGAAGAAGAAGAAAGGATGCTAGAGTTCAGGGCGTGGCCACTTAGACAAATACAGGCAGCAGCTGACTGCACCAGACAGTCAAAGTGTTACGGACCATTTAGATTCCTCTGGTCAATTTTTGTAGAGCTTAAAATCTGAGTGTCTGGCACTGTTACCAGCATTCATGCTTTTGTGTGGTACTCTGTTAATTATTATGAGTGAGAAAAAGGAAAAAAAAGAAAAAAAATCAATACAGCATAGTGTCAGTGTATTTTTGCATTGTTATATTGTTTCGATACAGGGGCGCCAAATATGAATATTTCATTAAATAAATACATTAAATACAAATACTTTGGGAATATTACGACCCAGGGGGTTCAACCTACCTGATGGGTGGCAATCTTTCTACAAGCTGTTGCAGTCTGATTTGGACTGACTGCAATCACTCAGAGAAATCGCCAGAGGTTTGCAAATATTTGCTGTCTACTTTATAAATGCAGACTTTAAACTTCAAAACAAATGAATGGCGTCCAGGAGTCTAAATCTATATTTCATACCTCAATAGCCTTCAGAATTTTAATCAATCACCTTGATATCTCAGTTAAAAGGTATTGATTCATATTGGTTGCACTCCACATAATCGCCCCAGTGTTGACCATACTGGTAGTATCAACAAACTACTGATCAACAATGACAGCTGAATTTTTAACATACAGGTTCACAGTGTCCAACCACCACCAACGAGTGATGTAATTAATTAAAGTTAAAATAATGTCAACTGTACTATTTGGGATGCAAGAGTCTAAATTCTTGGGTGCTGGTTTAGCTCATGGGTAAAGCACCTGACCCATATCAAATCTGCCTGAGGACATTTGCACAGTCTTCCCTGATCTTTGTACCCTTTTTGTACCCTCTTCACTTAACAGCCCCTCCCAAAAAATATAACCTACACTAGGTTTAGTGTCCTTAAGGATGATCTGAAACTATGAATTAACCGAATCACCAGGCGCTGATGCCCAGACAGGGTGCTGCACCAAAAAGCTCTTTGTGATTGCTGTGGTCACTCGTCCTTTGCAGAGAAGACTGACTTCTTTATTCGCCAAGTGGCAGTGAAACTGAAGAGTGCAACACTTGTGTGTTAATAGCTAATGTTTGCCTTCAAAGTAAAGAGTTACGCCTTTTGAAACATGGTGGTTTCAGCAGTAAGGTACAACTCTTACATTAAAGGTGAGCAGTGTAAATTTCACTAGTGCTCAATGGTTTGTTGGCAAATACGGGCAAGTTGACACTTCCCATGCAAACTACAGGCGACTGCAGCAACCACAAGGAGGTTATTGGCGCAGCATACAGTTTGCAAAAGACAGCAACCTCCAGCAACCACTCTCCATCCGGTCTCTAGGTCTGTGTGAACTAATGCAAAAAACTAATTCAAATCTTCTTGGTAATGTTCCTGACATTTGAAACGACAGAGAAAATACAAAGCACAGTAATCAACAAGATTTGGATTCAAATGACTAAAAGGACACTACAGAACCCCAAGGCATGGAGGTAGATCGAGCAGATAATTGGGTGGAAGCAATTATTGTTAGTGTTAGATATGTAAAACCCTGCTATAGAGGAGCATTAGAAATTATCAGCCATAGACTATAAATTCTCAGTTCAGCACATCTGCACTATCAAAATTATATTAAAATATTAAAATGATGACCAGCAGCCATAAAAAAATTAAAATAAAATAAATAAAAAAAAAAAACTGCAAAAATATGCTCACAATGATGCAAAAGAAGCAGCACAAGTTTGGTTTCAATGTTCTGAACTAATTAAGGTAAATAATAAACGCAATGAAAAGTAAATGTGCTCTAAAGAAATTAAAAATTTCAAATTAAATCCCTGCTGTTCAACTAACTCATTAATTGTGACTGAGCTGGAAAACATCTGCAGCTGATAGAGGGGACAGGGCAACGATTACAGCCTCGTTCTCCTGGTCTGACCTCGGTGCTTGGGATCAGGTTCAACTCAGATATGTATGTTTATATAATAATAAGAGATCTTCTATCACACACAAAGCTTGGTCTCAGGCCAGGTCACACCCAGCTGAGGAGCTACACTGAGTCAAGGATGAGCTAATCAATAGGTGTAAGGTGTCTAAGCAGGGAGGTGCACATGACAGGACCTGTGCAAGCCCCTACCTGTCCGGTCAGTGGTGTGTGTGTGTTTGGTGTACTAGCAGCGAGCTGGCTGCAGTCAGGTGGATCAACCCTGCTCAGCCTGCCGGGACCAGCTGAAATACATGAGGCTACGAGCTAAACTGCTAGCTAGCTTGTGTGCTTGAATGCTAGCCAATTAGCGAGCTAGGCTGCAGGTTTTAGTCGGATGGATCAGGTGAAGCTGATGACTGCTTGGGTAACAAGTCCGCCGATCACCCCCCTCTCCAAAAAAACCACAACAGGCAGGTGAAACAAAGCAGTCCTGACGTCAGGCTGAGATAACCACCGACTGCCGGGGTAAACAGTAAGCACGTTAGCAGCTGTGTGGTACCTTTGTCTCCCTGATGTCCTGCTTCGCACCTTCGGGGTACCACTGGACGCGGACAAATCCCCTCCCGAGAGGCCGACTTGGGGTGTCCACGGCGCTCTCAGTGTCCGAACCGCACGGTACTCGTCCGCCTCCTCCACCGCCGCCGCCGTCTCCGCCTCTCCCTCCACCATCGTCGAGGTCCGAGTCTGAGTTAAAATCCTCCTCGCCGTGGATCATCCGTACGAGGCCAAACCGGACTGAGCCGCGATATCGTCCGGAGACCAGGTCGTGGGAGAAGAGCAGCCGCTGTGAGCCGTCCGCGGTGGGGGAGAGAGCCATGGAAGGAGGCTCGGAGCCCGGGCTGGCTACGGGAGAGGGGCCCGGTGTGGGTGATGATGCCGCTGCTGCTGCGTCTGTCTTGGCCGCTGCATCCGATGCTACGGGCTCCGCCATCGCCGCTGTTGTCAGGGAGCGATGCTGGAGCGCGAGGATGACGGTGGAATAAAAAAAAACTGTAACCTGGAAGCAGCGAAGCGCACGTGTTTACGTAGCTACGCGGGCTACGTAAGAAGCGCAGTGTGGCAGCGTCATCACGCAGTACCCGCTGTCACCACTGAGGGGCGCCGAGAGCCAGAAACAGGAGCCACCGAGAAAGACCGCAGGCTGTACGTAAAGTATGATTCGTAATCTGCTGATGGGAGACTCTCTAACTTACTCTAATTGTGTACATTTTTATTTTACGCCAATATTTTAATGGTTACATTTCGTTTTCTGCTGTAAATTACTAATATTTATTATTATAAATTTCATCATATTTAGCTATGTTTCCTTTTAAATTATATTTTCCTAAGTAACGATAGTTAAAAAAGACATCTCTCTGTCTCTCTCTCTCTCTCTCTCTCTCTCTCTCTCTCTCTCTCTCTCTCTCTGTGTGTGTGTGTGTGTGTGTGTGTGTGTGTGTGTGTGTGTGTGTGTGTGTGTGTGTGTGTGTGTGTGAGTGTGTGTGTGTGTGAGTGTGTGAGAGAGAATGAGATCTATGATCCTATGTGGATCTTACCTAAATGATTTAATATTGTTGCACAGTGAATGCTATACAAATAAACATGCAGCTCAGTTAACAATAAAAAAAAAAGTTTTCCTTTATTTATTATTTAACATCTTTCCACAAATATACATCTGAAGTAGCCTGAGTTTATTAATTTTCAGTGCCCCATAATTAAACATCAGTTGTTTGCTTTAAGGATATATCTGTTTTGTTTTAGATTTGTTTTTTGTGGGGATTTTTTATGATAATCTTTTCAGTTTCCAAGTTCTCAAAGACATTTACAAAGTAAACCCCATTAGTGTACAGGAGACAGAATATGTGACAGTTTAATCTGTTTGTAAAGGAACAGGTCTATAAATTTGTGAAGACTGAAAACCAGGAAATATTCTTGATGTGACTTGAATATTCCATCCTCTTCTACTTCCATCCTCTTCTGCTTATCTGATTCAGGGTTACCTATCTCAGACAGATTGAGAGGCAGGGAATACTTTGAACAGGTTACTAGATTATCACAAGATTCACAGGTAGAGAAAGACAACCATTGACACCTACAGCCACCAAATAACCCAACCCAGGCATGTCTTTGTGACGAAGACATTGTATCCAAAAACAAGCTACAAAAACACGGGGGGAGAAACACGGCATTAACAATATTTAAAACAGTCTCATACCTAAAGACACAGGAGAAAACACAGATAACAGATTCTTTATATTTCCTTTGCTGAACAGCACTGTTGCGACTGTCTCAACATCTTCAGCACAGTTGCAGTTTTGCAAACAAGAACATGTAAAATTTGTCTTTTAGGAAGAACGTGGGGATAGAAGTGTTTAGTGTCAGAAAAGGAGGTGTCCCCATTACATTTATTACATCACCTGACCTATAAACATGAGCACAAAAGTCAACCACTGAAACTAATTTTTCTGTTCAGCACTGCAAATAAATAGCTTTCATTTGTTATCTTAATAAAAAGCTTTTTTTGTAAATTCAAGGATGACAACAATAATTATATTTTCGCATTAAATAAGCACACTGGTGAATTTACTATTAGACAAACATAAAAGTCATTTTGCTAATCATCAGTATTGTTAATTTAGTGTAACTGTGGCATAAACCTCACATTTAGGTGGTGTTTTAATAAATTTGTTAAGCATTGTATATCCTGCTCTCGGTGTCAGTTTGCATTAATTTGATGGGAAATGCCCTCTAAACGCGAGAAAATGCAGTAAATTATTTTATGATTTCATCTCATGAGGGTAAAAGTTTGTTTGGAGAGGATAAATTCTTCAGGGAGCTTAAAACCCCACCAGGTGACAAACAAGCTCCTACACATCCTGTAGCCTAATCCTCTTACAGAACTGGAAAAATAACCCATGGAAAAATCGTGAACTCTGCTTAAAGCGGCTATGGATAGACAAAAGTCTCCTTCAGAGAAATCACATGAAGAGTGGTAAGTCGAGCCCTTAAGTTGGCTCAATTAAGAAACACGCAATCTCCTCAGTGTGACAATTAATCATCACTGACGTTCTGATGATTAACCAGCCAGAAAATAATTTTCCAAATATCTATACCTACGTTATTGTGTTTATTCCAACCCAGTCGCGTCACTTTATGAAACTTAAACCTGACCTTACAGCAGGCGAACACGAGTTTGGTGTGGGAACTCAGCAAATCCAAATCGGTTGGTCTGATGGAGGCAAGACGATTATCCCTCCTGTAAATATGTTTATGGTTCAGTTTACTCACGGGGAGTAAAGGGTTTATCCATACAGCTCACTTCAGGATTACAAACGGTATAAATACTCTAAGCGCTCCACTCTGTTCAGTCTGCGCCAGTTCTCGCTGTACAGTTACGCGCGGATCACGGACACCCAGACAAGTTTCATCTCGTTGTTTAAAAAGAGACTGACACGAAATCAGACAGGAAATTGTCAGCGCAGCACTCTTAGCTTTCCTGCGAAACTTTCTGGGAATAATCAGGACTATGTCTGTGGTGAGCGCAGTGCCTTTCCTGAAGCCTCTCCACATGCGCTCTCCGGTGCCTCAGGGCCGCCGCCACACGCTGCCGGCCAGCGAGTTCCGCTCCCTCAGCCCGGAAGATGCCATCAGTGTGTTCGAGATTGAAAGAGAAGGTAAGCAGACTCTTTGAACTTACGTTACAGAGCAACGGTGCTTTTAAATACCTGCCTGAATTTCTTCAGAGGACGCGCGTATTTATGCAGATTTACGCACGCCAAGCGTCTTTTAAGAAAACTGCGGGGAGAGATTCTCAGCTAAAAACACAGATTTTATTTATGTTCTCCGACTGAATAGAAAGCTCTCTACAAACCTGAGCCATCACTGATTTTATTCACGGGCAGATTCTCTTCAGTTAACTGTCCTGTACACTTTCCTTGTGCTTAGCAGTCAGTACATTTGGGAACATCACGCTCAGCTTCTTTAACATCCTGCACAACTAATAAAACTGTCTGATTGTGGCAACCGTGACCCTTATCTTCTTCCTCCTCCTCCTCCTCACACAGCTTTCATCTCTGTCTCCGGTGAGTGTCCTCTCCACCTGGACGAGGTGCGTCACTTCCTTACTCTGTGTCCTGAGCTGTCTCTTGGCTGGTTCGAGGAGGGACGGCTGGTGGCTTTTATCATCGGCTCACTGTGGGACCAGGAGAGGCTTACCACGGTAAGACGGAGCGGAAGACACCTGGACAGTGATTTATCTCCGGTTGAGAGTCGAGCAAAGATTCAACACAGATTAAGAGAGGCGCTTCAAGTGCATAAAATTCGGTGGATGGTGATAAATCTTGCCGACATACGAGTTTAGTGCAAACCGAAGAGAGAACAACAATAATCATGGAAGCTGCCTGACAATTTTTTTTAAGCCTGCAGCTGTACGAGTTTTAAGTTTCCACGTAGCAGAAACAATAAAAAAAAAAAAAATCAAAAAAAAATCAGATCTTAAATTTCTTCATGATGACACAGTTATGTGAATCCAACCAAGAATGAAAGACTGTGTTTGCTATAAACATTTAATATTCGAGGACTGCAGGCTGGAGTCAACATGTAGCTGATATATTTTCAAAATATTTTAGTTTTTGAAATAACAAACTGCAGCTTTTAATCCCAAATACAATCATCATTATCATTCAAGAGTTTATTCACCATCTTTTAATTCTCATGCTTTTCATTCTTTCAACTAAAAGTTATGATGATGAATCCTGCTGAAGTCATTTTAACTCCAATATGAAATTATTTTTAATGAAACCAGAGTCATTTAAACTTGAGCACTTCATTTAGCTTTAATTATTAAAGATGGTTTTTGGGGGTCTTTTAAGCTTTAAATATTTCTGTGGGTACCCAGCAGGATGTTTTACTTCTACTGACAGCTCTCCTCTTCCTCTCCAGGACGCCCTTACGCTCCACAAGCCTCACGGGACCACAGTTCACATCCACGTTTTGGCCGTCCACCGGACCTTCCGCCAGCAGGGAAAAGGCTCCATCCTGATGTGGCGTTACCTGCAGTACCTCCGCTGCCTGCCCTACGTCCGCCGTGCCGTGCTCATGTGTGAGGACTTCCTGGTCCCCTTCTACCAGAAGTCAGGCTTTAAAATGCTAGGCCCCAGCAACATCACGGTGGGGCCCCTTAACTTCACAGAAATGTTCTACCCCGTGAGGGGCCACGCCTTCATGCGGCGCAACAGTGGCTGCTGAAGACAGACTCGATGTGGATTCTCTATAGCTGTGAAAGGAGGTGAAGACCCCTGAGAAAAGGGGAACAGGGGGCACGTGATGAGCGGTGCAGTGAGTGTTTGTGATCATCGCTGTCTGTGAGTGAAGCCTGTTTGGCAGGAAGTGACGTGTGAATTCTGACCCGGAGTCTGCAGAGAGCCAAAAACAGAGATGTCGACAGCAGCGGTTTGCAAAAGTGTCCTGAAAGCAAGATTTGATTTGCATTTTAGTGAGTTCGTTACACAAAAACCAAAATCCCAAATCTTTATTTTGATAAACGCTGGACATTTATTGTGTCCAACAGAACTGCTGCCTTCTTTATTCCTTTTCTTCTTTTTTTTAAACAGTGAGGACACGTTTAAATAAAACTAATTCCTTTAGTAATTCTCCAATAATATGTAACAGCAGTTAAAATGACAAAGGAGGGATATCAGCAAGGCTAAATATTAACATTTAACTTATATTAAGACTTCAGTGATCCCGTGACTGACCGTTTATAAATCGGACGTGTGGCACTTTAAAAGTCTGTCTTCTTTATGGTCTTGTCAACTTTTTCTTGTAGACAGCCTCCATTTTTGCCTCGGAGTCTTAAATCAAGACAAACTCATTTTTACACTGTTTTGTTCTAATAAAATTTTTATTTTCTAACCTCTCTGTCTTCATATGTTATTTACATTTTTAATTACTGCTGAACATGAAAGGGGGATGTTCATTTTTACATTTTTCTATTTTTCTGGGCTTGCTGAGGACCAAAGTGTCTGGAAAAACTGACATTTAAAGTTTGTTCTTGACCGAAGAAAACAGCAACCGAGGAAACATATCTGAAGCTTTCAGCCTTCAATAAATGTCAAACTCATTTTACGACAAAGGCCATATACAACCGAGTGATGACTGAAACTCCACTTTCTGTCAGTGTAAAGATACTCAACTACACATTTAATCTCTGTGATATCTTAAACAGCAGGAACTTTCTCTTATTTAATTGTTAATCTATTACTTAGGTGTAGTATAAATGGCTGTGGGGGAGGTCTATCAGTAGAAAAAGATGTAAAATGTATAAAAATTACAGTTAAAAAAGGTCCAAAAATGTACACTCTCCTTCATATTTTCCAAAGCTGTCCTGCAGGCCGGATTGGAGTCTTTGCCAGGCCAATACTGTCCCCCTGCACTAATATATAAACAAAAAAATCAAGTGATCTCTAGGTCTTCCTTTTCTCCTCATACATCTACAGCAGTTCATCATATGATGGGTGTATTGCTGGGGAGTAAGTGCAGTCAGGTTTGGGAAAACATGAAATCAAACTACTCACAAACGTATTGTTGACAGTGTAATGTATTTTCACATGGTTGCTTCAATACACATAATTTCACATATAACAGTACCGTGAACATCTCCTCTAATTAATTTTAGCATTCCCCTTTTGTTCCAATAAATAGGGGGAAAAAAGGTGACATTATTTGGTCCCGATGCACATGCAGCTGGCCGTACAGCTGCTGCATACAGACATGATGGTGGAAGTGGCTTGTTGTGTTTCATGTTAAACATTCAGATGCGCACACGTCAAAAGGCACAGTAAAGGTTTCCTTAAAAAAAAAAAAAAAGAAGAAGAGGAAAGAAGAAGGGTGGATGTCTTTGTTCACACTTTACCCGTCAAATGCACGAGGGCACGTCTGTACGAGTCCTGTGGCTCCAGCAATGCAAAAAACAGTGACACAAAAACTCAAAACATCTGAAGCATCCAACAAGAGACCTACTCTGGATGTTTTTGTGTTGTCTTAAACGCAGGATTATCCGTCAGTCAGTCCTATAGACTAACTCACATAATCTCATAATCACTCAGTAACTAAACTCACATAATCCTCCACACAACGGTCAATATTGTGGTTCTAACAGTCCGGGTCAACTCAAACAAGAACCCCGAACAACAACAACAACACCCGTGATGGGGAATCAGTTTCACTTCAGGCTGTCGGGCCTCTGAAACATGTCGTTTCCAAATCTGCTTGTATGTGTGCAGAGAAGTTTGTCCAGGTTTGAAATCATTTCAGAACATTACCGAGTGAAAATGGAGAGGGCGACGCATTTTACGGTGCATTTCACCAACGTTTCAGTACCTGGGCGAAACATGGAGGCGATCCCGTGAGTCTTGACTGTTTCACAGAATTGGAAATGTAGTACAAATCTTAATTTGATCTGAGAAAAGCAGCCCGTGAGATCACTGCTAAACAAATACCGTTTTCTTGTGTCCATTTTTTTTTTTCACAGATTAAATAAAAAAAAACAAAAAACAAAAAACACATACAGTTTAGGCACCACTGTGTTACCAGACAAATACGATCAAATAGTGATTAAAAAGTAGAGCTCAAGTAAAAATTTGTTCGTGGCATTGGCATACGGAGAAGTGGCTGTAAAAAGATCATGCATACACGAGCTCATAAAATCAGCATGACAACTTGCTTTGGTAGCTGAGGGTCAAAAAATGTCTCATTATTTACAAAGTTGATTACAAGCAGTATTCAAAGGTACAACGAGGCATCTCTGTAAAATGCCTCCGTTTAAGGCAACTAGGTGCTGTAGACTGAAACATGCCTTAACTGCTGTTAGTACTTGGATCACATCATTAACTTTAGCATAACATTTCACTGCTCCGGAGACTATCGACATGCTAAGTGCATACGCGCAATGGGCAAATACAAAAACAAAAAAATACAGCAGCAGACGGCGTCTGTAGTGTTAATCCAGTGTTACCGAAAACAAGGAAGCATCTGAAATGGGCTACAAGATGCTCGATGACCCGCTGTGGTATCGTCGTCCACAGAGTTAAAGGGAAACGACTGTCAGACAGAGTCGTTCAAACCTCCTTCTTTGACTCTGCTTCTTTACTTCAACACGACTCTTCATATACACTGAAGGAGTCTCTCACTCCGTAGATCTTTTGGATCCATCAGCTCTTTGCAGTTTTAATGTCCTGAGTGCCTTTTCCTTTTTTATGTTCATCAGTTAGCAAATTAACATTGCAGGTCGTACCAGACACAGAGGACTAAAAAAGGACTGGATATGTTTTATGGAAGGAGGAAAGTCACCTGACTTTGAGGAGGAAGTGATCCAGTTCTGGTTGCATGGAGTTTGAGTAGAAAACAATTTAAAAAAAAGGAAAAAAAGAAAAAAAAAAAAAAAAAAAAAAGAGAGAGATTTAAAAGTGCCCACCCGAATGACTGATCACGTCATTGCTAGTAGGCCGTCAGCACAGGCAGTTTGATAATTTAGAGGTCATCTGTGGCCTCCAGACTAGTTCACCACATGTTCGATGTCGTGGTCTATGTCGTATTTTTCACAAAACTTGTTTGTGATCGGTAAGCAGGTCAGATGCTCCAGCCAGTGCAAGTTAATTCGGCGAATATAAAACCAAACGATGAGGGAAGCGAACAGTCCAACGTAGGCCAATAACGAGACGGCGATGAGGATACGTTTCCGGTACTTGTCGAATGTCCCGAAGGTGACGTAGGGCAAAAAGGCAAACGAGAGCAGCAGGCCGCTGAGGAAACCGAAGATGTGGGCGATGTTGTCGATCCACGGCAGAAGGCCGCACAGGAAGAGGAAGAGCACGATGCACGACAGTTTAGAAAAGGCTTTCCAGGGCTTCTCCAGCATCTGCCAACCCTGAAACAGCTCAACAAAGAGGCAAGCGAGGAGCCCAAACTGAGACCCCGCTGGACCCACCTGTCAGGAGAGAGAGAGAGAAAAAAAAAGCCAAGTTACACAGGAACTAAAGAGGATTCCTCCAGCATGCACGCTGCTTCGCACAGTGTGCACAGAAAACCTAAACGCCTGACGCACTGGACCAACGCATGATAAGCATCAGGTGCTTTTAGTGTGTCCTGTTAGGGGGCAAACAGGATGTCAGGGTGACTCTAACTGCTCCACTTAATTGGCACATTACACAGGCTCACACATGGTGGTAGTAGTGGTGGTGGTGGTGGGTGGGAGAGGGGGGACAACTCCTGGAACAACTTTCCAGGAGTTGTCAGAACTGTAAAATTTTATTTATTTTTTTAAAAATAAAAACACATTTTAATAAGATGATTTGTCGAACTGTGTTATTTGCAGAGGAAACCATTAAAGTGAACTGTGTTTGTTTAAGTGTGAAGCAGGTCTCTGAATTAATCAGTGATTTAACAACAGCAAATAAAGTGCAACAACCAGTTAGCTCGCTGACAGACAGACCAGGCAGACGCGCCGTTTAGGCCCAGAGGAGCAAAGATTTAACCTGATTACCGAATCCTGGCAGCAAGTACCAGGATAGTATTTTAAGTAACAATTATTTAAATCGACTCATTATGAGTGACACTAAGAGGCTTAATGCAGTGTAAACTGTAGTTACTGTAAGTAAGGTAAGGATAAAAACTCACCAGCATCTCTCATAAATTATTCTTTAAAGCAAAGCAGACAGAGGTTCAGAGAAGTTTCTAAGCGACTCTCAGTGCATCCATACTGAAGCTTTCTAACCGTAATGCAGGTTTAGTTGTGCACAGATTATCTTATGTTAAAGATCCAGTTCTGGGGAAGATGTGCAGTATGAGCCCAGGGTCACGCAGTAAAGGTGAGCAGATTAAGGTGACGTCAAAGCTTGGCCTGGTGAGAGGCAGATGGCTAATCGGCAAAGACATTAAACACCCACAAACATTTTTTAAAAAAAGAAAAAAAAGTGCACGGCACTCCACCCACACGCCCCACACACGCAGGCTGACACGCCCCACACACGCAGGCTGACCCACACGCTCCACACACGAGTCGTCGTCACTGTTAAGACCGACAACACCGGGGCTGGAACAGGAACTGAGAGGATGTCTTAGTTAACCGAAGTGAGGATGTGCCGATCTGAAGTGGGGAATGTGCTCACAGATATCCCACTTCCCTTATTTCAGGTTCAGATTAAAATCCAATTTTTTGCTCCTTTAAGAAAAACGAGCTGCCGTGAATTTTAAACTCGTACCGTTCTGGTTTCTACATTAATTTCACACAAACAGTCAGAGTCAAAGTGACTGATACAAACCCCTCATTCAGAAGTAACCTGCTCACTGCTCTCAAACTGAATCAGAAGCTTTGTGTGTTCCCGTATGACTCTCTCATAATCACCTAAATGTTTTTGTACAAATAATTTAATGAATTATATTAAGAAGTGTTCTGACAGACAGACACTCCTCTCTAATTCCTCCTTGAAAGTAACGTATATAATCTCCAGGTATCCCTTCATATTTCTCCAGAAACCACTCTTCAAATTCTTTCACTCAAATACCAAGATAAAGAAGAAAACTCACCGACGTCTCACTGTCAACATGCTGACTTTTGCACTGTTTGGATTGTTTTTCCTGGTGTTTAAAGCTTTTAGGTTTCACATGCTCACAGTGTCAGGATTTAATTAATTCTAAAATGTCAAGTCTATTAAAGTCTCTGAGCGTGAACAGCTTTAATCTAACTGAAGGCAGGTAAATGTGTTGTAATAACTCCACAGTGAATTACTTCTATACTGTTAAGCAGCAGGACAGGAAGCACCTAAAACGGAGCCAAACAAAAGTTTAAAACTGAAACAAAAACTCAAGATAATATATAAACAGTGGACATAATATTAGTCAAGCTGACTCTATTTGTTACTGTAAAAGCAATAAAAACATAGTTTTAAAGTTATCCGTTTTAAAGACGCCAAACCCCAAAACATGAAAGTCGGGTCGAGAACTGATTTTTTAAAGCATCCAACCTGAGCAGGTGCACCTACTGAAGTATATCAAAGCCTTTTAATGTAACTTAAACTGCTTGAAGATGTTTTCTGGCTCCTAAGAAAAAAAATTGTTGTGGTTGTAAATGTGAAAGGAGGAGGAAGGTATGGTCAGCATACTTTATGTTGTATGCAGCACTTTTACATTTAGCGTACCCTGCACTGGTGGTTAGCAAAGAGACGTTTGACTGACATTATCAAATAATAAATATTCATGTTTGCCCGTCTCTCTGCAGAGCTTAATGAACTGAAACTAAAGTTGTTCCTTCACAAATCCGTAGAGCTCCTTTACTTGTGAAAACTATTATTTCCAGTCACAGCTGCTGTTTGAGCCATTTTTGCTAAAGCCACAGGGGCTCCTTAATTCAACAGTAAAGGGATAATCCACTTAAATCGCCTCCTTAAGTGGCCTCACTGCATGTGCTTCCTCTGGTTATTCCTGGTGCGTGAAGACATGTGAGCTGGTCACTGATATTTAGAACTACAGTAATTGTCAGGTAAAAACAACTGGAGCTCGCTTATAAAATCAAGCCATCACGTACGTAAATGTGTTACATGTTGGTCTCTTTATACATTAAAACGGTCCCCTCTATCAGTGAGGAACTGTTTCGTGTGTGTGTGTGTGTGTGTGTGTGTGTGTGTGTGTGTGTGTGTGTGTGTGTGTGCGCGCGAGGATGGACCTGTTCAGAAACGTGTGGACCAGGTCTGGTCTCTGCAACAATCGTCTTTGTTTAAAAGGAAAAACATGAAATCCCATTCACTAAGTACCACAGCAGTGGCCTTTGTTAACCCGCACAATGGCATTAGGCTAATCTCTTAAAGGGGAAACTGGACTATATAGATACATTCAGAAGAAAGCAGGCTTGCTGGTAAAAAGCCCCCCCCAATGTTTATTCATTTGTTGTTGGGGTTTGTTTTTTGCAAAGATGACAATGAATCACTTAAAGTAGTGACCATAGTAGTGTTACTCTTTTAAAAAAAAAAAAAAAAAAAGAAAAAAAAAAAAAAAAAGAGTGAAACACTACTGCTTCAGGTGAGATCTGCTTTCCTCCTTGTAAATATTTACGTGTATGAAATTCAACCACATCGGCTGATTTAATCTAATATTTTCTGGTGAGTTTTTTTTTGTTGTTGTTGTTGTTTTTTTTGTTTTTTTACACAGAATAAGGCAGACAACAAAGGAACAGCATCAACTATTTAGAGCATTTTAAAACAACATACAGACATCAGTTAACATAGCATGTAGCTGCAGCTGATTCAGCAACTATTTTCTATCTCACACTTGATCTTGTGTGAGGATTGCCTCAACTTTCCATCAGCACATCCAGCAGTACGCTGTGGATGGCATCTACCACGGTTATATGCAACAGAACTGTGAATAACAGGTCACCTTTCTTTCTTTATCCCTGCACAGTCGTAACTGATTACCCTGCTGCTTGCTGTGCGGTTACCGGTCACTGAAATGTTGGGAGCGCTGTGACACGTCTTTCTTGGATGCTTTAAGCTCGGTTTGGTGGGGCTGCTGCTTTCGCAGTAAAGTTGTCTCATGTGCTGTTAACCCAAGTTCGGTTTCTCCAGGCACTTCCACAGTTAATACCACAAGTGTTTCCTGCACCCCTCTAAACCTCTAGACTAAGATGGTCAATTCTGCTCCAATAATCCCCAACAGGAGAAACCCTCGTCCAGTGAGTGAACTCAACTAAGCTGAGCTAAGCCACAGAGTTTAGACAGCAGGCACAGAAACTGCAATTCAAATAAGAATGTAACACAAAACTAACGAGAGCTGGAGCTCACACAGGTGACATTTAGACCTGAACTCAGATTATAGTGTAGCGAGAAATACATGAAGTGAAACAGCATGACGGTTTCTCCCTTTAGATAATTTGGGGGGTAAATGAGGAAGAAAGCACATAAGTATATACAATGTCTGATTTTTACATCGCAGAAATTTGACAGTGTGAAAGTACCTGTGTGTGTCAAGTGTGAGTGCTTAATCAACAGAAGTACATCCAATCCTGTCAAAAGTCACTGCAACTCAGATATGTTGGTGTTTAGAACAAAGTGTGTGAAAAGCTGTTTTTTCTTTCTTCAGCATCGTGTCCAAGGACACACTGGCATGTGGACTGGATCGAACCAGACCTTCTATTTAGTGGGCGATTTGCTCCTGAGCCCCAAGTGCCCCACATATACAGACTTAACAGATTAAACAGAGTTTCCTTATAGCGGATATGACTGGAATATTCACTTACCAAGGACACTTAACTGAAGGTTTAACATAAACTTTCAGACAAATGAATTTAAAAAGCTTAAGTGCACAAAACTTAACATCCTGTGTGTCTTGAAACTTTCAGAGAAAAAAAAAAAAAAGTGTATTAATGTGTATTTACATATATGTGACGAACTCACCTCGGCTCTGTAGGGCAGGAAGAGGGCAGAGGCGAGGTTACCAGTGATGCCACTCAACATGTAAATGATGGAGATGCGAAGCCAACCTGCCAGCTTCTCCAGGTCCCTCAGTATGGTCATCTGGAACACTACGGACACCACGCAGTGTAAAAGCCTACACACACACACACACACACACACACACACACACACACACACACACACACACACAAACAAAGGTTATCACTGGTAACTAAAACTCCTTTCCACCACTGCATTATCACAAATATGCATTTAGGATTTTTTTTTCCCCCCCATTAAGCTCCTTTGGCTTGTTTGCTCGCCTGCTTTTAAAGGGTTACATCTGAGGGAAATCCCTTGTGCCTGCCTGGTATTAGTATTACAGTTCTCATGTGAGCGAACGTCTCACGAGCACTGGGTCCTCATTTAGAAATGTTTCATTAGTTTTGAATCCTCAAGGATGCTGACACAGTGAAACCGCATTAAGTAATCACTCATAGCAAATTAATGAAACAGTTCATTGACTGTGTAAAAGGCTTTGTCATGGCATATTACACAGTCTCACAATATATCATCAATGCTACATTCAGCTGAAATAGCTCATTCATAGATACACGTGTCAGAAATTAAAAGATCTGTGCAACATAGCCATAAAACATGACCACAGGAAAAATAAATCTTTGTCTTAGGACGTTGCTGCAGGGGGAAGTGCGTACCCAGCATGTAGGAAGAGAGAGAGCCAGAGACGGTAGACCTGATCGGGAACGTCAGGATTAAGGAAGGGCAGCAAGCCGCACACGTCATCCAGACAGTGAACCTGTGTAACAACACTGCAGTCAGAAACATACTAAAGAAAAAGACACACACACACTCATCATCATGCACACACAATACCTGTGAGCAGAGGGTGGCTTCCTCGTGGAAGTAACCATGCATGAAAGTGCAATACTCTCTGGTTGCGATTTCACATCTACAAATAAATACATAAATAAATCAAATTTTATTTATTTATTTATTTAAAACAGATGACCTCAGAGTAGCAAAGCGCTTTAGCAAACACATGTTTCGCACCTGCCCTTAGTTCCTATGCAGCAGGGCCGTCCTTTGATGTTACAGTCCATGTGTCTGTAGCCTGTGTGACTCCACTTCTTTGGATATGTACAGATCTGACAGCAGCACAGGTAAACCCCCCCCCCAAAAAGTAAAATTAATATAAAATGTGCTTCAGATGCAAGTGAACACAGAGTAGCAACAGAAAAATGAAGAATGAACGAGGCAGCGGTGGCCCCTCACCGGCCACGTGGTGATGTCATCCTTCCATAAATGAGGCTCTGCAGAGGCAGGCTCCTCACATATTCTGTTCACAACAAGAAAAGCATCAAAGTGGTGAAACGCTGCTGAGTCTTTAATGACACACTTTAATTAAGCTTCATATCCTCACCTGGGGTCCTGGTGACAGACAGAACCGGACGACCTACTGATGTTTTCCATTTGTTCATTGTCCCATTTAATAAAGGTGGCCAGCGTCTCCTGCATGAAGTTATTATATATTTATATTATTATAAATATTTAAGACACAGTTTTCTTTCTCATTTACCAAGCACAGCAAAGAAATGAAAAACAGATTATGTTTCTTTTTTACTGCACACCCAAAATCTGCATCTAAAGGGGAAAAGTTCAAGAGCACAGCAAAGACACTGAATGATTAGCACGAGCGTTTAAGTGATTATATGCTTAAAGATTATAAACTCATGTGCACAGGTATGTGTATATTATCACGTACAGAGCAGCCGGAGCTGAGGGTCTGCACACATCCGGAGTTGTCATTCTGAACGCAGCAGCCAGAATCTTTCTCGAGCTCTCTGGCCTTCTCGATCAGGCTGACGATTTGTGCATCCCGACGGATGCAGGGGGAGAATTTTGCCCCCAGGTGGATGAGGTCTTCCTAAAAATTGATGGAAATGATTTTAAAGATCAAAAAAAAATGTGGTAACACACATGCTAAACACAGATTAAGATGATAAAGAAATAAACTGGTGCCTGTCTATCTTTTAAATACACTATTTTCCCCAAAGGTATTTACTCCTGTATCCAAATGTTGATGTTGGCTCTGTTCATCTGGACGTAGCGTTTTTAGTGGGGGAGACGTTTCGTCACTCATCCAAGTGACTTTTTCAGTCTCAGCTGACTGCAGGTTCCCTCAACCTTATAAACAGCAAATTTGCACAACAACTGAACGTAGCACCACTGAGGGAACAATGGGCTGTGAGGTCAGTTCCTTGATCATTAATATGCAAATTGTCATGACTATTGATCAACAACCACTGATCAAATCCTGTTGATCAAAGACCACTGATCATTGATCAAGGACCACTGATCAAAGGCCATGAGTACCATTCACAGAAAGTTGGGAAATGGCTGCAATCACAGCATTGTAAGAAGGTGAAGATGCCCCCCTCCTCGATTCAGAGATGGTCTTTCCCTTTTTACGTAAATGGCCTCCTTGACTCAAACCTCCATAATGACATCTCTCACTTTCTCAACAAAATCCAAGGTGTTCTGGATGTGGTGTTCAGAGCTGTCTACAAGCGGGTTGAGGAGATCAAAGCCAGAAACTTTGAGATGTTATAGGTGACCGAGTTGATCATACAGACAATTAGTCTTAAAGGTAAACCCTGTTTATTTATCTTGGGTAAACCATACAGTCTTTGTGTAGATTCGCCTGGGTAAAACCTGTGGTATGAGGTCCCGTCAATACCATTCTAACTGCATCAGACAATCTATCACCCTCTTCCTGTAACCACTTCCTGGGTCTCGTTTCAGGGGTTTGTAAGTATTTACAAATTACATATCACGATGTCATAAGTCACTGGACACTGTGAACATCCACGGTCACCACTTCATGCATAATGGACCTTCCATGTGTAAGGACATGTGCAGGTATATATGTCTGTATATGTATACATATGTATATTTAGTGTGTACGTGTCTATAAATAGGAATAGTAGTGGTACAATAGCTATATCAAGCTATATAGTTTATGTCTTCCATATTTCCAACTATATCCATAATCACATACTGTGTATGCTACCATTGTATATAGTGTATTATCTTACTTTTTTTCCATTGATTGTACTTATTTGTATTTTTGCATTTCCTTCTGATATCTGTACCTGAGCTGAGGTGACGCAATAATTTCCCCGTTGTGGGATCAATAAAGTCTTATCTTATCTTATTTTTGTCACTGAGCAGTGACAAAATTTTCCTCATGATATTCTTCCTTGCACTTATCCTTGTCTGTTGGAAGGATGATAATGTTATTTTCATTACTAAGAAAGGTCCATAAAGTCATGGATGAGCAAGTGTAGAAGAGACTGACTGTCTTAATCTCAACCCAAGTTCATAAGGGTGTGAAGGCAGACGAGTGGATACTTTTGGCAACATAGTGTATGTGCTCATGCATTCAAACATAGAAGTTCCGTTATTTTTCTTAATAAATTACTAAAACCGGTCAGCTCAGCCTCCATTTAAACAATTTACTCTCACAACTGAAACGATCAATTTTAAATGCAGAAAATAAATTGACATTTTTAGGCTTGTAACTTAATAAATGTAGTAAATCATCACAGATAAAACATGAAGTGAGAAAATAAAGTAAATGCACTGGAGGAGGGCAGAAGTGTCCCACCTGAAAACACAGCAAACCTAAACTTCACACCAAAGTGTGAGTTCCCTTTAGCTGTGCTAGTATCATACATTCTGGCTGTGTTCATTTTACCATATCGACCATTTTTGGGAGCTGTTCCCTTAGGTTTTGCACATCTAGACAAACATCCAAAGCCGTTCTAAGCACATTAATAATACAGCTAAACTTACAGAGCTTGGACCAATCCAGAAGTTCTGTTGTTGGACATACTTAACACTCTCATAAATGCCTTTGTTCTTCAGCACCTACAGAGGGCAGCAGAGCATCACAGTTTACAAATGAGTCTGCTCAAGGACTTGTGAGTATTAGCTTGCACAGTAATACACTGTTTATTAAACACATCTCTTTCTGTGAGTTTTAGGACACAAATACAGCTACTAAAAAGTTGGTAATATATTTACATTGAGTGTTCAAGAGCAAAAAAAGGAATTCTAATTTCAATACTGAGTTACACTACGAAATGTTAACCTTCAATTTTCACACTGATATGAAACCTGTCATGTCAAAAAGTATATTTTCTATTTTTAAATATTGCTCCAAATTAATCTGTGAGATATATACTTACCAGCTCAGTTGTCGAATGTTGTGCAAACCCAACAGGGGCAAACCCATACGTGCAGCAGGCCAGCAATGTGATAACGATGTGGACAAATGTAATCCAGTAGGTAAAGTAGGGTCTGAAATCATGCACACCACAAAACAGTGCTGTGAATCGAGTAACAGCTAAAACAAAGACTAACCAATAAATACTTTCAGCACTTTGTCAGCCTAATTAATTCTCTCTCTCTGAATTGTGTTATGTTGATTTAAATCAAGCAAATAATTCACTTGTATATATGCACAGTGCTCATTCCCAACCTGTGGCTGTGGAAGTCGTCCAGCTGCTTCTGGACGTTGCTGCTAATGCTTCGTCGATACTGTCGGTTTAGCCATTTCCCCACAACTCCCAAACCATACTGACGTTTTTGCTTGTCAAACGCAAAGTGCTTCACTTGGGAGGCAATGCGACGTCCGCGACGTGGTTGAGCCATTTCGTGGAATAGTGTTGGCGTTTTAGGAGCCTGTGATAAATCCTTACTGGGACTGAGAGGAAGACAGGTATGCAAGACAGAGAAAGAATTAGGGTTAAAAAGTAAAAAAAAAAAAAAAAAAACACAACGTGTGCAATTCAGAGACTTTGGTTGAGTATTTATATTTACTCACAGGCTGGAAGGTTGCTCGCAGGGAGCAAAAGAGGCAGACAAGGGGGGCGACTCAAAGACATCATCGGCCATGGAATATAACTCATCACGGACATCACCCTGTACAGAGGTAATGCAGGACACAGAGGACAAAAAGAGAGGGCAGTAATTAACGTGTAGTCACATGTTATGTGTTGCTGTATGGGACACACAAACAGCGAGGAAGACAGGAGGAGAAACAAAGAAGAATACAGTCACGGAAAAAAATGGAGGCTGAGAGAAGAAGCAGGTAAACAATGACAATCGAATGAAAACATAGAATTTTGTCAAACAGAGTAAAAGCAAGGAAAGAAACTGCTGCAAAGATCCGGGTGCCGAATGGGTGGTAGCGAGAGCTGCTGCTGACCTTACTGAAGAAGAGCGACTCGGATGCATCTGCAGAATCCACAGTGTCCTCGTCCATCCAGCTGGGCCTGACAAAGCTCTTCCTGGGGAAACTGCGACCAGCCTGTGGGCCTGCCAAGCTGCTGCGACCCTGAACAACAAACACGCCACATGACATGCGGTTCTTCAAGTGCATAAAAAAGGAGAGATCTTAATGATCCTAATAATGATAAAAACAATAAATGCTGGCATTTACTGTCATTTTATTCAAAGGGATGGCTAAAAAGCATGCAAACACAGAGGAAACATTAAAGGCCGGGATTCGAACCAGTGCTCTTGCGACTCTGCTTTTCATTTCCACCCACCCTCAACAGGTTGGACGCAGCTCTGATGCTCATGCGTGCGACGGACTCTCGCTTTCGTTTGGGGAAGCGACTGTACCCGGAGCGCTGGCTGGTGAAGGAGATGAGTGAAGCGACGCCAGGTGTGACCGGACCCCCTTGAGCTGTTTGAGGTGTTCTTGGAGAGCGGCTGTCCAACTCATCCTGGCAGCGGAAGGCTCGCCCTCGTGCCAGGGGGTCCACAATCTAGCAGAAAGAGAGATTAGGGTCAGCCTGATAAAAAAAAAATACTTCACTGTGACAGTCACGTGAACTTGAACTGGTAAGCATCTTTACATATTCCTACTGTGCCGATGTTGAAGAAGAAGAAGCACTCTGTGGGTGAGCATGACAGGATCATATTTATAACTTACAAACTTCACAGTGCTGACACTGGGAGAGAGAGAACTGCTTTATGTGTTTGTGTAAACGTATATATATGTAGCAAAGAGGGAATGATGGTAGGTGTGTGTATAGATGAGGACAGAGAACAAAAAGATGAACAAAATATTGGATGAGTGGAGCAGAACTGTCTGGCACAGACTGAAAGAGAGACATGATTCGTCTGCAGCACAGATGGTCCACGTCTGTAACTATGCAGCACTTTAATACAGTGTCTTCTTGAGAAATCTCTCCACTTCATCAAGTGAAAAAAAATGCAGGTGGAGAACAAAGAAAAAAAGTTGAGCTTCTTGGCAGTTTAGAAATGGAAAGTCTTTGTAGTTACACATGGAGCCTGCTGTGTGTCATTCTGTTTAGTTTCCTTCAGAACAAAAAGTTTTTCTTTTCTTACAAAAGTATCAGAATATTAAACAGAAAGTGCATCATGTTTCCTGGATGATGTTCTCCACTCAAGTTAAAATTACCGATAAGGTAGACATTTAAATAAAACTGTAGCATCCTAACAGTAGGATAACACACTAAGTGACGCTGTCTTTGTATGACGGTATTATACCCTGGGCATCCTGTGGGCAGCTGGTGAATCCAGGCTCTGGTCGATGCTGGTGGCCGTCTCGGGCTCTCTGTACTGGGGCTTCAGCTTGCCATAGCGCTGGCTGCAGTGGCGCAGGCTCTTCCGGTGCCAGACCTGCTGATTAGTCTCACAGTCTTCGCCCACACCGAACCACTGGGCTGTACTCCTGGAGGGACAGAAAGATTGTTCAGCTAAAAGAAGATATTCACAAAAATGACCTGAAATGTTTAGCATATACCTATTCTTAAAAGCTACATAAACAAGAAATGAAACGAAACATCCGAGTCTTGTTTTTCACCTTATGTGGAGAGTGTAGATACTACCACAAAAGAAAAAAATAAACAGTTACATTTTGACACCAAATTACACAATGCAGCTTTGTTCAAGCTGATGTAGCTTGGGTAACTTTCATATAAGGGAAATCAAAAGTCACGTATTGTGCACTCTTAAAGACATTAGTGCACTTTATTACCAAACATTAAATGTCTTGACGCTTGCTGCACGCTCAATGACTGGACTCTTAGGACATGTAGTTGATAAATGGGAGTAATTAAATGACTGCAATTAGGATTAGGATTATGAAGAGGAGATTTCTGGATGAATGAATTGTGTGCGCTTGATAGTTTTAGGTGAATGAACTGCAGGGAACAACACCCAGACTTCTTTGAAATACACTTTAGGGGAGAATGCTTACATACATTTGATTTTTTTCTGTCTCCCAAAGCTACTTATGCCTCCACTGTAGGTGGAGTCACACTTGACTCTGAGACAAAAACAACAGCAGAAGCAGCAGCAGAGCTTACTTTCGGATGCTTTGTGAGAGCGATGTTTGTCTGCTAAACTTCTCCCGTCTTTCTCTTGCTGAAAATTCTCCATCTCTATGTCCATCGACGCTCTCTGACACAGAACCGGTCGCTTGAGCACTTGGGGTTTTTTTCAGGGATTGTCGTGGTGGCTGACCAGAAGAAAGGAAGCGAAGAAAATGTTGTCATCAGAAATCTTTGCTGCTATAAAATATATAAGCTATAAAAACTAAATAATATTGCCTGTGCAGGGGGAAAGCCTGTCAAACGATCAGGTTGCAAGTACCTTCATAATTAGGCCATGCTCAATCTCCTTCCAGAGGAGTGAGGACAAATGCCCTCTTTTACACCAGTGGCTCTTAAATGTTATTCAGTTCAATGCTCCAAAAATGTTTGTGCCCCACGTGACAATTTTTAACATCAACAATTTAAAAAGGCATTAAACTCCCCGTTTTTAGCTCCAATAACCCCCCCCCCCCCCAAAAAAAAAACAAAAAAAAACAAAACAAAAAAAAAAAAACCCACACATACACACTTTCTGAAACAAAGCCTTGTTGAGCAGGCTCCAATGGTAACATTGACTCCAATGACAAAAACGTATAAGACTTCCTCTGTAATCATTTTTTCTTAAGATCTAGTTGTTATTACTCTACTTAACTAAAATGCTTTTCATATGTAGTTTTTGTTTTCAGTTTTAGTTCAGAATAACAACACTGCCTCACACATCCTGATTAAGTATTAACTATGGCACATGATGCAGCAAATCAGTACCAAATTTAGGATGATCTAAAATTGTCTTTGTAATGGAAAAAGCTAGTAGCATAAATACCTGCAGTGCAAAGCCACAGCACAAATTTACATGTTTATTACACTGCTTGCCCTTTAGAATAGTTTAAATGTGACATGCTCAGTTGAACTCTGAGCACCAACTAATTTGTGTAGCTAAAATGCCTTTGTTTGTGTTGCTAGCATGAGGCCCGCCGTTACAAATATATGGGCTACACAAACTGCCAGATAGTTGTGCCAACAGCCTGCTTGCGAGAGCAAGTGGCAATTACAGAGGCATCGAGGAACACTGTGCTGCTTTAATGTGTTGTAAACTCTTAAAAGTAAAGTACTGCCCATCATCGTTTATTTTCTTCTACTGTGCATCCTGAGTCAAATGATTATTACAAACCATTTATGAAGTAGTCCATCAGCCCATTAATCCATCCATTAATTTTCATAATTGCACAGTGAGTGAAACCGAAAATTGATCCGAACCTCCATGTGAGCTACCCACAAAATATCCAGTCATGTTTTTTGGACCATGTTTATGAAGCAGATTGAGAGGAATGTGCTCTTTACTAACACAAAATGAATAAAAAGCCTTTCTTTGAAGAAATTTGTTCAGTAACAATCACAACACTCGGGCTTTTTTTGGCTCTGTTTTAATTCTGTGTTCATTGAGCTGATCTTTGCTTATCTCCGTTTAAATGAAGAACTTTGTGCTATACGCAGGAGTGAGTGATTCACAATGAGTTATTTTACAGGTCACTTTTTAGATTTCGCTACATTACATGTGATGTGAGAGAGTATGCAGCTTGACAGGCCACTAGTAGTATTAGTACAAGAAAAAAGCTAAATAATGGTAGAGTAGAGAAGACATTTGTAAATATTTTCACACATTTTTCTGGGGAGAAAAAAACAAGTTATTTTAAAATTGTATAATTGAGAGAAAAAAAAACCCTTTTAAACCCTTTGACAACATAAAGAGTATATCAGTATTATGTTTGCCAGTCTGAAAATCACCACACTTTGTGGGTAGTTTGCAGTATTGTAGACCATGTTAACCTAGTGCAGGACAGACTGTAGTGTCCGTGATCAACGTCAGCTCAGATGTAGTAGTCATCAATTTGGATTTCAGCCAGTAACGCTCTTCAGTATCACTTAGCAAATTACACTTTTACTTCGGTTTTTTAGTGGCTAGCCACCGGAAGGCATCCATGATAGTTCATTTAGCATGTACTAATATCTTGTAGAATTCATTGTGTTAAATCCACAGAGAGCAGCAAACTTCTGAGACAACAGAAGCACAGACCTGCTCATGAGTCAGTCTATATTTTCAGAGTTAGGGTCCATGTCAACCCTACGTGTTATGTGACAACACATTTAAATAACTGTTGCATGATACCAAGCAGTGAAGGACAGGGTCAGGTAAAAAAAAAAAAAAACACAACCAGCCTACCTGGGACATCACTGCTTCTGGTGGAGGGATGGCTATTACAAGGCTGGGTGGCTTCTTGCTCTTTAAACGACTATCTGTTCGGCCCTGGTACGGAGGAGGCTCCTCCCCTTCGTGTGATGCCATCCTGTCAGAGTGCTGGAGCTGAAAAAATCATGACAAAACAAAGTTTGTATTATTATTTGATAATCTGCATATATGCATGTCTACGGTGAGTCTCCATACATCAAACCTCCAGTAGGTGCAGCGATTTACTGGCAGGTTAAAACATAAATGGAAATACAGTGTAAGACAAAAACGTTGAGGTCCGGACTCTGGGAGAGGCTAATCCATGACTGATACTGCTCCACTGTTTTTGTCTGTCCAGGTGTGCTTTTACTGCATTGGCAGTGTGTTTGGGATCATTGTCATGTTGAAAAATGAAGCTGTTCATAATTCCATAAATTTTGACAACATCCACAACACCACTGGCTGAAATGTAGCCACAAACCATGCCAGAGTACCCACCATGTTTTACAGATAGCTGCAGACATTAATGGTTAGCCTCTCTCCTTACCTCCTCAGCATATTCATTTTTTATGTTTGAATTATTCATAGGTCAGTGTTAAGTAGTGCAATTAAAAAAACAAACCCAGGTTGCTCCAAAAATAGTACAAGACTGGACTGACAATGAATGTGAAAGCAGCCAAAGTCCACAGAAAATCTCTGAAAACTTCAAGAAAGTCTGGGGAACACTTCAAAAATAAAAAATAAAATAAAAAATAATTAGAAAGTCAGGCTCCTTGGAAGCAAAATATAAAATAATCAGGTGTGGCACAGTACTGTAGGCTTCAGTATTACTGTTCATAAATATAGTGATTAATGCTTACTTACAAAATGTTGTAGTGAAATATATCGAAAGAATATTGAATGCTCTAGCAGAGTCTTTATTTAAACTGGATTTATGAGCATGCATGCATATGTGTATGTATGTATATACACACACACACACACACACACACACACACACTAGGGGTGCAACGATATTCGTATCGATATTGAACCGTTCGATACAGTGCTTTCGGTTCGGTACGCATATGTATCGAACAATACAACATTTGTAATTTATTTTATCAACTTTCCTTCTGACGATGCTGTCTGTGTTGAGCGCTCAGTGAATCTGCGTTCGACTACTCCGCCTAGGCTGCACTGTCGAGCGCAGATCCACTGAGCGCTCAACACAGACAGCATCGTCAGAAGGAAGAGGGCAGGGCAAGCTAGCAAGACAGAAGTTAAGCTCTCCTTGCAACATGGACCTCCCCCACCCTCATTCAGATCTGGCGTTTGGAATTATTTTGGTTTTCATATGACGTATGACCCTGAAGGTAAGCGAGTCATGGACTAAAGTAAAACAGTATGTTGGATGTGCCACGCAATGCTCAATTACATGGGTGTGAACTAGTGTGTTAGCGCAGTTAGCTCGTTAACGTGTTGGCCGTCTAGCCCCACGCACGGGGTGATCGGCGGTAGCTCGTTAACGGAGATTTGCCGTGTTGTGGCGTTAAGGTCATTTCAACGAGATTAACCTGAAAGCACTAGTGGGAACACAACGAATATGACTGCACATTTACGCTGACATCATCCTAGTGCAAAGACAAAAACAACAAGCATGCTACTAACTTTAGCCGAGTCATTTAGACAGCTGTTAGCACATGATTCTCCTTATGCTGCTGAGAATATAGCCCAGAAGAAGCGGATAGTATAGCTTTTATTTTGGAAAGAGACATTTCTCTGTAATAAACTCTCTTTTCCAAAGATGAGTGATTCCTCAATCAGATACAGGGCTTGCAATATCGCTAGCCCGACGTCCTGGGGCTAGCGATTTTTTCAGTCGGGCTACCAAAATCTATCTCTTCCCTGCCCGTCGGGCTATTGTAGGAAGGAAAAATATATGTCAATGCTTTTGCATTCTTTCAGAAATGTAGCTGGGTAATTATGTCATTGGCATCGGTGAGCCACTGTCAATATGTGACATATTGAAGTCGCGTTTGAATTTGCGCTTGTTTTTTCACTTTGCAATCGTGCGAACTGTGTATAGAGAGCGACAGCACTGATCTGTGAGTGATGATAATTTGTGCACCAATTCCTCTGACATAGTCTTATTAATCGTTAGCTTACTACGCAAACATGACAAGTGAAATCTCCCGCAGCAAGCTTAAACATGTGAGAGGTTGATCGCGCAGAGAATCGCTGAGCTTATGTGAGTGCGTGTGTAAAAGCAGCAGGATATTTATTTTAGTTCTGCTGAGCCAAATAAGACAGGTCGGGGTGAAGAAGTGACAGCCAAAGAAAAACTTACCGCAAAACGGAAAAGTTATGACAAATCAGACTATAAGGCAAAAAGAAAGTGCAGCTTTATGGTTTCATGGACAAAATAATTTCTGTGGCTGCAATATGAGGAGCTAAATAACCAGGGCTGCACATAAGTGGTCCGCAGGTGCGCATTCGCTGTCAAAATAAAAAACACGCACAAGGGTTAGGGTTAAATTTAAAAACTGTACTTTTGAGTTAAAATATATATTTATAATTTTAATAAATGACAAATTAAAAAGGCATGAACATTTTTTTTGTATCGAAAAAATATCGAACCGTGACACCAAAGTATCGAACCGAACCATGAATCTTGTGTATCGTTGCACCCCTAATACATACATACACACACATACATACACACACACACACACACACACACACACACACACACACACATTCAGGTAAGGTCAAGAAGAAAAAGAAAGAAGAATGACCCATAAAGAAAGAGAATAAAAACGTCATATTTAGAAAATGAAATGCTTTTGTTTGCATTTATATCAGGTCTCTGCTGTGGCAGTGGACCTAATGCCTTCCTTCCTACAGCCAACAATAACCGAAAAAAGGAAACCATTACAGCCTATCCAAACAATCAGCCTCTAACAGCAACTGGCTCCCTTCCAGTTCCATCTGCTACTAAAAGGGGAAAAAAAACACACTGCCAACTTTCTTTGCTTTTGCTTTCCTTGCTTTTTGATTCAAGGCAATTTCTTAAGTGATTCTTTAAGGCTTTGCACAGAAATTGTGCTGTATTAAGAAGAGAAACCTTCTCTTACATCAAAGTGTTCAGGTCACTGACTTATGCTTATGTAATTTTAAAGGATGAGGAAAACAGGGCAGAATGATACATCTCCTGAGTGTTTCAATTACATGTATTTAGCCAAAACATCAAATAAAGCAATATATTTGTTTAAGTTTATAGTTATAAATATTCATTTTATTAGTAAAATCTCTTTGTAAGAAGGTGATACATGTGATACTATATCTTTTCTGGAAATATACAACATCATGAATGAGTTATTTATCAAAAACAACTGAATGCGAAAAAAGAAATGGAAATACAGCACTAGTGAAAAGTTTGGACAATTAAATACCTAAACATTTTAACTAAGTGATGCAAAAATGATGTAATTATGAGACCACAGGCAGCCCTGCTCATTGATTTTTAAACAGTGTCCATAGAGAGTTAGAGGGATAGCTCCACCACACAAGAAAATCAGTCATACTGTGACTCTGCTCAATAAGGAGACTCTAAAAGAATTAAAGATCTTTGACTTCTAATGAAAAAGCAGCTGATAAACAATGATGTCACATAACGGTGATCAATAGTCCCCGTTAATCATGATACATTCGAGGTGGTGAGTAATCGCTATTGTTTTCTCAGCTTATTTTATTGATTGAATGTAATAATGGTGATCTAATAGCTTAAGCTTCTCCTACTAATGCATGCATTAAAGAATAAAACAAATACCTGTATTTATATTTTTATAATGCAATTGCAATTTTGTCACAGTCTTGTAAGAGCAGCACACACAGCTAAATAATTAGAAACTTGATATTTTCAAATCAATGCACTTTAATTAATTTTCAAGTTCTAAAATGTCAATCTCAGTTTTATATGTAAAAACAAACAAAACAAACTACAATTAACACTTTTTTACAACTTAAATAATGTGAATTAAGACTAAGCAATAGCAATATAAAGTTTTCAATCATGCAGTGCTGTTTCTGCCAGTCTCAAAGTGAACCATTTCTGATTTCTGACTTTAGTTCTGACAAAAACAAACAAACGTGAAAGGCATTTTGAGCTGCCGCTTCAACCATTTACACTACTTACAGTTTCTGTTAATGTAAGCTGTGGAGATTATGTGCTTATATCAATAAAGCTCCACACCACACTGTAGAAAAATACTCAAAGGACCAACAGGATGACTCCTTTTAATATCACTTTGTCTCACTGTCAGTGTTTACTAACAACAAATCGTATTTATTGAATTGCATTGCGCGGATGACACAAATGACATATCCTCAACTTCGTTAGCTAAGTTGATGGAACGGAGCTGGTGAAATAGGACTCATTATTGTCTACACAGGGACTGAATTATACCGTCAAACTTACTTATCTTTGTCTCCCTGTCTTTACAAATCTCAGTTAATGGTGTAGCAAGCAGCCAGTCTATTCCTGGAGCTCAGAGTGTTTCACATAGCATTACACAGTGCATTTCCAGAGAAATTCGAGGCATTGCAGACATAAAACACCACACTGAACATAATGTCATTTTGCTTGGCTTGGCCAAAACATCCATTATGTCATTATGGTGTTCAGAGCCCTGAATGCTGTCCTGGAGTTGTGGTTTATAAAATCAATGCGAGTCCCTGAGTGTCTGGGACAGGAACGGCTGCAACACGGAAACCTGACACCAGCTCGGCCTAGTTTCCACTACAGAGCTGAGGAATGGCTGCGCAGGGCTAACCATAGTGTAGGCAACACTTACTCTGTCCACATACAAACAAAAAACACCATTTCTAAAATACCTTTATGTTATTACGAGTGTACATTTCAACACTGATCTCAATTAGGTGTGCTAAATATTTGAAGCTTAGACAGAATGCCTGGTTCAGCCCTCCAGAGACAGAGAAGAGGTTACTGGCAATCCAGCCTCTGGTTCAGTAGAGTAGTGGGCAGGGGCTGGAAATCACTCAGATAATGAAATAGCTAGGAATTTAGCTAATGGATGGAGTACTCGGGTCTAACCAAGTCTATCAATGTATGCAGGCAGTTGTTAGGGTCCATACTAGAAAATATATGGGTACAGATTGTAGAAGGATAACAGCGACATATAAAGAATAGAAACACAAGAATTGTATTAATTTTTGCAATGTTTCCCCCCCCCACATACACTTTACTTGCTGCCAAGGTAATAATAACTGTTATCCAATTAATTTTTGTGTTTATTTTTACTCTATTTGTATTTTTTTAAATCTGAAACTATCACTCACCCTTCACACTCATTTTGAAAGCTCACTTGACAACATTTTTTGAACCCTGGACCTTTCACACACAGAGAGCAGATTTACTTGAACTTCAATTATAATGATGTCTCTCTGATATAAAAATAGTGATATAAAAACAAACAAATACACAAAAAAACAAAATGAAAAAACAAAACCGAAACCAAGGATTTGTTTCCTAAGCGTCCTTTAAGCCACTTCAGTGGGACTTTAAGCCACGTCAGCCTTAGACTAGTCTAACTCTAATACAAGTATAATGCATTATCTACCACTTTATGTTGCAACTCTACATGCATTATTTTACAATTGTGCATCATTTTAAGCTAATTTAACAAAGATGTATTTTAGCTTCTGTTATGATAACAGAACATAACACAGCCGTGTCAATTGTTAAGAAATGTTGGTATGACAGCTGAAATCAACAGCAAGAAAAGGATCCTGGCATCCAACTTTTCAAGTTGGTCAATTTTTTTTTTTTTTTAAAGAAATTTGGAAAACAAAGAAAACAAGTCCGGATCCTGTTCAACAAAATGTCAAAAGGCATTCTTGTTTGTTCTTCTGTAACTTCATGCAAATGCAAACAGATTGCCAGCATGTTGCCATCAGTCTGAATGAGTCTTTGTCAATGAGCACAACTCGAGGGGACTTGACCCAACTGGCTGCCAGCTGGTTCTATTCTGCCTTTATTCCCATAGAAAAGGAAGGTTAATGAGCATGAAAGTAACAGTCAAATGTGAAGATCTATCTATGGAGACATCAACCAATATGCCATTTTTGATGATTTATCATAATTTATTTTAACTGGTGTATTACTAGAAACAGATTGGTTAACACCATGGTTATTGTGGTCACTGCCTGTCAGAGAGCACCAGGAACGCTAACAAAGTCATATGAATGTGACCATGTGAGAAAAAAAAAGATCATATATGAAACTAATTTAGTCACGTTATGAAACCCTATGATCTTCTCTAGCTGTGTGAAAGCCTTTACCTCAGCCAGAAGCAATGACATCAGAGCATATTTTCTAAAGCACCGAGAAGCCTCCCTTTCAAATCCATGTGCATTCCTTCTTTCATGTTGCAGATATGTTTCTATAAAAACTGAAACAGTGATACAAATCAAAAGCCAGCTGTTCAGGTTGGAACTGAATAAGAAACAAGTAAGATGTAAGATAAAACTGTTTGCTTCCACAGAACAACAAGAATAAACCACAAGAAAGACAACTGGAGGGGGAGTAGATTCGCTGAGGAAAGGACAATGACCACAATGACATAATCAGCAGTTTGTCACATGATATGGAAAGTACTGACACATCTTTGCCTCTCTAGGGTCTAATAATTCAATGCCTCACCTAACTGCTCCCTACTTGACCATTGACCACCAGGGATAAATGTGCATGTGAGTGATGTCACATGGTCCTCTGAAGGGGTGTCATCATGGTTCAGTTTCTTCCCCCAGTGGAAGGCCTGTCCTCCGCGTATTCTTGCTACACTGTCTAGTTTTAGCAACATGTATGGGCTGCAGACGCACACAAGGCACACTCTCTCTACCTGTTAAACCTCATTCACAGCATCTTAATGCATGTGCAATCATCCAGGTAAGTAAATCCCAAAAGGATGATTCTCTTCATCTGGACGTAGCGTTTTCAGTGGGAGAAACATTTTGTCAGTCATCCAAGTGACTTCTTCATTCTCAGCTGACTGCAGGTTTCCCCAACCTTATAAACAGTACATTTGCACAATGACTGAACGTAGCCCACTGAGTAAACAATAGGCTGTGAGGTCAGTTTCTTGATCATTAATATGCAAATTGTCACGACCATTGATCAACAACCACTGATCAAACCCACTGATCTCATTCATGGTCCACATGAGGAAAGATGATGAGTTTCATTTTATGCCACACTCGCTTTGCACAGCAACTTAGTGATTCCACTGATCTCAGTGATCAACAATGGTCACCAATCAGCAATAGCTGGCAAGTCAAATTGATATTTAACCAGAGTTCCCCACCAATGATCAGAACAAACAAACAAAATCAAAAAAACTAAACAGAAACCAAGGATTGGTTTCCTAAGCGTCCAATGGGACTTTAAGCCACTTCACTCTTAGACTAGTCTAATACTAATAAGTCATACTGGTTATTACTTAAATAAATAAAAAATATAATTCATCATCTACCAATTTATGTTGCAACTCTATCAGTACTAGATTTATATTCATTTGAATTAACCTCACTATGGTTTCATGTTGACATTCATGGCACATATGCATGCAAAGACTCTTGCAACACAGAACTGTCTGGCCACACACCCAAGTTTAGGTCATTACCCCTGCACTGAAAATGAAATGCATGAGCCATCTATTATCATGACCATCATAAGAAAACCGAAAGAGCCAGTATCTGTCTGTTATTCTGATTACAAATTAGACCTTAATATAACTGGTGATGGTGAAGGTGGGATGGAAGGCGAGCATTTTTTTAATATAGGAGGGGACTGAAAAATAACTACAGGACAAAAGACAGAAGTTAAGAGTCAGGTTAAATATTATTAATGAATGCCATTTTAGCTGCTCAGGCTATATCTGTCCACTTATAGTTACTATTACACAACGCTCTCACGTGGAGTCTACGTTCTCTCTCTGGAAGTGAGAAATAAACTCCCACTGTGTGCTCTCTCACCAGTATTGTGTTTTCTGTATTTGGGCCATGCAGCATCCACCTCAGTCCCATTCTCTGACCTGGCAGCAATTCTGTAGTATCATTTACTGGAAATCGCACAGGGGGGTTGACAGGATGATCGGACTATGGCGAAGACCCAAAAACCTAGACTGCACTACTGGTACAGACAAGAGAGGGAGAAAGAGAGCAAACTGCTGACCTTCTAGTTAAGGCATTGCCCACGCTGGATCCAGCGTCTCAAATTACTATGCATCACAAAGGCTGTGGTTCCCACCACACTAAAGTCAGCCTCAGGAGATTTTCAGGTACTTCTTCCTGATTTTGAGGTTTGAGGTGACCCAAAAGTCAAACCCGAAACCCATGCTTGCAAACCTGTTGGCATTCTCAATGTGCTGTAAGTAGGAGTTAGTTCAACTTCATCTGCTCCTGTGAGTCTATTGCTGTAATTTGGGAGCTCATCAGCTAGTCTGCTGACTTTGAATGGGATTATACTTGGTTTTGGATGTGCAACAGGACAGCTGTGCATAATAGTCCTTCCAATTACACCATTTCAAGTCTGCTCAAGTCTCCCTGAAAGATGCATGTGTATGCATGCACTTACATCCCCTGATGACTGTGAACATATGGAAACACGTTTTAACAAGCTAATAAAAACCCAAATTATTGCAAGATGGAAAGTGCAACATTGCTATTGCTCTCTATGAAGATTGTGTACTTATATAAAAATTATGTTTAGGTAACTGCACTTGGCCAACAAGAGGACAACAAAAGGGAAACATTAGTCTATGTATAATATAAAATATAAAACCACAAAAACAAAATATCTACTACGCATTTTTGGCAGCAACTCAGTGTGTATTTTTGGCATATCTGAAGCAGGGGAATGGTTGGAAAAACAAAATCGATTCTGTGTGCCTCCACAGCAGTAAAAACAATGTTCTTGGTGTTTACTGTGTGGAGAAAAAGCAGAAGCTTGCTGAACTGGGTTGACTTCAATGTTGCAAGTACCAAGCCCAGAATTTTTTTTCTACATCTCCATTTTAAGCATTCTAACCAGAGGAACTTAGTAGTAGTTGCACAAGCCTTACATTTGCTTCATGGATGCACATAGTGAGTACTGACAGCAGCAGGAGTTACCAGAGTGCCATGCCACTACATCCAATCAAGTAGTGGAGCTATGAGCTAAAGACAAATGTGAAATCTGAGTTGACTGCTGGCTCCTGACTGCAGACAGCTTGATAATGTTATCTGCACAATAGGCAGACTGTAATGAATATGTGTCATCGCTGCTCAGATCGACTGTGCAAGGCATATATCATTTGACTGAATTGTATTCCACTCAAAGACTCAGCCTTGTGAGTTATTGGCCAATAAATCCTCCAAATGTCTCTGATCATACAGTTCAGTGATATCTACCAGGTGGGCAAAATGGTTTTAAAAGGCGTGTCATAGTCTCCATGTCCACAGGTCTGCTCAAGTCCATTTGGGTCCAAGAAACAAACAGAACAGAACAAAGATCGTAAAGCTTCATCCTGACCTCTATGTGTCTGATTTTTTATTTTATTTTTTTGCAACCATGTGGACTTGTGTGTAGAGATAATTCAATACAGACAATGCACCAGCAATTAAACCTGACTTTACTTGAATATAACAGGACTGATTACTCAGCCGCAGTAGCTGACTTTTGTTAAGTAAGGTAACCAAGCATAAGAGCATGGCAATAATCAGAAGACGGCTTTCAATCGCCAATTCCTCCAAGTGTTCTTGGTTGCCCCCAGAATAAGGAATAAAGCACTGTATGAATGTGTGAATGTAGCCTGAACTAAAGAAGGCTCGAAGTACTAACTATACTACTAGTCTTTTTCCCCATCTCTGCCTTCACTATGTGGACTAATGGTGCTTACACGGCAAGTTCCAATTTAAGGCAGGAAAAACTCTAAGCACGATAGTGGAGGAGTGATTATTCTCAGAAAAGTATTTAACTTTTAGCTAACTTTTAACTCTTTAAAAAAAAAAAATAAATCTTGATAATAGCCTTGAGTGAGCCAGTGATCATGTCACATGGTTGAGCTTCCAACATGAGTTACCTAAGATGCACAATTACGCTTTACTTTTTGTCATAAAGACTTGTGAATTTACTTCTCTGTTACTTCTATTATATGAAGACACTTTTTTTTTTTAAATTACAAACCCTACTCCAAAACTGCCTTATATGCTTTACATTGAGTCATTTTATGATTTGCACTTACTGTATATTGTCAAATTAGCATGCAGAAGAAACAGCTGCTGTTCCCAGCACTGACTTGGAGGCTAAATGAGGAACTAACCCACATTACTGCCTCATAAGTTCTTCTTTAACATCAAGCCTTACACATGCACGTAAAGCTTGACAGGCACGCATGCAAAAAGCAGTTCTACTGTTCTACTTAAACGCATTTGTCTTCAGAATACTTGCAAATAAACAGGAGTGCACTGGTGCAAAACTGTTCACTGAAATGTGAGCTCTTACAGTTTGCTAGTGAACAGTCCTTAACCTCTGCAACATGCCACACACATCAGAAAAGAATAAATATGCATGGACACAAATCTAAAATCCATAATTTCACACGTGCAAGAACTAAAAGGTTTAGAACAAGTGTGAATCATATTATGAGACATCGGTACAATGAGGAGTGAGAAATGAATAATAACGCAAACTGTAATTTATTTCATTATTAAGCTGAGAACAGCTTTGAGGGTTGAACTCAAAGAAGAAAAAAAAGAAAAAAGTTCACACCCTCACACAGACTACGTCTCACATCATCATTAAGAGCGTGGACAACTCTGCCAAGTGCCAATTTGTATGTGGGACTTGTCTACACCAACACTGCAAGCCTGGACTGCAACATTAACATTGTGTATTTATGCTGGCTGTAGCTCTAAATGAAAACAGGGTAAAAAAGATAATTACATGCCGATAGAAAACGACGCACACTACATCTGAATCTTATGTTATTACATTAGCTGATATGGTGCAATCAGACATCATCCACCATTTCTACATACACATTGACAGCGCAAAAGAACAACTGTTTGCCTGGTGGTAGCTGCAATTAGGCGTCGGGCTGGTTTGTTTCAGCACAATTTCATGTTTTTCATTGGTAAAAACCAGCAACTGGGGGTTGTCATGACTGAGCTGAATAAAGTTAAGGCACAGGGTCTCTGTTGCCTTACTTAACAGAAGTATAAACATTTTTCTGTCATTTCTAGGCTTTTTTTATTTATTTATTTTAGGTTTTAGCAAATTAAACATCAATTTTAAAGTTTAGACATCTGGTGAATGTCCATTGGGGCATAGCCAAAACCTCTTTTGGGTTTAACCTGGGGTTCAGCATCTTGCCTAATGATAATACAACACATGGACAGGAGGAGCCAAGGATCAATCCACTGATTGGTATATGACCCGCTTGACCACCTGAGCCATATGTGATGGCTCAGACAGAACAGTGTGTATGAAATCAGTTAACTAGAATATGTGGCTAGATAGTTAGAAAAACATTCATGTGCTGTCCAAGTGTTACCTTAGGCCTGGTGTCTAAACCAGACAATAATCTGACCGTCAAGAAATGGTACAGTGGTATATATATTCATCATCTGTTATTGTTAGTATTATTTCATCAGGTCAGAACAGTTCTTCACTTCTCAGAAAGAGACTGACTCACTGGCTGACCTTTATCAGTCCAAAACTTTGCCTTCTAATTCTCACATTTAATGGTTTCCATTCAACGTTTTATGGCAAATACAGGGGTGTTATTACTTCAGCCCTTTAACTTCTGAAAGCTGAGGCAACTGGAAGGAGAAATGGGACAAAGTTTTGTCTGTTAAAGGTGCTGAACATCAACGGCAGCAGTCATATTCTTTACTCCACTCAGTTACACAATCAGCACATCTATACTGCTGGGCAGATGTATGCAAACATGACTCTAAACAACACGCTATTTGGGATTAGATTCCTGAATTCACAGCCACATATTTATATAGACTTGTTATAGTCTATATAGACTGTTTTTAAATATTCTTCCAAACAATCAAGAATCCAAAGTAAAGGACTCGTAAAAAAAGAACATGCTGCTTATGAAAATATATTTCCATCCTATCTAGGCTTGTTAATGGAGCCTTTGTGTCTGGTCAAACAGAGATGGCAAAGAAACACCGTGCTGTAAATGAATGACTAGACACGATAACGAAAGGACTGTGAAAAAGACTCACAACAACCTGGCAAGCAGCCAGCAGCATACCTTAAAGCAGCAGTCCCCAACCCCCGGGCCTCGGACCGGTACGTGAGTCGTTTGGTACCGGGCCGCGAGAGTTGAGGCTCAGGTGTGAAATGTATAGTTTTCAGGGTTTTTAATCGGTTTTCAGCGTTATTTTGTTATCGTTTTTATCGTTAACTTGGTTTTCCTGGGTCTTTTCACGCGTGTTATGAATAAATCTTTTTTTTTCGGTACCGGTACTAGTTTTATTTTGTTGTATTTATCCGCGACACCTTAAAGGCCGGTCCGTGAAAATATTGTCGGGCATAAACTGGTCCGTGGCCCAAAAAAGGTTGGGGACCGCTGCCTTAAAGGTTTTATAATATGTGACAGCGTGAATATTAATATAGAAACAAACAACTACATGCTAGAAGGAATATAGTAGATTACAGCATCCTTAGCAAAGAATGAAGTCATAATTTGCAGTGCATGCTGCAATCTGTCCTCATCATTATCGAGTTTTGTTTATGTCCCGCAGCACGTACATGTCTGTGGATGGGAGAAGATATAAATGTAGCAAGAGAGTGACCTCCCAAACTCCACTGTTAAAGCCAGAATCCAGTCCAGAGTATTCAGTCATGTGGAATAAGACAGGGAAAAGTGCAGTCTGTGCAAAACCCTTAAAAAAAATTAAATAAAAATAAATAATGTGGGAAAGAAAATTAAGTAGAACAAAATAAAAGGGACCTCAGTAAATCACTCAATGGAATGAAGACAAATAAAATAAGCTTACTAAATGTAACCAAAAAAGGAGAAGCACCGAAAGAGTCAGATGGCAATAAAGTGGCTCAGCATAGTGGATGGTGCACACCCAGTGCTTCTGAATGTCTAATAAATGCACCTGTCAAAATAAAAAGGAGTACTCTGCTTTAACAAAAACCTTTAATGTAATGTTAAAGCAGAGGACTCCTTTGAAGTGAGATTCTCTTGGCTTTTTTTTATAGAAGAGGTCTGATTGTTACTGTTGCTAGGTGTGTAGGGTTAAAACTCATCATGACTGAGCCGACAGTCATTATGCCAGCAGGCACAACAGTTGAGTGCTACTGAAGGCGTAGGAGAGTGTGCGAGTTTTAGTGGTGTCTGTACGTCTCCAAAGAGTGAGAGCAACAATCAAAACTGCCCCCTCATTCTTCGCTTCCAACCACAATACCTCTTGATGATGACTGGCTCTAAACAAAACCTTAAATCTTTACTAATACCATTATATTTCTTTGGCTGACGATGATAGCACTTTGGTGGCTAAAACAGATCAATCGTTCCATTTCAGATCCATTAGAAGATGATAAGCACGTTTGAGAAGCACCTTGACTGTGACCTAACCCATCTAAAACGCTGCACCTTTTCCAAGAGTCTTCATGCCCAAACTTGCATACCAGCAAGCTTTGCAATGCTGCAGCAACAGCCTTGGCCCACGCCATGAGTTCCTTACAATCCTTAACATGAATAGCTAATCTTACACAAAATAACCCATGACACATGTGAATGTTGAAACGCGACACTCAGAAAACTGCTAGCGTAAGGCTTTTGCCAGATAAATTCCTCTCAGCTAGCCCAGCTTGTCTTTTTTTAAAAAAAAAGCGAAACAGATGAAGCAGTCGCAAATCTGCTGCTGCAGTGCCAGAGACAGAATATGAGTGAGGACATTTTGTCTCCCCTCCGAAACTGGCATGAAATGTGGAAGGAAATTAGCTTTTCAATGCCGCAATAAATATGCAAAGTGGACATGGACTCCTCTGCACTTTGAAGACTTCTATATTATCAACAAAAAGCTTTTTTGCAGATTTACGCGTCTTTGGATTTCAAAGCATTCCTAGAATGTTCCCATATTTTCAGATAAAATGTCATGCATTGTGGAATGAGGTTTGGCATGGAGGAAAAAAAAATCCCAGCATATGAGCCAGTAGCTTGATACTCCCGTAACTTAAGTGGGTGGGTTTTTTTTGTTTGTTTGGGTTTTTTTTTTTTTTTTTTTTTTAAAGGGGCTTACCATTTTCTGGGTGTGTTCTTAGCTGAAAACAGATAACATCATGGAAGACCCCCAAAAAACAAAAGGACAAGCTGAGGGCTTTCCATACTTACCACTATAAATGCATGGAAATGAATGGTATCTTTTCTAGCCTTTGTTGTTGAGAGAAAAAGAGGACTGTGGTTTGACAAATGGGGAAGTAACAAAAAATGAAAACTTAAACCTCTGAGCAGATGTATCTGACAATCACAGTTTCACATGAAAAGAAACCCCGTAATGTTCAACGGAGGTAGAACCTAACAGCTTGTTTCCATCTAAAGACGATATCTCATTTTCTAACTGAACTATTTCTAAAAGTTAAAACTTCCGACACTGCTCAGTCACGCTAAAAGAAGAAGTTACTTTTCATTGCTCCCTTGTCACAAAGAAGTTGATTTGGCAGAGCTGGCAGAGTTTTTGTGTCTCTGGCTGAAACCAAACAGACAAAACTGAACCAAGAAAACTTTTGAGATTAGACCATCCACAACACGAGGACAGTTATTAAAATGCCACTGCGTAGTTTGGATTACTCGCTGTGGAAACAGGTTAAGGTTAGTTGGTTTGACAGTGATCCTTGTCTGAAGTGTTAAAACATGTTATTTTCAGGGCTGGAGTACATGCCACCCAACATAGGATCAATACGTCATCAATTAAGAACCTTTAAAATCAGTTTGACAAACAAGTAAAAGCAGAACACGCAGATAACGCATATCCCATAACGTCCAACAAAACTGTGTACTTTTTGAGAAGTAAAGCTAAGCATGACTTCTGAAGGTAAAATAAACGAATTTGCTGACCTTTGACTTGTTAAACTTGTGCTTAGATCCTTTTGTGTTATTGTTGATTGATAAAAACGGGGAGATGTGACATTTTTGGCTTTTTTCTGTGGGAGGCTGTCAAACAAGTAAGATGAACTTTCTGAATGAAACTAGGCTACAGTTTTCTTTTGTAAAGAGGTGACAAATGTGAAACTGGTGCAAACATCACATGACTCCAACCACGCAGAAACAGCTGTTTGCTAGCCATTACATGGAAACACCGTGCCTTCTGTGCCTGTTTATGTGCCAGCGAATTTCCTCTTTTTTCTGAATTTCCTTCATGATTGCATAAAGTTAGTAGAAAGTTAATGTAATGAGCATATACCGCAATAATTCTCTTTTTATTTCATGTTGTACACAGAGATGCAGAGATAATACAGGTTTCAGTTTCATCCTGTGATGTCAGTGAGGCTGGGGAGAGCAATATAACATAATGATTTCATTACATGACTTTAAAGTCAAACTGTGTGATGATGTGATTATTGCAGTGATCATTTTGATCATATCACCCACCTCCCTCCCACATATCAGGGGTGGGTGACAATGACGCTACACTAAATTTCAATTTTAAAATTAGCTCCTGAAGTAACCGTGCTGCTTCGAACTACTTGCAAACCATCATTAAACAAATATGCAGTAAGAGGCGGTGAAAGAGAAGACCTCCACTGAGTATAACTAAAGTATATCTGCAACACTTTTTTGTCTCGACATTAATCAACATGTGCTTGATATGTGTTTGCGTCTACACGGCTTTCTGCCTCCAACCAGTGAATCAGAGAAGGTTCAATGCTCTTTTTAGTAACAAAAACAGAGTAGACAACTCTCTACAAGAGCGATGTCAAACACGTAGCCCTCCAGAGGGTCCAGTTCAGCACCATGGATGGCTCTGCATTGTGTTCAGTCATTAATTATGTCATGTTTTTCAGTAAAACTGATATTTCTGGTGTAGTGTTGGTGCCTGGATTACTATAAAGAAGTAACAAAGTATTTTTGGATCTAGACACATTATTTGAAACATAAAGACATAAAATGCTATTGTTCTATATTTACAAATCCACTATATGTGAAGATTTTGTGCCTGTATAGCTCCACTATGTACATATCATAGTGAAAATGTATTGACAGTAAATGAATGTGTCAAAACCTGAGATCTATTATTTAAAGCTGCCTCTTTTTTTCCCCCCATTGATGTTCCTGTACTTCTTTACAATGTTCTCAAAGAAATTTAGAGGGATATGTTTTTTTCCCCCCATATAGGTTATTAAATTATAGCTTTAGCCCACTTGAGATCACACTGAGCTTTGTGTGTCCTATGATAACCCAGGACTTAATTCCAGGAAGTAGGTTTAACAAACAACTCTGAATTTGTTAACCATAAGTTAATGGAAAACCCACGTTTTCTGTTCTAGAGAGTTAACTTAAACTCTGAGTTAGTAACCAAGGTAACAGACTCTGCAAACTAAACCTGCTCACTGGCAGATTTTTGTCAACATAGTCTAAGTTTCTCTCGGACTCCTCCCCTCCTGCTGCACCCGAATCAGCTGACTGACCCTCCGATTCATTTTCTCATTCGTAACGTTCTTTAAAATATTTAACTTATCGCTTTTACAATACTTCAGTTGTCAGTCTATATGGACAGAGAAAGCAATTACATAGCAGATTTATGATCAGCTCAGAATAAATTGCCTCCATGTTTCTAAGTATGTGACTCTGTGGACAGTACTGCAGCTGTCAGCCAGTTTCCCTCCACTGTAAATATTTTTGGACTGTAACAATCACTCTTTAAAAACAACCTTATCTGTCAAAGCTTTAGAATAACTTACTGGTTAAGGATTATTTATTTGTTGTGCTGTTTTTGGTCACACGGATGGAAAAAAATGTTTGTCATACTCAAAGATGATTGATCTGTGATTAGCCTTTCTGAAAGTTCTCAAAGGTTCTCAAGTCTATTCTTAAAAAGTTTTTTGAACATGTTTCCTGTAATACGACCCTGCTCTACAGTGCATATGGAGGAAAACAAACAAAACACAGGAAGTCCTAAAAACTGTGGTTCCTTTAATGGGCACATCCGACTGGCTCCAGAAGAGCGTCCCAAAAGACTCCCACATTAACATGTCCAACTGTACAGCATTAAAAACCATGCTTACTGCGAGGTATAAAGCCTGTTTTGGCCTCTACTGACAGTTTCCCACCTAAACACAAAACTACAGTGGTTTTTTTTCTCCTCTTTTAAACATGTCCAACTGAATGCTGGAGTTAAAGGTGTAGCCACTTTAAATGACAGGTGTCCCAACACAGGAAACTGAAGCTGGCTGCTGTTTGGTAGGCTTTGGGTCAACAAACTGACCCTCTTTGAGTGTTTGTGCAAACTGTCCAGAAAGTTTCTGCTTCTCTGTGCGTAAAATTGTAGAGTTTTGTTAGTCTGGCGGCAGCAGATTTGCATGTCTGTGGTGCAGTTAATAGATGCAGATTGCTAACCAAGCCCGCTAGCTAGAGGATACCGCAACATGCCACTATCTCTCCCAAATATGGTCACATGTGGCTTCAAAAGATTAACACAGCTTAATGCTGAGCCTTCAAAAAGACTCCAAACCAGTGTGCAACGTCTTTTATATACAGTCTTTGGTTTTAACTTTAAGTACACTGACACTTGAACGCAACTATTCCTACCTGTTGTGACTTGGTTAACTTCTAATCAGCATTTCAATAACTCACCGCCCTGCCTCTGTTTTAGTAAAAACTAACAAATGCAAACACACATTTTCAAAATCAGCAGTGACACACAAATGGTTTCACGTTAGTTGTGTCATACTTTCATGTGAAACCGTCCGTTCCTGTCATTCCGGGGAAACATGGTGTGTCAAACCCACCTCTTACCTTCCACGAAAAATAAATGGGAGGGGTGTAAGGCTTACGGCAAATTCAATTTTTCGGCACACGGCGACTACGATTAACTTTAGAGGGAGAACATGAGGAAATCCAAGAGGATTAATTGCATTCATATGCACTTGTCCCAACAGGCAGAGCAACAAAGGGCTTGCCGAGGCGTGCTTTCAGCCGCTACTCTAACATTAGATGTAAACGACCGTTGGAAGCTAACGCCGACACTGGAAATGTCATTATTAGCAGTGCTGTTTGTTCCTGTTTAAACGCTTTGACTCATCTAGGATCGCATACAACAAACCAGTAAATATTACAGCATTAGTACACCTTATACTGAGCTATTATGTGCTTTCATATTAAAAGCGTATTAATAATGACCGTTGACCCCCGACCCTAAGTTAAGTTTTAGCGATTGCAGCGTCACAAAAACAAATAAAAGAGCTGAAGAGTGCTATTCCACTCACCTCCAGGAAGAAATGCCTAGATTATAATTCATTAGCAGAGAGAATATATCCGAAATGCAACGATACTGTGGGTTAGTGTCCAACAGCGTGTCACTACTTCCCTCTTTCTGCTTCCAACATCCTTGAAGAAACCAGGGGCGGAGCTAGGACCCCCTGCTTCTCGGGCCTGAAGGAACAGGAGCCCGAGAAGCAGGGGCGGTGTCAGTATATGTGTTCTTGTCAAAGTCTCCACATACACAAAAACTAACCGAAATAATACTGGTTGCTTAAAAATGGAAATTAGTTTTACCCCTTGTAACTTTGGTCAATGTACCAATTCTTTTGCATGTGTTTCTTGAGGCTGGGATGTTATGAAGTTCTGCCTGTGTCATAGCTTCTTTTCTGAACTTCTTAAATTTTGAAACATAGTCACATAGAGATGGAGAGGACATGCTAACTCCACACAGAAAAAAGCCCCAGTCAGATGGTGGATTTGAATTCATGACCTTCTTGTTGTGAGGCAACTATCTATGTAGCTGTCCCTAATGAAATGACAGCTTAAATAAGAGTTTTGATATTTACTGGTATAGAAAAAGGTATTCCCTCCTACAAAAAAGAAAAAATAGCTTCCATTTATGCTTATTGTATTTACTTTACAAGGGAGTTGGGATGATGTCATTCAAATCAAATACATTTTTCTTGTTCTTCACATGATTACTGCCAAACCATTAAATGTCACACTTTGTGTGTGTGCATGTTTAATGTTTGTCCCATACAAACATACCTTTTAGCTTACATTTAGAGCTTGTTGTGATACAATCACCATTTGGTGGCAGAGGGTGACAAAGATCATTTACTTGATCAGAAATAAATATAGTGGTGCTCACATGCAGCCATGAATATCATAGTGTTTTGAAACCTGATGTGAGTAGCAAGGTTTAAATCAACTGAATTCTCAATAATCCTCCTAACTCTTAGACTGACCATTATTTACAAAATGAACTTCAAGGTTAATTTACATACATCGACCCCTGCTGGCCATTAAAAGAATACAGGTTTAATGTATTTCTGAATTAGCTTCACTTTTTATAACCAGAAAATACATCCATCTCTTACATGTGCATCATAATAATGGATGTTATAATATAGCTTATTATATAAATAGACATAAATCTATTTATCATAAAGTAAAAAATAATAAATAACTAAAGCTTTGAAATAAATCTTTTGGAGTGCAATAGCACCCTAACCGTAGCCAAAATACCAAATAAGAAATACATAATAGTGGATACATAACAGTGGGCTACAAGCAGAAACACTTATAAAACTTTTAGTACATTAAAACTGTACTTCACTAAAGTACTCAGAATAGAGTAATTGTAAAATTACATTATTACTGCAGCTGTCCATTGCCCCCTCACCACACTCATATGCATAGAAGTCATTTACTCCAACTCCTACACAAATATGCAGCATGCTTCATTGCACTGTCTGGTAGCTTATTCATTAGCAAACAAGCTGCTTATTCTACATTACAATCCTGTGATTTTAATAGCAATGTGTGTACATTACTTTGTACCCATTCAAAAATCAGTCTTAAGGAGTAGTGAACTACATTTTGCTGTAGTTACTTTGTATTTGGACTAAAGTCATATTTGCATAGTAAGTCAACAAGTTCAAGGACTAGTTTACTACTGAAATATTTCTCATTACTATGTAATTTGTTAACCATTAACAGATCAAGCTGTTGCCAATTTCAAAGTAGTAAGGAGTAATTCTGCAGCTGACGCACCTGCATTTATGGATGTGTCTGATCAGTTTTATTTTATTATTTTGCAATTATGTTATATTTTCGTTCATGTAAACTGTAAATGTTTTTCCATGTAGGTTTGCAGTACTTCAGGTACTCGTGTAACATTGCCTACTATATAGCTCAAAAACATTCCTTTCAACACTTAGGGAAAAATAATATATAGAAACCAAAAGATCAGTGAAGAACACAGAATTTTTTGCCTGTAAAGCAAAGTTAAGCTTCTTATTCTCCCAAAATATTTCTGCAAATACTTGCGAATATTAATTTAAAGGAACTCCAGGATTTTAGTGTCCAAACAGTTGGAAGTAAAAATAAGATACTGTTGGTCAAAGCCAGAAAATTCTGAACTGTATACATGTCACTCATTAATTTATTTCTCCAGATTTTGGTGGACTTTTTTGGTGGGTTTAAAAAAAAAAAAAAAACAAACCCACACACAATGGTGATATTTCAGGTCATGTCTTTATTTGCCAACCATAAAAACTGTTCTTACTCATTGAAACATGTTTTTAATTTTAGCTTTTAAAAAAGAAAAAAAACAAACCTCAAACAGCTTACTCTTATATAGTGATCATTGTGACCGTTTAACAAATCAAAATAGTTTTGTGAAAAAAAAAAAAAAAAAAAAAAAAAAAACAACAAACAAATGAAATTTAATTACTTGTGAGAATATTCTGAATTAGAGTCAAGAAGAAGAAAATAAAACTCCTCCCCACCCACAATGACTGCACAAATTAGAAGACCAGTGTTACGAACAACTTTGTCATCAGAACTTACAGCAGACCCAAACCATTAAATACAGGATCGAAACAGGAGTCATGTGATAACATTCTGAATTAATGGTCAGGCACATAATTATTATACAAATCATCATCATCTACAGCGAGGTTTTAGATTTAAGCTCACTGCCCAACAAGTCATTTACACAAAAAAAAAAAAAAAAAATTTTTAACTGCTTTGCAGCATCACTTAAACAATTGCACTCTGAGATAAAGGAACATTTTAGTAAACAAATTCATTTATATTTCTTAGATTGAAATGTGTTAGATAAATGAAAAAACCAAAAAAAAAAAAAATCCATCCAGACCTTAACATAATCATGCTGAGCATTTGCAGATACAGAGCCGATACTGTCAGAAACTGAAGATTTGAGAATCCTACAGTGCTGAACTTTATCTTCTCTCAGCCCCAAATTTTTCCACCGTCTCAAATGTGCACACTGCCTCTCAGCTGTCCAGTGAGCTCAGCTCCTATTTATGGAGCACCAATACAGCGGAATTGCCATGTGACATAATGTTGGTCATTGTATGGGAACAGATGCGGAATATGAAATAAGAGAAGAGGCAGACAGATTCACCTTTTTGACTGAAATAAGACAACAACTGGAGGATTTAGGCAGTTAAAGGCTTGTGGGGACTACAGCTGGTGACGTGGGTTTACAGCCGACTGCAGCAGATGCTGTTAAAAAACGGCCACATTTCCGGGGTACAGATGCTGAACATTTGATACTAAAACAAAATCACAGATTTCAAGTGAGCCATCAGTTAGCAGTGACTTTTACGATCATTTTATCACAATAAGTGACTGAAGAAGCTCTCTTTATGAAAAAGTTTTTAAATCGAAAATTGTATCTGAAACAAACGGAAGTCTGTCATGTTATTGGTTGAATCTTGGTTGAATCACTGATGTGAGACTACTCCTTAAGCAGTACCATGATTGATAAATGTTATGGACAAACAAAAGCCTCTTCAAATAATTAAGAACAACAGTTTGTCACCCTGATTTTACCATTAGCCGATTGCCCACATTATGTAACAATCAGACATTCTGTACTTGCTAGAAGAGAGAGGGAGAAGAAAAAAGGAAATTTCAGGCATGCAGCAAAGAAATTGAGGGGAAAAAAAAAACTGACCACAAATAATACTTTGCAGTAGATGTTCTGTTCAAAAGGCAGGTCAGTCTAAAATTGTAAATGTGTGATTGTTAGTGTTAAAGCTATTCTTCAGGTCTCTCAGTGGGCTCACTTTATCAATTTTCAGTCTTGGTTGCATTTCAATTTCCCTTCATAAGACACATCTACTCACTTTAAATTCCCTTCTCTCACTCTCTACTATCTTATAGGGTTAGTTCGCCATCTACCATGGCCTTAAGAGGGCTAATATTTGAAATATACCAGCTGGTAGCTAGTAAAAAGCATCATGGGGTAGATTAGTACTGTTGAGCCTGCAGAGTCAAAGGGTCCGGCCAGGAGGTGAGGTTCATGGATCAGTTCACAGTTTGGACCGCAGAGGCTTCAGGTACTTGTGGAAAGATTCGTGTACCTGTAGGGAGGAAAAAAAAAAAAGTTGCTGAAATAATGCATTGCACAGTACACAATGATCACACAAACAGGTTTAGTGTGAGGTTGGATTTGCCAACATCTTCATTTTCATATAAAAACACACTCGAGTTCCACGCTGCTGATAAATACAAAGAGCAGCTTATCATTAACACTGTGACCATACAACCTCGTGAGCTCGACTGACCTCTGTAGCATTGAGGGGGGATTTGCGAGCCCACTCGAACATGTGCTCATAAACATTCCCATCGTATCGTCCCAGGACCGAATTCAGCTTCTTGTCGTGGATGTCAAAGGCATCCGCCAGGGCCACAGCGTTGGGCCTCAGCTGAGCCAGCAGCTCCTTGATTCGACTAGAAATCTGCATCACCTGAGGCACACTCAGCAGTCCGGCCTAGAAAAAGAATTTGAGAAAAAAACAAAAAACAAAACCCACAACACCAGCAGCTGTAGACATTTGGATCTTAGATCAGACCAAGCTGAGCAGTAGAAAGAGCCTTGAAACAGCACTGTTGTGCTTATCTGCTGACCACACACACGATGATTTTGCTTACCTGTAGGAAGTCTCCAGAGTTCTTTGTGATGCCATACAGGGTGTAGAGCAGAGCCAGGGTTGACAGCACTGAATGTACTGCAGTATCAGCAACCTCCCCAAGCTTGTCAGTAAAGAGTTTCACTACAACATAGTGACAGTGGGCCTGAACACAAGAGAGAGAGAAAAAAAAAAAAAAAAAAAAAAAAAAAAAAAAAAAAAAAAAAGAATATACACATACATACATGAAACAGAAGAACCGAAGATACTGACTAGTAACAAACAACCTCCAACTTTAGGGCAATATTCAAAGGGTGACAGATGTTTTAGATATTCTTTTCAAGTAAAACCTTCCAAGGTTAGTCATAATTTATTCATAAAAAAGGACAATCAAGCTAAATTGAACTTACATTTGAGGCTCTGACCAGGTCAATGGCGCTGTTGTTCCAGGCATCCTCCTGACTCTTCCTGCGTTGCAGCTCCTGCTGGATGCTCTTCGCTGCCAGCTCCACTAGACTATAAACACAGAAACATAGCGTGCATTAAGCAACAAAGCCAGAATTACCTCCTTGTGGTTGTAGGTAAGCTGCAGTTTTCCATCCCCGTATGTCTAGACTAAAATGTGTACCGAATGCTCTTCAATGGATCAACATTAAAGATTAGCGCTCACCTACAGAGTTGCATACTGAATACAACTAAATGTGAGTACGATCAGTCTTCCCTTTTCGTTCACAATTATAGATCAAAGAGTGTTTCATGTCACATTAAAGTTGACTTTTAACCTTTTGTGATGGAAAACAAAAAAAAGATGAGCCCCTCCTATGACAGTAACTAGTGTTTGCATAATAGACTTAATAGATAAATAGCAGGTTTACACTAAAGACTTGGAGGAAGATAGTACACTAGTTAACCTACAACATTCAAGCTTCAATGAATACATCTAAAATTGGGTTTAGACAGGGATTATGAAGTCCTGGATTAAGGCAAGTAAGCTAAAAATGAGGTTTTATGCTGTGAAATAATGATAAAAAAACAAATGTTTTTGTGGCATTGCTGATGTTATGACAGATACTGTAAGAGCGGTTTCTTCTTTGGTGGTAAACAAAACAAATGCAGGGGTACAAAGAGAGCATTTTACAACTTGGGGAGGCAGAGCAGCCACCAACCTTAAACACAAATTAACTGAATTAGTTTGAGTCCGAAACGATACAGTATGTGCGCCCTTTGGATGAAACAAGAAAAACTTCCAGGTGCCTCAAATAATCAGAAACACGTGGATTAAGATAAAAAGGGGAGATGAGAGAAGTTGCCTACGCTCCCTGACAAACACTGCTGAGTCCAAGTTAAACCTGCCTCCCTGATGGATTTATTTAATCTTCAATTTAGAGACGCTTTAATCCTCCCTCTTGCAATCGCCTTAGTTAGAGCAGGCAGAAATGTACGACTGAGCAAATGTCAGACTGTGCAAGTCCATTTTTAAGAAACACCAAACAAGCTTTTTAGTCTGGTTCTTGACTAAAGCCTCACCCCTCCCAAGCCTTACCTACCTGCCAACACAGAGTCGGTGTTTGACACCATAACACTCATTTAGTTTTTTCAGATATGTCAACTCCTCTTATGAAAAACTAGCCTTTTACTACTTTCTTTTCATCTGTTTAGTCCCAATACTTTAAGCATCATTTTCTTAATACTATTCAAAAAAACAAAACACCCAATTATAAATACATATTTGCCTTTTAACCCTCTGATGTTTAAAGTTGGACCACATTTAAAAAACAAAAACAAAAAACCAAACCCACACTTCCACCACAGCTGACACTCCCTGCCAGATGGGTTTCGATAATGACAGCTGCATATCATGTCACATGCAGGAAATGACCAACAACTGCAGGTGTAAGTCAGACTTGCACTAGCAAACTGAACTATTAAAGGGATCAGTAGGGACGACTGCAAAACTTGTTTTTAAAAAGAAAATACGGTGTATAACATTTAAGGAAGGACAACACTCAGTGGAAACCCATTCCTAAATATGAATGGGAATCAAAAAGCAACTTTGTCAGAGACCATCGTGATCATGGTCCTCAGTTGTGAAGTGGCAGCATGGAGAGGGCATATTTTACCACCCCGACTGCACTTTACTGTGTAGAAATGTTACTATACACAGTAAAATACACAGATTTCTTCTCTGTACAGTTTAAATTTTTTTGTACACAATTTCTTTTACGGTTTTTCATTTTTCTAATATCTCCAATTGACTTTTTCTTCCTGACTTCTTCCTTTTGCTGCTGGAGCAAGTGAATTGCCCCAGTGTGCAATCCAATGTTCAAGTTCCTCCACCTTTTCTAATGTATGAACCCAGAACAACTGTACAATTCTACTAGACATATAAATATTAAGGGCAAATAAAAGGAAACAGGTAATATTTCATGTAACAAGGTCATCATCTTTCCCACTGCTCTCTTACATGGCTGCTCGGAGTTTGTAGACCTCCGTCAGGCTAGTCAGGTCATTGATGTCAACCACTGTTGGCCTGGCAGCGACGGGCTGTGGCTGCACCCTCCGCACATCTGCTTCATTCAGGTATGACACAATGCCGCTCAGCTGCTGGCCTGCCTTAGCCTGTTTGTAGCTCTTCACCAGGTATCTGCAGACACGAGTGTTCAGTTTAACAGTTAGATGCGCGAGATAGCTAGCAGCTGTGTTTCTATCAATCGAAAGCTTTACAGAAATATTTACTGTACCTATTAGAAATAAAAGTTAACATATCTTCATTTTTCAACTAACTGTATGTTTTAGTCATCGGTGTGAAGGTGAGTTTATGAACGGAGCTTATATGTTACACCACCAATACTGACACATAATTCAGCTTCAGTAGTTCTCTAATTTGTGGTGTTAAATGTCACTTTGCGTTACCTGGCAGTCTGCAGCATCATGACTGTATTCTCGCCTTCATAGGTGCAGGTAGGGGTAAACTCAACATAAATGTCCGGCAAGGCACTGCTTCGAGAGTAACCGTGGCCACCACATGACATGCGGCACACCTCGATGGCTGAGGTCGCTTCCCATGAGGTGAAGGCCTTCAAACCCGCAGACAAGGCATGGAGCTGTGAATTAGAGAGCAAAGCAAGTGAAACAGATTAATTCATAGCTATGAATGAATTAAACTTAAGAAATGGGAACATTTGTGTTCTGAGACAGGCTGGACTGAAAGTAAGTGGAAGAAAAAAAAAAAAAGCTTTGATTCCCCACATGAGGATGGCTGGTCAGTACCTCAGGCATCTCGCTGAAGTCTCCCTGGTTGATGTCTTCAGTAATGCGGTGGTAGGTCTGCCTCATGTACTGGCCAACAAAAGTGAAGGCATAGGCTGTGGCCAGCAGAGGGAACAGCTTGTACTGCTGTGTCTGATAGTCGAGGATCTGAGGCTCTGGCTCTCTGTGCAATAGAAACACAAAACTATTTTTTTTTTTCATGATCGAAACAGTGACGCAGACGAGCGAGACCACCGAGTTTAATGTCTCAGGTCTTTTTTTATAGTCACCTATGCAAAAGTTGCAGATGTGCCAATCCTAGCTGTTTGCACTGCAGTATACTTCACATCACATACCGCTGGGATTCATTTTTCCTTTATGCTGATATTCGGGCAAACTAGGAACCACTAGTAGAGTGAAGTACTTTAAAGTACTAGTGTAACGTTCAGCCTGTTCACTTGATTTATTTCAGCTCAACTACAAATTTGTTTTTACTCACTACTTTTGAGTCATGAGATGTTTGTGCAAATGTTTGCATTGACAGCAATCAACTGTCCACTGACCCTGGCCGTATTTCAGACTGGTGACGCACGGCACTGTAGCGGATGGCAATGGTGGAGGACTTTGCAAGGGCTCGAGCTGACTCGGCGACAATCATGGAGCGGATGAACACCATGGTGCCGTAGGTCAGCTTAGTACTTGGTGGTTTCACATAGGTTCCATCTGGCTCCACCTGGTGGACAGAGTCATATTGAAGCCCCACTTGAAATGTATTTATTCTGTATCCATATAACCACCAACAACACCAAGTGTCAATGTATATTACCAAATTGAATAAGTATTTTTTTGAGTAATTCTTGCAAGGCATTTGCAAATGTAATCCCAATGAGGACACAATTTCTGACACTCATCAGTTAAACCACCACTGTTAGCACAGATTGGCGCTTGATTATAAAATAATCTACAAGGAGCAAAAGGACAAGCAATGGTTGAAACATGACCAATAACTGTGCATTATTGCAGTAACGGGGTATAATTTCAAGATCAGCAATTCCCTTCCCAAACATCACAAACAAAGAGCTGAGGTAAATTAAACCACTCATGGCGAATCACTGCTGTTAAAAGGACAAACTTTCATTTCACCTTGGCGTATTTCATCAGCATGTTCTCCCGTGGAATTCGTACGTTCTCCAATTTCAGGAAGCCGTTGTCAACCTCATTGAAGCCAAACTTGGGGCCAATGTCGCCAACAACAATACCTGAGAGAGAAAGATAAACAAAGCTAGTAAGAGAAAAAGTGAGATGGAGTGATGAGGACTTTACAAATATCACATTCAGAAAGTCATCACAGACTGTGGTTACCTGGCAGGGGTAAATGTGTGTTCATATCTCTGATGGGTACGATGAAAGCATGCAGACCATGGCAGTTTCCAAGAGTGTAAAGCTGTGCTAACACTATGGCATGGTTGGAGGTCTTCCCAACTAGAAAGAGAGGGTGAAACGGTTAAAAGCAAAACAAGAAAACCCCACAAACGCTATTCATGATGAAACCCCAGACCTAACGGAGTCAAAACACTTACGTCCTCCGGGCCACCACTTGATGGAGCTCACAGTGGGACTGTTCAAGACAAACTCTTGAGTGGCTGGATCATATGTGGCTGTGGTCTCCAGCCCTCTAAGGTGTGTGCCTGGAGTGATTCAATATGTCAAAGGCCACCAGACACACATGCAGAGAACACAGTTAAAAAGCAAAAGTAGTGCATCACAATGCTGGTTAGACATTAGCAGTCGATCTGATGATTTTTATGCAAAACTACTACTACTGTTAACAAACATGCCTAGACTAAAAATTACATTTACAGAATACAACTTTAGTATCAATCAGAGATGGGGAAAAAAAAAAAAAAAAAAAATCTAAGTTTAAACTTATAATAAATTGACAGCACATTTGGCCCTTGAGACTTAAAATGGAGTATCCAGTATAAATTTACTTAAGTAAAATAGCTGAATCCACTTCTCTCTGAGAGAAGCTTGTAGGTGTTTGACAGATCTTAATTTTCAATCACAATTTTAAGATGATTCAGTTGCATGCCGTTTAAGCTGGATTTTACTGGTTTTTAGTTAAAGACATAACAGCCCATGCTGTTAAAGTACAGCAAAGATTATTAGTGAAGACAAGAAAACAAAACAAAAACAAACCAGATAAGAAGAGCTACTGTGGAACAGGAGGGGTGGCCAGGGAGTAGAACAGCCAGTGAGAAACTACTCAATGTTTCTCTGTGGTTACATTTTTTTAAAGTTCTGAAAGGAAAACTTTACATTTGTCCAGTGGCCCCGTGGACACAGATGTTATGTAAATGAATCATTAGTTTCAAGATTTTTTTTTTTTTTCTTCCTCTTTAACAAAGAAAACACTTCCACTGTTAGAGATATACTGGGTGCATTTACCATCATCTAATCTTAAAGTAGCACAGTGGTTTAACTCTTACTTTGTTTGCAGCAGTTCTCTAGTTGACTAAATTTACCTAAATTCCTTGAAGTGTCTTTAAATAAACCACTTGTACACCAGCGCAAATTTTGGTTGGTGAATATACATATTTGAATAATAAACTAGTGTTGAATGCCATGTGTAAAATAAACAAATAGATTTTAAAAAAAGAAGAAAAAAAAAAAAAGCAGCACTAAGTTCTTTCTTACTTTAAATTGCAACCAACCTGACTCAATAGTTTGTGGGAATATTGACAATAAAATTAAAAATGGCATCGTGTTCCTAATTGGCCTACTCTGTTTTGGACTTCATTTTACCGTGGCCCATCTCAGTCTGAGCGTAGGTGCCGATGATCTTTAGGGTCCAGGCGGGCATGAAGAAACGGTCCATTTGCTCTGGGGTGGCCTGGTTGAGTAGTGTGGGCAGGAACATCCCGAGATGAAGATCCAGGGGCTCTGGCCTGTCAGGGTGCACACATCTTGGCCACGCAAGGCAGTGGGAAATGGGGAAAAAAGCAGGTTGTAATGTAGAAAGGGCGAGGAGAAGGGACGCAGATGGTGGAAATGATTATGAAGAGTTTAAGACAACGTTAGCAGAGATGAATGAGAAGATAAATGATGCAGTTTTGTATCCGCAGGAAGAATTATTTACAGGAATTGAAATAGTGATGCAAGAATAAAAGACATGTGCACAAGCAGCAGAGAAAGAGGTGACAAAGACAAATTAAAACAATTTGTCAGCATGACATGCATATTGGAATTGCTGATTTGATCATGTGGTGAGAATCTAACTTCAAACTTCATAAATGCCATTTTCCAAAAGTTTGTCTTTAGTAGCTGGATCTACACATTTACCCATACCACTGACAGGGATGACCAAGACTTGAACTTTAGCCTACTCTCAGTTTGGGTTGCTCAGTTGGCAACAACTCAAAGCCACCAAAAATGTTTAGGGGAGTGGAACGGATACATACAGGGAGTGCAGAATTATTACGCAAGTTGTATTTTTGATTAATAATTTTATTATTGAACAACCACCATGTTCTCAATGAACCCAAAAAACCCATTAATATCAAAGCTGAATGTTTTTGGAAGTAGTTTTTAGTTTTAGCTATTTTAGGGGGATATCTGTGTGTGCAGGTGACTATTACTGTGCATAATTATTAGGCAACTTAACAAAAAACAAATATATACCCATTTCAATTATTTATTTTTACCAGTGAAACCAATATAACATCTCCACATTCACAAATATACATTTCTGACATTCAAAAACAAAACAAAAACAAATCAGCGACCAATATAGCCACCTTTCTTTGCACGGACACTCAAAAGCCTGCCATCCATGGATCCTGTCAGTGTTTTGATCTGTTCACCATCAACATTGCGTGCAGCAGCAACCACAGCCTCCCAGACACTGTTCAGAGAGGTGTACTGTTTTCCCTCCTTGTAAATCTCACATTTGATGATGGACCACAGGTTCTCAATGGGGTTCAGATCAGGTGAACAAGGTGGCCATGTCATTAGTTTTTCTTCTTTTATACCCTTTCTTGCCAGCCACGCTGTGGAGTACTTGGACGCGTGTGATGGAGCATTGTCCTGCATGAAAATCATGTTTTTCTTGAAGGATGCAGACTTCTTCCTGTACCACTGCTTGAAGAAGGTGTCTTCCAGAAACTGGCAGTAGGACTGGGAGTTGAGCTTGACTCCATCCTCAACCCGAAAAGGCCCCACAAGCTCATCTTTGATGATACCAGCCCAAACCAGTACTCCACCTCCACCTTGCTGGCGTCTGAGTCGGACTGGAGCTCTCTGCCCTTTACCAATCCAGCCACGGGCCCATCCATCTGGCCCATCAAGACTCACTCTCATTTCATCAGTCCATAAAACCTTAGAAAAACCAGTCTTGAGATATTTCTTGGCCCAGTCTTGACGTTTCAGCTTGTGTGTCTTGTTCAGTGGTGGTCGTCTTTCAGCCTTTCTTACCTTGGCCATGTCTCTGAGTATTGCACACCTTGTGCTTTTGGGCACTCCAGTGATGTTGCAGCTCTGAAATATGGCCAAACTGGTGGCAAGTGGCATCTTGGCAGCTGCACGCTTGACTTTTCTCAGTTCATGGGCAGTTATTTTGCGCCTTGGTTTTTCCACACGCTTCTTGCGACCCTGTTGACTATTTTGAATGAAACGCTTGATTGTTCGATGAGCACGCTTCAGAAGCTTTGCAATTTTGAGACTGCTGCATCCCTCTGCAAGATATCTCACTATTTTTGACTTTTCTGAGCCTGTCAAGTCCTTCTTTTGACCCATTTTGCCAAAGGAAAGGACGTTGCCTAATAATTATGCACACCTGATATAAGGTGTTGATGTCATTAGACCACACCCCTTCTCATTACAGAGATGCACATCACCTAATATGCTTAATTGGTAGTAGGCTTTCGAGCCTATACAGCTTTGAGTAAGACAACATGCATGAAAAGGATGATGTGGACAAAATACTCATTTGCCTAATAATTCTGCACTCCCTGTAGATGTAAACTGGACCTGCTTGTTACAACGCTGACAGAATGTATATTAATTAAGTCTAAAGAGATAACTGGTAGTGTTATTTATATGCTCATTTTGAATATGATACTAGTAAAGTTGGGATGGGGCAGCCAAAGTGGAACATTTAATTATTAACATGACTTTGTAGTTACAAAAACAAAACAAAAAAGGATAGTGCTTTCTTTGGTCCTGAGATCATTTACAATGGACAAAAATTGTTTAATGACTTTTGGAACCCATGGTTAGAGTGTCCTGCAGGCTAAAGAGGAGAAGGAACATTAAACAGTCCAGTCATTGAAAGGATTCAGTGTGTCGTGAAAAAAATAAACAAAACCGAACAAACAAAACAGAAGCAGTTCATTCCTAAACAAACGAGCAAAAATGTGCCACCCCCAACTTTAATAAAATAGTGTAGCAGGCAGCAAATTCAAAATGAGCAACTGTTGCCAACACACAGTGCAGAGTTTTTATATATATATTTTTTTGCATCATTTTCAGTGAATATGGGGTCTAAATCGCAAATTTCAGCAGTCTGATATTAGGAATAGCCTCACAACAGTGTTAAGGCACCCTTGACCACAATTAAGTGTTCTCTCTAACTGACCCAGTGTAGGCTCAAACCAAACTAATATTAAGTGCAGCTTTGTGACAGATTTACAAATTCAAAATAACATCCACCCGGCTTTTTAACAGAAAGCCACCAAACAATAGCTGCTTGGCCCACATTCTCTCTCACATAGATTTGCTAATTTCTCAGATTACAAAGAGACATTCAGAGGCCTCATTATGAACTCATGAGCCACAAACTTCTGCAGCTTATAATGCTGCTTCTCTTACTCTTTCAAGACTTCATGAAAAAGACAACTGAACTAGTTTCATGTTTCTAGTTCCCATCATTTCAAATCCACAGGCCAAACAAAGACAGGCCATCTCTGATCAGTTATTCAGTCTTAATTGTTAAATCATGCATAGAAAAGGAGCGCAAATCAGGGGAGCAATCAAAATATACACAAGCTTCATAATTGGGGCATTATCAACATAGAAAGGGGAATGAAAGAGTCAGTGGGAAGGAAGTAGACTTAGAAACTGCTTATGGGAAAGTGTTGATGACATAAAACTAGTTTAATATTTAGGGTCTAAATGGGAACTTCTACTGAAGCTACGCTAATAGCATGGATAGATCTACATGTAGCGTGTCTTTTAGAAAAGCATGCAAACTGCAAACACAATCATAAGGACACACATGCAACTACTTTGGATTTTCTCAATATTTTGCTTCTGTCAAACACATACAAGAAATTAGAGTTATGGTTTTAAATGTTTTATTCTTTTGCTCAAATGTGACTGCTGATCATTTATCAGCAGAGGATGATAAAGTTTTGTCCAAGGGCCTTAATCAACATTCAGTAAGTTCAAAGCTAAGTCCAGGACTGACCGTGACCCATCTCAGTTTGGGCATACGTGCCCATCACCCGGTAGGACTCTGCCAAAGGCAACCATTTCTTTTTTTGGTGATGGTCACATTGGCTGTGCAGGAATGGGATGAACATGGCAGAGTGTAGTCCCAAAGGCTCCTGATTGTTGCCTTTGACCATACTGGGTAAAGGGAAGTGTACACAAGTGTGGTTCAGACAATGTTAACTCACATATTAGACACGGAAAATTTGATTACATCCAATTGGAAGTTTTCTACATACATCAAGTTTGGATCTGTCAAACACATACAAGAAATCAGAGGTATTCTTGGTGTTAAACACTTTTCCCATCCTGCTTAAAATGGCATTTTGCCTGGCCTTAGAGATCATTTATTAAACTTTTTTGGGGGAATAAATAAATAAATAAAAATTGTAAATTTGAAGCGTTTCAACACAGAATCATGAAGTTTTGTCTAAGGAACGCCACAAAAATTAAGTTAATTTGTGTCAAAAGCTAAATCCAAGACTGACCGTGACCCATCTCAGTTTGGGCATATGTGCCCACCACCTGGAAGGACTCTGTCAGAGGCAACCATTTCTTTTTTTGCTGAGAGTCACACTGGCTGTGCATGGTTGGAAGGAACACCCCAAAATGTATTCCCATAGCCTCTGGGATGTTGCCTTTGACCATACTGGGTGAATACAAGGTCAGATTTACCATCAACTCTAATGTTAGATGACTGCATTATTTTATGACATCAAGTTTATTTCCTATATAGTGAGAAGTTTGGATCTGTCAAACATACAAGAAGTGAGAGATACTCTGTTCAACAGTTCCCAGTTTTGCTAAAATAAAACAACCCCAAAATAGTCTCGTCTTCCCCAAAATATAATTTAGATTAAACTCTCAAAAGTCGCGAATTTGAGGCATTTTAGCACAGCATCATGAAGTTGTGTCTAAGGGTCTTAAATAGTCAAGTCAATAAGTTTAAAGTAAATCCAAGAATGACTGTGACCAGTTTGGCCAGATTTTACCAAATGGAGTTCAGATGAACTGGAGGCAGTGGAAGGAAAACCAATAGGGAATGTTTGGTGTGTGTGTTTTTTTTTTTTTTTTTATGTTTTTTTTTTTAAATGGGGCAAACCCTCTTAGAAATTGCTGGGGACTGTGTGCAGATAAATCTGTGCGATCTCTAGACAGATCCAACAGCTCAAGTGAAAGACATGACAAACTATTACAGCGATTGTGTAGATAATGAACAAATAACTTTGCTTACAGTCAGATCCTGACCCATCTGCATTTTTAATAAGTGTGTAAATGGAAACATTTTTCCCTGTATGTTATGCAATGTTGCAAGCCAAAGCCCCATTAAAAGCTGTATTTTGGCAGACATTTCAGTACAGCATGCATTATGTGGTAGTGGGGAAATTTTAAAACATTTAAAAATTAAAATAAACAGGTAACATGTCATGTTGCAGAGCTCTGTGTGTATGCACCTCTGAGAAAAAAGGCACAGAGTTGCTCTTGTGCTCTTTGCAGTTTTCATTGTGGATCAATCTCTATGCAGAAATATGACATTCAACCTGAAACACTCCAAACCCATCTGCTCACTGTTCCTCATCAAAATATGACAATGGTCTTCAGTAATATGAGGACCAGAAGAATGTGGGGCTCAGCTCTAAACATGCAGGGTGAGAACTCAGTGACGAGCTACAGATCATTTGGGGATTTTTGACTGTTAATAAATCTGGTCATGTGTCTTGACAACTCAAAGGATTTGTATGAATATGTGCAGTTTAAAGTGGAACTAAAGCTGCATTGCATGGTAGAGCTTTGAAGAATTGAGTTTAAGTAAATGCACACAGCTCATGAAGAAAGCGCACGATACGTGACAGATTGCTGCCCTCTAACACAATTTTAATCTTATGCGAACTTTGCTCCAGCTGCTTTTGTTGTTGACTTAGTTGCCAAGAGTGGTTTAAAAAAAAAAAATAAAAAAATAAAAAAAAAATCTACTTGATTGGGTTCAATTTGGAGGGGGGAGGGGGGCTCTTAACCTCCTAGGACCTGGCGTCCACATATGTGGACATCACATTTTGGGTTATTTAGACCAAAATACTCAAATTTGCTCTACAAGGGCCTGATATCCACTTACGAGGACATTATACTGCTACTGTTCTATCGAAATTTTAAACAAATATCCTCATAAGTGGCTCTCATTTTTCTCAGAACCAAAATCAGGTAAAAAAAATTATTTTTTTAGTAATTCTTTGTTTTTACATTCATCAGGTCCCAATCAGCCCAAATATCAAAGAGAAATTAAAAATGCATGCCGTGGAAGAGTTCGGGTCTTAGGAGGTTAATTAAGAAAACTATATTAGGCCCGTTCATGTAACATCTGTGACACTGTTTGAGATTATTGTTCGGAAACAAACATTGGTTTTTGTTGCTTTGCATATCGCACACGAGCTGACAGAGAAGGTGGGTGGATAATTTGATTACTGTCAAAGTACAGTTGGGGTGTAGTAACATTAAAGTACACCACATACACGATACTTTACCTTTGAGCCTCACATCATTTGCTTCATAAGAACATTTCGTTAAGCCTTTTTATGAGTATACGCTGAAATGCACTGAGTGTGATAAGCCCCCCCTCCCCCCTTATACTTCTACAGATGAACAGCATCTACACACAAACAAGTGGATTTAAACATTTGCAGGCTGTTCTTTAATAACAAACCCATCTACTTTAACAGTTGGCTTTATGAGCCAACATACCTCTTATAGTGGTAGATCTCCTCTGGGTCAGCAATACCATACTCTCTGAGCTTCAGGATCATTTGGGCACTTTTTCTAACGGCTTGGTCATAGCGCTCACTGCGGGACAAGAAGTTTGGGTCTTCTTCCTTAAAGTCTGGGTCGCTGAAAACGAGTGACTCTACAGTGGAAATTCAAACATTCATGCATTAGTAAGGCAGCTACTAATTGAACAGGTATGGCACGCTGAAAAGGATGAATCCCACAAATACCTCAAGGCAAAACACATAGTAAGCCTGTTTCACCAGAATTGAGTAGGACACAACCACTCAGCATCCTATAATAAACTGTAAAGAAGTCATTCGCTTAGCAGAATGGTTTTAGTGTTTTTTTTCCCCCCCTATGTAAAAGACAGTAATTAAATTTCTAAAAGAGGTCACATGGGAAGCTGGGATTGCTGCAAAGGTAACTCTACACATAGGCTGAGTTCAGTTCTGCTTAATATCAATAACTAATTCTTTCTCTTTATGAAGTTATTGGTGTGATTCTCCAGTCCCATGTGGCCCCTTGGGAAAATTAATTGTTCCCCCCTGTCCTGTGATCCCCGATGACACAAGAAACAGCTTCCGTTAGCTTGGCATTAGCAGTTTATCAGTTTACATGAGAGACACATTAACCTTTACTAAAAAAAAAAAAAAAAAAAACTGCAAATGCCCGTTTATTGATTTCCACAATGCCAAATTTCAGGTTGAATTTGAACATTGGAGTACCGGATGAAAGATTTCACTGTACATAAATATACCTACATAGTAATCAGTATGCACCTCAAGTTGTACGCGCTGAACTAACATTACACGGGACGTGTCAGCATTTTGGGTTCATCTACCGCTGTCCACAATAAAAATAAAAAATAAAAAGAAGTGGGTTAAAGTGCATTGCTTCAGTACAGTGAAACGCATGAAACGTAATCACAAATATAAATGACACTAAAGCCGAATTTAGATTCGGATCGCATAAAAATCATTGTGGCACAGTCACCTTCAGAAATGCCACTTTAAACTAATAATTCTGAGACTGATATCTAAAACATATAAAAGTGTGTTGTACCCCGGACACTGAAAGTCACCTGCAGGTTATGAGAGCTGCTAACACCTTAGCTAACAGCCGATGGAAACACGGCTGTGCTAACATTAAACTTCTCTTACCTTCACGTGAGTGTTTTTTTTACTTAAATACAAGTACAGGTCCCATGATCGTATTAAATTAAAACAGTCAGCAGCACCAAACGCGTTAAAATAACATGTTTTGACCAAGGAAGACATTTACAATCTCACCAATTTCTCGCCTTCTTCTGGTCTTTTCTGGGCCACCGTCCAAAATAAAGGTCAGTTTTTCGACGTCAAACGTGGCATTTTTTCTTTCCTTAACGATATCAGGATTCATGGTTCCGTCTCAGACTGGAAACAATACTTACTACTTAAAACTATGAAGCGACCCAGATCCTAAAACTCCTGCAAACTGACGGCTTCTCCTGAATTGGCCTCTTATCCACGCAGGCGCAGAGAGGCGGAGGTAAGCCACGTGACATGTAGCGCGGAAGTACCAAGTCGTCTTCAGTTAAACGACTCTTAAATTTTAATCATACAAACCAAACATTTTTTTTTAAGAAATCGGGATGCTGCCCTTAGCTGCAGTTTTTCATTTCCCCTGGGAAATAAACTCTGGAAGCGTGGAGGAAGGACAATCAGTCAGAACATTTGGCAGGTGGGTTTTGTTTCAAACTAGAAAAAATCTTCCGTGTGTGGTTAATGAGATCACGAACAGCCAGTTGTGACAAGCACAATATCTTGTATATACCTGATCTAATGTGGTCAGAGAGGACAGAATCAGACTTATATTAGTAGAGCTACGACTTTTGGTTGTATTTCAGTAAATTCGATATTTAATTTAAATTTTCTAAAGCATCTGTTTGTTTGATTTAGCCCACACACCTTTATTCTTCCATAGGCATTAAGAGGGTAAGTAGCAACCAGATGCTGAGAATCAAATGCAGTTGAGCTATTGACCATGGGTAAAATGTGAACTTTTGACAGTTTTCTGGCTAGGAGCATTCAGATGTCTGTTAACATGGTGCCAAGGAGGAAAAATATCAACAACGATCTTTGATCATTAAAGCAATCTTCACTGCTTATCTGTCTGAGATGGATTACAAGACCAACCAATCTAAAGTCCATCGTTCAATAGTGAATTATTCACAAGTGGAAAAAATATTCAAGACCGTTGACAGTCTTCCCAGAGGTCCATGCCCCATCAAATTCAACTAAAGCTCAGCCGTCCAGAGAAATAGAAAAAATGTTAGTTGTCAAAGTATCTTGAACGATACAGGCTTCAGTTAGCCTATTAAATATTAAAGTTCATGATCATACTATTAGAAAACAAGACCAAAGCGGAGATATTAGACTATAATGAACAGCACCACATTTGGCAAATCAAATGCAGCATGTCAGCACGAACATTATGGGCCATAATTCCTCCACAATGATATTAGACACCGATAAAGTCATTTGTCAGAAAACGATTACTTCACGTTACTGTTGTTAAAGGTCAAACCACCTTCAAGTTACTGAATCATGAGGTGTACTTAGTTTTTCACTGCATGTGTTACAGTTAGAGACTTATTATACTTTCACAAATTAAGAAAAACATGCAATAGGATGCAGTACAAGTAAAAGGTGTTTGTAAGATAGTTAAAGTCTGAAAAACTGTTATTAAAACCATACAGTTTCTGAAAATTTCCTCTTAAAAATGAAAATCTTTGAAAATGAACTTTCTCTGCACTCTAGGATTTTTGCTGTCTTCACTGACTGGCAGCAGCACTGAGGGTGGTAGATGTTGACTCAGGCAGAAATGACTGTGTAACTGACATTAATGATTTCATAGCGCTTCTCTGCTCATACACCTTTATTTATCGTTATCCCCTATTCTCCTGTTTGTCACCTAAAACGTAAGTAATTTATAAAGTGTACTTTTATAATTATTACTATCAATTTAAAAAACAAATGGAGCAGATTAAACATACAGAAGCTACTGTGTTGTTCACACTTTATGGCCCCATTGGCTGTTCATTAAACCACTAAAACATACACAGATCAGCGATTATATCTTCTACATAGATTTAGGCCGTACTGCCCTGTTTACACGCTTTTTAAAAAAAATATTGAAGGGTAGCTTTTGTGAACCGGTTGTGTAAATGATTATTTAAATTGTAAATCATACAAAGTTACTCTTGTATAGCTCAATAACTAAACCACGGATCTGGAAATGAACCAAATTCACTTTAAAATGTTTTACTCATTTTTTTTTCAGACTTGTATGCTATCAGCCTGAGGAGTCCAGGGCTACGCTGTCAGCACAGCATGCTTCTAAAGAGCACCGTGTGGTTGTCCACACCTTGTTTGTGGAGCCCTTCAACCCCATAATTGGAGCCCAGTACACTGTGCTGGGTGAGATAGAAAATGATGAGAGTAAGAGAAATATTTCACACAGACAGACAGTATGCAAAAATGTTGCAGGGCACTGTTCAGATGTTAATTTACCCTCACATAACTTAAAAATGGGAAACATTAAGCAAGTGTCAGTTTGTCCTGTGTGTGGTTGACCTGATGCCAGCTTTAAATGCTATGTTTGTTTGTTTGTGTTTGTTTTGGAGCGACCGTGGCTCAGGGGGTTGGGAAGTGTTGGGAAGCGTCTGTAACCGGAAGGTCACTGGTTTGATCCCCGGGCTCTCTGTCCTGGTCGTTGTGTCCTTGGGCAAGACACTTTACCCTTCCTCCTACAGGTGATGGCCAGAGGGGCCGATGGCGCGATATGGCAGCCTCGCTTCTGCCCCAGGGCAGCTGTGGCTACAACCGCAACTTGCCTCCACCAGTGTGTGAATGCGAGAGTGAATGAATAGTGGCATTGTAAAGCGCTTTGGGTGCCTTGAAAAGCGCTATATAAATCCCATCCATTATTATTATTATTATTTTGGGCAAACGTAAATTGCAGTTCAGTACCAGTGAAATTTCTTTGACTCTTTTTAGCTTTATGCTGCCTTTTGAAAAATTAAATTCGGGGATGATGTTTTGGTGCTATCACCTGCCTGTGTTTGTAACTTCTTGTCCTACAGGAGTCGGTGCAATGGTCCGTGCCCGTGTGCTGAACTGTGTTGACGGTGTAAACATTGCCCTTCTGGAGAAAGCCATCACTGAACAAAGAAACTTCTTCACAGAGAGGGAGCGCAAACTGGGTGCACAACCTGCAGATGCAACATGATCAGGGACTTTATTCATGTGGTTTCTTTGGTCATCAGAGCTGCAGTGATGCCCCTTGCTGTGCTGTCTGAACAGTGAACTTAATAACTGTCTAAATTTGCGTAAAAGACACGGGTTCACTTCTGAGAGTTTACATGACTGTCCTGATCTGGGATTTTTCTGCACTTGATCAAGGGGTTGCTTTTAAACAGCTAAAGCCCCGCATTAGTGGGGCATTATTAGATTTTCTTGTAGGGTCATTAAAGAGTTACAAACAGATGGTTTGGGTTTATGGCTCATAAATATGTCACATTTTTAGTTTTGTCTGTGATTCTGAAGACTCAAGGTGATGATTCGGCATGGACACAGCTTTAAAGATATGAGCAAATATCCGTATGCATGTAATATGATAAAATTTCACTATATGTCCAAACATACTGGGCCATCAGGAGCAGCTTGGCCATGGAAACATCAGTGCCAGAAGAGGTTAGGATTCTGCGGGCTGTTAAGCCAGCAGAGTTTTGGTGAATATTATGCATTGCACCTCAAGCTGGTGCCCCCTTTCTGTAACTGTGCGTTGTCTGCTACTTTGAGACTGAATTGTGTCCTAAAAACTTTGCAAACTCAATATTGGGAAATCTCATCTGACTGTTAAAGTTTAGGTCAGGTTTATGTTGTCTGTCCCATTAATTTTATCAGCCAAGTGTGTTCTTAGCAGAAGTTAATGTTAAGAAATGATCAGATGTAGAAATTTTTGTACAAATTGAAATAAAGGATTGTTTGAGTCATCAGTGGCTTCCTTTTAAGCCCCTTTTTGGAATCTATCATTTACCTTAAATGTTTCATGAAAACAATTTTAATATTAGTCTAAGATAACCCAAGTAAATTAAAAAATACAGGTTTTATTGATTAATTTATTTAATATTTGATGATTTAATTTTTTAAGGAAAAAAACTATCCAAACCTACGTGGCCCTATGTCCAAAAACTAATCCCCCCACTTTTTAAGTCATGAATTAACTGTGATTGAAAACTTTTTGTTGGAAAGCTGGGTTCTATTTCATTAACCATACCCAAGCCTGATCACTGTCAGGCAAGTAGAATAAAAAAACCCACTTAAATAGAACCTGTTTGATAAAGTGAAGCGGCCTAAAAGAACTCACAAAGCAACACATCATGCCACTGTCTAAAGAAATGGCTGAGAAACAAAGTTACTGACATCTATCAACCTGGAAATGGTTACAAAGATATATCTAAGGCAGTGTTTCCAGTGAACAACCCTGTGAGCCTTTATTCACAAATGGAGGAAACAGTGGTGATCCTTCCCAGAAGTGGCCAGCCAACCAAAATTACTCCAAGAACACATCATCGACTCATCCATGAGTTCACAAAAGAACCCAGAACAACAGTTAAGGTCTGTGTTATTGATTCAACAACGGGAAAAATACGGGGCAAAAATGGCAGACAAAGATGGGAGAGTTCCAAGGTGAAAACCCACCGCTGAACAAAAATAACAGAGTCATTGCATATTTACCAAAAAACTTACTGATACCCAAGACTTTGGGGGAAGTATTCTGTGGATTGATGAGATAAAAGATAAACTTGGTGGAAGGGTTGAGTCCTGTTGCATCTAGTTGTTTCATAAAAAGAACATCAACCCGACAGTCAAACATGGTGGTGGTAGTGTGATGGTCTGGGGCTCCCCTGCTGTTTCAGGACATGGACGATCAGTTCATTCACTGAAGCCCAAGTTCACTTGGACAACGACTAAGAGCACATCAGCAAGTCTACCTCTGAATATCTCAATAAGCAAATAAAAAAGAAGGTTTTGGACTGCCCAAGTCAAAGTCTTGTATTTAATCTTGTTGAGATACTTTGGCATGACCTCTATTACACTATTATATTATATTTTTCTAATATTAAAAGATGTTTGATGATCTGAAACATTTAAGTTTGACATATACAAAAAAACTAAGAAATCAAGATGAAGTAAATACTTTTTCATAGCATTTTTTTTACTTTAGAGACTGCACAGCATTGAAAATGAGAGTCCATACACTTTAACCATTATAATTTATTTTATTGATATTTGTTTCTTTATAAGGTATCAAACAAGATAAAATTCAATGAACAGTTTTGAAGAAAACCCATGAGTAATACAGAATCAATTAATCTTGGCAAATACCATTGCACCATGTCCCAGTATCCCTAATAACACATTAATATTAAAGATAAACTTCATTTATACTGTTTTTAAATTAAACCAAAAAAGAAAAATCTGCCCACATCAAACATTTTTAGTAAACAAAAAAACTCAGCAGCAGTTATTTTGGCTAGAGAGAAAGCTTTGCAGTAGAAGACTTTTCCTGAGTCAAAATGTCCATTGTAAGTAATGTATGGATTTCATATAGAAAAGATGTCTCCAAAAAGTAAACTTATCTAAAATCTTGCATATCTAGTCGAATTGTACACTGGACTATAACCAGACCCTTTGGAAGAGGCAGGCAGCATTGGTAAGCCTGTATTTGGGTCTTTCCTGCAGCGATTCAGAGCTTGCTTGTAGTTGATTTTCTCCTTTGTGATTGGGTCTATAATATCTTTGATGTAGGCGGACTCAGTTTCCAGGTCTCTCATTATTGTGTTGTCAATCATTCTGGACCCAACGGCATCCAAGATGCTAACTCTGTGACCAGTATCTGGATCGACCAGCCCTCCGGTCAGGTGCTGAGCCTCCATGAAGCGAATGGCAGTGTCCTTCGGCATCCAGCCTTTCTGAACAGCCTTTCCCACAGACAAACACTCTTTGGTCACAGGGTCTTCAACTCCACTGAAAGCCTTCTGTGCATTGAGCAGTCTCTGGATTTGACTATCCTCGATGAGGGCTCTGTTTGCTGCCTTGTGAACCGTGTATCTCCCTTTATTGCTGATGTCAATGATTCCTCCTGTTGATGCCTGAGCCTCCAGAAGTCTTTGGGCAGTTGTGGAATCAATTAGCTTACTCACGGTGGCATTGCGTATTGTATAGCAGGTGTCAGTGTCTGTATCTATTATTCCAGCAACTGGGTAGGTTTCTTTGGCAGCAGATGGGTTAATAGGTGGTGAATTGAGTGAAGTGGTGGATTTTGGGGTGATTGAATTGAACTGGGACTGCTTCTTGTTGTCACCAGCGACTAGCAGGGCAAATTCTGAGATGGGAATTTTTCCTTGTTTGTACTGTTGCAGATCATATTCTGTCAATCTTCCTTCCTTCAGCGCATCTTTGATGGAGTACTGCTTTCCACTCTTGCGATCCTGGAGTACAGATATCTCCCCATCAGGTCCCAATGAAGTGATCTCCTCCCAGTCACACTCAAGCTCTTGCAGGTGAATGTACTGCGGACGATCAATCAAGCCCTGAAGGTAGGCATCATAAGGAGACATGTCTTTGCCAGTAACTGGGTCCAAAATTGTGATCTTTGTAGAGACATTGGTCTCTTTGGTTCTTGTTTCTGCACTCTCCTCTCTCTGTAGGTTCTGTATAAGCTCACGGATGATGCTATCTCGCTGATGGATCTTGTCTTTTTCGTCCAAGATGTCCCTCTCCAAACGCATGACATCAGACTCCATCTTAATGCTTCTCTGTCTGCTCATCTGCGTTCTTTCACTCATCAGTCGGCTCTGCTGCTGGAAGGACAGGCTGATATCGTGCCTCTTGCCATCAAGGGATCTAAGTTCACGAGTGAGGTCTTCCTTCTCTCTCTGTAAGGCATCTCGGTTCATAATCAGGGTTGTCTCCTCTCTTGAAGTAGTAGATTTGCTGTTCATTAGGAAATGGATTTTGTCATTGAAACGTCTAAGTTCATCCTCGAGGTCTTGTCTGGCAAATTTACTTTGAGACACCTGTTCTCTCAGGCGATCCCTCTCAGCCTCAACTGCCTGGTCTTTTTCAACACGGACAACCTCTTTGTAGACTGTCCTCTCACTGGACTTCTCTTTCTGCAAGATTTCAAGCTTTATGTTGATGTTATGGATTTCTCTCTGCAGTCTCAGAATATCACTGGTTTCCTTGTCCATGTCTGACCGCAGACTGCTTGTCAGCCTCTCCAGTTTCGGGTCTCTCTCCACCTTGAGCACCTCCTCGACAACTATGTTTTCCTCAACAGGTGGTGGGGCATTTTCCAGCTGTGAGATACGCAGTTTAATCTCTCTAACTTCAGACTCAGCTTGAATCCTCTTTTGGCGTTCAACACTCTCTCTGAGGATCCTCTCTTTCTCTTCCACCTTTGTTCTTAACTGTTGTAGCTCCAGTTCAAACTGACGCCGGTTCGTTACTTCTTCATCCAGGTTCCTGCTAAGCCTTTCGTGCTCGACCATTTGCCTTGGGTCTTTCTGCAAACGAACAACCTCTTGGAGAACCACCTTCTCTTCTGGTTTCTGTCTCTCCAACTGGATGTATTTATTTTTCAGGTCAAACACCATCTCTTCAATGGTGCGCCGAATCTGTGTCTCTTCCCGCACATTATTTCTCAAGCGGTCAAACTCTTTCTCTTGGAGTGGATCGGGCTCATACTTAATAACTTCTCTGGTGACAAGTTGGGTCTCTACCTTTGACTTTTCAGCCTTCCACTCATCTCTCTCTTGCCGGAGCATTCTCAGCTGGTCTTGGGAGGAGTCGTAATTGCTGTGTAAATTATGCACCTGGTCATTTAGCCTCTGAATTTCTCTCTCATTTTCGGGGCTTCTTTCCTCTTTAACCACCTCTTGGAAAACTTCTTTTGTTTCAATTCTTGGCTTCTCTGACTGAATGATGTTGAGTTCAGTTGTCACCTTGGTGAGCCTTCTTTCAAGGTCAGAGCGCTGCTTGCTGCAGTCTTGTATCTCTTTGCGGAGCCGCATTATCTCCACCTCTGTGTTTGGGTCTATCCTGTAGATCTCGTTAACAATTTCCTTCACCTCAACTCTGGGTTTCCATTCGTAAACTTCTCTGTAACGGTTGTGGAGCACCGTCAATTCATTGACCAGAGAGTTGTTTTCAATTCTCTCGTCCTCCAGGCTTGTTCGAATATTCTGGGATTCGTTGATTAGGTCTTGGTCTTGTTCAATCTTTTTGACTTCTTTAGTGATTATCTTAGGCTCAATGTTAGGAATCAGCCTCTCTAGTGCATTTATCTGACTCCTTGTTTGGAAGATGTCATCATGGAGGAGCTTGGTCCTTTTGCTCTCGTCAGAAATTTCTGTCTCAAATGTTCGCACTGCTCTCAGCATCTCTGGGTCTTTCTCCACTTTAACCACTTCCTTCTTAACCACCCTCTCTTTGATTGTTGGCCTCTTCTGCTGGAGAATTGTTACTTCTGTCTTCATCTGAATATGCTCCCCATCCCTCATCCGAATTTCTTCTCTCATCTTCGTTATTTGATCTCTCAGCTTAGCAGCCTCTGTATCCAGCTGGGGATCTTTCTCAAACTCTGTCACCTCTCTAGTCACCAGTTTTGGTGGAGCGCTCTTTACGGTTTCTGCCAGGGTGGTGACTTTTTTGTTTGTAACCTCAACCTCAGTTTGTATGGTGGTGCGCTTCATGATTTCCTCATGTAGCGTCTGCTGCAGAGTCCTCAGATCACTTTCCACTTTTGGGTCACGGTAGTACTTTAGTACTTCTTTCTCCTCGACACGTTCAACTCCACGGCGACTCTTCAAAGACAAAAACCTGTCTTTGAAAGTTCTCAGGTTTGTCTCAGCATGAGTCCTCCTCTCCTTCTCCTCCTCCAGCTCTTTTACCAGACCATCTAACTCAAAAGCACTCCTTTCAGACCGCACTTGCTGCTGTGCCACTGCTTGAACTGTCCCTTCATTCTGCAGCAGGAAAAGCAAATTTATTCAAAGTAATATTATTTGCAATGTAGCTTTAGTTTTATGGAAAGCATAATCTAAATGCATACAAAAGATAATAAATTCATTCACTGTTTTCTTACTCGTGATATGAGATTCTTAGCCAGGCCCATCTGTTTTTGGCGCTGGGTGTTTTCAGCTTTTGTTTCAGCGTAGCGGTTCACCAGACTCTTTTCCTGTAATAAGCAAACCTCATGTCACCTCGATCTATAAATAAATGTGAGAAGTGTGTATCATGTTGAAAAACACACAGACATTACCTCTTTCTGAATAGCCTCAGACAGTGTGGGCATACGTGGTTTCTTCGGAACGGTGGCGCCGGCGTCCTCAAGCGTACTGTTGTACGTGTCAACGTTGGTCTCGTACTCCTGCAGAGACGTGAAGATTTAAAATCTTTGAATTGTTTCATGTCATTTGTTGCCTATTTCAAAATCTTTAAGTACGAGCCATGTCTGCTAATGTTAAAATTAAAATGTATTAATTTACTTTCTGTGTTGCCTAAAATGCATTTATGCATTCTATGCTTTTTTAACTTTCAACACATTTGTCTTTACACTGGATGCCCTTCCTGAGGGAAGTCCCATTAGCCCCAGGATTAGCATTTCCTCCCAGGGTTGTACCGCTACACCATGGTTCCATAAATTATTGTATTATATTATTTATTATAAGTTAGGAGTCTTACATTGAGGAGATCCTGCAGGTCTTGAGAGAGGCTTGTCACCTTTTCCATGTCAGCTTCCTTCCGTGTCAGGTCGTCCATCACCCTCTGCAATGAGTAGGTATAGAAATATTAATCACCTAAAGTTACTGTCCTGTCATAATCATAGTGAATTTCTACAGGTTCATATTGAGAATAATGTTTATACATCCATAAATCAAAAAGACATTATGTGTGGAGTGGGTAGCCAGTTTGTTATTTTATTCTTTATGTGATACTTAAAGGTAAATAATCAGAAGACAGTCTCACCTCTTGAGAGCTCTTCTTAGCAGCAATCTGAGACAGATCGTCATTGGGGCTTATCTTGTTTGTTGGCAGGTTGTCCAAGAATGAGTTCAGGGATTTACATGTGCTCTGGAACTCCTGGTTCTTTCCTGCAGTTTCGAGTAAGGTACTTTCTCTGAGAGGAATATGAGAGGTATTAGGCACATTATGAGGTATTGGTGTATTAGGTACATTATGACAACAGAAACGCCTTATGTAATGAAACCTGTTTTACCTTTTAGTAGTGTAGTAGCACATTTTTATAGATTATATATAGATGTATATAGATTTATAGATGAAGTACAGATTAACCCCATTGCAGGTTGCAAATGCCCGATCTAATCGTAAAGGTACTTCTCACTTCCTTGTTGCTTGATTTAAGTGATTTAAAAGGCTGATGAGGGAAAACCACTGTAGTCTGTCTTTCTAATAAAGCTGAAGGGACTGAGATGATGTGTTCACAGTCTGACTCTCACCTCTCCTTCAGCTGGTTGGCAACGTTGTTATAACGTGCTTGTAGCTGCTTGACCTCTGTTTTCTGGCGCTGGATGTCCGGGCAGTACTCCTGGTAGCCCTGCTGCAGAGAGCTGCACAGCTGCTCTGTGGTCTCCAGATCCTTGCTGAGCTTCTTCATGTCATTCTGAGCAGCTGCCACAGACTTTTGCTGGCTCTAAACACCACAAAGGAGATGTTCAATTCAAAGTGAACATTAGAGATATGCAAGATAATTCAAATTTGTATGGTCAAGACTTCCTTACTTGAATTTCTTCAGCACGGGTTTCAATTGCTTTTGGGCCATTAGGGATCGGACCATCTTCACTCAGCCTTTTCTCAAAGCCGGAGACGAGACCATCCGCCTTCTTGATCTGTTTCTCCAGGTTAAGTGAGGCATTTGCTCTGCAGAAAAGAAGATAAATAAACTACTAAATATACTAAGGTTATCTGTTATCTAGATCATCTACTCAAGTAACACAACTTAACAAAGACTGATTTAAGTTTTTAAAAATGTTGTTCCAAAATCAAACCCCGCCATAAAACAAGCTCTTACTTCTTATTGTAAAGGTCAGCAAGTGCAGCAAGGTTGTCAGACTTGTTGCTGGCAGCACCGAGTTTGAGCGGCAGTCCCGAAGAGGTCCCGTTGGGATCTTTAGCCAGCAGGGGCTGCATGCCAGCCTGTGCAGCCTGTTGCTGCTGCTGTAGAGCCTGTAGTGTCTGAGCAGTTTGCTGTAAAGAGCATCCATACAACCCTCCATTAAACATCAGATATAAGTATAATTCACAGCATAATCATTTCATGCTGACAGTCTGCAGGAGTGAAGAATCCCTTTATGCTGTATAGGGTATGAATGCATACACACACATACGAGGATAATAACAGCAAAATAATGGCTTTTATATGGTTTGTTTTAGTTTCTTGGTGTCACGTGGTGAATGATATTTAGCTGGTGCTGATGTTAGTTTGTGTTTTTTCTCACCTCCTGCTCCTTCATCCTTTTGGCCAGATCACCAGCGGGATCACTGCGGCTCAGCGGGGCTCGCAGACGGCTCAGCATGCTCTCCTCAGCTTTGGCCAGGTCATTGTCCAGCTTGTCCAGCTGCTGAGAGAGGGCTGCTACTTTGGGGTCCATGGGGGCAGAAGACACTGGGGCTGAAGGAGGAAAAGGAGAGCTTTTTAAATGATTGATCTCACTTTAGTTGTGGTTTAAAGATGAAGTGATTGCATATAATGAGGACACTTATGCATTTAATTAATTGACAACAACCTAACTGCTGGGCCCTGGAGATTTCTGATTTGTTATTCTTCAGGGAGTCGGCCAGAGCGGCTCTTCTCTTCTTGATGTCTGCAAGCTCCTGGCCCAAACTAATGAACAAAAAGAAAGGGGCGGAGTCAAAGAAAGGGCAGACGTCGGATGTGCCATTTGAGCTGTTTAATAATAAAGCTTGTCAGCACTTACAGGTCCACTTTATCAATGGCCTCTGAGTCAGGTGGTGGGATCTGGAAGCAAACTCCTGGGAATTTTTTAGTTTTTCCATCAGTGGAAATGACATTCCAGTTCGCAACGTCTGAGTTTGATTTTAAGGTGAACTTGTCTCCTCTTTGCAGAGAATCCTAAAAAATAACGATTGATTCAGTCAGACAAGTCACTTTTCAAAGTTGTTGTTGTTTTTTACTGCAGCCACATGCAGTTAGAGTTTTACATTTAGACAAAAATTGTTCCCCACCGTGCCTGTTTCCCAGTCGCACAGGGACTCCACAGTGATGGCTCTGCTGGGGGTCGTACGTCGCAGTTTCAGTGGAGCGATGGTGGTGCTGCGTTTCCTCAGGTCGGCCAGCAGCTGTTCACATTTCTGCACATCTTTCTCCTCCGCCTGGTAGGAAAAACACACAAAGATTAAAAAAAGATTCCAAACATATCTTTTCACATAATTTTTCTGCTGGGTTTAACAAACTTAGTGTAATATCCCACAAAATGAACCTCTGTTTCTTCCTGATTTCAGTACCGTGGCAATGAAAGACTGCTCTATAACACATCTCAATCAGTGGGTGGTGGCAAACCAGGTGTGTGAGCACCTTTAACTCATTTTATGTATTTGTTTTTGTTAGTTCTGGTGTATATTGGCAGGACTGTAAAGTTTCATGTGACCTGCCCAGCAAATTAACAGTTTTCCTTCAGTCTGCTGTGTTTACACCTCGTATTTTCTCATATACAGTGGGGCAAAAAAGTATTTAGTCAGCCACCGATTGTGCAAGTTCCCCCACTTAAAATGATGACAGAGGTCAGTAATTTGCACCAGAGGTACACTTCAACTGTGAGAGACAGAATGTGAAAGAAAAATCCATGAATCCACATGGTAGGATTTGTAAAGAATTTATTCGTAAATTAGGGTGGAAAATAAGTATTTGGTCACCTCAAACAAGGAAAATCTCTGGCTCTCACAGACCTGTAACGTCTTCTGTAAGAAGCTTTTCTGTCCCCCACTCGTTACCTGTATGAATGGCACCTGTTTGAACTCATCATCTGTATAAAAGACACCTGTCCACAGCCTCAAACAGTCAGACTCCAAACTCCGCCATGGCCAAGACCAAAGAGCTTTCGAAGGACACCATGAAAAGTATTGTAGACCTGCACCAGACTGGGAAGAGTGAATCTACAATAGGCAAGCAGCTTGGTGTGAAAAAATCAACTGTGGGAGCAATCATCAGAAAATGGAAGACATACAAGACCACTGATAATCTCCCTCGATTTGGGGCTCCACGCCAGATATCATCCCGTGGGGTCAAAATGATCATGAGAACGGTGAGCAAAGATCCCAGAACCACACGGGGGGACCTGGTGAATGACCTGCAGAGAGCTGGGACCAAAGTAACAAAGGTCACCATCAGTAACACACTACAACGGCAGGGAATCAAATCCCGCAGTGCCAGACGTGTTCCGCTGCTGAAGCCAGTGCATGTCCAGGCCCGTCTGAAGTTTGCCAGAGAGCACATGGATGATACAGCAGAGGATTGGGAGAATGTCATGTGGTCAGATGAAACCAAAGTAGAACTTTTTGGTATAAACTCAACTCGTCGTGTTTGGAGGAAGACGAATACTGAGTTGCATCCCAAGAACACCATACCTACTGTGAAGCATGGGGGTGGAAACATCATGCTATGGGGCTGTTTTTCTGCCAAGGGGACAGGACGACTGATCCGTGTTAAGGACAGAATGAATGGGGCCATGTATCGTGAGATTTTGAGCCAAAACCTCCTTCCATCAGTGAGAACTTTGAAGATGAAACGCGGCTGGGTCTTCCAACATGACAATGATCCAAAACACACCGCCTGGGCAACAAAGGAGTGGCTCCGTAAGAAGCATTTCAAAGTCCTGGAGTGGCCTAGCCAGTCTCCAGACCTCAACCCCATAGAAAATCTGTGGCGGGAGTTGAAAGTCCGTGTTGCTCGGCGACAGCCCCAAAACATCACTGCTCTCGAGAAGATCTGCATGGAGGAATGGGCCAAAATACCAGCTACTGTGTGTGCAAACCTGGTAAAGACCTATAGTAAACGTTTGACCTCTGTTATTGCCAACAAAGGTTATGTTACAAAGTATTGAGTTGTATTTTTGTTATTGACCAAATACTTATTTTCCACCCTGATTTACGAATAAATTCTTTACAAATCCTACCATGTGGATTCATGGATTTTTTTTTCACATTCTGTCTCTCACAGTTGAAGTGTACCTCTGGTGCAAATTACTGTATTCCATTACATATGAATAAATAAATAAACATTGAGAATTATTCAATAAATATAACTCAAAGACTTTATAATTTCCCTTTTTAGGCTTCCACTGAACAGAATCAACTTTTGGAGACTTTCCCTGTTTTACTTTTGGACTTTGCCCGCCCCAGTGCCTCATTTTCTATCCAAATCTCCTTCTCATTCACTTTTTTAAAATCCTCACTGCTAGCTTGAAAGAGGGGTGCAAGCTGAATTTCTTATGTGTGCTGAGTTGCAGTACTGGTGGCTGGACGTACCTCAAGCTGCAGCAGTTTCTCAGTTTTGCTCTTCTTGCTGAGAGTCTTGGGGTCCAGGGTGCTGTTGAGCTTGGTCAGTGACTCTGACAGCTGCTCGCTGTCATATTCGTACTGAAAAACAGAACAAAGCACACTTTTTGTTTTGTTTTGAGTTTATGCATAAAATCTGCAAATGGTGATGACAGAACAGGTTGCAAACTGAGCACTGCATTCCGATGAACTCTGTCTCACCCTTTTGAAATCCTCCACGCTGTCCAGGTGCGTCTCTTGACAGATGCAGAGATTGAGGAATTTCTGCCACTCATTTCGTACATCATCTCTTTGAGCCTGGAAATATAATGAAGGGAGTTGACATACCTTTAAACAGCATTCAGGATGAAAGAGTGAAGCTGATGTTGTTAATGGGCTTTTCAAGTACCTGTATTGTGTCGCTTGCGGGGTGCTTCATTTCAACAAGTCTCTCGCCTTCGTCCTGGAGTTTGTTCACCTCGGCCTCGTGGGACAGCAGACTGTTGTTCTTGAAATTCTAAATGAGATCAAATCAAAATTGACAAATTTATGTGTGAATTCATCCAGGTACAGAACCAAAACAACTTCTGTCACACTGGACAGGCCACACCTCGTGATTGGTGAGCCTTTCAATTCTATTTTTCATCTGACTTAAAAACGCATGAATCCTAACCTCATACTGCCTCAGAACGTCAGGCGGGTCCAACATGTGGTCACTCCAGTCTTGCTTTTTGATCTTATTCTGCTCTTCTGCCAGGAAGTTCAGCTCCTTGTTGCAGCCCTGCATGTACTCGTACAGGCTATTAAGGTAGTGACGGCGCCACTTGGAGTTGTCCTTAGGAGAAATAAATTAAAATGGAAAGACAAATGAGTACCCCTAAAATAATTTTTTATTCATTTATTCATGTATTAATTATTATTTATTTCTTTATTTATTTTGATTTTTTTAATTTCTTTTAATTTTTTTACTTTTTTTGGGGGGGGGGGGGGGATTTTAAGCTGAAATTTACATTTTTCATTTTTTCTCCAACAAAGAAAAAAACAAAAAATAGAAAAATTGCCTCACAGCTTTTTACCTGCCAAAACCAAAAGTGAAATAAGACTTGTGTTTATCTTTGAACATTAAGTGACTGAAGCAACTCACCAATAAGTTGTTGTACTGTTTTTTCAGAGCGTCGTATTTCTCCTTAAAACACAAGACAGCGTATGTGAGCGGCTGTTTGAAATGCTTTTTGCTTAATAAAGGACACAAGCTGCAATCAGTCTTAAGTAAAACACATCATGCAAGCATGTGTTCTTGTGTAATCATGCATGCAGACCTTGCTGCCAGCAGAAGCGAGGCAGAGCTGTGTGTTGTAGGCTTCAATCTCTTTGTGTACGATGTTGTGAGCAGCAATCTGCTTCTCCAGATCAGCCATACTAGGGCCAAACTGCTCCACATCCACCAGTTTCTGAAAGCACAGACACCAGAAGAAAGCAGTTCATGGAAATGTAGTGATGAGATATCAAAGGACAGGTCTGACAGGGTGAGGCCGGTAAATCAGTCAGCTCTGCTTGGGAGATTTATTACAGTACAGACAGGTGCAAAACGAAGAAACAAGTGCATTTAGATTACATTAGGATTAAAGGATACAGTTAATGTTATTTATTATTAAGCAATCCTGTGAAAGGGTGACTGCCATTTTCCCCACCCTGTAGTTCCTAATGGAGACTTAAATCTTTTTAAAAGACTGCAAATATTCAGTTTGATTTTTTTCAAAACACTTGATGTCGAGGGGGTTTGCAAAGTGGCTTGCAGGGAGAACAGCAAGGGTGGCCAGGCTAGTGCTAGCTAAAAAGGGAACTATAGATAGAATTACATAGAAATTACAGATTGCTGACATCATGTCAAAGGAGTCTGATTTCTCTACGATACTCAAATAAGCAACAGTGCGACTCAAAGTTTGAACAGTTTTTGTTACAGAGCGTCTGACTACAGAGGAAAATACTTGTTGGTGGCAGCAGTTTTAAAACAGTTTTTTGTCCTTTTTGTTGACAATAAGAGCATTAATATTTAATAGAGTATGAAAGACTGACGTGGATGTTCAGACAGTGTAACAGTACTTACTTGCTTCTCACTTAAAACAGGCCCCCAGTCAATTAAGGGCATCCGCGACACATCATCAATCTGCTCGTAGATGTCTCTGTAGACGGTACAGTCCTTCAGCCAGCGCTCATGAAGATGAAGGACACTGGGGTCATCAAAGGGCAGAAAAGACACAAAGAAACAAACAACTGTGGTTAATGTGGAGCTCCAATGAGTTCAAAGTTAATGATATTAAACAGCTAAAATGTTTTAAAATCCTCAGTATGTTCTCAGAGGAGGGACCAGGTATACTGCAAATCTTCTGTGTTGTATTTATTCTGCATGAACTCACTCGCTCTCTATGTCTGTGGCTTGTGGATGTTTTAGGTTCTTGGCTTTGTCAACATCTATGAAGAGCTTCTTCAGCAGGCCCTCAGCTTCACCCAGCTCATCTGAGATCTCCTTCTGATGCTGGTACGGCAGCTCTTTCTTGTCATTTTCAAAATCCTGGCAAAGGCAGACAACAGATAAGGTGACGTTTTTACAAAGCAATGAAGGTAATCGTTCATAAAATTAGAGGTTTTGTTTTGTTCTTACCACAGCAAGCAGCTCCTCAGCCCTGAGCACGTTTTTCTCCACCAAGTCTGCATCTTTTTGCATCTGGGTGATCAGCAAGGCCAAGTCGGTGGCCTGTGACCTGCAGCAGACAACAAAGGTCAGAGGTTGAACAGCAACAGTTCAGGGATGATACAGAATTGGTAAGTATACGAGTACTCCCACGCAGAAGTTTTGAATAATTAACAGCTTGATTGCAGTCAAACCTTATGGTGTGCATTTTTATGAGCACTCTCACTACCAACAAAGACTTATTTAAGACTTATTAAGACAGTGTTTTTTATTTTGCACAAACTGCACAGTTTCCAGATCTTTTAGGATGGAGTAGGATTTTTCCACCCTTCGCACCACACCCAAAACGTTCCTTAAATTCTACCCATTCTTGAACTTTGACTGTCACTCCCTCTGTCAGTGTTTGTGTTGATTGTGTCGCTGCTCAGAGTAAAGTAAAGCAATGACTAAGATTGTCAAAATGAGGAGGAGGAAGACATTCCATTGAGAGATTAGCTACACCCATGAAGGTGAAGTCTTTGGGATTGGAGACAAATATTGTATTTGTTTTATTTAAGAGGCTTTGTATCTACTGCCTGAATAAATCATGGGATAGAGCTCAGTTAAAGTTAAATTAGATTAAATCAAAGTTTTTGCAAACTGCAAACTGGGTTTTGGAGATATGTTTGTGTATAATTGGTTCAGAACACACAGCTCCTCAATGTGTGTGTGTGTGTTAAAAATAGACTTTTTAAAATCCAGGTTTTGCATCATTAACTGAGATTTATGTATTTTACACAGCTGTATAAAACTGTATACCACCTCCACACACACACACACGCGCACACACACACACACACACACACACACACACACACACACACACACACACACACACACACAAATTCTAAATATGGCAACTTTCAACATATTACACTTTTGCTTTTGTTAGTAATGAAATGTGCGATACATTGCACAGCAGTCTCTGAAGTTTAAAAAATGCTGCTAAAGTAGAGCTACAGTTCAAAAAATACAGATGAAAAAATCTTAGCAGCACAATTTTTGGTGTATCTGTCAGTGTCAACATTAAGAAAAGAGATATGAAAAGCTGTCAGACTGGGCTGGACTGGGACAAAAAATCAGCCCAGGTATTTTGACTAGAGACCGGCCCACCAGGTATTATAGGAAAAGCCATAAAACCTTTGAATGAAAACAAACGCTGTTGTGACAGTGATGCACAGTCTTGTTGGTATATATGTATGATTTCTATGACGATGAGGGATGAGAGAAGAACAGGCAGAATAAACACACAAATACACAGAATAACTCCAGCTTTGTGTCTTTTTTTCATTCTAGCTGAAGTATGGGACAAATCGGTTGCTTTTCACCTCAACATGGATGTATTGTAATTGGTCCAGCCCAGAGTCGATCACAACCATTGGACAATCCACCACCTTTCATTGTTTATACCGTTACAGAAACAAACATAAAAACGAAAAATCACTATCTGCCCACCGGTAATAACCATGTTATTATAAAGAATAACATGGTTATATTAACCAGTGTAAGTTTCCTTATGAAGCCCTTTTAACAGATAAGTAGTCACAAAGTGTTGCACATAAAATAGAGTAAAATAGATTTAAATGTGAAAAACGTAATAAAAACAAGCTACAGAACAAGACAAAGAATAAATGAAATCAAGAAAATAAAACGATTTTAAACTGCTTTTTTAAAAGAGAGTCAGCGCTTTTGAAAACTGCTTATAGAGGAAATGACCAGTGGGCCGAGGATTCAGTCTGAGAAAGGTGATGCTGAAATTACACTTATGTGCAAAACTAAATCAAAGAATCTGGTTCTGCAGCTGCTGTCACAACGACTGCCCTGTTCCTGCTCACTCAGCAGGAGGGACAGGTATGCATTCCCACCTTTGCAGTCAAAGAAAAACCTGTTTAGTTACCATTGTTTATAGAAACAGTAGGTGCAGTGGGCTGTGGGAGAGATTTATCCTCTTTGCTCTAAAAAAATAAATGATCAAATAAATACATGAAAAAAAAGAGTCTGTGATCATCAGACAGAGGAGCATGAGCCAAACATACCAAACACACGCTATACTACGCATGGCGCCATGTTTCAAATAATTGCACTCAATTTGGATTTTTAAAGGTAAATTTTAAAAGTGGCTTTAATCTCTAGTTTTTCTTCTGTAATTTACAGATCTTTATATTTTACTTTTTTACTTTCCTACATGTCGGATATTTAGTTCTGAGTTTGTCTTGATAAAGGTGAACTGTGTAGGGACTGAAATGAATAAAGGTCTGATTTCTGATCTCTTTTATTTAAAGCTGTCACCTTTGGTTTATTCACTTTATTCTTTTATTAATAGCAGATAAGAATTACTGGTCACACCCATACATTGATGTAGACACATACAGTATCTGCATCAAATGTGTGCTTTTTTTTTTTTTTTTTTTAATCAAGCAGGAGTGTGATATTCCTGTGCAGGAGTGGCTGTGCAGGGTTTTCCAGGAGTGTCTTGTAAGGTGATACTTTGAGTTTCTCATAAGGTGTTTTGGGGGAACTTTATGCTTTCCTCAGCATGAATCAAGTATTTGTGCGGGCTGCTTGTGTGGCCATGCTGAGCTTTTAGCCAATTTTTAAAAAATGGTTAAAGAAATCGTTAAACTGCTCTTCAAAACAGTTGGTGGTTTTTAGAAAATTATTAAATGAATGACTGCTACAGAAAACCAGTTTAAACTGGATTATCTGCATAATTTAGAAGGGCTTGCCTGCATTTTTTAGATGATAGTAAGATCTCACATCTTCTGCACAAACACCCTCATTTCCCCTTCAAGCTAAACTCATATTGTAAAAAAAAAAGTCTGATTTCATAGTAAAATTAGGTTCAAGAATTGTTATTTTACAACATGACCACTGGAGCAAAGAAATGGATGTTGAATGCTGAAATGAATCTGTGCTTTACAGTCATCAGAGTCATTATTAAATCCCTGCGTAACCAGCTCTCTAATCTGTGATGTAACCAAAGGCACCAGCAGAACAAGATGAATGTCTGAGAGCCGCCCAGACTCAACACACACAAATACAAATTTTTCCATGACGTCTTTGGGCTTTTCGACTTCTTGGAGACTCAGCCTGACCCGAGCATTAGCTGCCACTTTTACCTTTATTTGTACCTTTATTTTAAAAACATTTAAAAACGTCCCAGTGCCATGTCTAATGCACAAATCCATACATCGCAGCTCTCCAGCTGTCCGTGTCATTTCCAACAAACACAATTGTCACCCAGGAATCATCTTTGATTGCGATTCACAAATTCTCTTAAACTAATAAATAAACAATTATCAGACAATAGAAATGACTGAATGAAACGAACAGCACTTCCTGTGCGTCACTCTGTAATGTACAGTTAAAAACCAACGCCCACATGAGAGGCAGAAACCAGCTGAGCAAAACGGACAACCCTGCCCTCATCACGCCTCAGCAGAGAGAAAATATGTCTGAAGCCGAGCCAAGGTGAAGGCACAAGCTGGACACCACCTGACGGTGAGATCACGTCAGCGGTCTTTTGTTACTCCCAGGAACAAAAAGGTGAAGTGGTCGGCTTTGCAGCTGAATGTGGGGCTCTTTCTATGAATAGAAACTGATCCTGAGGAAACCTGAAAAAAACCCGTCCTCAATACTATCCATTACTTAAAAAGGTGATCATCCCACTTCGCCGCTTTGAATGCAGCGACTTAAATGGCGTTCTGATCTGTGATCCGGAGACTTTTAGCAGATTTGCCATGAGTTAGATTCAGTGGCTCTTCATGAGCCTTCTCTTTATATTTAGCACATGAAAATGGCCTCACCCACATTATGCATCAAATGGAATTCATTTTTATTCGCAATCCTCTAAAGCAGGTTGCTGTCAGCTTTATGTAAATGTTTGGAACCTGTGCCACCTGACTGTCATATTTCCATATCTGATCTGAACAGCTGCCTAGCCTGATAGGACTCCCTGCATCTTCAAGCAACAAAAGCTCTCCAATAATCATTTTGCACAGACAGAAAGTTTCTCTGTGAATGATTTTTTTTCTCCAGTACAATAAAATTACTAATACAAATGATCTGACACCTGTCAAGGGTCTAACACCAATAAATTAGGTTTAGGGTAAATTTCTGCCTGATAATCAGGATGACAACATCTTTCAATTTCACTTTTAGTCGTAATTCCCTCATTTCACTCGTCCTCTTGCAGGACACCGTTGCACATCGTGTTTACAAAGTAAACTTGACCCCTGGCTTGTATTTAGCTTTTGCTTTTTCCAAAAGATTAACTCTCACATAACTCAGCACTTGAAAGCTGTGAAGGAATTCCCTAGGCAAACATGCATTAAACCCTCCTTTAAACTTGTAATATAATAAACCACAACACAGACACACACAGAGAAAGAGGGCAGCAAGAACACACAGGAAACATGACACAGTTCTTGGCTTTAGAAGAACAGGAACAGGAGGAACATGACAGAGATACAGTGTCACCACACTCATACACGCATTCATAAAATCCACAGTGAATAACTCACTTGCTGATCTTCCCCGAGACCTTGAGTGTACCATTCTTAGTGTCCTTGGAGCTCTCCTTTTTCTTAAACATCTTGGCGGATGTCAAGCAGAGATCCTGAGTAAAAACTCTCACTCTGTCTCTGTCTCACTCCTTCTTCGTCTCTGACTCCTGCTCTCTCTGGTTCTTGTCAAACACACTGAAGTATACAAACACACACACACTCATGTCACCACGGTGTTTAATGCCAGTGGCTCCTCCCAAACAGGTTAACAGGTGTGTCAACGCCCAAACATCCACCTTGCAGAGGACGACTGGACCGACCTGTTCTCTGCACTCTCCCTCTCTTCTTCCCTTCTTCAGGCCAGCCCTTCCTTTTCATTGGGCCCCTGACACACTCTCCAAACTCGCACAGGTCTTTTAATTACCAACAAAGCAGGAATGCATAATTCAGAAAGCCAGAGGGAAACGCTCCATTCCTGCACTGTTCACTCGGCTCTGTGTGTCACACGCATTGTGAAGATTGTATCCCTTGGGATAATTATAGAGCTGAAAAATGATCCAGTGCTACAAACCCAAAATGGTATTGAACTGCAAATCTGATTCCTTAAAGGGATAGGTGAGTTTTGTCACAAGGTTTCTCTCAAGGTTATTCGTATAAGAGGATACATAATATTAGGCAACTCGATTTCACGTTTACCCCAAAAAATAAATAATAATTCTGGCCTTTCAAGACTTCAGTGAATAATACCAATAATATACCAGAATAATACCAGTCTGGTTTTAAAGGTAGCAGCACAGAAATTGGGCCTTACAGTCTTGTTTGCATAAACTGTAGATAAAAGATTGAAGTGACCACTGCGACATCACCGTAAAGTCCTTGTGTGAAGTCTCAAGTTCAGGATTTGTGCCACTGTCACCTTAGTGCTGTGAAACTGAAGGGTATGATCTGAATAATCTGAAAAATCAACGAACTGCACACCTCAAAACCCTTGAAAATAGAGACCAAGATACTGAGCCGTTTGTAAGAGAAGCTGAACTGCCCTTTTAAAAGGTTTCTATATAAGTTGATTTCTTTTTTCCACCAGAGGAGTTGTCCCTTGCTGGCCATTTGAAAAAGCACTGATGTATCCATATTTTACACATGTGATTCTGAATGATTGTTAATATTGGATCAAACAGCCCTAAAGTGTCTGATCTGGTCTGTCCTAGGTGATTACATAACTCATGAACCCCCATTAGAGGTACGTTTTCTGAGCTGCTCTTGTCTTATTTAAAGTTTGTGTATTATATGGGGTCCCTCAGGGCTCAGTTTTGGATCCACTTCTGTTTCATTTGTGGACTACATCATAAAGTCATACAGTAATTCATATTATAAATAAACTGAGGCTAAACAGTTATACTGTTTCTGCCAACAAACTCAGCCCAGCGCTGATATCAAATATCTATTGAAAGAATTTTTTTTTTAAACCGACATATATTCTAATAATAAACCCTTGAGGCACCAGATTCCCCTTTATTGATACCTATGTTGGTGAAACCTTGTGAGCATGGCAAAACACACATACAACCACACATATATTTTCAAGGTTTTGCCATATGTGTAATCCACATTGTGTAAAGTGATGCATACGGCTAATGAATATTACATTTAATGTAGAATCAATATAGCATTATCCCCTTTTATTTATTTTATCCCATCTTATATATTTTTATTTACTTATCCATATTTTTAAAAAGAATATATTATTTTTGTGTAATCTTTGCAATTTGTTTCCTTTTTTAATCGCATGTAAAATTTGCATTGTAAATACATTTTTACTTCTGAAGAAGGACAGTTACAGCTCTGAAATATCTAAAAATATGTAGCACAGGAGGAGTTTTGGCACAACAGCTCACTGTTGATCGGTCTGAAAGGCATTTTTACAATTTTTAACATTTTTTTTTCTCCCAGTGTAGATTAAATCTCTTTTTTGGACTGTCATTAATTGAATTTGGTTTTGTCATAATGACAAGTGGCTCAAGGTGCTTTTATTGTAAGGTAAAAACCCTATAATAACACAGAGAAAACCCCAGCAGTCATATGACCCCTCTTTGAGCAAGTGCTTTGGCGACAGTGGCAAGGAAAAATGTTTAAACCTCTGGCAGAATCAGGCTCAGGGAGGCGGCCATGTCCTGTGACTGGTTGGGGTGAGGGGAGGAAGCCAGTATGAGGACATGCTGTGTGAAAAAGAAAATGTGCGATAATTATTAAAAGGTCATCCTCATTTCCAGCTCAATGTTTTTATTTTTGGACTGTTTTTTTTCTAGCTTTGTATGAGTCACAGTTCTAAACAATCATTATTTGTCTTATCCCTGGACTGAAACTGGACCTCTAAAACAACCTGTTTTAACTCCTAAAGACGAGTTCACATCAGAGCTGTGTGCCCGAGATGATCCTCTCGGCCTGATATCTGTCTGAAACTGAGCATTTGGTTTACATGCTGACCTCATTGCTAATAACCTGCTTCATGTTATATATGAGCATCCATTATTCTAAATATATGTGTAACAGCTAATTACTTTCAACCACACCTTCCTTTATTATAGTTACATTTTACTTGAGTATTAGAACATTAAAAATTTATATGGAAGACGTGTGTAGAAATAATTAGCAGCAGTAAAATAATCAAAGAAAGAAGTGATTCCATGTGTGCCTGATAAGTGGATGCAGAACAAATGGTTTTTATGTTATCCCATATTTCTCTACCTCTGTATCCTGTTAAGTCCCTGGGATCAGGGATAAAGGATATATTTATTATCCCGGAAAGAAATGTGCTGGAGAATAATCACACTACCATGAAGGAAACATAAACAGAGACTAAATACCTCATAAAAATCGCACTGACTTATTTAAAGGTGACATCTGCTGGGACAATTTCGTTTATAGGTTTCTGTCTTGCATGCTGGAAAACTCTATCTACTGCCACTTGATGCATTAGTATATGCAAGAAATTTCTCTGCAACCATAACTAAAAAACCACAGCATTCCCAATCTGAGACCTCCAAATTAATGAGAATATTCAGGAGACGATAGTTTACACAGTGAGATCAATTTCCCCCCCCCTTTTCTGATTTTTCCTTCTTCTTCCTTGAGCCTTTATTCCTGAATTTATAACAAGGAAATTAAGTCGTTCTCATTTGGCTATGTCACCCTGATACCTCACTATTAAGCCTGAGTCAAAGCTTGGAGCAGACCTGTGCCACAAACACTAAGGGACACTGTGTACAGTCAACAGTGGAACATCCAAAGGGTCAGAAAGTAATTTACATAACACTTTCATATAGTGGTACATGCCATAAATCTGCTGATTACAGGTTGCCCCATACACTGGAATGTTTAGTGTGCAGCATCTAAAGACGTGGAAGTTATTCCAGATCAGGGCGTCTCTCTGCTGCATAGCAACAATTGGAAATCACGAGAAAAAATGTAGCTAAGCAGCTTTCATTGCAACAGCGAGAGCACGCTGTGCTCATTGGTCCAGTCACACGTTTCTCTCTGGGTGGGTCTACGTGTCTGGAGTAACATACTTTTTCACTTGCTCACATATATTGTATATTGTGGTTGCACCCAGGTAACAAACTGTAGCGATACTTTCATCTTAAACCTCAAGTGAGCTGCTGTAAATGACGCATAGACAGGGGTCATTTTCCTCTATATCAGGGGTGGGGAACTCCAGGCCTCAAGGGCCAGTGTCCTGCAGGTTTTAGATGTGTCCTTGATCCAACGCAGCTGATTTAAATGGCTAAATTACCTCTTCAACCTGCCTTGAAGTTGTCTGGCAATGAACTAATCATTTGATACAGGTGTGTTTACCCAGGGTGATATCTGAAACCTGCAGGACACCAGCCCTTGAGGCCTGGAGTTCCCCACCACTGCTCTAATTCATCATGAAAACTCCTAAAAGTGTTTTTAAAATGCTGATTTTTATTTGTGGCAATCATAACAGGAAGAATAAAAAAAAGTCTGCTTTATCCCAGCGTCCCTGAAGAGCATGACAACACTCGTGTTTATTTTTTACATTCAAGTTTTTATTGACTTTGTATGTTTTTTGAAAACATATACTTAAACCTGTATAAGAGGGGAAAAAACAAAACAAAAACAAACAAAAAACACAAGAAAAATGCTGGTGTGCACCCCTGCCCTTAAAACACTCATGTTTTTTAGTGACAAATGCCCCCTGAGCAGGGAGACAAATGTCTGCACCACAAATGCAAGACCTCGTGGAAAGCAATCATTAAGATTCCTCGGGATTAAAGGTCAGGCGTTTCTCCGGATGTCAAACCTGCAGTTCACACACATCCTGCAGCTCATTTTGAGCCACATTAATTTAGCAACTGTGTATCTGTATACCTGTAAATTCCAAACAGCTGAACAGAGAAGAAACAACAAAGGCAGAGACACTGCAAGGGTGTGCCAGCCTCTTCAGTCACCTTACACACAGCACAGCTGTCTGCTCATAGCTTTGATGGTTATTCTAAATTCTGGACCTCTCTTGGAGGAAAATGCGTAACACAGAATGTTGTTCAACAGTTTTAGCCTTTGGTTTTGTTCTGCAGATAAGCATTCATCTCCACCCCATAAAGGCTTAAATATTTTCAGTCTATTCTAAATAGTACACATTTCTGAAATACCACGGTAACAGTGCGCATGTGTGGGTTGGGGGGACTTTTTACCACGGAATATTCTTGGTTAGAAGATGGGGAGACCCCCCCCACCCCAAAAAAACCAAACCCCACTGATGTCAGATCGAGGTTAATAAACACACCTATATCATTATTCTCACTTTTCAGTGCACAAACAAAGTAAAGCTAAACATTCACACCCTGCTCAGGCATCCAATGCACTCCCACACCCTAACACAGGAGCAACTGAACACACACACACCTCCATGCCTACCGTCCTCAGAACACGTCAGTTTAATAGCAGTTCTTTAGCAATCAGAAACTATGCCCGATCAAAATAAATACAGCCAAAAAGAAAAATGTGAATGAAGAATGACAAAAACAGCATTTGGTGCAAATATACTTTAATTACCAGGCTGGAAACTACATGAAATCATACGATCCCCTCATTTCATTACTCTCGTCACACACACACAAATGTTTCCAGCATCTACAGATTATAGCTATTTTGTTTTCCAGGCTAATCGAGGTAAAGTGCTGGAACTGTTCCAGCCCATCCATCTTACTTAGCGTAAAAACACTTGAGTAGGGAAGAGGGGGGATGAAGAGAAAATTAAGCACAAAAAAAAAGTTAAACATGTTAGTGAGACTGAAACTGTCCTTTCCTAGTGTTTCACCAAGTCTCACAGGCAAACCAGGTCACATAAAGATCAGGGGTTTCAATACATCCCGACAAATAACACGTAAAACAGAAAATCCACAGACATGTCAAAGGTGATGAAAACATTTTTGTAGTCCTTCCCATGACAGACAGACAGACAGACAGACAGACAGACAGAGGTGTGGTGTTGGCAATGCGATGAATGAAAGGTTGCTAACAGCTCCTTCAGTGTCCTGATGTCTGCCACTGTCCTTTGTAGATAAATACACACTGTTAAAAGCTTTACAGTAACAGATTAGTCTCATGAGCTGAACCTGCCGTCAACAAGCAGGTACCATTTGAATATATGTAGCAGAGGGACCTTTAAAGAGCTTTCTACTTCCAGAGAGAAGTAGAAAGTTGGACCTTTGACAGGATGTCAAGTTTGAGGGCAAGAAAAATGCAAAAAAGTACAAATAAACCAAGTAGCTAAAACTAAAGCAGGATAATACAACTGTCATGGAGGGAATCCCGCCATTATTATGACTGTAAATAAGCAGCCTCTTACTGCAGTGTGTGTTGTATGTGACTGCTTTAGTTCTAGCTGGTTAGTGCATCTAATGAACTGCCTGGTGAGTTTAGGCTCTAACTACCAAAGAAATAAAAACACTGGCCAATCCAGCTTCTTTTATTCAGAAAGGATCATTTCAAACTGTGACTCATAGCTTTGTCATTAGTCACGCTAGCCCTGTCCCAGTTTCCTGAATTCAGAGGCTGGGTTTCGAGAGGCTTTGGCGCAATGACGACAGAGAAGAAAAAACAGAAAACCACAGACCGGAAAAATTTCTTCTTGCGATTATTAAAAGTACATCACATCTGCAGATGAGGGACAGCTTAATGGACAACCCTACACCTTTGACAGTGACAGCTTTGTTTGTTATGGTGTGGTGCCCACCCACAGGGCACTTAGGAGGAACTGGATGTTGTACATGTTCGGATCCTCACCGCTACTAAATCACAACCAAGTGGAACAACTAAAGGACTAAAGGTGTACTCACACTTGTCCTCGTGTGCCTGCACTCAAAATGTGCTTCAGGCCCGAGTATGTTTCTGGAGGTTATGCTCTAAAGATTTTCTTCCAATTTTTCAAACATCTCCTCTCCACTCAGAGACACGTGCTACAGTTCACGTTATAGAGTTTAAAGTTAAAGACAGGCACACTTACAGTGAAACCTTGTTCTTTGACATGCCTTTATTTACCAGTGATTTATTGGTTAATAACTGAGATGTTGAAGCAGCCTTTCAGCTACGGACCCATGGCCACCTGTTTTCTTCTAACAGGTACACACCGGTCAAAACAACTGAATGCTGGGAGGAGCAGCTCAGTGCGAGTACACTCTTAGGCACCTGAGCAAGCTGACATTTCTTGTCCCAACACAAGGCCTTGTGGCTGTACAGTGTTTATGAGGATTTTTATGCCGTCAAAGCAACAAGAGGACAAAGATGGGCAAAGATTAAGAGGACAAACTTTAGTTTGTGATGACTGATGAAATCATACAGATGATTACAGTTTGGTCAGCTATAGGTCTTGTAATTAATGTTGAGGCTGATGAGATCAAAACATATCTTTTTGTTTTTAGAGGGCTACAAAAAATGCAGAACAATCCATTTACAAAAGGAAAAAAAAAAAAAAAAACGCAATATGAAGGCGCATTTAAAACACAGGAGGGAAAAAATTTAATCTTTTACCGTGAGATTGACAGCTTGACTTCACTCATCAAAACCACGGCATATTAATGTGTTAAAAGTTGCCAACACCTCCATTGCTCAGTTTAAGGAGGGAGCCTGTATGCTGTGAAGCCATGCAGGCTGATACGATTACTGAAGCTGGATGTGGACTTGGGTCATAGTGCTACTATTTCATTAATCTTTCCGAGAAGACTATATTGACTCCGTCTTCCTCAGAACTGCCAACTCCAACCCCTCTGCACATAGGCACTAAAAATTAAACATAAAAGACAAACTGAAATGATTCTAACTAACAGCTGACCCAATTCTGGCTGGTTGCAGTAAACTCTGGGCCCTGTGGCTCTCACATGGAGGTTGAAGTGTGGGTTTAGGTTTAGCTGCCGAAGCCAAAAATGCCCTTGATGTAGCCAGTCAGACCGCCCTTGCCCTTCTGTTCCACCTTGTCATCCAGCGGTGGGAAGGCCACATGGTTAAGAGCAAGGTCAAAGAACAGAGGCTTGCAGGGGATTGGCTGGAAGTCGGGTGGGAACTGGACCAGACTGGGCTGTTTTCCGACGAGACTGGGGTCAAAGCGGAAGGTCTCCAGGTGGTCACAGAGGGGCTGCGTGAAAAAGAAGTGAAGAGATGAGAGCACTGGAATCATAGGGAACAGAAAGTTCAGCTAAATGAAGAAATAAAATAAAAAAGCAGCAGAAAATGGAGTGATGACTACCCCATCAAACTGCATTTCTTGTCATAAATGTTAAAATGGCAGATCACATCAAGCATGGACAAAAATTAAAATGATGAGATTAGCATATGTGCAAATAATCCCTTGCTGCTCCAAACACTCATTTTCCAAAAAGAGGATATCCCTAATCTCAGCTCTGTCTGTTAGAGCACAAGCCCCGCCCTTTGTTCTTCAAATATTGTGTCTGTGATGGGCAACCAATCAGAAGAAAGCTGGCCTGACGCGAGAGAAGCAGAAACTGCTTGCGTTAGGCCAAGGCCAGCATGACAGATAAGATTTCGAACTTTGACTCATGCAACTAAAGCTACTGCAGTGCAGACTGTGACAGATCCACTCAAACTTATTCCAGTTATTGAAATTCCTAAAAATGAAGTTTTATCACAAAAATAGATAAAAGTTAAATGACATCATCAAAACCACTTTTAAAGTTTTTATGTTGCAGTTTGTGAGACGCAAATATACAAATTAAGCTTCACCTCGGCTCTTCAGGAGTAATATAACCGATAAGTAATTAATCCACAGAGCTCGTTTATTTTATTCGTACAGACACAAACGTGCAAGAACCATGTGTATGTGTACGGCTGTAGTGTTGAGCAGCCTGAGGCTTCCTCCTCTTACCGTGTTGTCTTTCACCAGCTGCTGAGGAACTTCAACTATCTCGTCGGTGTCTGAAACACAAACACGTTTCTTCAGGACTGTACAACAGAGAAGACGACTGCTGGTTTAACTGTTTAACGACTTAAAGGCTCGCACCTAAAATGGCAGCAGCTTGAAGTGAGTATTTTTCAGCGTTGACCTCAGCAATGAGCTCCTGGACATCGGGGAGATCCTGCAGAAATTCATGATGAATGTAAATTAATGTAGCGCAGTGATATTTTTGTTAAACTTTGATGTACTGTGTGTTTGGGTCTTATTGCATTTTTCTAACAAACAACATGGTTTGCTGCACAGTTACTTATACTAACCAGCAGGTGATTAAAAATCTAGCAATTTATTAGTGTTACTTAGAACAGATTAGCAGGCATCTGCATCTTTGTGATCCATAAAGCATTTTAAATAACATCTATTTGTCTAAATATAATGTGTTGTAAATAACTAAAATGGCAACCTAGATAAAGATGAGGCTTTGAAAAGAGGCCTCCACAATGAGTAACACCATGACTCATGTTTGAGGTGTGTGTGTGTGTTTGCTTGCATGTTAAACCAACCTTGAGGCTGTTGTTGAGGCTCTTGGCCTTAGATTGGACTTCCTTGGCATATTTCAGCACCCTTTCATACAACACCAGCGCCTCACTCCACTTCTTCACTAACACATAAGACTGGGCTATAAAGAAACACCTGCAAGAGGTCAAAGAAAGCAGCTCATTAACAACATGTGGGTTTATGAACTGCAGAAGCTTTCATGGAAATCTGAAATGGAACAAAGCTTAGAGATACTTTTCACATCAGGACGCAGGTGTATTTGCGATTGTAAATACGACACTTGTTGCACTGTTTGAATTTCAGCTGCATTGTTTGATGCAGAACATGTTGAAAACCAGGCACAAAAACACTGACCTGTAGGCCTTGTAGACCAGGGTCTTCAGGGACACCTCCTTTTGGAAGGTGTGGTCATCCTCCAGACCCTGCAGGGTTGAGAGCTCTGCCAGACTCTGGATAGTTGGAGGAGGTGGTGGTGCGGGAAAAAACAAAAACAAAAAACACAAGATGCACATCATGTAACTGTGGTAACACAAACATCAGGCTGTACACCTAAGACCTTTGCTTTTTCAATAGAACCACACAACTTGGAGACAGAACTTGATAACAGGACATTCACCTGCAGGATGATGTCATACAGGCGGATGAGATCCTGTGGACGGGGCCCCCTCTTGTTCTCGTCGGCCTCGGGCTCCTTCAGTTTGGCCTGCAGAGTATGAGCCATGCTCTCATTCCTCTTCACCAGTGTACACAGCTTAATGTAGGTCAGGTAGCTGGGAGAGAAGAGCAGCAGTGATTATTCACTTACGACGTGCGATCCCTTTAAACTCATCAGGTCTGTAAACCTCGGCTGAATCAACTGCAGACATCGTCAGGAACCATTAACATGCCTCACAGGCGCTCTGCAAGTTGAACCAGACTCACCCGACACGCGTTCAGCCTAATGATGCCCCGACCTGACAGGTTTATACATGTCTGTCTATCAAAAGATGTTAGAAGTTGCTAGTAATGTTTCCAAACAGCCAAATGTTCTCCGATTTCATCCTCCCAAAAGTGAGCATGTGTTTGTAATTTCACAATAAACTGAAGATCTGTGTGTTACAGTGTTGTCTGCATGAAGAGACGAGGAGGGAAAGGAGGAGGGGAATGATCAAAGTGTTATTGACTTACTGAGATAAGCAGTAAAGCATTTAGCTGCAGCTCTAATCCTATGACTGACAAACTTAACAGAACCAGGAGTAAAATTGAAGTACATTTTTCTTCCTTTTTTACCTGTGCAGGTACTGCAGGTTGGACACCTTCCCAGTGTCACCATCAGAGCTCCTCTCTCGCTGTTTCTACAGTGATAAAAAAATTGATTTACAAAAAGAAGAAAAGAAAAAAAAAGCTCTTTAATTATTCCCAGTTTCAAGTATTTACAAGCTACATCTTCACCACCTCTCATTCTTGTCAACATCACAGCTTTTCATCCTGCTGAATCTTACCGCCTCAGTCTTGAGCTCCTCTTTCACTGCCTGGATGGTGTCTCTGCACTCGGCCAGCAGGGTCTCATACAGATGTTCTTTGGTTTCCTCATTAGCTGCCTGAATGACACAAACAGATCCAAAGATGAGGATAAAGGAAAAAAAATAATGTAGAACTTACTGAATAGTAGAGAAGGAGGGAGACGGGTGTGTTTCACATTCTAAGCAGAGAAACGTCTCAGATCGTACCGGCACGGTCTTTACATTTTTTCATCATAGATTTAATGCAACTAAATGTCTAAGTTGGCAACAATGAGGAAAACCCAGGGGGTGAAGCCTATGTGTGAGGATGGCACATGCTGAAGATGAGATGATGTACAATAGATGACTCTGGAAAGTAAAAACAGAGTACCTATCAAAAATGCAGGTTCAGCAGTAACACGACACACTGAAGGCACTGAAGCAGTTTTTCAGCCTCCAGTTTGGCTTCCGTGTATCTCCTTACTTCAATTCAGCTCTCTGTACAGGTCAGCTAGGAACATACTTTAACACTTTCAGTTGCTTTTCTTCTGCTTTCTTGTAGCTACAAAGACTGCTTTCAGCTAAAAGAACACTCAATACTCTGAGGCCATCCTAGGCACACACAGGCAGAGCGGAGAAGGGGAGGAAGCAGTCGCGCCTCTTAAAATGCAGACTGAAAGTGGAGATGTTCACAAATCCCTTTTATGCTTTTTGCAGAATAACTTCCAAGCAGATTTACGCAGCGATAGCAGCCATTTAACCAGACTGATGAGATTTGGCTGAAACTTGATCAGATCATAAAAGGTTTCTACCAGATTGTGCAGACGTATCTCATTTAAAACGCCATCAAGCAAACATTTGATGCATGTAACAGTTTTAGTACTTTGATACAAAGAGCAACAGTTAAAGCAGGAATGCGACTGACAAACTCGGGGAGAGACGCAGGTATGTGGCCCAGCAGGCTGCTGATGCATTCCTGCACATAACTCATCAGCAGTTAAGACACTGTATAGTTTCAGGGTTCAGGTCTTTAAGAATGACACGATTGTTCATCATCTAAGCCGTCTTTCATCGCCACACTAATACAACAGGCCTGTGTTAAACTGAGATAGTTTCAGAAAGATGCAGGATGGGTTTTACTAACACTGGAAAAAAGCAAAGTGTGAGCAATAAAACAATTACAGAAGGACTGATCACTCATAAAAATATCTGTTTTAAGTATTTAAAAGATTTTGTGGATTACATTACTGTGTCTCTGTTGTTGCGAAAAGTTGAGAAAACACAATAGAGGAATGTTACAAAACAATTCCTTGTGGTGGCAAACCTGATAACAGATTGTTCACAAGCCTTCTCTCTCCCACCCAGAAAGGTGATGCTGCTACGCGTTTCACACTTGTGCCAACACCCTAGTAAGGCCTAGAACAGCCAGTTCTACCTGTTGAGCATTCTGTGCTGTTCGGCAGGAGGGCTGGATGGATACACTGGTTAGAGGAGGAAACAGCCCTTAAACTAGGGTTGACATTTGGCCCTACAGTGTCTCCCGTCCCCTGAGGCCACAAGCAGAAGAACAGGTGCACATTGTGAAGCTGAAGGTGCTAGAGCTATGACACAATATAATGTGCATACTATGCAAAAATCCTTTAATTGTGACCAATAAGAAAAGCCAAATGTGATAAAAACTGCCAGCGCCGCAGTTCTTCTCCACACAGTCAATCACAGCCACCTTTAACCGCCTTTTATCCGACAGTCAGACCTAAAATGCTCCATCTGAAACTAAAATGAGCTGCTGGGTGTAGCCCTGCATTCATGTGCGAGGTGAAATGCGTAGAATGCAGTTGTGTGATGAGAGCAGCTGCATGCCTGAGACCTGAGTGGCAATGGGTGTGACAGGTGTGTCTGCAGGGTGTGCTGAGTACTCGGGCACAAAACAGAAGGAATGAGCTGTGGCGACAGCGAGGGGACATGTGATACTATCAAGAACAGAGTGCCACCTACTGAAATTTTAAGGAACTGCACTGAGTGCTCTCAGGGTTGTTTTATGGTTTTATTAAACTGTTTTAATGCTTGACGAGTACCCGACAGCCTCCAGCAGGATGAAAGATTATTTAGTTAAGAAGAGACTTTTATGCTTTTACTTATTTCCTCTCATATATTCACTTTTACTGTACCGGACATTCACTGAAAACATGCAAAGGTTTTGGATATCGAGCTCATCTATATCAGGGATGTCAAACTCATTTTACATTGTGATCTGTTTACATACTTTGATCTTAAGCGAGGCGGACAAGTGAAACTCCCTTTGCTGTCATTGTAAACAAGTGGAACTACACATTTAATCAATGAGACGCCTTAATAAAAGAAAAAGCGTTTTCAGTACATGATAAAGAAATGCCGCTGTAGTAAATTAAAGAATCTGTCAGCACGACTCTTTAGGCTTAAATTACAGAAAATTAATGTGTAAAATTACAAAAAGTTCTAAAACAAAGTGTTAATTCACAGAAATTTTAATTTTACTCTGAATTCACTGAAAAAGAATCATAGTTTCTTTTATTTCTCTTATAGATAGTGAAAGTAGTCATTTAATTGCTTTACCTATCACTTAATTGTGTTGTTTTAGTATGAATGGTCACATACGAGGTCTTAAACAGATGGAAAAGCTGCCAAACTTATGAAAATATAGTTAAAACACTTAAGACATTTTCCAAAGCAGTCCAACAGGTAAGACTGGAGCGTCTGTACCCAGGAATTATGTTTGTCACTACCTGATCTATATGCAAATAATCCTTGTAAGCTTAAAACTCAAATCAAGGCCCAATTTAAGAATGAAAATATAGAAGTGGGCCTGAATTTGGAAGTGAAAACAAAAATAACAGGCTCCCCTTCTAAGGATATAAAAGGCATGTGGCAGCGGAGAATAAGAAACAAGGTTGAATTCATTAAATTAAAACGTTGGCATTTATAAGCAGTCTAAATGGGTCATATGAGCACACAGAATCAGTGTTGTGATAAATACTGGGTAGTCTCTGATAGTAGCTCTGCGGGAGGCAGTCAGGAAACATAGGGAGGGGTAGGGCTGCTCGATTATGGCAAAAATGATAATCACGATTATTTTCACTGAAATTGAGATCTCGATTATTTGACGATATTTATTTAACAATAACAATGTGTTGAATAATGACTTTAAAGATTGTCATAAAATAATATAAAATAGTGTGCAAATACTGATAACAGTGCAAATGTTTGCAATATAAAAAATAAATGAAAAATGTAAACATCTATGTTTAGTGAACTTTGCAGTGTTGCTCTGTGGTGCAGCTACGACACTGTAGCAAAGTTTACACACCATGTCTACTTGATCCACGTCTGACTCCACGAACCCACAATGTTTCCACACCACTGAAGTTTTTTTTACCTCTCTTTTCAACCAACGGCAGTCACTCTCCTCTCCAAATAACTTCTGCTTAGCTTTCCGAGCTTCCCTCGGGTCCTCTTAATCAGCGGTCCCCAACCCCCGGGCCTCGGACCGGTACCGGTCCGTGAGTCGTTTGGTATCGGGCCCCGAGAGTTGAGGCTCAGGTGTGAAATGTATAGTTTTCAGGGTTTTTATCGGTTTTCAGCGTTATTTTGTTATCGTTTTTATCGTTTACTCGGTTTTCCTGGGTCTTTTCACGTGTGTTATGAATAAACCTTTTTTTCGGTACCAGTACTAGTTTTATTTTGTTGTATTTATCCGTGATACCTTAAAGGCCGGTCCATAAAAACATTGTCGGGCATAAACCGGTCCGTGGCGCAAAAAAGGTTGGAGACCGCTGCTCTTAATTGTTGTGACACGTGTTCGAAATGCAGAGAGGTGCGCTCGATTTGCCACACGGAGCAGCGCGAGAGTAAAGCACGAGGGAGGGGCTAATAATCGGCTCAGTCATTTTTAATGATCGTTGAAAGCCCAGATCGTAATCGTGATTAAAATTCGATTAATTGAGCAGCCCTAGGGAGGGGTAATGACCAGTGATGAACACGATTATATTTGTACTACAGAAGGAATCTATTCACTTATTGTCTTTGAGTCAATGTCTCTGCAGTTGTTTCCATTGTTTGCAGCCCAAGAGACATAGAAAGGACAACCAACATTAGGAGGTGCAACAACATGCGTTTCCCACTGAGTTTGTTTATATGCTTAAAAACGAAGGAATGTGTGAGAGGCTGACCTGAGCGATGGCGGCCTCGTTGTCTGCCAGACCCAACAGGAAGACGCGAGCCTTGTCGATCTTCACGGGCACCGTGCGTCCTCGCCACTCCACTTCACTCATAGTGGCCGCCTGCTTGGTTCGCGCCTGAGTAATCAGTGCCTTGAGGGAAACAAAACAAACACTTCTGGATGTAGTACACAATTACACAGCTGTGTAATATTCTTGTTTGGTATGTGCTCCCCTCAGCAGTTTAATCATGAATTACAGACTGATTAACAAAAGTTTTACCCCTTCGTGTTTACCTCTAGTTTCTCAGCCATCATGCCACCTCCTCCACCAGTCAGCCTCATCTGCATCAGGTCATTGATGGCATTCTGATCACCTAAAATCAAATACAACCAGGGAGTGAGTGTGTGTTTGTCAGTGTGCAGAGGAAGGACTGAACTCAGGATTGGTGTTGTGCATCAACAATGACACTGAGAAGAACGACTACAGCAATGCTGACCAATATTGTAAGCGCAGTAGCGAATGTTGGGCGATATCTCGTCTACACGCTGGCGGTACAGAACTGCCAGGTCCTCAGTGAAGGCACTGGCCAGCTTCTCATAAATGGTCCTGACAAGACAAAAGTATTTATCAGTGGTTTTAAAAAAAAAAGTGAAAGAAAAACAAACAAACAAGAAAACCTCCCATTATTAAAAGAAGAATTAAAAAACAAAAAACAGAGGGCAGTAATGTTAAAGCTCACTTGCACTTGTTGAAAGCCTCCATGGCTTGTTTCCACTCCTGCAGCTCAAACTCCACCATTCCAGTCAGGTATGCAGTGTAGGCCTGAAATAACACCACAACCCATGATGAGGAGCTCCTCTGTTCCTTCCCTCACCACACTTCATCAACAGTAAAGGTGGGAATCACCAAGACTCTCCATGATGTTATCACAATATTTCACTCGTGATATATTATTGTGATTTAACATTTTTGTGATATCTGCAGTAGCAAGTACTACAATTTATCATCTTCTTTCAACTCCAAATTATGTCTCCAAAGTTACAGTTAAACTCATTTTTTTTTTCTTTTGTTGCAAAATAAGTACACAACACTGTCACTAAAGTTTGCTGTAGAAGTTGCCGTAAGACAGAATCAGTCTGCTTTGAGCCTGATATCAGTCTGCGATGGAACAGTGTCAAGTTGGCAGTTACATACATGGAAATCTGTTGTCTACGCAGACAGAAATGACCCTCTTTTCTACAAGAATATAGCCAGAATACAATCAGCTCACTGACACAGAGTCATTCAGACCGCTGCCAATCTGTCTGCATTTATAGATTAGAGAAAGCAATTATTCACAATCCTCTGCCAATTTCCCTGAATAACTGCAGTCAATCCAAAGGCACACTGCAACTGTTTGCAGAAAGGCTGCCTCCTCCAACCTTTCAGCCCTCTTGTTCAAAGTATTCCAAAAGTATTTTATTGATTAAAATATCAATATTTGGTGTCCCTGTGTAGATAAAATATCGTCATGAAATATTCTGCACTGTTTTTCTAATTAACAGTGTTGGAAGTTCTCAAATCTTACAGTTGAAAGACAACAAATCGAAAAGTTAAAGTTATTCATCTCTGAGGCTGGGACCTCGCTGCACATCCACTTGTTATTCCACACACCTACACGGGTCAGTTAAGATGAATTTGACCTGTGTACCTGTGCCTCCAGTTTAGTTTTGGCGTCCACACGGGGGCTTTCGCAGAGCTTCTCCAGCTTCTCACTGTGCTTTGCAGCCTTACGTAGTCGTGACAGAAGGTGGAAGCGCTTACGTGGCTCCGTATTGGCCTCCTGCTTCAACTGCATGGCGTAGCTCCATGCACGCTCTGCTTCCATCAAAACCAGCAGAAGATACCTGAAAAAAGGTGGCATAGCTGTATAAACAGTTTGTTTTTTTTATGTGAAAGCATCAAGCCGCTGAACTGTTCCACATCAAAGCAAAGTGATCTGTTTAAGTGTTTCAAACGGGAATTTCCTTAATGTAAAGGTTCCCAAACCAGCAGCCAGTTAACTACACGTGAATGACCAGTTAAAATTATCTAAGTCTAACCTGTTATCAGAAAGCATTTCCACAGTGACTTTCTTCCCAACAAACTTGTGTCGGTTTCCCATCTTGAAGCCAAGAGTCTTGCGGAGGCGCCGCAGCCTGCGGGAACAGTAGCCCCTGGAAACAGACAAGGATTTTTTTAATTCTACATTACAATAAATGAAATACAACATAGACAAAAAAAGTCACCACGAAACTTAATATGCAGGAAGATCAAAGAACATAAATTATCTATCACTATATCTTAAACTCCACAAATATGAAAATGTGGCGAAGACAGCTGGACATCAAAAGCTTTGAGTTTAACTTTAATCCACACCTGTTCCATTTAACTGCATTAAACCATAAATCTGAGTCCAGTATTGTGAACAGAAGTCTCATGTCAGTGTCTTTACATTGGGTGGAAAAACTGCTGCACCACACACAAATCTCCACCCTGTAATGTATGACCTGAGCCAGCTCACCTGTATCTCTGGTAGTCTCCATGCCTGAGGCCGTGCTGCTGCTGGGATTCTTTGATGATTTGCAAGACTGAGATTAAACGTCAAGGTACAAACCTTATGTAACCATCACACACGTTACTCTGAGGGGCAGTTTACCATTTATTTCCAAGCATGAACGTTTCAGTTTTGATAGCAGTCATTGTATGCAAGCACCAAGACAGGCTGTTTTAACTATTGTAACCGCTAATGAAACTCAAAGATGACATCACATAATAGCTAGCAATCTTAAAATATGTCCTCAGACCCCCAAAATAAATTGTGAATACATAAAAATCCCCATTTACCACTGACAGCCTGCTTCAGTATGACACGTAGCCTAATAACCGCTAGCTTATCTTCCAACTGAGTTAGCTAAAAGCTAACGTTAGCTTAAGAGCGTGAAAGATGCTCGCAGAGGGAAAACGTCAAAGAGCACGTGTCGTGTTCTTAAGGATACTTTCCAGTCCGAGTCCTCCATCCGGTAAGTTTTCTTTATTTTCTTCCATTAGGGAAACTTTAGCGTCGTTTTGCTTGTCTGCGGCCATCTCTACACGCTAACAGCTAAGCAGCACACATACACACATGCCCAGTCAGAGGTGCAGCCAGGGACCAATGAGTGCGCAGGGAGGGGCAAAGGGGCAAACTTCGCGAGACTTTGCTGATGTGCCTCATGATTCAATCGATTCATACGCCCCACCGCCCCCGGAACAACAAATAAACAAAAACAATCTAAATAAATTAAAAATAAAAAAAAACTTTTATTCTTCTTATTATCATTATCAATACAGCTACTGCTATTAATTATAATTAGAATAAATTATATCATTATAAAATTAAACCACCCCTCTTTGCCTTTAGCTTCCTCCCACAGAGCAAGTAACATTAATAATATTCAGAGGTTATAAAGGGACAGTCATCAATGTACTGACCAATTTATTTGTGTTTTATTATAGCAGTTTCAGTCCTCTGTACCTGTGTGGTATCATGCTGTATTTTAACTTTATATTTGAACTAAACTACAGTTTACTAATACGGTAAGACTATTTTCTTAACTGCTTGTTCCATTATTGTGAACAGTCTTTGAACCTTCAGGAAACAAGAATCAAAATTACCATCAACAACCAGAAAAAAACAATACAATATAAATATTAAAGAGGGATTCCATATCTTTTAATAGAAATGTAGAGACAAATCCAAAAGCTTCCTCCTCTGTGACCACTATGTAGCCACCAATTACACACAGATAAATAAACCTGATATAACCATGTCAGTGCCTTGAATGTACTGCGAAGAGACTGTAGGATCAGTAAGAGCTGAGTTAGCAAAGTTAAGAATACAAACTCTTGGGGTACATGTATACACACAGTGGGTTCATGTGCACCTCTATCCCAAAAAGTCTCTTATTTTTGGACCACTCTGAGGAAATATATTTCACAAGCATGTCCCTGACCATCATTTTGTTTTTAAAAGGAATGCAAACTCAGGCAGGTGTTCGAAAAAAACAGGAGGGGCATTCAGATGTTGTCAGCTGCAGAAATGTATCTGAATAGAAAGTTTTTGATCTCCGAGATGTGCATGGTCTCTTTGATGGTTGTGTCTCTGCTGCGGACCTGAAGAAGGCCACTTTCCAACGTGTTCTCACCGATGATGATGGTGAAAAGAACGCCCATCTCATCGTATCTGCATTACATCCACACAGAAACACACAGGCACGAGTTTAAAGAAAAGTAACGTAATTCATTTTGCATTATGTGCTGATTTAACGGCATTTACTTGGCATTCAGCTGCTCCATTGATGTTGGCAGAGTTTCAAGATATCCAGGCCACACAGAGATCTTTGTTTCCAGGAACTCCTGCAGAAGGCCTTCACAAATCTGAAGAAATATATTTAAAACACTTTTAATGCAATTTGATGCAAGTCCACAGAAGGAACACATTCAATCAGATCCTTTTAAGGTGAAAAATGTGTATTTGCACAGAAAAACTCCACAAAGAAAAAGCATGCAACATGTACTTCATGTTATCATTACCTGCCTCAGCTCCACAGTGGCTCCTCTACCAATATTTAAAGCCACTTTAATGGGAACCAACACTGGATGCAGCTTCAGCACCTGAAATCAACAGTGCAACAAATCTCATAAATAAAAGTCACGCCAGAAATAGGAAACCCGCTGACAGTTTTTCTGCACGTGCAGCGAGCTGTTAAGCACAATCACCTTTCTCTGGTGCAGCTTTTTCTTGCTCTCTTCTCTCTGCAGCTGCTGGAGTGAGTTGGACAGAAACGCCATCGCACCACGGTCCATGTTTGCGGTAACGGAGACAACATGAGGAATAGACCTTTGTCCATCTTGATCCTGAAAGAGGTCAGGTAAGAGAGATGACACTGCGTGTGATTAAACTGAAGAAAAGCAGCAACAGACGAGCAGCTGCCCGTGTTTCTTATGAGACCTGGTGGTTCTTCTTCCTAAAGCAGTTTAGTTCAACTGAGATTTCTGAAAGCCTCTATCAGCTGGGAGCTAAGGGAATTTTTGATATCGATTTGACTTCCTGTTTTAAGACATGCGCCTCGTCAGAGAACCAGAGCCTCTGCAATAGCAGCTTAGGAACATGACTGAATCTCGATCCCGACTTAAAGCACACTCTAAAAGAAGCAGACGGACCTGCAGTTTGGACCGGTCTCCTTTGTGTATGTGCAGCAGCTCGGCATCTCCTCGACTCCACAGTGTCTCCAGGACCTCCTGACCCCACGGGAAGTTGTAGATGATCCTCACACCGCGAGATGCCGCCTGTTCGAGCTCCTCCTGCTGGACTTCATTGCTGCTGAAGTCGGACGGGGAGAGGGCAAACTGGATAAACAGGACGAAACAAAGAGAAAAGCTGAGTTATTAATGTTTGTAGTTTATAAGGCTGGGAAAGTGTTCTTACAGGAAAATACACATTTATGCACTGGTGCATCACACAGTTTTAAATTTGTCGGAGATGTTTCCCTCCTCAAAGACTCACTTTTCTCCACCACTTCAGCCTCTGTCGTGTCCAGTGGTCCAGCCACTGGGACGATGTGCGAGGAGAGCAAAACCACACTAGAGATGTTTGCGTGACCTCAGCTGAGCTGACAGAAAATAGAACATACAGTGTGTTAATATGACATACTTACCTCATAAGGTCTGAAAAAGGTTAATGTGAACTCATGAAATACTGTATTAATATTAAAAGTCTAGCTCAGATAAACAATATAAAGAAACAAAATCCCAGTGAAGTTTGTTTGAATTTTTATTTTTCATAAGTGTATCCACACAGACACTCACACAGGTAAGAAACAACAGACGAAGCCTCACCAACCAGAGCCTTCTGCAGGCTGGAAGCACAGACCCGTCTCAGCCAGACCAAACGGCAGCTTCCTGTTCACCAGCTCTAACGAGGGGACAAACTGCTCTAAGGCACCTGGAAACAAAACACAACACGCGTGAACCATCAAGACTAATTTGAAAAAAATTATTATTATTTTTTTAGTTTTACAACAATGTAAAAGACAGAGACATGTTAAACAGAAATGATACTAGCTGAATTTCTGAAGCTGATGAGCACTTTCACACAACACTGAAGTCCTGGCAGTATCCTTAACATGGTATTTCAGCTCTTGCCATCATCTTTCTTACTTGCTGAGTTTACTACAGTGTGAAAATAATATTCCAAGAACAGCTCGTTTCCATTCACCTTCCTCAAACAAAAGTACCACAGTGTTGGCATCAAACTGCACAAACAAGTATCAAAAGTATTCATAAACCATTAAAAGAAATACATGGAAGATCATAAATGCAATAACGTGAAACAGTTGGTATACACGGTGACTTTGCTGGTAGTTTATAAATCATCTGTGGTGTCATTACTTTACTGTGCATGTTTAATGCTAGCTCTCAGTATAGAAATAAAAACGTGTATGTTATGCTCTATTATCATCATTATTTATTACAGGTGTGTGAGGCAACTTACCTTGCAGTAAGTTTGTTCTCATACTTGGGGACCTCTGCAGGAGCATGTGCACCTCCTTAGCGAGCCGCTCCTTGCTTAGCTTCTTCTGCCCAAGTCTCTGTTTCATCTGTTCACATTCAACAATCCTCAGCTGGCCCTGTCCACCTGTAGGTGCTTCCCTGCTGCTGCTGCTCAGGGTGTTAATCCCAAAAACCTGAGCTCCGGACCTAGTCACTGAATGCCACCACTGGTCCAGCAGGTTTCTCCTGAGCTCCATGCCCAGAGGTCCATAGCTACAGCACAACCCGCGCTGAAACAGCTCCACGTTAGCGTGATCAGGAGAAACGAAGAACCTGTCCACGCAGAGCTGCAATAACGTAGTGACCTGGTCCACAGTCTCAGTCTGGGATGTGCTGCAGCGTCTCCAGCTGTGCCGCTTCAGCGTCACAGTGAATGCACTTCTAGACAGGATGTTTCTTACACACCGAGTAAACATGATGAAGAACCCGCTTCAGAGAAAGTTTCATTAGCAAACAACAAGCTTTAAATCCTGTAGATTTAAAATATTCGCTAAGTGTACGGTCCTAAGTGGCCGCATACCGCAGTGAAAAGATGAGTGCATACGGTGGTTTGAATAGTACATGTGAACTGGGCTCACTGTGTTAAATTCCCAATGAAAGCTAACTTTAGCGAACCTTGCTAAAAGCAGCGTCTACAAATACAGACGGCTGTCGGTGCATTTAAGAGTCGGACGGTTTCCCTGCTGTCACACATCTAATGTCCAATTAGCCGCTGCTCACACTTCACATCTCATAGGAGACACATATTTCAGCGTTAGCAACGTATCTGTTACATGTGGTGGGTGATCCGGAAATTAAATCCTTATATCCGGGTAAAGGAGACTTTCAAAATAAAATGGAAACGTCTACATCCTTCACCGATTCAGTGATATGGGTGCTTTTCTGGCTCACAGATTAAACTTAATTCGGAAGTGAATGGAGGTGGTGATTGAGTCTGTATTCATTACTGTACAAAAACAAAAATAGCAGTTTAATTTAAATAGATTTTTTTCAGTTCATTTATCTGACACTATGATTATAAAACTACAAAAAAATGAAATTAAAAAAGGGCACTTGTAAAAATTATAATATAGTTAATAGAAATGACTACACCTCTGATTTACCTTTAACCAATCCTTGACCTTTACTGTGAAATATTTAATATGTGTATTTCATTTGATTTCAGTTGAAAGTGTGTTGCATAGATGTCGCCAGGTGCTTGCTCATAGGGTGTCTTCTGAATATCTGAGGTTTCTCTGTATTATTTTGGGGTATTACCAATTAAAATCATCAATTGCACCATAAAACTTTACTTTCCATAGACATTATTCTCTGCGATAATTAAATAATAATAATAATAATAATAATAATAATACACCCCCCCCCCCCAAAAAAAACAACAAAACAAAACAAAACAAAACAAAAAAAAAAAAAAAAAAAAAAAAAAAAAAACAGGCAGCCATGGGGTAGGGCCAGAATATTTTTGAAAGACTGCATCTCTCAGCTGGCTCGGGAACTCTTTGGTGTTCCCTAGAAAGAGCTGCAGGTTGGCAAAAGGTTTAAAGCTTTGCATTACGTGTTGTCCCAGTGACCCAGATAATCAACAGAAAAATGGATGGACACATGGGTGAAAATTGACAAAAAAAACAAACAAACCAAAAACAGCGGAACAGAGCTCTGCCAGCTTCCCTGTAACACCACTTAGAGGTATCAAAATCATAATCTACCCCCCCACCACCCAAAAATAACAAAAAACACAAAAATCCCCAAATTCCCCAAAGAGAGAGAGAACACAGACACACAAGGTTACCATCTTTTCTTATTTTTATTGAAAAGGGCCACACGCACCCCTTTTATAGATGATCTCCATAACATCACTTTAGGCATACCACAAACTGAAAACACTGGATTACCTAGTAAAAATAAATTACTGAGGAATGTAACAAAAAAAACAAACAAAACAAAAAACCAAAAATAGTCAAGGAAAAGTGCAGCAATCATGGTTGCACTATAGGAGACGTATTTATGACTCCATGTAATGCTCTGGGTTTACGGAATAATTCCAACCCTGCTGTAAGCAAAACAAAGTTAAACAGTACAAAGGATAATAATATTAATAATAATAATAGTAATGATCATCATACTGTAAGATTTCAGGACTAAACAAAAATCATGTTGGTTCCATTTATTGTGCATATATCATATCTACTGAGGGAAGGGTGGTGGCATGGTGTAGGGCACCATTGGTGGTGGTGGCGGCTGCTGCTGGGCCTGTGGGGGCGGCGGCTGGGAGTTGAATGGGAATGGTGGGTGGTTCATACCATTCTGAGTGGCCCTCTGCATACCCCCAAACTGAGGGGGACCCTGGAAGCTTTGGTTACCAAAGCCGCCCACCTGGTTTGTAGGAGCGCCAAAATTACCCTGTCCATTGCTGTTGCTGTAATTGCTGCTACCATAGTTACCACTAGAGTTACCACTATTGCCTCCATAGTTGCCACCATTTTGGGCCTTACTGCCACCAAAGGAGCTCTTCGGCCCACTGCCAAACCCTCTGTCGCTGTCCCTGTAGCTACTACCACTGAAGTTACTCCTCCCACCCCCAGAATACCTATCCCGGCGATCATCCTTGTAGCCACCTCTTCCCCCCCTTCCACGACCTGTGTGAGACAAAGGAGAGAGAAGGAAGGGTGAGTTAAAACACCGTGGCTGTGGCACCAAGACACAGAAACCAGCATCAGGGCTGCTATGAGATCGTAAAACCCCCCAAAACAAAACAAAAAAAAACCAAGTCACAATTAAAAAGTACCACAATTACTTTATTAGATCTAAATATAAGGAAAAACACCTAATAACTGATAGAAGAACGAATTGCAAAGTTCAGTAAGGATAATAAAAATCTAGAGCTCTACTTTGAAGTCAGTTTATTTTCCCCAAAAAAATCAGATTTGAATATTATAATAAGCAACATTTCATGGTTATTTTCCTTTCTTAATATCCATTCTTGGACTGTACTGGAGTAGCTACACCTGTATGCTGTGTCAACATTTAAAGTGGAACTACTATGCTTTTCCTTGAATATAACACTTCTCTCTTATCCACAAACACACACACAAATTGTAGGTGCAGCCCCGTGACGGAAGGTGGGGTGAGAGAGAGAAGTCAATTACAATCAATATATTAAAATATGAAAAGAAAAAAAACAACTTTCTAACCTTCAGTTTTATAACTGAGTTTTAAATGGCCAAATATGAAATAAAAATTATAATAATTACAATAAATATATTCTTGATCACCTATTTTTGATGCTGAAATGTCAAAAAGAACTAAAATGGAGACGTGCCAACCAGATGCTAGAGAGAAAACTTAAGGTGTTGGCGAAGCTGTCCCAGCGTATGCCTGAAATAACCATATTAGGCATATCCGTCTCTTGTATAGGTCCATGAACAACGAAAACTGAGTGTTTACAGCAGTCTAAACCATTTAACTTTTATTTAGAGACTAACTCCTGATACTTGGATCTCATTTTTTGGAAAAGACTAATTGGTTCACTTTAAATCGCCTCTCTAATAACATCACTGATCAATAACAAAAACTGAGTATCTACTCGTCAGTAAGTCTAGCTCACGTTTAAATCCTAATGTAAATAAGAATGACATTTTACCTCCTCTGTCCTCTGCCATCTGGATCAGCTTGGGGTTAATGGCCTGGTTGGCCTCGCGGAGCACAGAGATCAGGTCACTGGCTTGTTTCATGTTGTTGGGGGTGAAGAAGGTGTAGGCTGTGCCCGTTTTTTGACTTCGGGCTGTGCGTCCAATGCGGTGGATATAATCCTCGGAAGAGTTAGGGTAGTCATAATTGATGACAAATTTCACATCCTCCACATCTGTGAAAGTGTTGCAGTGTGGCAAAACAAAACAAGGAGGCCACAAAGGATTTTGCACACCACAACAGCCAGATCAAAGGGAAAAATTAGCAACTGGGAAGGCTGGGGAAGAAAGGCGACTGTTAGCCTGTGGAGGAAACACGTTAAAACATCAGAATTGCGTACAAGTCTACTCCATGGGAATACTACTGTGGGAAGAGAGAAACGATGCACACTCCAGTTGCTTACCATAATCAAAAGACATGATTCTCCCTTTTGTTAACCAAGGGAGAAAAAAAAATGAATTTAAGTCTTACCATTAAGGAGTATGCATTCACTAGTCCTTTCCCAATGCAGCGAAATCCCCCACAAATTGTCAAGTGACATCCAGGAGCTTCTACGCAGTTGGGCCACGATATGCACTGGGGCCTCCTCGTGCCAATATAGGACCATTGAGTGGTACATTTTTGCATGTCCAGGCTTTTCCCAGTACACTCTCAAAAGAAACTTGTTATTAAAGGCCGCACTGCGCGTCTTGCCAAGACAAAATAGACCGAGTACTAATTTAAACAGGGGCCCGCTTCAAAAACCATGAAAAAGAGCCAAACATTGAACCCTGTGGGACCCCTGAGCGAACACAGAACAATTACCACCACCCCCACCCCCTTCATCAGTATCATCAAGGCAAGATCTTCCAAGAAGCCAGTGTTCACTTGAGAAAATGTCTCTTGTTGGCAGGTCTCGACATGACTATAAAACGCAGGCGAGGGAGGAACTTTGGTTTGAGCTGACTCTCTCTTTTTCCACTCACTAGATGCTCCCACTACCCCCTAAACACATGTGCCAGGTCTCCTCAATTTTCAGAGACATGATTTCAAACTGCTCTCTCCATTTTCAAGGAATCCAGCACTTTGACGGCAAAAGAAAACAACTGAAAGCTTTGACAAGCTCACACCCATGCTATGTGATACAAGCTCTGAAAGGTAACAATTGTTCCAAATCTCAAACAAGTGACTTGCAATACAGCGCTCTCTAACACAACAGCATGCAAGGCAAAAGTCACAGCATCAAGCATATATCTGTTTTTTAACGTTTGAGTTGGAAACAGCTGGATGGCATTTGTCAGGTGAAATCCATGGACAGAGAACAGATGTGAGCGTTTTTCAACAACATATCAGAGACAAAGGCTTAGCCACACAGCCTTTTGAAGATCACTGGCACACAAGAGCTTTCACCTCTCTAGGCCCACTGGGTGGCAAGCCAGTTGAGCAATTCCAATATGTCATCCTGCTCCCTCTCGAGGCCTGGGACTGTCATGCCTAGCGCCTGCCACAAAGACTCCACCTTAAGGTGAGAAAAACTCAGAAAATGCATAGAAAAGTTAAAGAAAGCAAAAGCACTTTCTTTAAAATAAGTGTAACACTGATAATAAAGTAGTACTATTCAATGCCATACTGACCTAAGCCACGGGAGGCCACATCTGTAGCAATGAGAATTGGCGCTTTGCCATATCTGAATTCTGGAAGGAAAGGGACTAAATTGAGTAAAATATAGAGTAACAATGATTGTTTCAATATTAAAACCCAGATCCATTTTATTAACACAAAATCATATATCTTACCGTTAAGGACCCAGTCTCTCTCCTGTTGGCTCTTGTCTCCATGGATTCCCATTGCAGGCCACCTGTCTCACACACACACGCACACACACACACAGTCAGCCTAGATTAGTCCACTGTCAGTCCACTGAGGAGCATGTGTTGCAGCAATCTTGAAATGCCTATAGGCTCTTACTTAGGCAGTTAATATAAACCTTTATCTAAAGTAACTTTAATTTTATGTGTTTCTGGGTCAAAACCTGCATGTATATTTACAGCAAATGTGACACATGTTGCTTCAAATATTTGTTGAACTTGACTGTAAATTAGGGCTGTTCGATATAACGATATATATCGGATGACGATATTAAAACGTCTATCGTTGCATTTTACGCTATCGTTTGTTTCGTGGTGTCGCAAAATAAACTCTTTACGGCAATATTTATTCATTGTTTTGATGGTCACTCTAGTGGCTATATTAATTTCTTAAAGCTCTCTCTTTCTCTTATATTTAATATAACCACACTACGGACGGACAAGCGCTTGTTTTTATGCATTGTCGTTAGCAACAACAACGGTAAAATCACCGCGTGTCTGCTTGTTTATGTTCCACATAAACCTTTCACAATAAAGCTCAAGATCCTGTTGAGACTTTTCAAAACCTTAGACTCAAACATTAGAACAGGCTTTTTCCCGCAGCACGCTGTGTAATAAGTACTCACAAAGAAAACGGCGGCCATTACAACCTATGTCTAAAAATGTATAGTTTCATGCATCAGTTAAAACACTCGACTCCAGGTACGCAACGCCCAGCTGGAAACATTTCACGCAAGTCGAGCTGCCCGAGATTCACAGAATTTACAGAAAATGTTACATTTTTGTGATTTATATCGTTATTGGACGATAGATGTCTTAATATCGGGATATGAGATTTTGGTCATATCGCACAGCCCTACTGTAAATACGATTAAAAAAAAAATTAAGTATATGGACTCCTTACCCATCTCTCCTCATCCTCCTGGTGAGCTCATCACAACGTCTTTTGGTCTCCACAAAAATAATGGTCTTGTTCTCCTTTTCACTCATGATCTCCTCCAGCAAACGGATCAGTCTTACAGAAAGCAGACAACAGAGAAAGTCTACTCATTATTCATCTACTGGCTGAATAAAGTTCTCTACCAATTTAAAGCACGTAAATTTACGTTTTGTGTCTAAATGGTTAAGATAAAAATACAATGAAGATGGTATGAACACAACAGGATTAGAGCCATTTTAGATTTAATAAGACATTTTTCTTTATCTACAGTACATAATTAAATATAGAACATGGATTTTTCATGTTTAAGCACTCGTTAAGGGTGGTATAAAGCATTGACTCACTTGTCCTCCTTCTCAAGGTCATTGCAAACATCAACTATCTGCAGGATGTTATGATTGGCACTGAGCTGCAGTGCTCCAATATTGATCTGGACATAGTCCTTCAGGAAGTCCTCAGCCAGCTGACGAACTTCCTTAGGCCAGGTGGCGCTCCACATCAGGGTCTGACGGTCTGGCTGGTAGAGAAAAAAAAACAAAGAAAAAGAAATTTTACCAACACAGGTTTACTTGATGTATTCTGGTTCAGTTCTAGGTCTTCTTTCGTCAAATTTTTGAGGCCCTTGCCCTTAAAAGACTATGCAAATTACATATCATAAGAAACCACTAAAATAGTTGCCATCTTTGTGGCATGAAAACCTGTTTTGACACAGATTCTTAGAAATATAATGTTAACTGTCTGCAACGCAAAAGCAGAAACAACCTACCCGAATTTGGTCCACTATTTTGCGGATCTGAGGTTCAAACCCCATGTCCAGCATGCGGTCAGCTTCGTCCAGCACCAGATAGGTGCAACGACGCAAATTAGTCTTACCGCACTCCAGGAAATCAATGAGACGACCCGGAGTAGCGATGCAAATCTCAACACCTTAAACAAAAACCGAGAAAATGGCGTTTTTAAACTTAAAACCAATACAATTAAACTGTAATCCTTAAAGAAAAACTTTAAAGAAAATATACCTCTTTCAAGGTCCCTGATTTGGGGCCCTTTGGGCGCCCCGCCATAGATGCAGGTGCTCTTCAGACGGGAGGCCCTGCCATATTCAGCCGCCACTTGCTGCACCTGCTGGGCCAGCTCACGGGTTGGTGCCAGCACCAAGCACTAAAAAAAACGATTTACATTCTTTTTAAGTCTGAACATTTCAGCTGTTCTTCCACATGACAACAAATATGGATGACACATGTTTATAGATTAAATATCAAAAAGTGTGGGTCTTGAAAGTACTGTAGATGGGCAGCAAAAAGTCATAAATGGAAGAAAATGTATTTTTTTATTATTTTCTGTTTGAATTAAAATGTAAATATTTAATATAAATATTTTTTCATTTTAAAGTCAAAATTGTGCCTTGTCAATAAATGGAAAAAACTAAAAGACTGTAGAGACTATGAGGATGTAAAAAGGCATCAAGATATATAAATGAATCACTGAAAACACAAAGGAGGAAAGATTTTCAGATTTCAAAATGGCAGTCAAAAGGATGGAATTGGCTGTTTTACACAGCAAGATTTGTATATTTACACAGACAACATGAATATATTTTTTTACTTACAATAGGCCCATCTCCATGCTCCAAGAATGGCTGGTGTTGGATGTGCACAATTGCAGGCAGAAGGTACTAAAAAGGACAAAAAGGAGTGAATCTTGCACGTAATGCAACTATTAACATAACAGTGTAACATCAGTGTTTTGAAAGAATAAAGAGTTGTCTGCCATATCTCCATATCGCCATAACATCAGTGCTGTGAATTTCTTACAAAAGACAGCAGTGTTAACATGGTTTTAACTAGGGGTGGGCGATATAAACAATATACGATAGAAACGATATAAATTTGGCCAACGATAGAGATTTTGACTCTATCGCAATAGCGCATGTTGATGATGTCATCAAGCTGCGCCTGTTTTGGTCGAAACCATTATCATCTGCAAATTATGGCGGGCGACAGTCATAGCAAAGAGATGAAGCACTTTTGAAATATGGGGAAAGCCAAAAACTGCGCTTCCTCCACTTCCGTAACAGTGATTCATTAATGTTGAATTCTCTCGCAGCTGTTCTATTCCCATATTGTTGCAGTATATTAATAACTAACCTCGTATTGTGGATGAATAATCTCAGTTGTTCTCCTGACTGAAGTTTGGCCCGTATATAGCATCCTGCTATGCGATTGCATTTGTCCCTGACCACCAGAATCCCTCACGTTAACTTTTATCGAGTGGAAAAAAAGTTGGCGTTCATCCTCCAGCTTCACTGTGCTAATGTTATGCTAACATAGCTGTGTCGCTAGCAATCACGTAGTACAACATTATATACCAGGTAGTCCAACTTCAGTAACCCTGCAAACGCCACTGCTGTTTAGTTTTCTGTCTTCATTTATATTGGAAGTGGTAGCAGAGCTGTGCGTTTTAATTAGTTTCACAAATGTCTCAGTCAGAACATACTATGTCATGTTTAGGTGTAAACTAGCGAGCTAACTTCCTGTTAACTTGTAACTCCTTTAAATTTAATAACTTCTGTTTTCAT